>NC_088916.1:79411446-80037103 GCF_963576675.1 Euphorbia lathyris
ATGCACTATTCAGAAAACGAGTGGAAATCCCGAGATCATTTCCAAGGTGTGAACTACAAACGGAAACAACCTTTCACGCATTGATAGAATGCACGGAGGCTCGCCAAGTTTGGCTGCTCGCAGGCTTAGGCGATATCAGTACAAGAGTCAGTAATTTACAAGCATTCTGGAGAGTTGTTATCGGCCAACACAATAAAGGAACCTCAGAACAAACAGCCACACTGACCTGGTCAATCTGGAACGACAGAAACACAAAAGTTTGGGAGAACCGCACCATGGTGCCTACAATGTCCTTTAGTAATGCAACGACTTTTCTTAGCAGATGGCGCCAGGCACAGGTAAAGGGCTGTTCGCGTACAGTCCTAGGTTCGAATGAGAAATGGAAAAACCGCCAGAGGGCCAGGTAAAGCTAAACTTTGACACAGCTATATTTCCAACTTCTGGAAGAGCAGGTTACAGATATGTGCTGCGAAACCATGAAGGAAAATTCCTTACGGCGGGAAACGGCATGTTGGGAACCACCACGGATCCACTCATTGCAAAAGGAATGAGTTGTTGCGAGGCTCTAAGCTGGCTGAAGCGGGAAGCTACTCAAAATGTTCAAATGGAATCAGATTCACAACTCCTGGCGTTAGCCATAAACAACCCCATTGAGTTAGTTTCTCCCTTTGGCATAATAGTAGAAGATTGTAAGATTATGATCTCCGAACAGGAGATTAGGTCGGTTTCATTTGTTAGAAGGTCTGCGAACCATGTTGCTCACTTATTAGCCCGGGCAGCAGGTTCAGAGTCTGACCTTGAGGTATGGATGAATAACCCCCCTCAATTTATTTGTAATGCGCTTGACTTGTATAATCAATAAATTACCTTTACTGTCAAAAAAAAAAACTGCTCTTAGAGCATTTCTAAAGATTGAAGGATTTCACACCCTCCAATCATTTCCTCATTAATTTCTAAACAATTTTTTTTCAAAATATCTTTTAAAAAAAATTCTTTTTAATAATTAATCATTATCGCAACTATTTAAGAGATCCACACATAATATGATATTATATGTTTTTTTTTTTACTTTTACTCAAATAAACTATTTTATATTAATAATATACTTGAGGATAAATACATATTTTATTGGATAAATATTTAACTCAATTACATTTTTAATTGTAAAAAATTAAATTTTTATGTATTAAAATATGTTTTATTTTTTATTCTTAATCTCAACAATCACCAAAAATTCAACTAAAAATACCAAAAATCATCTATACTCGTTAGTCACAATCACATTATTCAATAGATCTCACGTGTTATATAATATTTTATTTCTATTATTTTTAATCAATTAACCTATTTTATAAAAATAATAAAATTGATAACTGAATTAATATTAATTGATAAAAAAAATATCTATTAATATTTAGTAGTAATCAAATAAATGTTTATATTGAATATTACGTAGAATATGTCGGATGGAAGAACTTTAAAAATTATAAATATTTGGAATCAAAATTTGAGAGTGTTAATTGGATTTTATAGCATTTTATATTAGATTTAAATAGTAACTTTTTTTTTTTGAAAATTGTCAAAATTTCTAAAAAAATTATTACACGGAATATTTATATTTAACGATGTGACAAATATCTATTTGCAAATAAATCAAATCAAAATCTAGGACTGGACTCATTCAACTTGGTAACCTTGACGCCGCCGATGAGGATGAGAACCTAGTCGCCGCCGCCGCTGATATAGGGGCTCCGTCTCTCCTTGTAACCTTAACGCCGGCGCTGATTGCTTCTTTGTGTTGTTGGTCCAGTGCCGTCTGTGTGTGATCGGTGTGAAGAAAGGAGACGCCGCCTCTGTTCGTCGATCTGTTGTCGTCTGAAACCTAGACGCGGCCGCCGATTGTTGTTGGTCCGGCGCCGTTTGTGCGTGGTAGATGGTGGTGTCTGTTGCGGCTTTAGGTTGAACGACGAAGGTAAGATCTAGTGCCTCAGTCGATTTACACCGGCACCGATCCGGTGACGCTGCCATTCCACCAATAATTAGAGCGATTGAAGGCGAATTCTCATGGGATGAGTTCGTTGATCGACCTGCCCTGATGCTCCGTACTGACCCTGATTTAACGCCGGTTTTTCTGCATTCGATATATCAATCGATTGAATCTGCTCTGCAATTGAATTGAAATTCATTGATTGAATTATGATTTCATAATTAATTGAATTTGTTCTGCTTTGTTGTGAATTTGTTTATTCTTCCGATTGAATCTTTGAAATTATGCCGCCTGTCGCCATGGCTTCTCTGGGACCGGAGGCTTCTTTTTCAATTGCGCATCTGTTCTCTCGCTCCTCCTTCCTCAAATACTCCGTGCAACCTACAAAGCCTCTGTTGGATAATTTTGGTCCGACTTCCACCGCGCCTCCAATTTCTAATTTTGGACATAAATCCTATGCAGCGACACTCTCCGGCGCGGTGGCTTCATCATCGGTTCCGGGCTCCGTTCAACCTCAAATCTCCGATGAGGGTGGATTTAGGGCAATTAAAATTCAACAGGCTATTTACAATGAGCGACTTGATTTTTGTAAACACTTTGTAATTGGGCGTGTTACTCTCTCTAAAGGGGAATCCCCTTGGAAACATCATGATCTTAAAGATAAAATCAATTTGCTTTGGCGCCTTAGTATGGATTGGAAGCTAATTTCACTTGGTAGGGGTTTTTATCAAATTCTTCTTCCAACGGCAGAAGCCTTACAGACTGTTTGGAGTCAAGGGACAATCGTCCTTAAGCCAGGAGTTTTGAGACTCATTCCTTGGTCCCCGGGCTTCAATCCAGACTCTTATAAATCCTCCTCGGCTCAAGTTTGGGTACGATTCTACAATCTTTCGTGGGAATTTTGGGATAGACGTATAATGGCTAGTATTGCAAGTGCTGTAGGAATTCCAATTCGTTTTGATCGAAATACGGTTGAAGGAGAGATGGGGCATTATGCTAGAATCCTAATCGATGTGGATCTCTCACAGGAACTTCAATACAAGCTGCGCGTGGATACAAAATCTTTGATGCATTGGGTCTTCTTGGAATACGAACACCTCCCGGACTTGTGTTCAATCTTTCATTCTATTGGTCATTCTGCAGGAAGCTGTAAACGTAATCTTGGCCGTGAGGAACAACCCAAAGCAGAGTTCATCCAAAGGGAAGGGAAACAACATGTTCAAGATTCATAGTAGGTTAATTCTAATCGTGTTTGGCAAAATAAAGTGCAAACAAGAAAAGCGGTTAAACCTCCTACTATTGTGCAAACTGCCGAAGCGGAAAAGCTTCTTCCCAGTGTTAGGTTTGAAGAGCAGAATGACTCAGGGAAGCAACTTGTTCTACACGACATGGCTAATTCTTCATCTCGCTGGGTGGATTATCCATCTAATGGTGAACATGATGCAGAGCATGGAATTCATTCTCCTCAACTCGACCAAGATCTAGAGAATTTTGGATGGAATGCTCACACCTCTCCAGGTAACTCGCAGAGCCCTTCTGTTCTGCCTTCGGAGTCATCAGATAAAGTTGCAGATTCATCTCTGGTTTCGAAAGTTCAGGAAGAGGAACCTTGGACTACAGTGCAAAAAAAGAATAAAAGTTCCATTATCTCATCGGGGACTCGTGCGAAAAGGCCTAGTAAGCCTCCGCAGGGTTTCCAATGATTATTCTATTTTGGAATTGTCGGGGCATTGCAAATGCCCGCTCACAGTGTGCTTTGAAGTTACTTTGTCTTCAGTACCATCCTGACATTCTCTGTCTTGCAGAGCCGCTTGTTCATCATGACTCTATTTCTGATACCTTTTGGCGTTCAATTGGAATGTCTATTACTGCCTGGAATAATAAGCCTACGCCTTCGTTGTGGGTAATTGCCAGAGATTGCTCAGCGGTCTCTGTTTTCTCCTCCTCTGATCAGTAGGTGACTGTGAAGTACGACTCTAGGGGCAAGTTTCATCATCTTTCTTTTTTTATTCCCATAATACTGTCTCTGATCGAAGGTATCTGTGGTTAGAGCTATGTAATCTAAAGGATAGTGTGAGTGAAAATTGGCTCGTTTTTGGGGATTTCAATGCAGTAACAGGTTCTCATGAGAAGACTGGTTCTCCTCCATCTCATAGCTCTTGTCGGGATTTCAGGAACTTCATTGATCACTGTGCATTACTTGATATTGGTTCTCTGGGGCATTTCTATACTTGGACGAATGGGAGGCAAGGATCAGCACATGTTGAATGTGATGCGCCCTCACCTAGTCTGAGATGAAGACTCACTAAGGGATAAGTGTACCCCGTCGTTATCAAGTAATAAATTTCTGGTTAAGTCCAGGTTATCGTTCACACGATTTATTTCTGCAAGTATCGAGCTACTCGGTTTCAAGTGTTATCTAGGCTTAGGGGGTTTTGAGTTTGTTTGTTTAAGTTAATCTACTCCTAGGTTGAATTATACTAATCCTAGCTAAGTTAACTGATTCTAACTAAATTATTCTATGCCTAATTAAGTTATTCTACCCCTAATTAAGTTAAACTACTCCTAATTGATCTTTCACTAATGCAATTATCCGAAGGAACATGGTATGAACGATAATAATGAAGATAGATTATTAGGTCTATTGAATAAAAACCTAATCTGAGTCACTTGTATTCAAGGCGATTAACCCTACTTACCCTCCTGAAGTTCCTAGCGCGTGATTCCCTAAGGCCGAAACTAGGTCTAAGGCTCAGTAAATTGGCGCTTAATCAACTAAGAGGTCGTCAATCTCCTAGGCTCTGACTAGGTCAGATTCATCTCGCAATATGTGCCTACTAGATTTTGGGGATTTTGAATGAGTTAAACCAATTGAATAAAGCGTAAGACAGAGATTAGTGATAGGGGTCAAAAACCCCTATCTTTGGGTACGGTTTTAGGACGGTTTTTAGGGTTATTTGGCTAATAAGCGAGCAATTCTCGCATTTAAATGCTTTTGTGTGAGTAAGTTAGGAATTGAGAACATTCTATTTACTTTTCATCGTTTAGGCTTGTTTTGTAATCAATTTAGGCAAATACGGCCGAAATAGCATGCGTATTAGAATTCCGTTATCTTTTGAAGCTAATTGGTCCGTCAAAAGTCGCACCAAACGAAGCGTTTGCTCAAAATAAGCGATTGATGGATCAATTTGGCTTTTGGACTAATGTTTTCCGGAGTTTTTATGCGTGTGCAGGTGTGAAGTCGGACGAAAAAGGTCGCGGAACTCATCGAGCTTGGATCGAGCGCGCTTCGAGCGAAAACGCTCGGCGAGCAGGGCCCTACGGGCCATTTCTGCTCGCCGAGCAGGCATAGCAGGGGGCTGCTCAGCGCGAGCAGCCCTGCTCGCCGAGCAGCCTTTCCTGCTCGGCGAGCAGCCCTGCGGGAATTGGTCAAAAAGACCAATTCCGCCCCCACGAAGCCACGCTCGGCCCCACGTCTTCCTACACCAACTAGGACATGAAAATAGGTCAAAACGAGGCCCGAGACGCATCTATAATAGGGTTTTTCAATTATAATTCAATATCTTTTACTTTTGTAATTAGTTTAGCTTCCACCTTGAGAAATCCTCTCCACCTCCTCCATATACTTCAAACCTCCATTGAAGATACCTTCGAAGCTCCGTTCACCGAGGATTGCTCAAGCTCCATCCTTAAATCCTAGAAAGACGCCTGCATTGGTAGACAGGTTCCCTGAAAGGGATTTTTCTTCTTTTATATTCTGTCTAGCCTCTGATACATGCTATGAATTCTAGGTTTATTGTAACTTCGTGACAATACATTCATCTTTGATATATAATATAGTTTTTGTTCATTCAATTGTTTTGATGTTTTAATCTTTGTCTCACGCTTTGTCTGATTGGTTTAACTCATTCGATAATCCCAAAATTAGGTTGGCACATATTGCGAGCTGAATCTGACCTAGTCAGTGCCTATAGGATTGACGACCCTATAGAAGATTAAGCCCAAATTACTGAGCCTTAGAGCTAGTTTCGGCCTTACAAGGGAATCACGAACTAGGGACTTTAGGAGGATAGGTCAGGTTAATCGCCTTGGACATAAGCGACTTAGTTTCAATTCAATTGCTTAAACATTCTATCATTGTTATCATCGTATTCCTTCATGTTCATTCAGTTAATTGCTTTGGTAAAAGATCAATTAGGGGTAGAGTAACTTAGTTAGGCGTAGAATAACTTAGATAATTTTGTTAGAATTAGATAACTTAGCTAGGATTAGTATAATTCAACCTAGGAGTAGATTAATTAAACAAACCAAACTCAAAACCCCCTAAGCCTAGATAACATCCGAGACCGAGTAGCTTGGTACTTGCAGAAATAAATCCTGTGGACGATAACCTGGACTTAAACCAGAAATTTATTACTTGATAACGATGTGGTACACTTATCCCTTAGTGAGTCCTCATCTCTAACCTTAGGTGGGGACGCATCAATTAGACAAATAATCATAGAACAAAACAAGAGCTAAATTATTATTAAAGGCGAAGATAAATGTCACAAGATACAATAAGCTAAGTTCGACAACTGTATCAAAGAGTACAAATAAGGAAAGATAAAAGGAGATACAAAAATCCCTTTCAGGGAACCTGTTTACTCTGCAGCCGGCGACCTAATCTTAAGGATGAACCTTGATAATTCCTCGAGAACAGCTTTGAAGGAGCTTCAATGGAGGTCGAAGAAGATGGAGGAGATGGAGAGGAATTACAAGGGGAAAGCTAAGATAATTTACAAAAAATGAAAGATACTAATTTACATTGGAAAAACTCTATTTATAGGTGTAGCTCGGCCCTCTTTTTGACCTATTTTCGTGTCCTTATGCAGGTAGGAAGTCGTGGGGTCCGTCGTGGCATCGTGGGGGCGGAATTGGTCTTTTTGACCAATTCCCGTAGGTCTGCTCGCCGAGCAAGGCGAGCTGATCGGCGAGCAGGCGCTGCTCGCAGCGAGCAGCGCCCTGCTCGGCGAGTAGGCCTCCAGGGGCCTGCTCGGCGAGCAGGCATGGCCTACGGAGGCCCGCTCGTCGAGCATTCTTGCCCGGTATGCCCCCGCGTGCTTGCCGACTGCCGTCGATGCCTTTTTCGTCCGAACTTATACCTGCGCATGTACAAAAACTCCAGATAACATTAGTCCAAAGGCTAAATTGATCCGCCAATCGCTTATTTTGAGCAAACGCTTCGTTTGGTGCGACTTTTGACAGACCAATTAGCTTCAAAAGATAACGGAATTATACTATGTATGCTATTTTGGCCGTAATTGCCTAAATTGGTCATAAAACGAGCCTAAACAACGAAAAATAAATAAAACGTTTCCAATTCCTAACTAACTCACACAAAAGCATTTAAATGCGAGAAATGCTCGCTTATTAACTAAATAACGCTAAAACCCGTCCTAAAACCGTACCCAAAGATAGGGATTTTTGACCCCTATCAAACCTCCTCGCACTTAAAACTTTACTTGTCCCCAAGTAAACTAAAAAAACTAAACCTGCAATCACAAGCAAGCTAGAAAACCTCCCGGTTTGACTAGATGCTTGACACAATTTCGAGCATCTGTAATTACATGCATTCGGAAATACAAAGTAGAGACACGATATCCAAAAGCCACATTTCAATTATCATAGGTCATATGTTTTAAGAAAAAGGACACATGTCAATTAAACGAGCTTGAGGGGATCGCTAAGTAAAACACCTCACCATAGGTAGTTCACTCATTTCACACAATTTTCGGTGGCTAAAGTGTTTACTCTCGGCTTATGTTCTTGCTTAGGATTACGTTGATTTTGCACGTTCATCCGAGTTCCTCTACTATGCTATATGACTCCGATGATATCAAAAACAACCTCGAATTGGGGTTGTAATGTGGTTAGAGGGTTAAAGGTACAACATGGGTTAATAGTTCTAGCGCTAGAAAAACAAAGTTCAAATGACTTTAGCAAATATGAAGTGACTGAGCTTTTTATTCATTCATTATTCTCTTTTTAGGACGTTCTCTTGAGACGTTTTGATTTTAAGAACTGGGGAATGAAGTTCTCCCCTTTTTGTTCGTCTCTTTTCTTTTCTTTTCTTTTTCTATTTTTCTCTTTTTCTTTTTTTTTTCTTTTTCCCTTTTTTTTTCTTTTTGGGATAGTGATGCTCATTCACTTTTTAGCCTTTTGGCTTGCTACTATAATGCCATAAATAAAGATAAAGCGCTAGAACGACAAAGGCTCGATGTGAGCTTTGTAAAAACTTAGGGTTAAGTAGCAAACCAAATGATGGTTTGCAAGAATTGGGTTAGAACGAAAGAAAAATCTATAAACTACAAAAATATAGGCTCAAAGGGGCTTCCTAGAGTGGATGAAAAATAGAAAATAAGGTAAAGAAAATGGTTAATTCTAATGAGGCTGATTCATCGTTTATCATCTCAAATCATTGCATGTAGGTTCAACACAGTATTAGGTGCAAAATCTGTAATCTTTCCACAAGTCAAAGCATTCACACAAAAATGTCAAGAAAAAGAGCTTTTTGATGTTCGCTCTTGGGCTCAAATTCAACTCACAATTCTTTGGGTTTCAATTTTGTGTTTACTAGTTCTCCCCAAACTCAAGTTTAACATCACATGCCTTCAATTCTTAAGTTATCTACCTAAGTAATGATTTTAGCATTTCTTCAAAAGTAGGGTCTAAATGCAAACTTTAGCTCATGCTTTTACAGATACAAGGATTGTGTCTACAGATACAAGGATTGTGTCCTACACCTAAACTAGTTGTCATGCAATCTTAGATTCGGTTCTCAGCCCTCAAGGACAAATAACGAAGTTTAGATTCGAAGGAGGTTCACGGTTTTAGGTCCTAAACATGCAAAACATAAATAAAACCCGAAAAATGCAAAACTAAACTAGACAGGACGCAACAAAAATTTAAAAATTATATAAATTTTTGTAAGTTTGTCTACCCCTCCTCCTCACACTAAAAATATGCAATAAGTCCCAACATTGCATCACAAACCATAAAGTACAAGTGCAAAAAGTTAGGGTGGAGAAGGCAACTTACGGATTTTATTTTATTTATTTTTTTTTAAACGAACACTTTAAAAAAAACGTAAAAGAAAACTAAAAAGACTAAACTAAAAGATCAATGTATAATCTAAATAAAATAAACCTGAAAAGTTTTATTAAAACTTGGGTTGCCTCTCAAGAAGCGCTACGTTATAGTCGGTGAGCTCGACATAGAATTCCCGCCTAGGTGTATGCTTCTACTCGCGTTAGGAACACGAACTCCTTAACAAATAACCCGTACCTACAAAACGGATTAAGAGCCTCAAATAAGTTTAATGAAAGTAGGAGGCCGAATTTAAACAAATTATGAAAAAGTTTGGTTTGCTCCCTTTTGGATTCTCTTGGTAGGTCGAAGAGAATGAAAACTTCTGAGCATGAAACAAACCTAAACTTTTCTAATTTTTGAGGAAAAGGTAATTGAGATACACAAGTTTGTATTTGATCTTTTATCTCTACCACATGATTTAGAATTTCAGATTTTGAACCGGGGTTGCTTACCGCTTCCGGTTCTTCACTTACCTCGAGTGATGCATGTGATAGTGGACTTGGTTCTACCTTTTTGTCATTCCTCAAGGAGATGGCTTGAGCTGATTCCCTTTGTGGGATTTCTATGTTTTCCTTTATGCCTGGGAGAGCATCTCGGGATTGCTCTTGCATCTCATGGTTTATTTGAGCCAATCGGTTGCTCAAGTCCGTGCAAACCTCCTCGTTGATTGTAAGTCGGGTTGATATTCCTTTCAAAAGGGATATCACCTCATCTCGTGAGCTAGAGGGTTGTGGAAGAACTTGGCTTGCTTGTTCGTAAGGGAACATTCCTAATTCGTTTTCCCTGTGCTCATCAACAAACCTATTTGGAGGCCTCAACATGTTAGGGTTCCCGTAGGACAGATTTGAGTGTTGAGGTATCCTCCAATCACTACCATAAAAGCTGTAAGAATTGGGGTTAGAATTATACCTTTGGTGATTACGCACAAAACTTACACTTTCATTGGTGTTGAGGCTCAGTTTCGCCATCAAGATATCCATTTTCTCATTTAAGTCGGCCATGGAGGGATTGGGAGCCTCATTCTCCAGGGCATGAATGTATTGTCTTGATGGGATAGTAAACTTTTGAGCTTGCCACTCGACTTTTTCTTGCCAATTCATTGATCAGAGAATGCTGAGAAAAAGTGAAGTTCTAGCACAAAAGTTGATAAGTAACAGTATATAGATATGAACAAGTATAGAAAAGTATAAAGAAATTATATATCAACAAGTATAGAGAATAAGTATAAAGAATTATGTATAAACAAGTATAAATGATATAAACAAGGATATTCACAAAAAGAATCGTATATAAACAAGTGTATGTATAAACAAGTATATGTATAAACAAGTATAAACGATATAAACAAGGATATTTACAAAAAGAATCGTATATAAACAAGTGTATGTATAAGCAAGTATATGTATAAACAGGTATAAATATGAACAAGTATAAATATAAACAAGTATTAACGGTTATAAACAAGTATAGATAAACAAGTATAGATGATATTCACAGAGATATTCACAAAGGAATGCCTAAACTAACAAATCGACCTTTGGTTCGATATTGCAGAAGAAATAAATCCCCGGCAACGGCGCCAAAAACTTGATGCGCCCTCACCTAGTCTGAGATGAAGACTCACTAAGGGATAAGTGTACCCCGTCGTTATCAAGTAATAAATTTCTAGTTAAGTCCAGGTTATCGTCCACAGGATTTATTTCTGCAAGTATCGAGCTACTCGGTTTCAAGTGTTATCTAGGCTTAGGGGGTTTTGAGTTTGTTTGTTTAAGTTAATCTACTCCTAGGTTGAATTATACTAATCCTAGCTAAGTTAACTGATTCTAACTAAATTATTCTATGCCTAATTAAGTTATTCTACCCCTAATTAAGTTAAACTACTCCTAATTGATCTTTCACTAATGCAATTATCCGAAGGAACATGGTATGAACGATAATAATGAAGATAGATTATTAGGTCTATTGAATAAAAACCTAATCTGAGTCACTTGTATTCAAGGCGATTAACCCTACTTACCCTCCTGAAGTTCCTAGTGCGTGATTCCCTAAGGCCGAAACTAGGTCTAAGGCTCAGTAAATTGGCGCTTAATCAACTAAGAGGTCGTCAATCTCCTAGGCTCTGACTAGGTCAGATTCAGCTCGCAATATGTGCCTACTAGATTTTGGGGCTTTTGAATGAGTTAAACCAATTGAATAAAGCGTAAGACAGAGATTAGACAAATAATCATAGAACAAAACAAGAGCTAAATTATTATTAAAGGCGAAGATAAATGTCACAAGATACAATAAGCTAAGTTCGGCAACTGTATCAAAGAGTACAAACAAGGAAAGATAAAAGGAGATACAAAAATCCCTTTCAGGGTACCTGTTTACTCTCCAGCCGGTGACCTAATCTTAAGGATGAACCTTGATAATTCCTCGAGAACAGCTTTGAAGGAGCTTCAATGGAGGTCGAAGAAGATGGAGGAGATGGAGAGGAATTACAAGGGGAAAGCTAAGATAATTTACAAAAAATGAAAGATACTAATTTACATTGGAAAAACTCTATTTATAGGCGTGGCTCGGCCCTCTTTTTGACCTATTTTCGTGTCCTTATGTAGGTAGGAAGTCGTGGGGTCCGTCGTGGCATCGTGGGGGCAGAATTGGTATTTTTGACCAATTCCCGCAGGTCTGCTCGCCGAGCAGGGTGAGCTGCTCGGCGAGGAGGCGCTGCTCGCGGCGAGCAGCGCCCTGCTCGGTGAGCAGGCCTTTGGCGGCCTGCTTGGCGAGCAGGCCTCTGATGGCCTACTCGGCGAGTAGGCCTCCAGGGGCCTGCTCGGCGAGCAGGCATGGCCTACGGAGGCCCGCTCGTCGAGCATTCTTGCCCGGTATGCCCTCGCGTGCTTGCCGACTGCCGTCGATGCCTTTTTCGTCCGAACTTATACCTGCGCATGTACAAAAACTCCAGATAACATTAGTCCAAAGGCTAAATTGATCCGCCAATCGCTTATTTTGAGCAAACGCTTCGTTTGGTGCGACTTTTGACGGACCAATTAGCTTCAAAAGATAACAGAATTATACTATGCATGCTATTTTGGCCGTAATTGCCTAAATTGGTCATAAAACGAGCCTAAACAACGAAAAATAAATAAAATGTTTCCAATTCCTAACTAACTCACACAAAAGCATTTAAATGCGAGAAATGCTCGCTTATTAACTAAATAACGCTAAAACCCGTCCTAAAACCGTACCCAAAGATAAGGGTTTTTGACCCCTATCAGAATGTAGACTGGACAGGGCGTTAATTTCTGCCAGATTTATGGACACTTGGGATACTGTCACTTGCACTTCGCTTGCCAGATACTGCTCAGACCACTCTCCCATGCTTTTAAATTGCCAATTTGGGGGTCATCGTGTGGCTAGATTTAGGTTCCATTCTATGTGGTTAACCCAGGGCTCTCTTAGAGAGGTGATTTCATCACATTGGTCAGCGTCTCACCTTTCCCTTCCCCCCGCTCAGCTTTTATATCACAAACTTAAGACGCTTCGGCCAATCTTACGAGAATGGAACCGGGTTGTATTTGGGCGGGTTGAAAATAACATCAGGTTGGCTGAGGGTCGGCTCAATGATGTGCAAAGCCCAATTGAGGAATTGGGTTGCTCAACTGAACTTTGTAATGCTGAAATGCAAGCAAAGGAGGATCTGGATATTCAGCTGTTACGACAGGAAGTGCTTTACAGGGAAAAGAGTCGGATTAAATGGCTAAAAGCTGGAGACAGGAACACAGGTTTTTTTCATAGATCGGCAAGAGTCAGACAATCAAGGATTGGGATTCAGAATTTAGTAATTAATGGGCAGCCAACATCGAATATAAACACAATTGCTGATCATGTAATTGAGTATTTCTCCGCTCTTTTTACAAGCTCAAGCGAACGGGTTGACCTTTCTTCTGTGAGTACTGTGATTCCTTCTCTGGTAACCGCAGAAGAGAACAACTGTCTAACCGCCAAACCTACTAGTGAGGAGATCCGTCGAACGGTTTTTGAAATGGATCCGGATAGTGCTCCTGGCCCGGATGGTTTTGGGGGCAATTTCTACCAAGGCTTTTGGGACGTGATTGGAGAGGATGTATGCAATATGGTAGGTTCTTTCTTTGATAATGGTTATGTCTATCCTGGTTTGAATTCTAACCTTATGGCCCTTATTCCCAAATTTGCCGAAGCTGATAGAGTGGAAAACTTTAGGCCAATTGTAATGAGCAATTTCAGTTTTAAAATAATCTCAAAGATATTAGCTGACTGTCTGGCAGGAATTGCAACCAGAATTATCTCTGTTAATCAATATGGGTTTCTAAAAGGTCGAAGCGTTCATCAATGTATTGCCCTTGCATCGGAAGGGATTAATATGTTAGATAGGAAACGTTTTGGGGGACACATGGCTTTAAAAATTGATATTAGGAAAGCCTTTGACACTATCGATTGGAATTTCCTACTTGAGGTCCTTGAATCCTTTGGTTTCTCACTTACTTTCAGGGATTGGATTTTAAACATTATGTCTTCTTCCTGTATTTCTGTCATGGTGGATGGCATCCCGAGAGGATATTTTAGATGTTCCCATGGTGTGAGACAAGGTGATCCCCTATCTCCCATTCCTTTTGGAATTGCTGAAGATTTCTTCACCAGATGGTTTTTAAAGCTTGAGCATGAGGGGGCTTATTCGACAATGCATTATCCTGGTGGGAATTCATTTCCTTCTCATCTGCTATTTTCAGATGACATGTTGGTCTTTGGTGTTGCTTCTATGCAGAATATGCGTACACTTAAGAATCTTTTTCAATTTTACGGGAGCATTTCTGGTCAACAGGTCAGTTGGGCAAAATCCTCGGTGTTATTTGGTAAGCATGTGTCTAGTATCAGGGCTAACAGGCTGGCGGGTTGCCTTGGAATCCACATGGCTCAGCTGCCTTTCATATATATTGGAGATCCTCTATTTAAGGGAGCTCATCGAGCTCGATTTCTGTGTCAGTTAGCTGACAAATTTCTTGCTCAATTTAGTAATTGGAAAGGAAAGGCACTATCTTTTGCTAGGAGATTGACTCTTATAAAATCAGCAATAACTAGTTCTCTTATGCATTCTTTTCTGCTTTACAGATGGCCTATAGGATTACTGAAAAGACTCAACAGAAATGTGTGAAATTTTCTTTGGAGTGGCTATACCGATACGAAGAAATTAATTACGGTCCCTTGGCGGATTTGTTGCCATGGCATGAAAAATGGAGGACTAGGAGTGAAGGACTTCAAGACCTTTAATCAAGCGCTACTGGGTAAGATGTGTTGGGAACTAATCCAAGGGACTAGTTTTGCTATCCATTTCCTGCGCTCAAGATTTCTCTCAAAATCGGGTTTACCTAAACTCTTCATTGCTCCATCGTCAATCTGGTCCTCTTGTCGAGCGACTTATGATTTGATTAGGGATAACTCGCACTAGTGGATTAGCAGATCGTCAACTTTGAATTTTTGGTCAGACAACTGGATCAAGCTGACGATGGCCGACAACCTTGGTATTCCTCCGCGGAATCAACGCCAACTGTTTAAATGTGTTGATGATTTTTGGAATGGGATCGAGTGGTATAATTTAGACCGACTTCCTCTGCATATCCAGAACCGTATTCGGTTGATTGACAGAGGGTTAGATCAATCAGACGTTTGCATTTGGAAGCCTGATATGAAAGGAGAATTTTTGGTAAAGACGTTCTATTCTAATCTGACTCCTGGTATCTCTAGAGCTGATTGGCAATCATTCATCTGGGGTTAACATATTCCCTCGTCTAGATCAATGCTAATCTGGCGACTAATTCATGGCAGAGTGGCAACTCAATCAATTCTTCAGAAGACAGGCTTGCAATTGGCAAGTCGGTGTGTGCTTTGTTATATGGATATTGAGAATATCGATCATCTTTTTGTTCATTGCAATTTTGCAGGGGCGCTTTGGCGCGAAATTGGGAGGATTTTCAATCGTTCAATTGTCGTCTTTCCTTCTTTTCTCTCCTTTTTTGATAATCTTCGTGGCATGTCGTTTGGGACGCAAGTTGCTGCTCATTGGAGCTCAGCGGTCATCACCTGTGTCTGGCTCATTTGGAAGATCAGAAATGAAGCTTTGTTCACTAATTTATTGCTGTCTACTTTAGCTGCAATTCGTTCCATTCGGCTGCTAATTCGTGAGGCTCGGTCTGGTAGTTCGGGCTGCTGTCTCTCCCAGCGTGACGCGGTGATCCTGGCTCGTCTTCAGGCCCCGATCAGACCCCCTCGGGCACCTAATATCATCTTGGTAAAATGGATTCCCCCACCATCTTATTGGCTAAAGGTTAATGTTGAAAGACCTGCGCTGGGCTCCCCGGGGGCTGCTTGCGCCGGTGGAGTATTCCGATCGTCTAGAGGGTTTTCCAAAGGGTGTTTTGCATTCCCAATTGCTTCCTTTTATGCTTATATTGCTGAGCTGAAGGCAGTAATGTTTGCAATTGACCTAGCTTGGGAGAATAACTGGCACAGGCTTTGGATTGAATCAGACTCCTTGTTAGTGGTCAATAAATTAAAGTCACATTCTACCAACGTTCCTTGGTCTGTCCATCACGACTGGTTGAAATGTCTACAACAGTGCTCGCAGATGTCCGTCATGATTACCTACATTTATAGAGAAGGTAATCGGGTTGCTGATGCTTTAGCACGCTTCGGCGTCTCCTCCTCCTCCGGCATTACGTGGTGGCAATCGGCTCCGCACTTCTGCAACTCACTGCTATTTGAGGATATTTGTAATGTTGGTCACTTTAGATTTCGCTGATTTATATGTTTTTTGTTTTTTTTGTTATTTTATTTTGTTACTTTGTTTTTCCGTTTCCCCCCTGTGTTATATTTTTTATTTTATTTTAATAATATCGGGTTTCAGTGCGTGCTTTTGGGGTGCCAACCTTATTGGGATTCCAGGATCATTGCTACTGTATCGTCCCAGCTTCTAAAAAAAATAGTAACTTTTTTTTATTCGTTGTAAATGGTCACTTTTGCTTATTTTATATACAAAATTTTGTAATATTATAAAACTTATAATTTTTTATTCCCACTATCTCTTAATCTGCCCTTTATTTTTTTTTTAAATAAAAAAAGTCAGTTTTTTCACACTTTTGAAAATAAAATAAGAGGTGAGACCAACTCTTTAATCCGAAAGTTTGGAATTTTTTTTTGTGACGCATTCTTAGAGTGGTTGAAAGTCAGGATGCATTCCTCTTTCTTCAGGACAGTCACATGCTTCACACTCTTCCTTCCCAAGATTGCATATGCTTCTTGACATTTTGTGTCCAAGAGAGTCGCTGCTTTGAGTAAATAGTCTAAGTAAAGAAGGTGCGACTAAGCAACATATAATTGAAACTAAATTAGTGCTAATATTATGTAGACTATATAGTTCCATAATGTAAACAAGGTACATAATTCATATATATATATATATATATCATATGGCATCAAGCAAAAAGTTGAAAGCAATAATTAACACATAACAAGATATAAAAATTCAATCAACATGAAGCATTTCTTAGTTGCATTATTGTCGTTCCTCAGTAACATCAATTATTGAGGTTGTGGCCGTTAACAATGCAATTCTTTTCCAGTGACAAAATGTTATCGTATTAAGACAAGTGTTTCACCAAATAGAAAACATCTCAATTACACAATGACGAGAAACATAATATGTTAGAATGCAGCAAATCACAGGCATAACCACATATGTGACAGAAGATTATAACAATAATAAGGCATTGATGATGTTAGCATACACTTGTATCAAATTTTTGAAAAATGAAATAAATCGCTCTAAAAAAACAATATCAAATAGAGGGAGGAGTTAGGTTTTCAATTATTACACGATTAGAGCAAAATTCAAGTACAACAAAATTCAATTCCAAAAAAGGAATGCAGCTCTAAGATGTGAAGTAATCAAATACAGAAATAGAGTTATTCCGGAGTATGTGAGTGAACTAAAATATAGTTAGAAAGAATTTGGGTTGGACACACCAGAATGGAGAATGGTGAAGAGCTGCGAAGAAGATCACTAGTAATCAATCCCCTTTTGCCTTTGCAGGTAGGCGGAAGAAGCAAGAAATCAGAGGTAAAATCCCTTTTGTATAGGATTTTGTAAAATAATAAATTGATATTTTAAGTTGATGATTTGGAAGAGTATAAGTGCCACTTGTTAAAATCTAAATGGAGGGTTCTCAATTAAGGTGGAGCACCGGGACCTCCGTATAAAATCCCATCAGAATATAAAAAATCTAACAGATTAAGAAAAAGTTAAAAGAGGGTGTGGTATAAATAGACAAGTAACTTCCTGAAGATTTAATCAATTAAGAGGGGTCAATCCAGTTGACTGGTTGACCTCAGTTTTTAACATGTTAATAATATTAACTCGAAGTAGTTAAAATCAGATCGAATACATGGTCGGTTTACAGTTGAACTGTTCGAACTAGTCGACCCGGTGCGATCCTGTTTTTAAAATATTGGAAAAATGAATGTAAACATTACCATGTGTAAAAGGCAAATATTTTTGTTCGTGTAATAAAGTCAAAGTAATTGTTGATGTTTTTTTTCGAAAAAAAGTAATTGTTGATGTTAAAATATTTAATGTTCGTAAAAAAAAAGTTCTTAAATACTTAGAATATGATTGGTTTAGTTCTTACCTAATAGTTGTTGTTACTGTTATATGTTTGTTGTTGCAGTTAGCTATTTACTATTACTGTTAGTTGTTTGCTATTAGCTGATTAATTATTAGTGTTTAGCAAAATTATGATTAGTTGTTGCTAATATGAACATGCATTAGAAGATGTTTTAAATTAATATATACGAATATGTTTTAAAATATCTAATATGAACATGTTTTAAATTAATTAATAAATACAATATATAAATAAAAATTGTAATACACAAATTAATAAAAGTAATCTAAATAGTAATAAAAAATAATAATTTATTGAACGGAATAAAACCTTATTTTTTTGACAATAATATTATAGAGATATGAATAACGTTAAAAAAGAAATGTGTTTTATAGAAAAAAAAGAGCTTTTCGTAGAAAAAAAACCTTTTTGTATTGTTTCTGTAAAAAAAATCTTAGATTATTGGCAACTCATTTTAAATTTCGTATTATTTATTAGATGGTTCTCAAAAAAACACCACTCGAGTTACTCTAAAAAAGTTGTAGCAACTATTTAATCCATTAATATCATTATTTAAAATATTAGTATCACGTATTGATACGAGGTATATCAAATATTGACATCTGTCACTAATTATGATGCTTAAAATAATTCCTAAAAAAAATTAATTATTATATTATTTTGAAGAAATATCCTTGTTTTTTATTATAAAATTCAAAAACTTTAGAATACTAATTCTTTTTTTTTTATTATTACTAAACCCAGCCATGAATTCCCACCCCTAGCCCTATGAAAAGACCAAACTACCCTTTACCTAAAATTTGAAAAAACACAAAACCTCTCAAATACCCTACACACTCTTTGATCAAATCCGGACTAATTTGTGAACCAAAACATGGAGTGTAACAACAACCGTAAAGGGAAAGCGAAAATAATAAGATTTACCGTTTTTGTTTTTTGATTTAAGCTTAAAAATTGAATCTGTGGGTGATTTTTTAAAAACGTTGGAATCGCAGTCGGGCGTATGAACATCACGCCCGACCTACGGTTCCGGCGTATGAATATCACGCCCGACCTGTGGTTCAGGCGTGAGGCTTTCACGCCCGACCTATGGTTCGGGCGTGATGTTCATACACCCGCACCATAGGTCGGGCATGATGTTCATACGCCCGACCTATGGTTCGGGCGTGATGTTCATACGCCCGAAAGGTTTTAATTAATTTTTTGTAATTTTTAATTTATTTAATTTAGTTTAACTAAATTTTTATGTCGTAATTAATTAAAATAAAGTTATAAAGTTATATCTAAATAGAAAAAGTGAGTCTACTTGTTCATATTTCAATTCATATAGTAATATTTAATTTAATGTGTACTTTTAGATAATAAAATGAGTATCTAAGTTGCTATCCGTCAACTTGGATTAACTTTTTTAAGGATTAAATATTTGGGTTAATTCAAATAAATACCCTATAGTTTTGAATTTTTACAGATAAGCATTTATGGTTGCAGTTTGTTTGTAAAATTTTATTTTTTATTGACTTTACCAAATTTAACCGATAACGACTTCAAAATAAAAAATTTCAAAAATTAAATAATATTTTAAACAACTTTAATTCGTCAATTTTTTAGGTTTGAAGTCATTTAGGTGGTGTTTTTTATAAGAAAGAAAACTAATATTTAGAGAGAGAAATTTCAAAAAATGATGATTTTGAAAAATTAAAAATTTGGTTCCATAGTAAATATGATACTAAACAACTTTAATTTTTGAAATTTTTAATTTTAGGATCGTTATCGACCACATTTAGCAAGTCAATAGAAAATGAAAATTTTATAAACAACATAATTTTTCTAAAGGTTTTTGCTCTTCGAGAAGAGATGCTGATATCTTATCCCATCTTCTGGCTTCTCCAAGGCTGCCTCCGACTCCCAACATTATTCCGGTCCATTGGCTTAAACCTCTTCCGGGTTGGGTTAAAGTTAATGTGGACGGCTCTGCTTTTGGTACTCCTGGTGAGGCGGGAGTGGGCGGTATCTTTCGTAACTATCGCGGCTTCCCTAAAGGTTGTTTTGCTTTTTCTACCCCTTCTTCTTTTGCTTATATAGCTGAATTGAGAGCCGCTATTTTCGCAATTGAACTTGCTTGGGAGAAAAATTGGCATCATCTTTGGATTGAGTCGGACTTCATGTACGTAGTTAATTTGCTTCGACATCGTTCCATGGACGTTCCTTGGAGTATTCGACAAGAGTGGCTGCATTGTCTCAGCATTTGCTCTAGGATGAACATTATGTTTACTCACATCTTTAGGGAAGGGAATCGTGTTGCTGATACTTTGGCAAAGTTTGGAGTCTCTTCCTCTGCCATCAATTGGTGGCCTTCAGCTCCTCCTTTTTGTCAGAGGTTTATCAATGATGACATCTGTAATATTTTTCATTTGCGTTTTTCTTGATCTTTCTTTAACTTTTATTCTTCCCCCTTCTTCTTGTTTGTTCTCATTCCTCTTCTCTTGTTCAAACACTCACCTTTTCTTTTATTTATATATGGCGGGTTTGTCAGTTCTTGGGTCATGGGTGCTCTCCCCGCTTAAGATCTGTCTCGTCCCAATTTCTATAAAAAAAAAAAAAACATAATTCGATTTGTAATAAAAAAAAATACATGTGCCAATCTGCAAAAATCTAAAACTAGAGAGAAATTATTTAAAATTAAACCTAAATATTTTAAAATCCAACAATTACTTTGACTTTATCAAATGAACAAAAAATATTTGTCTTTTACACATAATAATGTTTACATGTCAAACTCATAATGAATGTTTTACCTAGGGGACCAAGTTGTAATTTTATTTATTCTTTTTACTTTTAAAAAACCTTCTTCAACACTCTATCACGGAAAAAAAATAAAAAAGTAAAATGAAATCAATTAAAATATGAACAGTATAATAACAAAAATACATTGAAAATAAATAAATAAATCATGTCTCTTTCAGGGCAAATTATTAGAAGCACCGGGTTCTCCATGTTAAATGGAGGACCTTCCATACATATTTTGACATGTGTAACATGGACCCACACATGTTATAAGAGGTCCCACTATTTTAATTATTACGCGGGGTCACAATACACGTGTCCAAATGTGAATTGAGGGTCTTCCGAGTGACATGGAAGACCCGGTGCTTAATATAAGAACTCCTCTTTCAGTGTATTTTTTTTCATACTTAGATGTGAACAAAAAATTCAAAAACCGATAATCGAACCCAAATTTTTATTTGCTTTGATTATTTTAATAATCTAATTTGCTTCGGTTGTTAACTTTTCTTTATTAAGTATTCGGTTATTTTGAAAAGATATTGGTTTAACCGAAAACCGAAATTTATATTTAAATAAAAATAATAATTTTACTTACATATTTCTTCAAACAAGAACGTCCAAAATTTTAGTTTTAAACATTATTGAATTAATTTGTAATACGTGAGATATTTGGCTAATTGAAATTGTAAATTTCAAATCAATGAAGTTCAAATTTCATAATTTATAACATTTTAAATATTAAAATTAAAAATACAAAAATTTTGCTTCTTTGGTTGGTAACCGAACCGAACTGAAAATTTTTGGTTTGGTCAAATTCGGTTATTTTAGTTAGTTGGCATGGTTCGATTTTTAAAATTGTACAAATATATGGGTTCGGTTAGTAACCGAACCGATATTCACACCTCGTCACACTGGACAAATAACAATGAAAGATAACACTATGTTAGAAACCATTATTACTTTAAAATTTTATGGGGGAAAAATGTATTATTTAAAAAAATTTACTGAAAACGTAAAATGTTTGCTTTTCTCGGATGGATAAAATGCAAAAACGGGAACAAGGGCCGGCGATGGAAATCAGAAATGTCTACTTTCCATGGTGCCAGACGCACCTCATCTAATGTATGGTTTACACCCGTCAAATGCAGCACATCTAGCGTCGTCGTGACTTTCACTCCCCAATTGTTCTGCTTTATATCATTTTTGTCCACTAAAATAAAGTTTGTTACCCGCCGTGTAACAAACCCAAAAAAGAATAAGGTATTTAATGGTTAGTTACAATCAATTCGTGTAGAGTAGCAATGAGATTGGAACCATTAAAGTCGAGCAACTTTAGTGGTAGTAATAAATTTTTAGTGCTGACAACTAACAATCAAAGGAAACATCTCACTCAAAAAAGTTGGATTGAATAGGAAATTCTATAAAAAAATTATGTATTAGAAAACACATAAATAACGAGTCAGGTCCACGGAAGGCAACAACTTTGTCTGCTTATTATGGCGCTCGACGTCCCTCATATGATGTCATTATGGACTTTACTTCCTCAGTTCTAGTACTTTTTGAGATTTAGTGCCGCGGTGAAAAATATGTTACTTATATTGGTATCAAACCAAATAAAGTAACAAGTATATTAATGGGTCGCTGTAACCCATCAGTAGTAAATAACAAATAAATTATAATTAGTAAAGCTGCTCGTAGAGCAAACCCTCCAATCATCTTATCTCACTCATTTCTAAACGACTTTCTCTTTTAAACACTATCTAACAAAAATTCTCTCCAGTATAACCATTGTTCAATGGAACCTACACGTAATATAATATTATATATTTTTTTACTTTTAATCAATTAATCTATTCTATATTAATAATATACTTGATAATAAATAAATATTTATGTATTAAAATATGTTTTTTTTCTAATTTTTTATTGTAAAATTTGAATTTTATGTATTAAAATATGTTTTTTTATTTTTTATTCTTAGTTTCTCAACCATCACCAAAACATTTAACCAAAAATATATAACTATCATCCATTTCTAACAATTCTCTATTCAAAATACTCTCTACTAAAATTCATCTTTAGTGTTTAGTTACAATAACACTATTCAATAGATACCACACGTTATATAATATTTTATTTTCATTACTTTTAATCAATTAACCTATTTTATAATAATAATAAAATTGATAAATAAATTAATATTAATTGAATAAAAAATATCTATTAATATTTATTATTAATCGAATAAATGTTTGTATTGAAAATTACGTGGAATAAGTCAAATTATAAAACATTGAAAATTATAAGTATTTGGATCAAAATTTGAGAGTTTTAATTAGATTTTATAGCATTTTATATTGGATTTAAACGTAAAAAATATTCGTTGTAAATGGTCACTTTTACTTATTTTATGTACAAAATTTTGTAATATTATAAAACTTATGGTTTTTTATTCTCACTATCTCTCGATCTGCCCTTTAAAATTTAAAAAGAGATTAAAAAAAAGTCATTTTTTCACACTTTTAAAGACAAAATGAGAGGCGAGACCAACTATTTAATCCGAAAGTTTGGAATTTGTGTGTGTGTGTGACGCGCTCTTAAAGTGGCTGAAAGTTACGGTGCATTCCTCTTTCGTCTAGATAGCCACATGCTTCACATTTCTCCTTCCCAAGACTCCAAATACTTCTTGGTATTTTATGTCCAAGAGAGCCGCTGCTTTGAGCGACTCTCTCAAAGTCAGTGAGGTCAATTAAAGAGTTCTAGTGGTTGGAAGTTTCTGACCAATTACAAATTGGTTCTCCCGAGCAACCATTGCTTAAATCTATTTTGAAAATAAGTTTTTTCTATTATTGGATTCCTAATTACTTTTCACGGGTTTTATAACTTTATCTTTATCACATTGTTAAGTTTAACTAGATATAGGCCTGTGCACTACACAAGGTCTGTTAATTTGTTTGCATTAATTTTGTATGTATGGAAACTATATTCGTATTACATTATTTTGAATATATAAATTGGAAACAATAATTAAATACTAGTAAATTAAAATTGCATTATACCAAATTATTCACTCTATATTATTAAAATTGTTTTTTTGAAAACTTTGTAATAATATATTTTGTTCTTCTTATTACAACGTACAACTATTACTTGTATTTTGTGTTGCGAAGATTTATCAAGTAAAATTATTTATTTAAATTTAGAGGAAATTACAAAATTATAGTTTTATTGCAAATACCTTATATTTTTTTTATTTACAAGCAGAAAAATGTGATATTTTCTTTTGGAAACAAAAGACATGTATTTTATCTTCCAAAAAAAAAGACATGTATTTTATATGATTTGCAAAACAAGAAATTTAAGTAATACTGTTAAATCAGACCGTTCAATTTTTTTATTAGATATAACTAAAATTGATCTTACTTGAAAATTTTAGAACTAAATTTGTATCATTTCATACATTAAAATCAAGTCTGCACTTTTACCAAAACTTTGGGATCAAATTTGGTCCTTATCCCTAAAACATAATTTGAGAGATCAAAATTAAAACATTGAATGTGAGTGTCACTATTTGAAAATGGAGAATTTAAGTTATAAGGGGTTAATACATCTGTGATAACTTGCTGGATCCGCTTTGATATCCTTTGCCGGAGTTACCTGCAAAACAAAACCGGAGACAGGATCTCCGGGAAAACTCTCCGACGATCAAGTCAGTTTTTGTCAGAATGAGTCTATAATTTAGCAATAGCTTTGTGGGAAAAAATGTGAACGTACCTCCTCCCTTATTCTTAGGGCCTTTTATAGGTGTTTTTTGGGTAACCGCCGAGGGCGGTTACTCCTTAGTGGGCCACGTTCTGAGGGCGGCTACCCCTTTTTAGGCCCTGTCCCTTTCGTGGTTTTCATGGCAACGAACGTGGTTCTGAGTGGGAGTCTTGGCGCTCCGTTTAGGAATTCGGGGCGGTTTACTCGCTGCGCCCGCTTCCTTCATTCGGGTCCCGTCCAATCTTAGCCCATGGGGCTTTAATATGGGCTGGGCTATGCTTGCGGAATGAATATAACCCGTTTTGGGCTTCGCGGGTTATCACATGCCTCCCCCTTGGTCTAGTAAGAGCCATTTTAGGGTCTTTTTATAGGGGACGCTTCGTCTTTGTCCGATTATTTCAAAGTTTTGAACTTGTGCATTTCCCCTCTTTCGTTTTCTCCGGCGTCGACCTTTTAATTCCGTTACTTCTTTTCCGGCGTTGACCTCTTAATCCCGTCACTTCACTGTGTTGTCTTTTTCATGTAAGTTTTTCTTTTCACATTTGTTCCTTGTTCAGCTTTTTGCTTCTGTTTTCCTTTTATCGATCATGTCAGACCTCGACTTCGCGCCGTTTGACGACGATTATGTCCGCGAGGTCTCTAACGAGGTCGAAGAGATGGTTGAGGAAGCTTCGACCAGCTTTCCTGGGTGTAATTCTCATCCCGCCGACTTCCTTCATCTGGCGAATACAACCGACGAGGGTTTAGCTTTTGACCCCAAAAAGTTGATTCCGCCACCTGTCCCAACCCCTCGTTTGTTACCAAAGAAGGACAGGTCGGGAAGTCTGGTTTGTCAAGAGACAATCGATGATTTGCGGGAGCATTATCCCTGGCTCCGAGGTCTCGAGATTATCATTCCTGGGGAGGATAGGGGACCGGGCGATTACCCAAAGGGATACTTCACTATTTTCGTGGCCCAGATTATCTGCGGCTTCACTTATCCGCTGGCGGATGAGATTGCTTCCGTCCTAGGCGGTTACGGAATCGCGCCCGGGCAATTGCATCCTAACGGCTAGGCCGATTTGACTCTGGACAAATTCTTGGCGGATTGTTTGGAGGTTCCCTTTTCGCCCAAAATCTTCTCCAAGCTCCACCATTTCAAAAGCTCGGCGGGGTATTTCACTTTCATCCGCCAGAGCGGATACTATGGTTTTGACGAGAAGCTGAACAAGATCCGCGAGTGGGATCGATCTTACTTTTTCATCAAGTTTAATGAGGAGAACCTGAACTTCCTTCGTTGCTGGAGCCGACCCAACGTAAAGAGTTTGAACTTCGGGTATCCCAGCCAGGAAGAATCCGCCGTTATCAAGTTCCTGAAGAGCACTCCACCTTTTGTATGGACATACGATCAGGCCTTTCATATGCTAAGGAGCCGAGTAGCGATTGCATACCGCGAGGGGGATCGTGTTGTCTATATTCCTTATCGCGTTTTTGTGCAAGGTACTTTTTGTTTCCAAGTTGATGGTTTCTTTTAACCCTTTGCAGGGGTGATCCTTTATCTCAAATCGCTGCAGATCGGGAGGCCAAAGCCCTGGCAAGAAGAAAGAAGCGGATGACGGAAACCGCTTCCGTTGTAGGGGCGGATCCTTTTGGAGGGACGATTCCTTCTATTGGGGCGGATTCCCCGGTTAGGGCTTCCGCTTCACAAGGTCCCGCTTCTGCCTCTGAGGATCTTCCTTTAACCAGGAAGCGGAAGATAAGTGCGGATAAAGAGTCTTCTCGTTCTAAAAAGAAGAACACTTCTGTGTCCCTTACTGTTGGCGGCGCACCTGTATCCGCCTCATCTAAAGGAAAGAGCAGTACCCCCATTCACGAGGTATCTTGATCTACTCCCTCTCGTATTGCTACTTTTTCCTCATGAGCTATCTGCCATTCTCTTGATATTTTTCTTTATGCTTTTGCAACCAATCCCCGATATTAGCGGATGGTGGACTAGGACTTTCGGCCTGGCCGTGAATTTCTCTTGCAAGGATATTGTATCTTCCATATGCAATGTCCTCGGGCGACTTCCCTCTGCCTCCCGTGTGCGCGAGCAAGTATCGCTCCCTACTGCTGTGGAAGGGATCGAGAAGCGTTCTGTAGAAGTATATTATTGCTTTGTCCTTTCGCTTTCAAATATCTTGTGTTCATTGTAACCGCATATTTCTATTCGCCCATTTTTATTTGTGAGACGTGTTATATACAGATTATCAATTTCGCTGAGGGCATTCTCCGAAGGGATGCAGAGCGAGCCAAGGAGTTGGAAAGTCTTGGTACGGAATTGGCGACTCAGAAGTCGCTTTATGATGATGTCCAAGGGAAGGTGACGGTCCTAGAGGGCACCTGTCAGAAGGCCATGGGCGAGAAGGAGGAGGCCCTTAAATCCCTTCAGGCCAAGTCCGATGAACTGCAAAAAGCCCTCGACGACCTAGCTGCTTTCAAGGAGGCCCAAAAGAAGAGGGTTGAGGAGATTTTGGCTGAAGATGGCGCCCGCATCTACTGGTATGGGGAGCGGATTCATGCGGCTTATGAGCACGGGCATCAGGGTCTAGTACTTAACCGCCCCAAAGTTCCCATCCCTGAAAAGGATTTAACTGGGGAGTGGGATAAGCTGGAAGCCGAGGATGCTGATATGGATGAGGTACTCTTCTTAGATTGGAAGAGTCTTCAGGATCCTCCGATTGGCTGCGAGATCCCTATTCAGCCCGTGGAAGGAGAGGCACCCCAAACCGTTTCTCAGCCTGTGCAAGAGGTACCTCTCGCCGAAGAGGTTACTGAAGCGGTTACCGATTCAAGGGTTGAGGATTCACTTGAAGTAGATCCTCCTATCGGAGGAGATGAGGGAGTCGCCGCAGTCCAAGAGGGCATTAGGGGCGAAGGAGAGGAAGCTGTAGCATAGCTTAACTTATATTTGGACTTTTGTATGCAAAAACCATGTAACAAACCATTCTGATATATATATTTTCTTTCGGTTGTTGCTTTTCATATGTGTGTGATTGTCACTTTTTTGCCCTTTATATGTGCCCTTTGTCTTTTTGCCGACTCCATATTTGTGTTTCTTCATAGCTAGGGTGGCCAGACCCTTTTTGCAATTTTGAGTACTCGTTTATTCGCTTAATTTTATGCCTTAACTTATAATTCTTCTTTCGAAAATAGTCATAAGTTTTGATCATAAGGTTTTGCGAGTGATGCGTAAT
The DNA here is from genome assembly GCF_963576675.1 of Euphorbia lathyris. Lineage (NCBI taxonomy): Eukaryota > Viridiplantae > Streptophyta > Magnoliopsida > Malpighiales > Euphorbiaceae > Euphorbia > Euphorbia lathyris. The sequence goes on from NC_088916.1 coordinate 79,439,025, forward strand.
CATGCATCCGCCTTTCTTTAACAGGCAACACATTTATGTGTTTTTTATTTTAACCCTAAGGTTTTTTGCGAGTGATGCGTAATCATGCATCCGCCTTTCTTTAAGAGGCAACACATTTATGTGTTTTTGTAAAGAATCCGCATTTTGTTGTAACCTACTGAGTGAATGTAATAACTTTTATTGATGACGAGAAAAAGTTTATTACATATGTACACCTATTGTGCGGGATCGAAGCCTCATTAAAACCTTTTATCAGAAAACCCAGTGGGAAAAACTCATAAAAGGAAAAAGAGTACTCGTCATTTCCTCGAACTACTCGGCCTTTCTATATAGGCGTAGATTCTCTAGATTCCAGGTGCGCGGGAGCTTCTTTCCGCTCATTTCTTCTATTTCAAAAGTGGCTGGTCCCAGCTTCTTGGATACTTTGTATGGTCCGATCCAGTTGACGCCCAGCTTGCCTTTGCCATCTCTGGATTGTATTTTATCCGCTTTTTTCAAGACCAAGTCGTTTTCGTTGATTATTACTTTTCGCATTCTTCTGTCATGGTATTTCTTGATTCTATTGCGGTACATTGCCATTCGCATGTAAGCTTTCTCTCTTCGTTCCTCCACAGAATCCAAAGCATCTCTGATGTTGATAGGATTTTGTGTGTCGCAATAATAAATTGTCCGATCTGTGGGCGACTTGATTTCAACAGGTAGGACTGCTTCGGCTCCATAAACTAGCGAGAAAGGTGTTTCGCCTGTTGCTGCCTTTACAGAGGTTCTGTATGCCCACAACATATGGGGTATCTCATCCGCCCAACCTGTTTTTTTGTCACCTAGCCGCTTCTTAATGCCTTGAACCATGGCCCTGTTGGTAACTTCTGTCATACCATTTGATTGGGGATGGTTTACAGAAGAAAAATGATTCTTGATTCCCATGTTTTCGCAGTATGTTTTGAACTTGGCACAGTTGAACTGGGTGCCATTGTCGGTTATAAGCTTCTGCGGGATCCCAAATCGCATGATAATGTTCTCTCGTAAGAACTCGATCATTCGCTCAGGTGTTTGTGCGGTTACTGCCTCCGCTTCTACCCATTTGCTGAAGTGGTCCACTGCGACTATCAAATACTTCCTTTTCTTTGTTGTTTCTGGGAATGGACCCACTATATCAATTCCCCATGTTGCGAATGGCCACGCCGTCATTATAGTGATTTGTTCAGCTCCGGGAACATGCTTTTCATTCGCATGGATTTGACAGTTGTGACATTCCGCAACCATCTTCTGGGAATCTTCCACCACCTTGGGCCAGTAGTATCCCAGCAGTTTGACCTTTCTTGCCAATGCCGCCGAAGCTTCATGCGCGCCACAAATTCCTTCGTGTAGTTCTCGCAGCACATAGTCTCCTTCATTGCGACTAACGCATTTCAACCATGGACATGTGTACGATTTCCGATACAAAGTTCCATCCCGCATTGAGTATCGTGCCGACTGCCCAATTATTTTTCTGGCCAAACTCTTATCAACCGGCAAATCTCCCTGCTCCAGATATTGACGGATTGGCATCCGCCAATCTTCATCGTCTTCCAGTTCCTCGATGATCATAATCTGATCAACCTCGAATGCTGGTGCCGATTTTATTTCCAAGCTGCATGCTTTTTGACTCCATGGTTCTCCACTTGCCGTTGCCTTTGCCAATTCGCCAGCTTTTGCATTTTGGCCTCGCGGAACATGCACCATCTCCCAAACGACTCCCTTGTGTGTTAACTCTTGTGTCAATCGGCCGACTACCTGATGGTATTTTACGAGCTCCTCCTGTTTCACCAGATAATTTTTTGTGATCTGGTTTATCATGAGTTTGGAATCGCTGTAGATTACCACTCTTTCTGGGGTGAGTTCATTGAGCAACTTCAATCCGCATATCATTGCTTCATACTCTGCGGCATTATTGGTAGTTTTGAAAGTTAATTTTGCTGCATAGCACAGGCGAATAACCTCCGGGCCCTTGATGATGACTCCTAGCCCAGCTCCGTCTGTAGATAAGGCCCCATCTGTGTACATGCTCCACTCTTCTTTTTGTGCCTTTGGACATTCATCATCATCCCAGGTGAATTCGTTCACGAAGTCGGCGAGCACTTGGCTCTTTAGCGCTGGTCTTCCTTCATAGCGGATATCGAATTCGCCCAGGCGAATTGACCATTCCATCAACCGGCCGGATGCGTCAGGTTTCTGCAGTACCTTTCGTATTGGGATGCCAGTTCTCACAATGATAGTATGCGCCTGAAAGTATGGTTTCAATCTAGCCGCCGTGGTTATCACTGCGAGGGCCATTTTATCCAACTTCGAATACCGGAGTTCTGCATCCTTCAGGACTTTGCTCACGTAGTACACTGGATATTGTTGCCCTTTTTCTTCTCGCACCATCACAGTGCAAATCGCCATGCTGGTGACGGATACATAAAGAAACAAATCTTCTCCGTCTTCCGGCCTGCTCATTAAGGGCGGATAACATAGTAATCGCTTTATCCCCTCAAATGCTTCTTGACAATCCGGCGTCCATTCAAAGGACTTGGATTTTTTAATGGCATTGTAGAAAGGTAGACATCGCCTAGCTGAGCATGATATGAATCGCCCTAATGCCACCAACCGCCCGTTCAGTCTCTGTACTTCCCTTATGTTCCTTGGCGTCTTCATCTCCATTACTGCTTTAACCTTCTCAGGATTCGCCTCAACCCCTTTGCCGCTAACAATGAAACCCAGGAACTTTCCCGCTCTTGCTCCGAACGTGCATTTCTCTGGGTTCAATTTGAGGCCATATTTGATCAACACTTCTAGGATTTCTTTGATATCTCGCGGGTGGTCTTGCATTTTCTTGCTTTTGATGATCATGTCATCAACATAGATCGAGAAGTTCTCGCCGGATTTGTCTGAAAATATCTTATTCATCATCCTCTGGTATGTTGCTCCCGCGTTTTTCAATCCGAAGGGCATCACCTTGAAGCAATAAGTCGCCTGGTGAGTTATGAACGATGTTTTGATTTCATCCGCCTTCTCCATGGGTATCTGATGGTAACTGGATTTCACGTCGGTGAATGATAAGGCTTCATATCCTGCAGTTCCATCTACCAATATATCAATGTTAGGAAGCGCATACATATCCTTCGGACATGCCTTATTCAGATCTTTGAAGTCGACGCACATTCTGTACGTTCCATTTGGCTTTTTGACTAGCACCACATTGGCTAGCCATTCCGGATAGGTGACTTCTCGAATCGCATCCGACCTTAGCAAGTCCGCCACTGCTTTTTCAATCGCCTTTTGCCGCTCAGGAGCATGTCCCCTCTTCTTTTGCCGCACTGGGGTTGCCCCTTTGTCTACATTCAACCGATGGGTTACTACGTCTGGGCTTATTCCTTTTAGCACTTCATTTGGGGCGGCAAATTCCGACTCACATTGGGTCAATACCTCGGTAATGGCTTTCTTTGTTTCTTCTGAGAGTCCAGCCGCTATTCGCACGTTCTTGTCATTCGAGATGGCGAATAGTTCCGTTTCTCCCAATGCTTCCGCCGGCAGCTTCTCTTCGACTTTATCCCCCTCTTCCGGTTTTGGTTCAAGTGATAATGTATAGGCCTGTTGAGATACAAGTTGATCACCTTCAACTATGACTCGCCCTTGGTGTGTTGGCAAATGTAACGTCAAATGCTTCATTGAGATGAGCGACTCCGTCTCCGACAGGAATGGCCGTCCCAGAATTATGTTGTAGGCCAGTGGGAGATCAACAATTGCGAATTCTAAATCACCTCGCCATTTTAGATTCTTATCGCCCATTTCTGCCTCCAACACCACCTGCCCACTTGTTTGGGAGGATTGACCCCCAAAACCAGTTACATCCATGAAGGTGTGTTCCACCCGCTCGTCGTTGATTCCCAACTTGTTGAATGCTGTCCGGGTAATGACGTTGCAAGAACTGCCTGTGTCGATAAGGACCCGCTTGACGTCCCATCCTTCAACGACCATCGTGATCACCAGGGCATCCGCATGTGGCTCCGTGATTCTCGCAAAGGAGTAATTGAGGGCATCCCCCCTATGTGTGTTGCTCTTTCGCCGTTCACGGCGAGTTCTTTTTATTGGAGGCTCGTAGATTCCGCCTGCTATCACGTTTATCACCCCTTTCTTCTGCTTCTTTTCTGGCCGTGTTTCTCCCTCATGCGGGAGCGTTGTTTTCTCATCAGCTGTTTCTTTTCTTACAAATTGACTCAGCTTGCCTCTCTCGATCAGTTTTTCTATTTCCTTCTTCAATTCGTAGCAATCATCTGTGTCATGGCCATTCAACCTGTGGAACCTGCAATACTTACTAGGATAGCGCCCCAAACTGGTTCGGCCTTTCACCTCGGGGAACCGCACATCCTTCTTCAAGGGGCTCTTTTCGATCCAAAGTAACACCTCTTGGCGAGTCGTGTTTAGTGGTGTGTGATGTCCTCCACCTTGAAAGGGACGATCACCTCTTCGAACAAAATTACTTTTGGACTGGGTCTGACGCCGACTGTCCGAAGTGGTTCTTACGGCATCTCTTTCTCGCCGAGTTTGGGCCCTATGTTCCCTGTTGACATCATACACTTCCATGAATTCCTTTGCTATCTTCATGAGCTCGGCTACAGTGCGTGGTTTGTTACGGATGATTTCTTCCCGCATGCTCCAATCTGTGGTTCCATCCGCCATGATGTTGCGAATACTCACGATATCCGGGTTCTGCAATCGCACCAGGATATCGTTAAAGGCGACAACAAATTCCCTTAGGGAATTATAGTTTCTCTGTTTGATCTCCTTCAGCCGCCTATCTGTCACATCTGCCGCTTTACAGCCCACGAACTTCGCACAGAAATCCCGACTATATTGTTGCCAATTGTGAATAGATTCTGCCGGTAAAGATCGAAACCAATCAGATGCCGCACCGCCCAAAGTTGTCGAGAATAACCTACAAATTATGCTTTCGCTTGCCCCTGCAACATCCATTAACTCTCGGTAGTTCCTGACATGAGCCTCAGGGTCAGAATTTGGATCCCCATAGTATTTTGGTATGGCAGGTGCTTTGATTCTGTGATCTGGAATGAATTCCCGCAACGAAGGGGCAAAAGGTGAATCGCTCTGGACCTCTGCTCTCGGCCTAGGCGAGTACCCCATTCGCTCCATCATGCTTCGTAATTGATCTTCTAAGTCAATATCGGGTATTCGCCGGACTTCTTCCATCCGCTGCTGGTGAATTCTGGGTGGCATCCACCCGCCCATCGGTGTTGAGACGTGTGCCTGTTGGGGGACTAACCGCTGTCCCGTTATAGGATCAAAGTTCCATGTGTGCTCCCGCCCAGGAGTCATCAACTCTGAATGTCTGTGAGGAAAAGGTTCCACTTGCTGTTGCGGAAGAGTGCCTTGTACTCCTGGCAACGGTTGGGATGGCTGCCAGGTCGGATGTATCATCGTAATGAGATCTGGGTGCGAGTAGTTGCTCTGGTGGCTGTGTGGGTTTGTGCGACTACTCTAGCCCACTTGATTGGGCTCCTGAGATGGCTGCGGAAGGACAGGTATGACAGGAATAGTCGGTGATTGCGTTGAGATAACCACAGGTTCTTGACGAGCAGCCGCCACGGCGGTATTGTGTTCGGCGAGGGCCGTTAGTAAATTAATCATTCGATCTCCAGCCGCCTGACTCATGTTCGAAGCCAAGACTTGTCCTGCCATCTGCACAAAATCACTATTGGACATTTCCATCTCAGCTTGCACTCGGACTTCCAATAAGGGACTCAATTGTCCCGAAGGACCCGATGAGCTAGGCACCACAGGCTGTGCACTTGCAGGTTGCGAATTCGCAATCCGTGGTCCCCTGGAGTTCATACTGGTTGATCTAGTGGTAACGCCGGTCGTTCATGATGGTTCTGACATGTTCTTCGTGTACCTTTAACCAAATGTTGGTAAAAAAGGTCCACCTTCACCGCACCAATGATAACTTGCTGGATCCGCTTTGATATCCTTTGCCGGAGTTACCTGCAAAACAAAACCGGAGACAGGATCTCCGGAAAAACTCTCCGACGATCAAGTCAGTTTTTGTCAGAATGAGTCTATAATTTAGCAATAGCTTTGTGGGAAAAAATATGAACGTACCTCCTCCCTTATTCTTAGGGCCTTTTATAGGTGTTTTTTGGGTAACCGCCGAGGGCGGTTACTCCTTAGTGGGCCACGTTCTGAGGGCGGTTACCCCTTTTTAGGCCCTGTCCCTTTCGTGGTTTTCATGGCAACGAACGTGGTTCTGAGTGGGAGTCTTGGCGCTCCGTTTAGGAATTCGGGGCGGTTTACTCGCTGCGCCCGCTTCCTTCATTCGGGTCCCGTCCAATCTTAGCCCATGGGGCTTTAATATGGGCTGGGCTGGGCTTGCGAAATGAATATAACCCGTTTTGGGCTTCGCGGGTTATCAATCTGTTATCCTTATATATTAAGGAGTACTATTTTGCTCCCGATCTATTCAAAATGTTGGTTTTTGGCTCCTAATCTATTATTTGGTAACGTTTGCCCCCTCAGCTATCCAAAATGCGTATTTTCATCCATTAACCTATTATTTGGTTATATTTGCCTACTGATCTATCCAAAATTGGTGAAATCTCAATCATCTACACTTAGTTTCAAATTACACATTTTACTAATAAATTTCACTCACTCTCTCCTTATTTTTAATGTGAGATGCAGTCTATTCTTGTCCTCTTCGTCGTCCATTATGATCGTTCCCTATTCAGGCATTCTATTCCGGCGTAATCCACTCCGGACTGGGTTGTTATAATTACTTTTAGTAACATTTTATTCTTATCCAATTGTATTTAATAACTCTAAAACTTTAACCATTTCGTGAGCTTTCAAAATTTCTTAATTATTTGCCGATTTGATACTTTGTTTGACACGTGCGGAGAATGTCTCATATTTTATACATTCAATAAATTTTATTGAAAAATAGAAATATTATTAAATATAATCGGAAAATAATATGGATCATTTGTAACTTTTTGAAATTTACCATGATAATTGAAATTTTACACCAATTACAAGAGCCTATTTTAGCTAAAATTAGTGTTAAATAATCAATCAAGCCACGGGAAGAATACTTAGGAGAGAGTAAAAATCACAAAAAAAACAAAAAACAAAGAAAATGGTTAATTACTAATCTAGTCCATTTGAAATAGGGGTGAGCAGAATCGAACCGAAAACCCAAAGACCGAAAAAACTAGACCGAAAAAACTAAACCAAACCGGAACGAATTATATTTTGGTTTGGTTCGGTCCTAATTTTTAAGCTAGTTTGGTTTTTGGTTCGGTTTGGTCCGGTCCAAAACCGAACAAAACCAAACCAAAATACAATATGTACTACTCTTAATTTTAAGGTTTTAAATTAATTAATTAATTATATATAGAAAAGAAAAAACAATTAAACATGTTTTTTCTCTCTCAACTAATTATATATATAAAAGAAAAACTAATTATATGATTATTTTCTTTATATAATTGTTTAGTTAGTGAAGGTACAAGTAGTTGTAGGTCTTTAGTGCTTTGTTTGGTCCAAATATGAACCAAATCGGACTGGACCAAAATAATTTGGTTCGGTCCAGACTAAACCGAATTATAATTTAGTTTGGTTTGGTTCTAAAAAATAGAGGTAATTTGGTTTGGTCCAATTTGATTTGGTCGGTTTTTGGACCAAACCGGACCATGTTCACCCCTAATTTGAAATGGTCCATTAACGTATTTGATACACTTCTCTCCCATCTTACTAAATTAGACACTTTCATCTACTTTGTACAAGAATACGTTTATTTCAGTTCACCTTCTTCCTCAGACTCTCAACGTCTTCTTCACCATCCCAAACCAAAATAGAAAAAAATCAAAGTGATCCACAGCTAAAACCAAAAGTGGAGATGAAATATTTGTATGAATGTCCTTTGAATTTGGTGATCTCAAGAATATGTGTGATGAGTTCGGTTTCGTTAGCGATTTTGAGATTATTGAAGTATTCTAAATTTTGGAAAGTAAACACAAAACAGACGAAGCTTTCCAGTAAAAATGGTATCATTTTAGCGTATATGCCTGCTTTTCTTGCTGGTCTTGCCTATTACTTCATATGTAACGGTATCGTTTCAATTTCCTGCATTTTCTTCCATTTTTATCGCATTTGCATTGTCGCATCTGCGACAGGAACAACTATTGATGCGATAAAAATGGAGGAAATCGGAAATGATGGGTTCAACGAGAAAACATTCAACTAACCAACTGCGTACTTGAATAATTTTTATGTAAAATGAAGAAAAAATACTTACATGAACTTGAATAATGTATGAATATCCTTAAATCTTGGGTTGAATTATTGAATTTTGTTGTAAGAATTTGAAAGAAATGAAAAGAAAAAGGAGGTTGGAGGAGGTTACGGTATTTTTGTCCAAAATGGATGAAAATATCTAATTTGGTAAAATAAAAGGGAAGTGTGTCAAATATGTTAATAGACTCATTCAAATGAGCTAGATTAGTAATTAGAAGGCAAGTAAATAAGGGGTAAATTACACCCATGGCCACTGAACTTTGCTCTTTTTAATATTATGGTCACTGAACTTCGATTCTTAAAGATATAGCCACTGAACGTTATACTTTTTAATACCAGTAGATACTCAAAGCTTCAAAACGACTATTAACGGTCTCAAAATAAAAAAATTCGAAGATTTAATGGTATTCCAATGAACTTTAATTATTGAAAATTTTCGTTTTAAACTCATTTAGGTGTTGTTTGGTTAGGAGAAAGAATGAATTTTTAGAGAGTGAAAGCTCCAAAAAAAAAAATGTGATTTTGGAAAATAAAAAAATGTGGTTTCATGGTAAAACTTTAATTCTTAAATATTTTCATTTTGATATTGTTAATGGTTATTTTGAAGAGTTAGTTAAAGTTGAGTGGTCACCGGTATTAAAAAATATATAATTTAGTGGTTAGAGCATCTCCAAGAGACTCTTAGTGAGCTCTTTAAAAATAATATAAATAATTGACTCTTAGTGATTTAAGAATGACTAAGATATACCATCTCCAACAATACTCCTTATATTTACTCTTTATTTATTATTTTATTATTAAGATTATTATTTATTGTTATATTTACCAATAGTGTGAGGAGAGAGACTTATCAATAATAAATTATTAATAAAAAATGAAGTTAGGAGGCACTAAGAGGTGAAGAGAGACTCTCTATTAATAAAGAGGATGGAGAGGCTCTTAGTGATTTGAGGAGCCACTAAGAGGCTGTTGGTAGGGGTGTGCATCGGTACAAAACCGAACCGAAAAAACCGAATACCGAAATGATCAAAATAATTCAAACCGACACCAAACCGAATAATAGGTAAAACCGAACCGAAATATGTGGTTCGGTTCGGTTTAAACCGAACAAACCGAATTAAGTTAAAAATAACAAATAACAAATAAAAATCACTATATTTTCTCATTAAATTTACCTCAACAACAACAAAAATTGAAATATTTCCAAAATATATCTACATTGAGTTATTATCTCAACAATAATAATAAAAAAAAAGTTAACTTGTATAATCAAATATATGTGTATATATATATAAAAATATAAAATATGTGTAATTCGGTGCGATTCGGTTTTTTTACATTTTCTGTCAAACCGAACCGAAAAACACTTAAAATTAAAACCAATGCCGAACTGAATTGTTAAAAAAATCGAACAAAAAAACCGATTCACTCAATTCGGTTCGGTATGCGGTTTAAACCGAACCAATGCACACCCCTAGCTGTTGGAGCTGATTTTTTATTCTCCCTTCTCAAATTTTAACTTAAGAGCCAATTTAAGAGGCTGTTGGAGATGTTCTTATACCGTTAAGAAGTCAAGTTCAGTAGCCACAGTGTTAAAATGGGTAAAGTTTAGTGGTCATGAGTTAAATTTACCCAGTAAATAAGCAAAAGATGGAAGTACGGTTTTGTCCTCATAAAGCGCGTGAGTGGGTGTGTAACGTGTAGGGTAGGGTACGTAAATAGAAAAGAGTGGTGGCGATAGTGGTGGTGGTGGTGGTGGTTGCGCTATCGTCCGGACAGATTAATGTGTGGGAAACAGCTGTATTGTATGTATTCATCAAGTACGATGCATTTGGTCCGATTCTTTTTTTCTTTCTTCCTCTACATTTTCACCTGCCTTTTTTATTTTTATTATCATTTTGCTTTTCTAAAACAACATTTATATAATATTATAGTACGTTGTACTATTATATTTATGGATCAGTTGCGTTCACATGGACTCTGATGAATACGTAAATTTGGTCATTCACCGTTAGATCTGGACGGATTAAATATAAACCTTAGGATGTTTTGAACGTTCACCTTAGGATTTTAATTCGTCCAGATCTAACGGTGAATGACTAAATTTACGTGATCATCAGGGTCCATGTGAACGTAACTGATTTATGGATATAGAATACAACTATATTGATAATTGGCTTGAATGGTAACAAATTGATGTTTTTGCCTTACCATGAGTTCATGAACTTGATCTAAAACGATGATGATGGACTTGTCGGAGATTAATATAAGATTTATGATTGGGTCTTAACTATAAATTTGAGCTTTTAGTTCAATTGGTTCCATGACATGGTATCAGAGACTTTAGGACCAAACGGTCGATGGTTCGAGTCCTGACAACCTCATTAATTTGTGGAATTAAAACATATGGTGGGATGTGCCTGTGTTATGAACGATGTAAGCCCAATGGGCATTTGCGTGTGGGGGTGTGTCGGAGATTAATATAAGATCTATGATTGAGCCTTAACTATCAGCTCGAGCTTTTAGTTCAATCGGTTTCATGACAGGACTCTCTCAATTTATAGAGTGATAACTTGATATCCGAACTTATTTACGTGTCTCAACCGTGATGATGATTTAACGTCATACTTGAGCCTACAAAACAATATGCCGGTCAGATTGGGTCGAAGTCTGGTAATACCGAATGGAAGAGAATGGACTAACTTAGATATAGTAGTTAACGTACCGATACCAGTGTATGATTAGGTCTAAGGTTGTCACATCCTTAAAAATCCTTGCAAGCTTAGGATTTCGTATTCCTCAAGGATTCTAAATCCTAGGAGGAATCCTTTATCTCGTAGGATTCTACAAGGTCCTTTGATGTGTTGAGGCTTGGAGGTTTGGACGTTTGGTGATGGGTCACCATTTGTTGTGCTTGGGTTGCATCAACTGTTTCCATCCTGCTGGGGCCATCTTGGATGCGTTTGGGCCTTTTCATGCTTTGAGTCTGGGCCATAACGAGGGTAGTGTTGAGTCACGCACGTGATATCATTTAGCCTGATATCATAGAGTATCTCGTTAATTTTCTGAATTTGTTTAAAATGATTGATTAGCCATTTTCATTTATTTAAAGTAGCATATTGATATTTGAACTTGCTTAAAGTAATATATTGACTCTTTGGATTTTCTTAAGTGATATACATTTAAAGTTGAATTGTATGATAAACCTTCTGGGCAAGTTCGTCTCCTGCTCGCATGACAGACTTTGCATGAGGAGAGACTAAGGTTGAAAGGTATATGCTAGAAGATGCTTTCCTTTCTATAAAGCTATTAAAAAGTAAGGAATTCAAGTGGTCCAAAAAGTGTCAGGAATCATTCAATGAAATCAAACCCTTCTTGTCATCACCACCTCTGAGTAGCTGCCTAAGGAAAGGTGAACTTGTATATCTATATATGGCAGCTACTAAATGGTATGTTAGGTCTTGGTAAGTGAAGTTGAAATGCAGCAACATTCGATATACTATTACCAGTCGAGTACTGAAGGATGTAGAAATCAGGTACCTCAAGATCAAGAAGTTGGTTTTAGTTGTGTTGACCACAATTACATGATTGCGGCACTACTTTCAAAAGCACACTATCATAGACTGGACAATCGTCTCCCTTTGTAGAGTATTACTACGACTTGAGACATTTGGTAGACTAGCTGAGTGGGCGGTCAAACTAGGCGAGTTTGACATTAGATACAAACCTCACACTGCCATTAAAGCAAAGTTTTAACTAATGTTGTGGTGGAGTTCACAGGAAAAATAGTTGAGGATTTGGATGTGCGAGGGATGGGAAATGTTCATAGAAGGTGCTTATTCATCTGAAGGAGCTGACGTAGGCATCTAGCTTTAGCATCAGCTAGAATATGTATATCATATTCTATCAAGCTCGATTTCCCTATGACAAACAACGTAGCTAAATATAAAGCCATCGTGTGATTCCTTAAGGAGATCGGGTCAGAGAATGTCGAGATACTCAGTGTCTGTAGACTAACTGTGGACCAGATAAACAAGAATTACGCAACAAAAGATGAGTCCATGGTTAGGTATGCAGAAGAAGTCAATAAACTACTTCAGAAGCTAGAAAAGAAAGGCACTCGACGGAAGGTAGTCAATATCGTAAGAGACCAAAATGTAGAGGCAAATAGATTAGCCAAAGTTGTGACCGGCACTAACGGATGGAGAAGCCTTGTATGTACCTTCGAGGTTCAAAACACTCCCAGCACGAATATTCGAGAGGTATTAGCCACTGAAGAGGAGAAAAAAGATTGGTAAATCCCTATTCATGCTACCTATCTAGAGGCACCTTACTTGATGATGCGGCAAAAGTTGGCCATATAGTATGATATTCCATCATTTTTGGAGAGTTATCCAAGAGATCATAAATGCATCTCAACCAAAGTTGGAAATATATGCTAGATGAGCTCTATGATGGGATATGAGGATCACATGAAAGGGATAAATCTTTGGTGAGGAAGGCTCGTCCCTCCAAATATTATTGGGTAGACATGGATAATGATGCTAAAGAGCTCGTACAATAATGTCACATTTTTCAAGTCTATGCTAGTGTATCTCATTTCCCCACCACCACTCCAAAGCCAATCTACACCAGATGGCCTTTCTCCACTCGGGGAATGAATTTAGTAGGAACTCTAACCATGACCACTAGGCAGTTCAAGTTCATGATCATGGGAGTAGACCATTTCATCAAATGAGTTGAAGCCGAGCCGTGGCAAAAATAACTCCTAAAAGGGTAATAAAATTTGTGAGAAAAAATGTCATCACTAGATTCGGTGTTCCTAACACGATAGTGAGTAATAATGGCACATAATTCAAATGTTTTAAATTCAAGTGTTCCTTTATTTTGCAAGACATCCGCTCGAAAGACGTTTCTACCTTACCCTCATTACACCATCGAGAAAACACAGAATGATTCCTAACAAGATTAGACTGAATCCAAGACACGACATAATTTCATACTATATTATCATATGATTGGTTAATTTTTCGATTTCAATTAAAAGCTCGTTTGCTTTACCTACTGTTTGCTGTTAGAAAAAACTAAGCATGGATTCCTGCTTTTATAAAATGCTACTTTTCAGATGTAAAAGACAAACATAAGATCACTAACCAAACACCTAAAACTCTCAATTTTGAAGCAAAAATGCAAATATAAGCATGAAAAGGAGCAACCGAACAAACCCTAAATATCGGTTTTTAAAATGAAAAAGTATAATTGATGGTCCATTTGTTTTACCTATTATTTGTTGTTGGAAAAAAATGATTTTTATAAATTTCGGTTAATCTATTTTTCGATTTGATTTTCAATTTCAAAAATCAATTTTTACTTTAGTTTTATATAATCTTATTTGTGAGGACCATAAAATATGTGATGTCAAATACTTAGCTAAAAGGATCACTTTAATATAGTGCAGTTTTATACTAATACGTTGGTGGTCCAAAAGGCTAAAAGAAAAGGAACCGCCGTTTCAAATTTGTCGGAAACGAAGAAAACACCTGTTTTCCGGCGAATAAAGCCATGTCCGCCGCCCACTACAACATCTATTTTTTTCTTCACATATCTTCACTTTCACATTCACAATAATGAGATCATCTATAATAAAACAAAGGAAAAGAGATAATGGGTAGTAATTTATATATAAAGGCCGGGCAAATTATTAGAAGCACTTGGTTCTTTATGGCCCTGTTTGGGAATTAGCTGTTAGCTGATTACATTAGCTGATTTGACTAGCTGTTTGTGTAGACCTGTTTGGTAAAAATTAGTTGATTGATAATAGCGGTTTATGCAAAAAGACGAATAAGGGTATTTCTTTTTTTAATATTGGAGGAGGAGTTTATCTATTAGGTTTAAAGAGTCCATTCATTTTAATATTGCAAAACGCTAATTGAAAAAGCTCATAAAATGAGCTTTTTCTAAATTAGCGTTTTCATCCCAAAACTCTCTCCCAAACCTCTCTTCCAAACCTCTCTCCACCAAACACTCCAATCAGCGGTTTCAATGGTCAAACCGCTCAAGTTGGTCAAAACCGCTCTTTTTATCCCAAAATGCTCTTTACCAAACAGGGCCTATGTCAAATAGATGACCTCACGTACATATTTTGACACGTGTAACATGGACCCACAAATATTATAAGAGGTCCCACTATTTTAATTACTATGTGGGGTCACTATACACTTGTCCAAATGTGAATTGGGGGTCCTCCGAGTGACATGGAAGACCGGGTACTTAATATAAGAACTCGAGAGAGAGATTGAGTATGCAATATTTTAATCTAATATAATCGGTGTAACTGAATGAAATTAAGAAAGGAAAACAAGAAGAAAATAATGAAATGACCATGAATTTCTTTAACGATTTGTTTCCGTTCCACGAATGAATGATATATCTCTGATTCTCTTTGTGGCTGTTTGGTTCAAATGATGTAATAAACTATAGTTGTGTTTTTAACAACAATTTCTATACATGCATGTGTCTATATTTATAAAACATAAGAATTAAAATCAATTGATTTAACTATTAAAATCAAAAGATGATGAAACAGAGAAACTGAAATAAAATTAATCAAAGAAAATGTATGAACATTCTATTTTCAAAAGAAAATAATTATTTTAAAATAATTAAAAATAAAATAATATGATAAAAGAAAAAAATGGTCAAAATTATTTTTCAAGGTAAAAAAATAAAAATAAATAAGTACATGGATCAAAACAAAAATAAAAAAGTAAAATTTAGTTAAAAATATATTTTGAGAAAAAAATTAAAAATATACGAGTACAATGGTCAAAAGTGAAATTAATCTAAGGATAAAAACAATAATAAATAAATATATGTATCAAAATAAAAATTAAAGAGTAAAATAGAGAGTAAAGTAGAATTTTATAAGGATAGTAGAAATTCAAGTTAGTAAGAGGGGGGAAATGGAATAGAAAACCTTAGAGGGGTTGGAGAATGAGATTATGAGAGTTAGTGATAAACTCAAAATTAAAAAAATAAAAATAAATGGAATGATTGAATTAATAAAACAAACACCAACAAATGGAATAAAACCTCTTATTTCCCTTACACTTTTCCGAAACGCCTAAAACAAACACCCTTTTAGAGTTTAGAGTTTAGTAGATAGGTTATTACGTTGGTAATTAGATGATTATATTTTGAGTAAATTATAAAACGGGCCCAATTGAGAAGTCCGTATTTAGATATGACACTACCTTTTACTAAACTAGACACTTTCAAAGTTAATTTTCCCGAAATACCCTTAGTATATATATTATCACTTCGTATATTTGTGTGGAGCTTTACTTGTGCGAAGAGAAACTGCGAAGCCTGTTTGTGCGATTTCTACTGTATTTTTGGTGCGATTTTTTATATGATTTTGGTGTAATTTTTGTTGCTATTCAATGACAGTGCCGATCCTGAAATTTTAGAGGCATAGGGACGAGTTAGCAAGTGGGGTCCTAATAAATAAGTACAGGTAAAAAATAAAGTAGAAAAATCAATTTTATAAAAGAATATTACTTAAAAAATACATTTTTTTTATATTTAACAAACGATCTAATAAAAACATTTCATATAAAAAAACATTTTATATTTGCTTTAAGAACCCAATTTCTTATACAAAATGATATCTATGAGCATTTCTAGATGCAAAATTCTCAAATTTAATAAATTATGAAATAGTTCTAATAGATTTTATTCTCTTCGGGGCACAAAACATGATAACAGAAAAATGAAAAACCAAATTTGAAAATCATTTCACTTAACGGACTTTAGGGGCTACGTTCTTGAAATTGGAAGATTTTGATACTTTTCTTCCAAATTGCCTCTGAACACCAAGTAAATCAAAACCTGATGGAGTTTTTTAAAGAAAAAAAAAGCTATTAGCAATTGAAAGTTTCACAATGAGGTGATTAGAGAACAAAATTGATTATATAGCTGATGATTGAAGATGGACTGAAGATGATGGACAATATTACCATTCAATATTCTTTAAGATCGGTGTGCGATTAAATAATGGAGAGATAAATTAGAAATTTTGTTAGGATTGATTGGTGAGAGAGATAATTATAGAAAGGCTCTGAGATAAATTAGAGAATTGATGTCCAATATTTTTAGTGGGCTGCTATATACCGCAATATTTTTTCCACCTACCGCACTTTTTTGACAATTTTGCCCTCTTCATAATTTAAACTCAAAAATTCAAAAATCTCAAATTCTCTCTAGCTCTTTGGTTTTTCAAAAAACCCGACCTAAAACAACATGCCGCCAAAGCCAGGAGCGGGTAAAGGCTTCATGAAATCTCCGTTAAGTTTTTTTTTTAAATTACTCAGAAATCACGGGTTCCGCCTCCGAATCGGAAGCGGAACCCATATGAATATAAGGTAAACGGAATCGCCGTGCCGTTTCCACCACGGGTGGAACGGACGAACTGTCCCTTCCACCCGTGGTGGAAACGGCGCTCTCGTTCCACCGTACGGTGGAACGAGAGCCATGCTCGTTCCGCCTTACGGCGGAACGAGCTGCGCATCCGTTCCACCGTACGGTGGAACGGTGCGCGCTGCCCGTTTAGGCCAAAAAAAAAAAATCGAAATTCAAAAAACGAAATTTTAATTTAAATTTATATCGTAGGATTACCTCGTGTTCGAAATCATGGTCTTCGGGAATGCTCGGGTCCATTTTCGTCCAATTCGGGTTTTTAGGCTTGGGAGAGAAAGAGAGGAAAAAAAAGTTTTGATTTTTGATAAAAAAAATTATGACAAGGGCATAAATGTCAAAAGAGTGCGGTGGGTGGAAAAAATATTGCGGTATATAACAATATCCTTTTTTTATTAGGAAATTTGGAAAGAATTTGAAGTAAATTAGAAAATTTGGTAACTGATGCCCATGTTTTTAATCAAGTATATTTTTTTTGAATTTAATCTAATGCCAACGTTTTTAATTTGGAAAAAATACGATAACAATGTTTTTAATCAAAATACATTTTTTGTTAATTTAATCAAGTATAGTTTAAAAGCCTTAGTACTATACATTATTATAATTGGACCCTCTCTCATCTCTGGGCTCTGGGCAGACGCCCCTCCTGCCCAGGCTCAGGGACGGACATGTTCAATGACAAAGTCAGAAAGAAAGTAAGTGATAATTTCCTTGCATATTTAGGGTTTAGTTTGAGGTTTTTTTTGGGAAAGTTAATTTTAAAAGTGTCTAGTTTGGTAAGATGTAGTGTAATGAGTCTAAATATGTAAACGAGTCTCTCAATTGAGCCAGTTTTTATAATTTACCCTTGTATTTTTGTTTAGCTGATTTGACTAGTTGTTTGTGTAAATATATTTGGTATTATTAGAGATTTTGACTAGTTAAACCTTTAATTTTACATTAAAACTCTCCCACCAAACAAGCGAGTAGTAATAATTAATGACACGTAAAAGGGAAGATGGATCTAATAGAAGTATGAAATGAAAAAAGAAGTAAAAAACAAGGATACGGTACCAAAATAATTTTATTATTGCTATTTAAAAATAATTTTAGTCTAGATAGTATAATCGAGGGTCTAATATTAACAAGTAGAAAAAACAAAGTAAAGCTTACTTTGTCAAAAACAAAGTAAGCATAGAAGACACCCAATTTTAAATATCATTAGTTATATTATTTCATTATGGTCCTGAAAAATATCATGTAGAAAAATATTTTTGTGATTTTTCGGCATTTGTTTGGTTAGGAAAATAAATCCATAAAAAATTTTAAGTTAGTTAACATAAAATTTTATGAAGAAATTGATAAAAAAAAGTTTTATCCTTTAAAAAAAATAAATTTGGAACCCTATTCGATTCATTCTTACGCTTCTGAAAACAATAGGCATCCACTCCTTTTCATTTTCCGGTGTTGTAGCCAAAAACTGAAAAATATATTATTTCCAATACAAATTTTTTTTATCCAATATTTTTCAAAATACAGTACTTTCTAGCAAACACGTGAAAACTATAATTATGCACCATATTATTACTTATATAACGGATCAAATATTCACAATTATATAATTTATAATATTAAAGTAAAATTACTTTAACTGTCAATTATGGAAATATTTTGGAATAAAGTAGTCATAAATTTATTTCTATATTGTTAGGAGAGCGGATTTAATCTCAATACATAAAATAATAAAATAGTGCAATTTTAAATCTGATGTTTACTAAACAGTGTAATGTTCAGCCTTATTAGAAAGATGAGTTTTTTCATTTACAAAATGTATAAGTTTCAACCTCATCGAGTGTCCTAAATGTTGAATGTTGGAGATTTGTCGAAACATGAATTTGACCATAAAAATCAAAAAGAAAAAAAAAATCATCTTCAACTAATCGAGTTTGAAATTGTACCGTCTCATAAACATTATATTTAAAATTACATTGTTTTACATATGAAGAATAAATTTACTTTTTGGCAATAATAGTAAAAGTAAATATAAAATTTATGCCAAATAAATTTATATCTTATCCTCATTTGTATATGCCAATGTTGTCTAAGATTTTTTATGAATGAAATAGTGTAATTTTATCCTTAATATTTTCAAACAATATCAATTTTACCTTTATCTATAGAAATTTCGAAACAGACTTATTTAACCGTTATTCGACTTTTATATTGGATTTTCTAAATAATTTTTTCAATAAAGTAAATCAGTTTTGTATATTTTAGCAAGTTGTTTATAACTGTTTAATAACATAGTATACACTTTAGACAAATTTTTATTATTAAATGACTTAAGTATTTAGCAAATTGGTAGGTTATTTATAACTATATTAGTAATAAAATAAATATTTTAAATATAATTGATATTTTCGAGAATTGATGTAATAATTAAATAACGAGTTAAAATAACAATAAATCAACATATTTAAATTTTTCATCATATATATATATATAATAGTGTAATTTTTTAGGAATGAAATAGTATAATTTTATTCTTAATATTTTTAAACAATATCAATTTTATTTTGATAATTTTTTTAAACAGATTTATTTAACCGTAATTCGACTTTCATACTAGATTTTCTAAATAATTTTTTTGATAAGCTAAATGAGTTTTATAAATGTTTAATAACATAATAAACACTCACTTTTTTTTTATTAATATATTGCAGGTTTGTCAGTTCTTGGGCCATGGGTACTCACTCCGTCAAAGTTCTGTCTCGTCCCAATTTCTATAAAAAAATGATTAATTAACTTTTTTTTTTACAAGGAATGATTAATTAACTTAAATATTTAACAAATTACCATGTTATTAATAACTATGTTATAATAAAATAAATATTTCTGATATAATTTATATTTTAGAAAATTAATGTAATAATTAGATAACAAATCAAATCACAATCTATTTCTCTTTTTCAGATCTGTCTTCTCTCTCTCAGATCTGTTGTCACGGTGAAGAATTTTTATGAAGATTGAGAGTTTTGAGATCTATCTCTTCTCTTTTAGATCTTTCTCTCTCTTTTAGATCTATCTTCTCTTTTTCACATCTGTCTTCTCTCTCTCAGATCTGTTGTCATGGTGAAGAATTTTTATGAAGATGGAGAATTTTGAGATCTATCTTCTCTCTCTCAGATCTATTTCTCTCTTTTAGATCTTTTTTCTCTCTTTTAGGTCTATCTTCTCTCTTTTAGATCTTTTTCTCTCTTTTAGATATTTTTCTCTCTTTTAGATCTATCTCCTCTATCTCTCTCCCTCTCTCTCTCTCTCGGTTAGGGTTCATGGTAAAGCGTGTTAGGGATAGATCTAGGAAGAGGGGGGCTGTGGCCGGCAAGGGGGGGTCGGATCTGGAGGGGATTTGCGGCAAGGAAGGGGGCGGCGGCCTGGTGGTTTGGGGCGAGAAGGGTGAGGCAGGTTTTGTTGGTGGCGAGCGTGCGCCTGGTGTAGATCGGGGCGGGGCACTTGGCGGGGTGGAGGCAGGGGAATCCAGGGGCGTCGGTAGGGATCTCGTGGGCATGGATGGTGCGTCGGCAGGGTTCTCGCGGGCGCCGCCCGTGCGGCTGGGGACGGATCTTTGCGATCCACAGGCGGCAGATTCGGCAAGGTTGTCGCGGCTGGGTGCGGATCAATGGGAGATATGGGCGGCTGGGTTTTCTGATGCCGGGGGTAAGGCTCCCCCAATCTCGGGGGGAGAAGTGGGGCGGGGGGTGCCTGGCGCAGGGCTATGCGCTGATAGTGCCGGGCACTGCCCAGGCGCTGCCGGCTCCTCGGTCGGGCAGTGGGCTGGGGCTGTCGGCGCAGTGCCTTACGCGGGATCCTCTCCTCCGGGCTGTGAGGGGCATGCAGGGGCTACGACGGGGAGGCAGGCTGCCTCGGGTCTGGATGTTTCTAATAATTCGGGAAGGGTGGGTGTTGTAGGAGTAGCTCATGGGAAGACGGTCTCCCCCAGACCTAGGGTTCAGATGAGCGAGATTGGTAAAAACTCTTGGAAGGACACGGTCATGGGGGTGGCTGAGGAAGAGCCGGTTTTAGAGGAAGTTTTAATGGTGGGAGATTCTGATGATATGTTCTCGGATTCTGATGAGGAAGATAATGGCCAAGAGGATCCTCTCTGTCCGGTCATTAGACTTTCCGCTGCAGAGAAGCGTGAGCTTAGAGAGAAGTGGAAGGTGTCTTTGATTGTTACTGTCCTGGGTAAGCGAATTAGTTTTAACTATTTTGCCCAAAGAATACAAGCGCAGTGGGCAAGGAAAGGTAAAGTCAGTATTACTGACCTGGAAAATGACTACTATGTCATTAAATTTACCAGGGTTGAGGATTATAATTCGGTTATCAAGGGAGGCCCATATATCATTTCCAATCATGTTTTGGCCTTAAGGCCTTGGGTTCCTAATTTTAATCCTCACGACTGTTCGGTTAACAGGATCTTGACTTGGGTAAGATTCCCGGGCCTTCCCATTGAGTACTACAGTGAAAACTTTCGTAGTAAAATAGGAGGTTTGGTTGGTAAGGTCCACCATGTGGACAAGACTACAATTGGGGCCATTAGGGGTAAGTTTGCTAGGGTATGTATAGATGTTGATCTGGCTAAACCTTTACTTTCAAAGTTCTGTGTTCAGGATAAAGTGTTCTTTATTGAGTATGAAGGTTTACATAACATCTGTTATGATTGTGGCATGTATGGTCATTCTCAGGAGGGTTGCCCTAAAAGGGAGAGGGTTGTTATGGAGAGGGTTGAGAGTAGTGTGCGGATTACTGGAGGGAACCATGGGTATGAAGGGAACTTTGGTCCCTGGATGGTGGCAAAGAGGCCCGCTAGACGTAGGAATCAACCTGCAGTGGTTCACAATCGTCCTCTTGATATCAACACAAATTCTAAGTCCCTTTCTCCTAAAGCTACTATTATTCCAAATGTCAAGGAGAAGCCTGTCTTTAAAGCTAGAAAGGAGGCTGGGGTTTCTTCAGTAGCCTTGCCTGGGTCCAGATTTGGGGCCCTGATGATTGAGGAAGTTCAAGAGTCGGACCAAGATGAGAATCATATGGATCAGAGTATTCCAGGATTGGAGTCTGTAGATCCAGTCGAGAAGGTGGTTGAATCTGTGAACCCGCTTTTTGTCTCTAAGGATGAAGCCCAGTGGGGGGACCCTGACCCTTGCAGCTAGAAGCATGAAGAAATCAAATAAGGTTAGTATTCCTGTTCCTGGTATTGATCCTGGGATTGGGAAATCTATGGGAGTTAACAAAGCTAATATGAAAAAGCTTAAAGGAAAACAAAAAAAGTGGCCTTAACACTTTGGCGTTTCCAGATAAGAGGGGGTCTGGGGGTACCTCGGTAAGGCTCTCAGGAGCCCCTAGTAAATACCTGGCTTAGGGTAGGGGTGTGGTCAGTTGTCCTCCTTTCTATGGATTTGTTATTTTGGAATGTTAGGGGTGCGGCTAGCAAGGCTACCCATATCCATATTAATGATCTTATTAAGCAGTTTAATCCATCTTGTTTTGCTCTTTTGGAAACTAAGATTAGTGGTGAGAAAGCAGATGAGGTGGTTAAGAAGTTTAAGAACTGGCACTGTGTTAGATCGGAGGCAACTGGTCGGGCTGGGGGGATTTGGCTTTTTTGGAGGCCAGATCGGATTCATTTTGATATTCTTAGCATGGATAAGCAGTTCATTCATTGTAAAGTGAGTATTTCCGGTAATACTCCCTTTTTTTTATTACCCTTGTGTATGCTGACCCTATCTTGTCTAATCGAAAACGGCTCTGGGAGGTTCTCTATTCTATGAGTGTCAGCATTTCGGAGCCCTGGTTTGTGGCGGGTGACTTTAATGATATCGCCTTTATGAGTGATCAGAGAGGGGGATCCAATCATTATGTTAATCGTTGTCTGCATCACAAGAATAGTATGGATTTATGTGGGCTTTCCGATCTGGGGGCTTCTGGTCATAAATTCACTTGGAAGCGTAATAATACTTTTGTTCGATTGGACAAAGTCTACGCTAATGTTTTAGCTCTAACTTCCTTCCACGAGTGCTCTGTGTTGAACCTCCCGTTCCGTCATTCGGATCATTGTCCTATTTTGTTTAGACTTTTGAGAGGTAAGCATCCTAGGGGTAAGAGACTGTTCCGGTATCAGTTGGCTTGGGAGTCCCATCCTAAGTTTAAAGAGTTCGTTCATGAGAGTTGGAGACCTCATTCGTATGTACTGCAAGCTGCTGAAGGGTTCAGGAATAAGGTGCAGGGGTGGAATAGGAATGTGTTTAGGCATATTATCAGAAGGAAGAACAAGTTATTAAAGAGGATGGAGGGCATTCAATGCAGGTTGGAGGGGAGGTTTGATCATAGCCTTGAGGGCCTCCTCAGAACCCTTTAGAATGAGCTGGAGGCTGTGCTTAGGCAGGAGGAGTTCCTTTGGTTCCAGAAGTCTCGGAAGTCCTGGATTAGAGATGGGGATCGTAATACCAAATACTTCCATCTCTCTACCCTGATCAGAAGGCAGAGAAATAGAATTGAGGCCATTAAGGATTCTAATGGTGATTGGGTTTATGAAGATGAGGTTATTCGGAACTTAGCCCTGGATTTCTACAGAGAGCTGTTCAAAGAGGAACCTGTTCTTTTGGAGAGGGCTCACTCTATTGCTACATTTCCTTTAATCAGTGAGGATTGTAGTCAGGAGGCCTTTCAACCTATTTCCCGAAAAGAGATTGACCAAGCTATCTTCAGCATTGGGGCTTCTAAAGCTCCTGGGATTGATGGTCTTCCGGCGGGCTTTTACCATAAGCATTGGGATGTCGTGAAGGAAGGCATCTATAATTTTGTCTTGGGGGTGTTCAGTGGTTCGAAGGATATTGAGCTGGTTAATAGAACCCTCCTGGTTCTGATTCCTAAGATTGATAAGCCTTCTTCCTTTTTGCATATGAGACCTATCAGTCTTTGTAATGTTCTTTACAAAATTGTTACAAAGATTGTGGCTAATAGAATCTGTGGCATTCTTTCTGCGATCATTTGTCAGAATCAGGGTAGCTTTGTGCCTGGTAGACAAATGATGGATAATGTGGTGATCGCCCAAGAGATGGTCCACACGATGAAGATTAGGAAGGGGAGGAAAGGCATTGTGGCTCTGAAGCTGGATTTAGAGAAGGCCTATGATCGAATTAATTGGGATTTCTTGATGGAGAGCCTTGAGAGAGCTAGAATCCCGGATAGCTGGAGAAGTTTAATTAAGGTATGTATTTCTTCTCCTATGTTTCAAGTTATGGTCAATGGGGATATTTCGGAGGAATTTTCCCCGGGCAGAGGAATCCGTCAGGGGGATCCTATGAGCCCTTTCCTTTTTGTTATTGCTATGGAGAGGCTCTCTCACCTGATTCAGGATGCGATTGATAATGGGAGTTTCCACCCTGTGGCGATCAACAGCTTCTGTCCCCAGGTGACTCACTTATTCTTTGCAGATGATGTCCTTATCTTTCTTGAGGGTAATGAGGAGCAGTTGAGAGTCATTATGGATATTCTGGATTGTTTTTGTTCGGCCTCTGGGCAGAAGCTTAATATCCAGAAATCTAGGATGATGTGCTCTAAGAATATGAATCAGAGAGTCTGTAAGAGATTAAGTGATCTCTCAGGTATTCCTCTTACTGATTCTCTTGGGAAGTATCTGGGCGTTCCCCTCCACAGTGAGCGTGTGTCTAAAGGCTCATTCAAAGAGACTTTGGATAAAGCTAATTCGAAGTGTGCCACTTGGAAAGCCAAGACTCTGTCTCTCACTGGCCGCCTAACGTTAATTCAATCTGTTAATTGTGCTGCTCCCAATCACATCATGCAGGCTTGTAAGCTTCCGGATCCTGTGCTTAATGATCTTGACAAGATTAACCGTAGGTTCCTGTGGGGGGAAGCTGCGGAGGGCAGGAAGATCCATCTTGTGCCTTGGAGTGAGGTTTGCCAACCTAAAGATTCTGGGGGTCTGGGTATTAAGAAAGCAAAGGACAATAATAAAGTTTTATTAATGAAACTCCTTTGGCGTATGTGGTAAAACCCCTCCTCTCTTTGGGTTCGCCTCCTTTGTGGTAAGTATCGGAAAGACAAAATCTTCGGGGGCCCGAAAGAGAGAGTTGCTAATTGTTCCTTCCTCTGAAAAGGACTTAGTGCTGTGTTTGATGAGTTCTGCTCGGGAGTTGGCCTGGAGGTGGAGAATGGTAAGTCCATTAGTTTCTGGTTTGATAACTGGATTGGGGATAAACCGTTAATTGAGGTGTGTTCTTCCCCCCCGCCTAGTGATATACGCAACTGGAGGATTGCCGATGTGGTTGACTCGGAAGGGGACTGGATCTGGTCAAAGTTTGATACTTTCTTTAGCCTTGAGACTCTCCTTAGAATGCGGGGAGTGAAGGTGAGTAATCAAGAGGAAGACTTGGATAGGCACTGTTGGGCGTTGACTAACAATGGAGTTTATTCTTGCAAATCGGCCTTTGAAGCTTTCTCTCTCTTTAGATCTGATCCTCCCTCGGATGTGTGAAAGTCGATTTGGACCCTTAAAGTTCCTTTCCGTATTAGGAGTTTCCTGTGGCTGGGCGTTAAGGACAGGCTTCTTACTAATTCGGATAGGCACAGAAGGCACTTGGCTGATTCTGGAGCTTGCAGTAGATGCAGAGGCCATGTTGAGACTTTGTGCCATCTTAGAGATTGCTCTAATAGTAAAGAGGTTTGGAGGAAAATTCTCCCACACCATATTTTCTCTTCCTTCATGGCACATTCTGAGGTCGACTGGTTCTCTGATGGTGTTAGAGGAAAGTTGCTTCCATACATGGAGCATGGTGACATTTTCTTTGCTATTATCTGTCACCAAGTTTGGAAATGGAGAAACGGGGAGATTTTTGGAGATAAAACTGTTTTTATGACAAACTTAGCTGATTTCTTCTCGAAAAAACTTTTCTCTATTATCGATAGTTTCAAAGGAGAGTCCCTTGCCAGAGCCTCTCAGTGTTGTGATGTCCATCTCGTGGGATGGAGCAGGCCAAGAGAGGGGGTTGTGAAGCTGAATACTGATGGTTCCTGCCTCAGTAACGGTAAGATTGCGGCTGGAGGTGTGCTTAGAGATGCAGGGGGCGCCTGGCTTTCTGGGTTCTCCCAGAATTTAGGGTTGGGTTCTTCCTTTTCTGCGGAGCTCTGTGCTATTCTTACTGGAATCAATCTTGCTAAAAGGCTGGGTGTTAAGAGGCTCTCTGTGGAGTCTGATAATTTGGAAGCAATCAAAATGATTTCTGAGAATCATTCTATGGGTCTTAACAGTCGCAACCTCATCAAAGCTATTAAAAGGCTTTGCTCCTCCTTTGAGTTCGTAGAGTTCAGACACATTTTTAGAGAGCAGAATCGTGTTGCTGATCGCTTGGCGGCGGCGGGCCATGAAGGGACGTTAGGCGTTACTACCCTTCCTGTTTCCCCTAGTTTCATCTCTCCTCTTCTCTTAGAAGATAGAATTGGGGTTAGCTTCCCTAGGCTAATTCCTGGGTAGTTTGTTGTTGTTCGTTTTTCTTTTCCTCTTCTACCAAAAAAAAAAAAAAGATAACAAATCAAATAATAATAAATTAATTTATTTAAATTTTATATTAGATGACGAAATTCATCTTTTTTAAAAGGGTTAAGGTGCAAAAATACCCATAACGTTTTGGGTCAGGAGAAATTTTACCCCTAACGTCTAAAATGGTGCAATTTTGCCCCTAACGTTTTTAGCCAAAAGCAATTTTACCCATAATGTTGGTAATTTGGGTCAATTTCAGACACTATTATAAAACACAGATATTTTTGTTCATTGTTTTGCACCAATTGCATATCAATTCATTCTAAAAAAGGGATTTCATGTCTTTTGTAATTTAATAATAGAATTTGAGATTAATATTTATAAATTCGGTGAATTTTTTGAATTTTTTTGTCTAATTCGTACAAAAGACAGTATATTTTTTTATTTTTTTTATTTTTTTCACATCCCAACATATGTTTATGATTTGTTATTGATAAAATGACGCACATGTGAAGTGTAGATGATAAGATTCATGACCGAGAAGATAGTTTGATGAATTATTTCTGAAATTGACCCAATTTATCAACGTTAGAGATAAAATTGCTCTTAGCTACAAACATTAGAGATACAATTACACCATTTTAGACGTTAAGAGTAAAATTGCTCCTAACCTAAAACGTTAGGGGTATTTTTGCACCTTAACGTTTTTAAAAGTAGTAGTGGTAAAAATTATATCATTTCCTACATTTATATTTTTTTAAAAAGATTGGGATAAATTTATAAGTAGAAGTGCAAAATTTGGCAATTGGGTAATAAAAATTGACAAGACTTATATGAAAAAAATAAAAGAAAAACAAAAAAAAAAGTTGATAAGATTGAAGAGCCAATTAGATAGAAATAGAGAGTTGACCGGTGACCATTTAAGCAGAAAAAGTTCAGGCTTCAGAGCGGTACAAAGTGGGGCCCACTATATTGTACCTAAAACGTGTCAGCTCTGCGCTGTTTTAATGTACGGACGGCTTTTACTGTTACTTTTATTTATTATTGCTGGAACTAGGCCCCACTTGTGGCCCCCACACCTATTTAATAATACTATTAATTAAATACAGTTTACTTCATGGGATTGCGGATCTATCCCACTCGACTACGTCGGCTTTATTCTCCGGCGGGTACGATTATTATCCGACTTTAGTCTGTTTGTTTTACCCGATGTTTGCTATTATTATTTTTTGGATTAATTTTTAAAAAAACTCTCGTGGTTTTTTTACAGAAAAAGACTGTGGTTTTTTTTTTTTGGTAAGAAAGGAAAGGAAAAAAACAAAACCAACAAAAAACTTACACCGGGATCAGTCTAGGAAGGCTGACTCCAATCATATCCTCTAGGAGAGAAGGCAAAAGAAAAGAAGGAGGAACAGATAGGGTAGAAACACCTAACATTCTCCCATGCCCAGCAGCTGCTAAGCGATCCGCCACGCGGTTTTGCTCCCTAAAAATATGGGAGAAATTAAGATACTCAAAGGCAGGACGAAGCCTCAAAATAGCTTTGATGAGATTCTGGCTCTTCAGACAAACAGCCTATGGTTTTTTTCTTTTTAAATATAGGACTGTGGTTTTTTTCGTTACACTATTTACGGATTTAGTGAAGATGTCGTTTATTTGCTAACGTGGTTGAAGGGCAAATATGAGTTTTTTTAAAAATTGACTATAAAAGGCCTTGAACAACCACGTGAGATTTACGCTCATGTGGGATTTTATAGTCAATATTGTAGCCATAAAATAGTTATAAACAATCCATTGATCAATATTGTGGACCCAAAATAGTGATAAAAAATCTATTGGTCAATTATTTAAAAACTCATATTTGCTCTTCAGCCACGTCAGCAAATAAACGGCATTTTCACAAAATCTGTAAATAGTGTAATGGAATAAACCACAGTCCTGTATTTGAAAAGAAAAAAATCACAATCTTTTTTTAAAAAAAAAAAAATGAAACCACAAGTTTTTTTTTTTTAAAATTTACTCTATTTTTTTAAGTTTATTGTTGAAAAAAAGCTGTTTTCCAAAAAATTGGATTCCTAAAAAAAACTATTTTTCATGTATAAAAGATAAAGGCCTAAACTATATGCAACCCCCTGAACTTATCAAATCTGGTCATTTTGTCCTCTGAACTTACGGAACGACCTAATTGCTCCCTCAACTATTTAAAAGTGGTATAAGCAACCCCTTATTTTCATTATAACGGAAACAAAATGAAATTCCAATATTAGTATAAGTGTTTATGGAAATATTGGAATCAGCCTACATATATATGTAATTTCATTTGCAGCTTGTTTTAGTAGTGCACCACCCTATATGCAATTTTTACATGAGAACTTATGTACTGCTTATACTAACCTAATTTGCAGCTTGTTTTAATAGTGCACAACCCTTATTTTTATGACTGTGGTGCTTGCAATGAGAATATGTCATAATTGTTTAGGGGTCGCTAATACTACTTTTAAATAGTTGAAGGGACAAATGGATCGTCCCGTAAGTTCAGGAAGCACAATGACTAAAAGTGACAAGTTCAGGGGGCTGCGTATGGTTTAGGCCAAAGATAAACATAGCCAAACACCTAAATCTTTTTCATTTAAAGTGAAAATGCAAATAGGCAATGACGGAAGATTCAAGAGGCAAGGGAGGGCCATGGCCCTCCCTGGAAAAAAAAATGTCAAAAAAAATCAGCTTATATATATTATATATTTCTATTTATGTATTTAGAATTTATACAATTAGTCATTTATTTATATTTAATTTATAAGGCAAACCATTTATATATGGTATCTAGTAATAATGTAGGGTCCCACTCTTTTATCAGCCGCAAACAAACACCTAAAGAATCAAAAAAAAAATTAAAATATAGTTTATTTCCCCAATCACCTCTACTTTACCTTTTTCTTACTTTTGCTTTCTAATTTTGAATTCTCTTCCTTTGGAGTACAACAAGAAGTGTGCCTCTCGAATCTTCCGCCTCTCTGGACCGCCTGTGCGAGATGTAAGCAGTTTTGCTTCTTCAGTTCTTCTTCTCAACAGGTTTCTTTAATTGTTCTACTTCCATTCTTTTTTATTATTATCAATTTTGTATAATCTGAAATTGAGGGGTAAATCAATATAAAACCTAAATTGAATGTGCTATTGTTATTTAGGAGTTGATTCAATGTGCTAAAACCGCCGAGCATCACTTTAATCTTAAAAACGCATTATTATTTTGAATGGTGTATGGATAGTTTACCCTTTCTAAATTTTTGTTTAATTATTTAAATAGAATTTTTGTTTTTTATATTTCATTGTTTGATATGGCCCCCTTTAATTTTATATTCAAGTTCCGCCACTGCAAATAGGAAATGAAAAGTAGGTAAACAAACACCATCTGATATCAATAAAATTATCCGTAACGGATATGCAACGGGCATGCAAATACCTATTTACTTTTAATGTGATTTATTTATTTTTTTTTTTTTGATAATTGGAGTGATTTAGAATTTAGAATTTGGAATATTTGTTAACTTTGTGGATAAATTATTTATGAATGGTTTATTATATTATTGTTGTTTTTTTTTTTTTTTTTTGCTAAATTTGTAATATTTTTAATTTTATATATTGATTTTTAACGGGTAATGATGCATATGGGTACCCACGATTTAAATGTGACAGGAATGAGTTTCATAAAGTATATCTGTTAGGGTAATGGAACGGGGTAAAGATAAGGGCTTGAAATTGACACTACCAACTGTCATATCTGTTTTCGACCTTCAGAGGTCCCTCAATTTTTTTTTTTTTATATTGATATATTTATAATATTGAGATAAGGTGTAAAAATACTTTTAACATTAATAGTAATAAGCAATTTAACTATTAACGTCTAAAATTGAACAATTTTAACTTTGATCGTTGGCTTTCAAGAACAAATTTACCCCTAATGTTGACATGTTGGGTCAATTTTAGAAATATTCCATCAAACTGTCTTCTCTGTCATTATCTTGTCATTTACAATATCGTTTTATTGCTAATTAATAACCTATCACAAACATATGAATAAACATAGAAAAAATTATGATGCGTTTTGTACGAGTTGGAAAATACCAATCTCCAATTCTATTATTAAATCACAAAATTTGAAAGTTAATTTTTTTAAACTAACTGATATGCAACTGGTGCAAAATAATTAATAAAATATCTGTATTTTATAATTATGTATGAAATTGACCCACCTTGCTAAATTTAAGGGTAAAATTACTCATAGCTACTAATATTAAAAGTAAAATTGTATTATTTTAAAGGTTAGGGATAAAATCGTTTTTGACTATCAACGTTATTATGAGTATTTCCGCCTTATCTCTATAGTATTTTATTTTTAACATTTTAATTTTTTTTGAATTAGTTTAAGATAAATATTTTATTGTAAGAGGTTATATGTTGAAATTAAAATTTATTTGATTTTTTAAAAATAACCATGTAAAAGATTCTGAATAAATTTTAATTTATAAAAAGTATAAAAAAAATTATATCTAAAAATAAAAGATAAAAATGTGTAGTTTTTAAAAAATTAAGGGTTAAGGTGCAAAAATATCTCTAACGTTTTAGGCCAGGAGCAATTTTACCCTTAATGTCTAAAATGGTGCAACTTTACCCCTAACGTTGGAAGGCAAGAGCAATTTTACCCCTAACGTTGATAAATTGGGTCAATTTGAGACACTATTATAAAACACAGATATTTTTGTTCCTTATTTTGCACCAATTACATAACAATTCGTTCTAAAAAAAGATTTCATGTTTTTTATAATTTGATAATAGAATTGGAGATTAATATTTATAAATTCAGTGAATTTTTTGAATTTTTTTTTGTCTAATTCGTACAAAAAGACATTATATTTTTTGCACATCCCAACATATGTTTGTGATTTGTTACTGATAAAATGACGCACGTGTGAAGTGTAGATGATAAAATTCATGACCGAGAAGACAGTTTGATGAATTATTGCTCAAATTGATCCAATTTATCAATATTAGGGGTAAAATTGTTATTGGCTTCTAACGTTGGAGTAAAATTGCACCGTTTTAGACGTTAGGGGTAAAATTGCTCATGACCCAAAACGTTAGAGGTATTTTTATACCTTAACCCAAAAATTAATGTTGGATTTATAAAATATTTTAAAGAACGGAAATCAAATTATAAAATTTTGGATAGCACCCTAATTAGGGGTTTTTTTGAAAGAAAATTTGTCAATTGGGCAATTGGGTTGGGAAGGGCAGCTGTATCCCCTCCATAACCAGAACATAAATCACAGTATTCACGCTTTAACAACAATCTATACTCTACTCTACCTCGTTCTTCGCATGTCACTTGTAGAAAGTAATTTAAAAAAAAAAATATAGTTCGTTTTAGTTTTCCAAACATTTTTTATTTAGTTTTTCGGTTACTTAAATTTTTATATTGGTTTTCAATATATCTATTTGTTTTTTTAACATTAGAAGGTTTATTCCACGTAATTACATGAAAGATTTTTTTTAAGTTAACAAATGTAAATTCATTAATTTGACTCTATATTAATTGTATTTTTTTTAATTTGTATAACAATGGCTTTGATAAAAGAGTGCCATCAATTGGAGTGATGACGAGTGTTTGAAATTTTCAAGTAATGCAAATCTTCAAATATTCTCAAGTGATTCCACTATTGCAACACAAATAAAGAGTAACATACATCTATGTAGACCTGTCAATTATCGTGTTTCGTGTCAAAATCGTGTTATCTCATATTTATGTTCCATATGGTTTTATATGTTATAAATGCTAGAAAAATGATTTTCGTGTCAATCACGTCATGTCAGTCGGGTTAGTTCTGTAATCGTGTTTTCGTGTCAGAAATTGCCTCCTCTACATCTATGGCTCCTGAATTACAACAATAATAGTATAGCCAGGTTAAACTATGTAGGATATAAAATTTTGTTACTTGATTCATATGATATTATTTGATAACATTTGGCTCTTGAGGTATTCACGTAGTGACGTAGGTAACATTTAATCCAATTTAGATTGAAAATTTAATGATTTATTAATTTTTGTCACATTGTGCTTTAGTGTTGCGTTCACATGGACCCTGATGACCACGTAAATTTGGTCATTCACCGTTCGATCTAGGCTGATTAAAATCTTAAGGTGGGGATTCAAAGTATTTAATCAGTGTAGATCGAACGGCAAATGACCAAATTTTGTAGTCATCTAGGTCCATGTTAACGCAACTGCTGCAGTGTATATGTGACAGGTACACGTAACAAATGTTTTATTTTATTTTTATTATTATTATTTTTTTTGCATATAGACTTAATTATGAAACAAAAATTGTATCATATGACAAAAAAATTTAATAAATTGATTAGTTTCCATGTTAAATATCACCTATAGAAATACTCTAAGAAACAAATGTTCAAATGTCATAAAATACTTTAAGAAGCAAATGTTCAAATGTCATCAATTAATATCAGAGCCGAATGATAAAATTTTAAATACCACTGCCAAATACGAGTTTAATCCAATTTTGAAACAGAAGCAATCTACATGTAGTGTATTTGCAGGGTAACTAAACTATAGGCAAGTACTATAACATTATGTCTAAACTTCTTTTTGTGATATATGAATCCAACTTTAAATTTACTTTTAAAGTTAAAGTCTAAAAAATCAATAAAAATAAGAGTGACCATAATTAAATTACGGTGGCATGAATAAAGAAAGATTCAATTATGTAAAACTTGTTGATTTTTTAATCCCATTATTAGATCGTTCTTCATTCAATTATATAGAACTCCGATTCGTATTTTTTATTTCTTAGTTCAACATCCCTCTTGCTGCTTTTTTGGAGAGAGATAGTATTTCACCAATCGAGACACATGGGATTTTTGTTGATTTGTTAATAAAGACATATTTAGCCTCAGTGGCACTTAAAATCTTGTTATTTACCGTGTGGTATCATTGGATAATATTTGCTCCCGAAATATTGTGATATGTGACATTTATGATTTGTTAATTCTTTTTGACACATGACACAACTTTTGACACATAACATCTAAATATAACAATTTTTTTAATTTTTTTTCTATATAGACTCAATACGTAGATAAATAAGAAAAAATTCCAATTTCTTATTTATCCACATATTAAATCTATATGGAAAAAAAATAAATCAATTGCAACATGTATATATCACGTGCCAAAAAGTGTGCAATATGTCAAAAAAAAAAAATCGGTTAATTTTCAATCTAAAATAGGTTAAATGTCACCCATAACAATAGGTCAAAAGCAAATGTTACCAAATGATATCATAGGAGCCGAATGACAAAATTTTGAATACCACGGGTTTAATCCTTCAAAATTCAAATACCTTAGAATACACAGACACCAGTGAGAGATCAACTAGGAAATAAATATTTTACTTATGGCATAAAATAATTATATGTATACATATCACAACCAAACCAATACCATAAATATCATTACTTATTGATTTATATCATATCAAAAGCAGTGCTGGAAACAAATTTAGCAATTGAATATTATACTAGAAATCAACCTATAGTAATAAAAAAAAGCCACTTCTTCCGGTTTAATTAGAAGCAAACAAACACTATCAAGAGTGAAAAGAAAAAAAAAGAATCGCCTACTGGGAAATATCCCGCCAATAACTCTATAGATTATATCTACTTCATAAGCAAGCAAGCAAGCAAGCACCAGTGTCTTTAGAAACCAAACCTTTGCAGGCCGAAGCCGAAGCTGTAGCCGAAACCGCTGTTCCCGACCAAGAACAAGGACAGAAGTACCAGAACAGCAACGAGGGCCCACATCCATGTCTGCATTCTTCGCTTACTCCGGTTGCGAAGTGGCAGAGGAGGTATAGATTTTGACTTTGTCTGCTTTGTGAATTGTAATGGTTTCTGAGACCTCTTTGTTTGAGCCACCATTGGTTTCTCGGATACCTTTGTTTCGTGTTGGATTTCAGAACTTGGAGCAGATTCTTCTTCCTCTTTGAGGACATTCACTTCTTCCACTGCCTTTCTTTTCTCCTTCTTTTTTGCTCTCTTCTCCCTCTCCTGAGTTAACAATAATTCATATAAGGTAACGGATACCGAAAAATGATATAGACAACCGAAACGCGGGGATAACATGTAAAAAGTACTTGAAATTATAAGCCTAGATCTAACGGTGAATGACCAAATTCACTTGGTCATTGAGGTGCATGTGAACGTTCCTGTTACATACAAGTCACATAACAGAGACAAAGAAGAGAATTTTTTCATTTTGATAGCTTGTAGGAAATGATCCAGAATAGATTACGGATTTACTGAACATGTGATTAACGTTGATCGACTTGAAAACACGTTACACCCTAGGAAACGCGTTTCCAAATGGACGAGCTGCCAACTTTTTTAAATTACGGAAACATCACCCGAAACATTTGTACAAGTTTCCTGAGAGTTTTAGTTTCCAAAACGTTGAATTATAGATTCACATAATAAAGTGATGGCAAACAAAAGAGATATAAGTATAACAGCTAAATTATGAAATTTGAATGACCATCATGCGGGATATAGACTGCGAATATTATGATGGTTGATTTACCTTCTCTTTCTGCTCAGCTTCCTTCTGTGCTCTTAGCGCAGCCCGGGCTTGGGCTTTATCGGCATTTCGTTTCTTCCTCTCCATTGCCTCCTTAGCTTTTGCTTTCTCCTCCATACGTCGTTGTTCTCTCAACATTGCTGCTTCCTGTTCTTTTCTCAATTCCTCAGCCTTCCTGATTAACTCTGCTTCCTCTTTTGTTGGCTTATTCTCATCCTCTTGTTGAGGTGCCTCTTCAATCTCATTTCTCTGAGAAACAACCGCAGAGACATTCCCTGAAGGAGCAGGTTTTGCAGGTTTTTTAGATTCAGCAGTTGGTTTAATTTGGTCCCCAGACTTTTCTGGGGATTTATGATCTTTTTCTGTCTTTGCAGGTGCAACTTTATTTTCTTCTTCAAGAGTGGAAATGGAAGTTATAGTGTTTTCCTTGACCGCTCTTTCATTCACATATGGAATCACAAGTGGCTCCTCATCAGGGCCAAGTGATCGACCATCTAATGTCCGCAATCTTCTCAATGTGCTCCTTATGTTGCATCTATAATAATCTTTGCGGAACTCATCATTGCTGTTCCATAATTCCATAACTTTCTCCACCTAAATCATGATACAAGTAGAGAAAATCAGGGATGGCTTGCGAATTGCTAGAGTTGGACAACAAAAGCACAACATTAGCTTACCTGGTTAATACAATGAGATTGGAGCTCATCTTTATCTCCCTTGGATGCTAAATCATAAGCTGCCTTTGCATCATCCTTGTACTTCCAGAAGTACTTGTTCTGAAAGATACAAATGGAACAAATTGGTGTTAATCTCCATCCCGCAATCTTATACCCCATATTTCAAATTATAACCTTTATTATGAAACTATATCATGTCCAAAACAAGAAGTTCGATCCTCAAGGTTATCTTTTTTATTAAACCTAAAACAGCATAGAAAGTTGCAAATTATTGTGTATGAAAAGAATTCTGACCTATTAAATCTGTAAATGAAAAAGACATCATATCTTGACAGAAATTATGAGGTCTATTATCATGGGCAATCCTATCTTTGTAAATATATAAACAGTTCTTTCCCATCAGGGTAAGGATTAGACAACCTTAAATAATTGGAGAGATATAATGTTGCAAATCACATGGGTTTAAAGTATTTATTACACATTTTTAGGGGTATTTACGACTACCTCAGCCATGCAAAACGCCCCCATAGCCCTTGCTATAACTTAGCATATTTCTCAAGTTAAATGCTTAATTCACAAGCCTAATGTCAAATACATAAGAGTGTTCATTGTTGAGCAAAATAACATACCTTATCATATGATTGCTTCCTCAAACTCTGCAGATCTGCATATGCCTTTTGCCGTACATCATCCGCAGCCCTAAACTGCATTGTCAAGTTATTTAGCTTAGCTTTCTCATCTTGAAATTTCTTATTAGCAATCTTGGTTGCTCCTTCCGCTTTGAAAACATTTTCTCGTAGTTGATCTGCTTCTTTCCTCAAAACCTGAAATACCAATTAAAATATCAAACTCAATAACTCATCATACCATCGAGCAAAGAAAATAGCTACTTAAAGTCTACATATATAGTACAAACAATGGTTGTTGATAGAATGTAAACTATTTTTTAACACAGAATGTCAAAGAGACCCGCAGATGATAATAAGTTGAACTTAAGTGAGAAGCAACAAGGAAAAGATACCTTCATTCGCTCTTCGACTTCTTCTTTCTGATTTAAGGCCTCTTGAACACCCTCCTGTTTACCCAAACTAGAAGATAACTGCTCTCGAGTTTGTTTCAATTGCTGGATTGCACGGATATAATTCTTTTCTTCTTTCAAGGCCAGGGTTTCATGTTGTAGCATGTGTTCCATATTACGTATCTGCTTGCCATAGGTAGATTGAATGTAAACAGGTGGTAGAAAAAAGATCACGCACAAATCCAAAAGCATATAATCAGGCAAAAAAGAAAACAATTTACTGAAAAACAAGGAAAGCAAACCTTGCTATTAATCTCCTCCACATCCCTGGCACTCTTCACTTTGTTAATCACCAATAGAACAGAGTCCATTTCCCTGCGTTTGGCCTTAAGCAAATCACGAGCTGCTGTTTCTTCTGATATGGCATCATCAAGACAGGCGCCAAACTCATTACAGCACGCCTGACAGAAGCATTTCACCAATCATATAACAAGATGCAAAAACGGAACATTGAGAAACATTAACAAGATTATTTTGGCTAAGATCTTACCCTCTGCTTTTGCATTTCAGCTCGAATAGCATCTCGACTTTTAGTCTTCTCGTCCACTTGATTCTGTGCATGTTTGATCTGCTCTCTCAAATTTTCACCATTATCATATCTAGGAATTCTGATCATGTAATAGAATCGCCTTTTCTCCCCCTCAGCCACGAGGTTCTGTCCATCAATACCTTCTGGGGAAGATGATGAGGCTTCTCCCTGGTTGTCCACCTTGGCATCAACAATTGCTTCAGGTGTTTTTTCATCACCATCAACACTATTTCCTTTGTTTTCGACTTGTACATCATTATGAATACAATTTTGGGATCCTCCATCCGAATGAACAGAGACATCCAAAACCTCAGATTCTGATGCAGGAACATCACCATGAGGAAGTTTTGCCAAAACCGTTGATGAATTTTCAGCTTCTGAATCTGCTGTCACATCAATTGGGTTTTCAACTGACACAGATTCAGATGCAGGACAACCATCATGAGGAACTTCTCTGGGAACCACTAATGGTTCTTCAACTTCTGACTCTGCTTTCACATCAACTGGATTCTCAACCAACTCAAATTCAGATGCAGGACAATCATCATGAGGAACTTCTCTTGGAAGCATGAAAGAAATTTCAACTTTGGACTCTGCTTTCACATCAACTGCATTCTCAACCGAATCATCTGCACAGGCTTCTTTATCTGGATCCTCAGCTGAATCAGGAACCTCTCTAAAATTATTAGCAGCCGTCGCTGAAACTTCAGATTCTATATTCACCACATCACTTGAGAGAGCAGGAACTGCATCAGATTTAATGGCAACAATATCAGCCTCAGTTTCTGGTGTTGCAGTGTTACCTTGGGGACTTGGAATTTCTTTCATTACAAGAGGATGGCTTTCTGGATCAATCAGAACTTCTCTGTCACTATGAAAATGAGGACCAACACTATCACTGCCATATGCTTTTAATTTCGCATCTACAGTTTCTGTTTTTGTTCCATATATTTCACTGTCATGGATAGGATGAGAGTGGCCATTGTCGACAACTGGTTCTGAAGTTGTATCACTAGGACGGGGGTGGCCATTGTCGACAACTGATTCTGAAGCTGTATCACTAGGATGGCCATTGTCGACAACTGGTTCTGAAGTTGTATCACTAGGACAAGGGTGGCCATTGTCCACAATTGGTTCTGAAGCTGTATCACTAGGACAAGGGTGGCCATTGTCGACAACTGATTCTGAAGCTGTATCACTAGGATGGCCATTGTCGACAACTGGTTCTGAAGTTGTATCACTAGGACAAGGGTGGCCATTGTCGACAACTGGTTCTGAAGTTGTATCACTAGGACAAGGGTGGCCATTGTCGACAACTGGTTCTGAAGCTGTATCACTAGGACAAGGGTGTCCATTGTAGACAACTGGTTTTGAAGTTGTATCACTAGGACAAAGGTGGCCATTGTCAACTTCCAAAGCTGTATCCCTGACTGGATCAACTGGATTGCTTTCATTATTTACAATGGCTATATCGTCGCTAGAAACAGCTTCGTAAACTTCAGAAGACCTATCTTTTTCAGGTGAAGTTTGACTGGCATGAGAAAAATCCGTGTTTGAATCACATTCTTCAGCATGATCAATTGGCAAGGATTCTCCATTTTGATAAGTAACATGACCATTAATAGTTTCTGATTCTAACTGTCTAACAGGCATGTTGAACTCACTTTTTGAATCCCTAATTGAATCATCATCACTTGCAGCAGGAATGCTCATGCCAATTTCAGCATCCGAAGAAGTTAAATTTCCACTCCTAAGCTCCTCAGAGCCACCATTTTGCATCGTTGTAGTTTGAGAAGCACCAGCAATGCCATTAAGGATACTCGTTTCTGCAAGACTATCTTCAGCACAACCATCAGACACTCCATTGACATATTCACTCGACAAAGTGGCATCAATGATTTCAGCTCTTTCCAAGTTTACACCAGCTTCCACTAGACATGAAGTTTCTTCTGTATTCAGCTCCACCTCAGATGCCTCTTGGGGACCTTCAGAAACATTGGTGGTAACTCCCACTGATTCGCTCCCATGATTCAAGTCCACATCATTATCATCTTGAACGCCCACAGGAATTGTAGGGGAAGAATCTTGATTTTCTTCTATACTTGAGACCAAATCCAGTTTTCTACCAACTTCAACCACGCCCTCAGTGTTACCAGACTGGTTTAGCTCTGATTCCGCAACGTCCATGGTGCTTGAGACCTCAACTTTTCCAGACCGATTCTGCTCTGTATCATCAATATAGTTACTGCTGATGACCTCAGCCTCACCAGACTTACTCTGTTCTGATTCAGCAATATTGTTACTGCTGATGACCTCAGCTAAACCAGACTGACTCCCTTCTGATTCAGCTATATAAATACTGCTGATGACCTCAGCTTCACTAGACAGACACTCTTCTGATTCAGCAATATTCTTATCGCTTTCTACTTCAATTTTATCAGAGTGATTTGACTCTGATTCAGCAATATCAGCATTGTTAGTGACTTGAGATTCCTCAGGAGTTGACCCGATAATGTCATCCTCCTCAGCCTTCTCATCACCAACACTTACCAGTAACGATTTATTTTCACTATCAGGCTCCACATCATTAATTTGTAATTCCTCACTCCGTTCTACTTCTCTACTTAAATCTACCCCATCTTGTTCTGCTTCAACTACCCCATGGCAACCATTTGGAACTTCAACAGCACCATCTATTCCTTCTTTCTCACCATTTAAGGGGAGCTCATTCTTCACGGGAGAACCACCACCCCCCTGCATTAAAGAACTTCCAACATCTCCATCCCGATGATCAACCACCAGTTTCGCAGCGTCATTATCAACTTCCACATCACCAGAACCCACCTTAACAACCGGTTCAGATTTTCCATTGAGATTAGAAGCATCAGCAGCAGGCTCATCAGCAACGACATCGTTTCCAGCTACAAATATATAAGAGGCATCGGGATCATCCTCCGCATTCCCTTTCCCATTCCCAGTCTCACTCCCGTTCCTATACCCATTGCAATCCGCAACAGTTGTCGGCAGACTCGCATCTCCATTCATATCCAAACCACACCTGTCCTCCGTGTCACTCGTTGAAACGTTGACATTAACATTGGCATTGACATCTGCCGTCATCGCACCGCAGATATATATAATATATCTATCAAACTCTACCTCCCTCAACTACAGGATCACACAACACAACCGACACAAAAAAAAAAAAAAAATAATCAAACAATCGAAACACAACAAAATCCAAAAACACACATGTAATTGAGATCAATAGGCACAACAAGTGAATGAGTCAATGAGCTAGAACAGTAAATAAAAAAATACGAATAAGCAAGCAAGCAGCAACGGAATCTAGATCTTGGAGAAGTCGGTGAGATATGCTTACCTGAACCGAAGAAGCAGGTCCAGATCAGAGGCCGAGAATGCGACGGAATGAGATTAACAGAAACAACACCAATGCGGGTGAATTTGGATGCAGCGATCTTAGGGTTTTGAGTATGGAGATGAGAGAATTATGGGAGAGCGATTGAGAAAGAGGAGGAGGAGGAGGAAGAAGAGCTTATAAAAAAAAATACTAGAAGAAGGAAGAAACTCTGTTTCTGATTTGAACTCGGAAAACAACCCTTAATTTTTTAAAATAAAAATAATATCGTTCTTCTAATTAAGGATGAACCAATTAAAACAAGTTATTTACTGCTGTTAATTAAAAAAGGTAATTGATAACTTGTTTTATCTAATCAGGTAATTATTTTTTTTTAAAAAGGAAAAAGATCAAATAATGATTTGGATATCAATTTTTGAAAATAGTTACTACATTTTGATACAAACTCTAATCTTATCACAAACCGGATACCCGCCACCAAAACTGGAATGACATAATCGCTTATGTCATAATTTCTTTTTCTTAATCTTAAATACATCATGATTTTTTTTAATATATATATATGTATAGATTAAATATATTAGGAGCGTCGTAAAATTATAAAGTAATACGATTAATTCCATAAGTTCATATCAATTAAAGTTGGTTTGAGTGGTTAAAGCAAATCGATTAAGTTGGAGATCTCGAGTTGAAGTCGTAGTGTACGCAGAAACCTTAATTGAGAGATGATTCATCTAAAGGGTGAATGACGAGTCGAAATTGGACAAAGTGAAATGCATATCACTTTAAACAAATTCGGAAAAACAATAGATCATTAAAAATAAGTTCATTGACCAATAGTTCCTCTTCGAATAAAAAAGAGGATTGAGACGAGAGACTACGAACGAAGTGACAAACCCTTTTAGAGATAGGGGTGGCTTTCTTGTGGTAGTAATTGCGAACATCTTCACTGAGATCACTTTAAACAAATTAAAGTAGCTAATAAATCATTTTGCATAAATTTAAGGTTTAATGAAACATTCTGTAAGTTAGGGAGACAATGAGCTTTTTGGACCAAGTTCAGAAACTCCTTGTATATTAAACTTCTTATACTACGTTGATCAATGGGTAGGAAATACCAACATGTCTATTTCGCTTCAGCTACCATTACAGAATAGCAACGAAAATAACAAGATTAAAAGGCGCTTTCAATTCTCTTTTTTCTGTGTAGCGAAAGAAGTGTTGAAGGAAGTTGTTTAGTTCAAGTTGGATAAAACAAATTCAGTTACTAATAGATTGTTACTAAAAAGCAAATTGAAAGAACTTTCGTCTACAACAAGGTAATTTATTACACCTTATCTCAATGAAGTTTTTGAAATCTTTATTTTAGATGGATGATAAAAATTTAGTTGTAATTTTTACGTATCAAATTCATACAAAAACTCTTAAGTTTACCAAAAAAACAAAATTTTATTTGAATCAATTATTTATTAATTGCATTAGTTTTTACTAATTCTTGAGATCGATTTATATACAACTCAAAATATAGCGAGTGCATGTTTAACTTGTGTTGTCAAGTTAGCAATTATATTAATTACATTTTCTTCCAAAATCAACTAACTATAAAAACCTTCAACTGCTACCTAACTGATTTTCATCTCATCGCAATAACCATTCTCATTCGTCCTTGCAAATGTGACAAATTCATCTTGTAACTTCAACATTCTCTCCCTAAGATGAAGCTAGTGAATCGAAGCTCATTCGCATCAATGTTGGAGCCATATATATATGAACTAAGAGGCTTAGTAATTTGTCTACGATTTGAACTTCTATCGACACATAAGTATAAATAAAACATGTTGCATTATGCTATCAGATGATAGGACAATTTATATCAACATGCTTAATATTTTCATGAAAACACGGTCTTTAGCAATTGCAATTGTTGACCGACTGACATTATATAATGGAATGTGGAAAGAGGGATGAACTCCAAAATCATCCAAAATATAATGAATCCATTTTAACTCACAAGATATGACTTTCATATTTTGATATTTTACCTTGGTAGATGAACAACTAGTCGTTGTTCACTTTTTAGCCTTCTATTAAATAAGAAATTGACCAACCATTATGCAAAAACAGTTAACGGTCTCTTTGTAATCTTACATTTTTTCAATTTGCATCACAAAAAGGTACAAGTTTTGTCCAATCCGAACCACTTAGATACAACAATCCATATGTAATTGTTTGTTCTAGGTACATTAAAACATGTAATACAACCTGTAAATGGTGCTGACAATGATGCTGGATATATTGACTTAAATAATTTGTAGCATATGATATGTATGGAATAAAGAATGCCAAATAAATTAGTAACTCAACTAATCTTCGATAAACAGATGGATCATTGAATGTAGTGTCCTTTTAGGACAATGTAGTAGAATCAACCAACATAAGAGTAGATGCTACATTAGCTTATTATAACCCTACATCAATAATCAAACATCTGATATAATTTGTTCATGTCAAGAAAATATCATTTTCTGATTGAGCCATCTCAATTCCTAAGAGATATTTTGTTGTTGGCATATCCTTTATAGTGAAAAGTGTATTCAAGTCCTTTCCTTTTTATATTTTTTTTACTTCTTACTTTTTAATCTTTTTGTTTTTTTTCACTCACCCATTCATAGGACTGGTTAATGGAGAATCGAGATGAAAAAAGTCTCACAAAGTTGCTTAAAGCTGATCTGAACATCTGATTATTGGGCTTGCCTTCCATTAGAGTTGGAACTGGTGAATTAATTGGAGTAGAGATACCAAGGATGATTGTATCCTTTGGGGCAGCCCATATCAATGGATTAGTCATTGTCTTCTTTCTGGATTCTTCCCCTTGCGCTGCTTTGAAAGGAATTGCAACTTCTAAGGCGCCTAACATGGGAAGGTAAAGCCCATGTCGAATTTTGACTATGTACATCATCTTCCTCTTCTTGTCCCTTTTGATTGTTTTTACATAGATACATTTGAGATGTAGTATTCTCTCAGAGGCTATTCTCACTCTTACCATCGAAGGCACTGCTTACAGGGACACCAATCATACCTGCACTTTCATGTTAGTGTAAACACAAGTATGTTATATGATGATTTAAATGCAAACATGTAGGGCAAACAAAATGGTTTTCATTACAAGCTTTTAGTTTGCACAAGAAACGACAAAACACATCAACATTGGCACCTAAGATCTTGCAGTTTGATGGCGTAATCTTCAATCTTCTATATAAGAGTGATGATAAGAAAACTATACTAGTTATATCAAGTTATTTTATGGTTTTTCTAAGACAATGGGATGTTGTTTAGGGCATATTTCCCTTCTTCTTTTTTACTATTTTGCAGGTTGTTCACCAAACAGTCTGCCTATACCCATTTTAGCTATTCTCATCAGAAAATGAGGAAAATTGAAATAGAGTCATGGAATGAAAACATTAACTGACTGGTGCATTAAAATGATCTAAAGACCTTTGAAATTAATCCAAAACGGAAAGTATATGCAACCTCCAAATGTATATTTTATTCATCTTATCCCAATTCATCTTCTCTCATTGATAGCTTTGGAAGTGGAAGATAACATTACACCTGCTTCAGTACTTGAGTGAAGGATCCACTTACTCTAAGCTTAATAAAATAATGATAGCTTTTGTGATCTAATTGGTTGAACCAAACAGTGCTACATACAGTTCGCAAAATGTATACATGTGAAAGGAAGCTACTTATTCAGAAGTAGTTTTGGGTAATTAGATTCAGTTGACTTCATG
Organism: Euphorbia lathyris; assembly: GCF_963576675.1. Classification (NCBI taxonomy): domain Eukaryota; kingdom Viridiplantae; phylum Streptophyta; class Magnoliopsida; order Malpighiales; family Euphorbiaceae; genus Euphorbia; species Euphorbia lathyris. Next base: position 79,483,470 of record NC_088916.1, read on the forward strand.
TAAGTTGTAATATTTTATTAGTTTTTTTTACTTCCCAGTGCCTATGTAAAGGCAACTTCGGCTTGTAACTAATCATCATTTATTTGATCATTTATTTTCTTCAATTATTTCCTATTTATCTTCTTTCTTCATTTATTTTTAGTAACTTATATATATGGCTTCTTCCTCCATGATAGTAGTTTCTACCTTGACCATGGAGTAGTAGTTTATCTCAGGCAAACCATCCAATATGTCATTCTGCTTGTCCTTAAATGCATAATAATTAGTTAATGAGAAACTTAATTTATGAAACTGGCTGGTTCATATCAAAACTAATTAATTGCAAAGAGACTTGGATTAAGAAGTATGAAAACCCATTAATTACATTTATGCTATGATTGGAGACATGAATGGCCAAATTGCTAAAGGTGATTCTTAGGATTTATTTCCTTGTTCTTAATCTTGATCATGGGGTAATGCAAGGATACTTGGTTGGTAAGTGATTCATGGATCATGGGAAGACAAGAGACTTGACTCAGGTGAATTTTATATAAAGATACTTTAGATATTTACAAGTTATGCATGTGAATAAGTGAATGACTCAGAACTACTTGTTCTAGCTGTGTTTTGCTTGTTCCATATGTATATCTAGTTAATTCTTGATTATCTCATCAAACTGTTCCCCTTTATTTTAATTTACTTGATAACCTGCCTTAAAAAGGGTATATCTATTCAACCATCAAAAGTCGTTTTTAAAACCCTTAGAACTGACTATTCGACCCAAAAAGTGTGATATTGTTGAATCAATCCCTATTGAGACGATAATCTACTTACTTTTTATTACTTGTACCCAGTGCACTTGCTAGTATTTGTTAATCTAATACGACTATATAAATACTAGAAGGGTGAATAATGTTTATTACCCTTTGAAAAGTTATCCTTCAACTTAAACAATATATGCTCAATATAGTTAATATGCACATTTGATATATTTGCGGAATTATAAGATTGTGCAAATTAATATATTTAGTGAAAGATGTATAATTCTGTCTTTTAAGATGTTTGAGCAAATATATAAATGATCATAATGGAATATTTACGGATAAATAAATAGAGAAAAAGAAGTTTAGACTCGTGACGATTTATACAAGTTCGGCAACTAAGGCCTACTATTCTCCCCAAGAACACCTCTCAAGATTTTCTATTGTGATTCTTTTGTCAGGCAATAATCAAGGTTGTGGAGCTTTTACAACCTAAAAGCTATCCAAGTAAATAGCTTCCCGAGATTCACTTCTCTCAAATTTACTGAGTGTTTGAGAAACTCATCCCTCAATTTTAACAAGCTCCATTGAAAAACTTACAACCTTAAGCTTACGAATGCCTAAGAACCACTTTTTTAGAGGATCTAGTAAGAACCAAAGACTCAAGCTACACATTTGATCTTTTTACAAATTATTGAAGGATATTTAAATTCCAATCACTCTCTTCTTTTAAGCTCACTAGGAAGGAAAAAAATATTACAATAATACACTATAAATTTCACATTATGTAGTATTCTTTTCTTCTTAACTCTTTGCAATTTTTTACTTGAGCAAATGAGTGTAATGACTTTGCTATTTATAGGAAAAATGAGTGATGTATCCGTTGAAAAAGAAGATGGGCCTTTTTGCATCTTTTTCAATTTAGCCTTGATGGATAACTTGACTTTTGGTCCCTATTTATCACACTTTCAAACTTTGTTCTAGATCTCCATCTTCAAATTACTCTTCATTTTACCAAATAAATATTACCCTTTGGATGGAGTAACTTGAACATTAGCCTTGATATTTAGCTTGTAAGTTAACTTGACCTTTCAAGTTTTGGAAAGGTTTAACTTAAATATAAACTTGAATGTTAGCTTCCATATCCAACTTTAAATCTGAACAAGTAAAGGATGAATTTGATTTTAAATTAAAAGTTTAATATTTACTCAAGGCCAGGGGTGGAGCCAGGGGGCAGGGAGGGTCAGCCGACCCTCCGGCCCCGCTAGAAACCCCCTGGGAGGAGGTTTTAACTCTAGCTCCTCCAGGGAGCCGCCATGGCTGGAGCCCCTCCAGCCATGGCGACCGAAGAAGAAGAACACTAGGTCTTCTTCTTCGCGTGCTGAATCAGAAGATGGAAATGGAATTTTCGCCCTTTCCATCTTCAGAATTGAAAAAGAGAAGCACAACTCTCTTTTTCTTTTGCACATTAGAGAAAGAAAAAGAGAGCTGCAAAAGAGAGAAGGCAAATATTTGGGGAAAATTTTCCAAATCACACAACTTCTTATTTCAATTGCCCAATTGTTTTATCTTCTCACTCAATTCAACATCCAACTTTCAAGTAAGTTTTTTATTTTCATTCTTTATTTTATTTCTAGGTTTAGGTTTATGATTTCTAAATTAGGGATTAATAATATGTTGTTTACTTGGAGATTCTAATTTAGGGTTTAATTTATGATTTCTAAATTAGGGATTTCTAATTTAGGGTTTAATTTAGAAAATCTAATTTAGGGGATTACTTACTATGTTGGGGATTAATTTAGTTTATTTGTTTTTATTTTATTTAGGAACAAGATGTGTAGATTTTTTAAAATGATGACAATGGCCATCAAATAGTGAGAAGAGACAATGTGTGGAAATATCATATGACGATATTATTGCTGATCCCGGAAATAGAAAAGAAATTGCTATGTATGACAATACCATTCAATATGAATTAAGACGACATTACTTGTTAAGGTCATATATTTCCTCGAACTAATTTTTCTGGAGTTCAAAAGAGTTTTCAAACAAGTTGGTTTGACATGTTTCCGTGGTTAGAGTATAGTGTATCCAAAGATGTTGCTTTTTGTTTGTATTGCTATCTGTTTGGTAGAGGAAATAGGTCTGGGGGATAAAGCATTTATAGAAATTGGTTTTAAAAATTGGAAGAAAGCTTTAGAAAATTTTAGGGATCATTCAGGTGGTATGTCTAGTCCCCACAAATATGCTACAGACCGGATTTATGGATTTCAAAATCAAAGGCTGGATATTGGTTATATGTTGACAAAGTCAAAGGAAACAAATGAGGTTGCTTATCATACTTGTGTCACATCAGTTGTAAAAAAATTTCGTATACTTTTAAAGAAGGGTTTGTTTTTCATGGGCATAATGAGTCAGAAGAATCAGTGGAACGAGGTAACTTTCTTGAGCTTCTCACATTTTATTGCAATGAATGTGAAGAAGTGAATAAAGTGATGAACTTAAATGCTCAAAAAAAATACTCAAATGACTTCTCATCATATCGAGAAAGACGTAATTAGGGCTTGTGCATCAGAAACGATAAAAGTTATTTTGAATGAGCTTGATGGGAAGTTGTTTTCTTTTTTTATCGATGAGTCTCGTGATAGTTCTGTGAAAGAGCAAATGTTTATTGTTATAAGAGTTGTGAATGTACGTGGTGAGGTTCTTGAATGGTTTATTAGGGTTGTACATGTGAGTGACACTTCCGCACGGTCTTTGAAGAGACATATTAATGCTTTCTTTGCAATGCATCAATTTTCTCTCTATAGACTTAGAGGTTAAGGCTATGATGAAGCTTCTAATATGAGATGCAAGCTTCATGGGCTAAAAACACTAATTTTGAATGAAAATAAGCATGCACATTATGTTCATTGTTTTGCTCACCAACTTCAGTTAGTGGTTGTTGTTGTTGCAGATCATAATAAATTGATATGTGATTTTTTTTACTTATTTGTCTATGATTGTGAACACTGTTGAATCTTCATGTAAAAGGAAAGATGTTTTTCGTGAATCACAACATGATAAAGTAGTGTAGTCTTTAGAAAATGCAAATATTTCTACAGGAAAAGGCAAACATCAAAAACAAGTTTAGCTCAACCAGGAGATACCAGATGGGGTTCTCACTATACCACAGTTTCACATCTTCTTAGTATGTGGAGTTCAGTGATAGAGGTGCTTCATGTTGTATATGTTGATGCCACTAACCATTAGGCTTCAAACAGTGTATATGGTTTGATAAGCAAAATGAAAACTTATGAATTTTGTTTCATTGTTCATTTAATGAAACACATATTAGGAATGACAAATGTGTTATCACTGTCTCTACAAGTGAAGCATCAAAACATTGCTAATGTTGTACAAATGATTAGATTGACGAAACAGAGTTTGGCAACATACAGGGAGAGTGGATGGGAAGAGTTATGCAAAGAAGTCAGTGATTTTTGTTCAGAAAATGAAATTGAAGTGCCCAATATGGAAGATATTATTACAGATTGAGTTAGAAGGCTTCTTGATGGTGTTCCAAGGACTCATCATCATCACTTTTATGTTGAGATTTTTGTCAAGGTACTTTGTTTATTTTTAGTTTTCATATAATGATATAACCAGTATATAAGCAAAATGTTTGACTTTTTTGTATTTGAAAAATGTTAGGTTGTTGATCGTCTTACTATAGAAATTGATAATCGTTTTCCTGAGTCAAATACAGAGTTACTTGTTTGTATGTCATGTCTTGATCCTACAAATGCCACCGACAAGTGCTTCGTCTTGCTAAGTTATATTTAGAAGAGTTTTCTTATTGTGATCTAATTCAGCTTAAAGAGGAACTCAAACTCTTTATTTCTGAAATGAGATCGAATGCAACATTTTCTAGTTTGACAAATATTGGAGTCCTTGCAAAGAAGATGGTTTAAATGCAGTATCACTCTTTATTTCCTTTAACATATCGACTTATTGAGATGATTTTGATCTTACCCGTTGCAACAGTTTCTGTTGAAAGATCTTTCTCTATAATGAAATTAATTTAGACTGATTTGCGCAGCAAGATGGGTGATGACTTTCTAACAGATTGTCTGGTGTGTTACGTAGAGAAAAGAGTTTTTATCAGTGTCGAAAATAAAGCAATTGTGCAGAATTTTCAGAACATAACAACTCGGAGGGGTAAATTGCCACCTGTTAGGTATTAATTTTCTTACTGTAAGTACACATATACTTTTTACTCTTATTTTATGATACAATTTGTCTATTATATTGTTCATTTTATTTTTATGAATACGTTCAAGTAGCATTTAAATTTTTTTTGTCCACGGTCTAACCCCCCTGACCTATAGGTCCTGGCTCTGCCACTGCCCAGGCCCCTCTTAAACATTTTTGAGGCCATGTGTTAGAATATAAAAATTGGGCCCTAAATTTTTAATTATTTTTTTGATATAACTTTAATATTTTCATATAATAATTATATTTCAAAATGATTCCACGTATTGATAATAACATCTCAATACAATTTCAAATCAAAATTATCTACCAAGTATTCAAGTTAATATAAACTTTCTATTTAAAAAGCACTATCTTTCTAACACTTTTGGAAGCAAAATCACCAACAAAATCTACATATTCTATTTTTCTCAAAATATCATTCTCAATTACCATCAACGCTGGTCCATTAAGTATTTTTGTAATATTGTAGATCACAAATAAGATTTCAATAGCTTTAATTTTGAAAAGCTTCTTTTTGCAGATGCAACAATCATATAAATAGTCAACGAAATTCTATACACAATAACTATATTAGGACAACAATTAAATCTTTAAAATAACAAATTCATAGGTCTCATTGTTTATGTAGGGCAAATTTGTAACTTCAACTCTACAAATAATTTATTCCCATCATATTTAAGTTTGTGAAATTCTCAATATAATATAGAAATCATAAAAATAATAGAAAAAGATATGGTTTTATAATATCTTTTGAAGTTTGTTAATATGATATAAAAATAAAAGGTTGGTAGGTTTTATACATGTACGTAGATAAAAGTTGCTGGGTTTTATTAAATTAAAATAAAAAATTAAAGTGGTCCAAAATTAAATTAGTTGTGAAGCTAAGTGAAGAAAAACAATGCACTTTCTTTTCCTTAGTCATTTTTTATATGAACCAAAAAAAAAGGAATTGGGTTAGCTAAAAAAAATAAATTTTTGGACCTATTCTGTTGAACTTGTTGCACCTCCTAATCTAAGGGTCTGCCTCTACTTTACCTTGGAAGTTAACTTGACCTTTCAAGTTTTGGAAAGATTTTAACTAGAATATTAACTTGAATGTTAGTCTCCATCTTTAGCTTGAATAGTAGTCTCCAATTTTTTTTTGTTCGTAAGGGTATCCATCGCCGGCAGCAATAGTTTGCACCTCTATGAGTGGGACTGCTGGCCACGGAAATTCTTTCCATTTCCAAAGGTGAGGATCAAACCCTGAACCTTTGGTTAAGGGAGGATGAGCCTTTACTACTCCACTACAACCTTGTGGTTGAATAGTAGTTTCCATTTTGAATATGCAAATGGTGAATATGAAGTTGATTTAAATTAATTATAGTTTTGAAAGGTTTTCCAACGAATATATATTGCACTTTTACTTAATATATTATCCCAAAGCGCATTATGAAAATTTTCCATTTGATCCTTCAAATTTTAGATTGATATCATAAAGCATTCTTTCATGTGAAACTGCAATGCATATATGAAAGTGTTATATGGATATATCTTAAAAATATTTTCATATATGTTAATTATTTTGAGTACAAGATAATTTGAAACTTTATAACCTACTTAAAATAATTTTTATGTTTTAGTCTTACTATAGATTTTAGCTTTGATAATAACTAAGGGTTAATTTGATAAATAAGAATATAATAACCTATGTAGAAATTTAGGAGTCTAATTTTTAAAACCGTGTATTAACATTGTTAACATTTTAGGACAACAAGTTTTTGGCATCATTGTCGGGGATTGATATGAAAATTATTTCACTTTTTTATAAACTAGTAAGTTCTGACCTGTTTGCTTTAGTTGTGTTGTACCTTTGTTGTTTATGCTCGGGGATGCTCAACCTATTCCATTTGATCTCGAAATCAAGAGAACACTCAGGAGAATGAATGCGACCAAGCATCTAAGACGACAAAGGAGCAAAAACCAAGTACCTCCACAACAACATTAAATAGAGCAACCAGAGGAAATCCCTCAAGGAGAACAACCAGACAACATCATGGCAAATCAACCCTTGAGAATGAAAGACTACTCCAAACCTTCAACTAAAGTAAACTCATTTTGCATCACAATGCTTGATGAGGGAGATACCATCTTTGAAATAAAAACCTTCATGATTCAAATTCTTCAAGCAACTGTTCAGTTTCGAGGCTTACCAAACAAAGATCCAAATTGACACATATATGATTTTGTTACTATGTGCAATACTTTTTGAACCAATAGAGCAATAGCTAATGATGTGATCAGGCTCAAGTTGTTCCATTTTTCCTTTAAGGATAAAGATAGGACCTAGATGAAAATTTTGCAAGCCGGATCCATTACATCATGGGATAAGATGCTCAGTGCATTTCTAATAAAATATTTCCCACTTAGACAACTTATTAAATTGAGAAATGTTGTTTCTCATTTTGTTCAAATATCTGATGAATCTTTGCCTGAAGCATGGGAGAGTTACAAAGTTCTCTTAATAAAAGTCCTTAACCATAAAATACCTTAGTGGATGCAAATCCAAACATTTTACCATGGATTGACAAATGTGCATAACATTTAGATTGAATCTGTTGCATATAGGGACCCAGAAGAACTCGAACCTGAGGCACTTTATGAATTAATTGAGAGATTGGTAAATACCATAAATGGCACTCTATAAGAGAGAAATTTTTGAAAAAAAATGGTTCACCCGTGAATGAAGAATTGACTAGACTGTCTGCTCAAGTTGAACAATTGTCTAGACAATTGATTTAGTTAAATAAACCATATGTAAAAAAAGTGGTAATATTGTTCAATGTGATTTTTGTGAGTGTTATCATAAATCGGTTGATTGTCTAGGTTTACAAGCGAAGGCTCCTAACTTGGAGCAGTGTGATTATATGGGAAACAATCAAATGGGGAATCTATATTTCAATATAATGAAGGCTAGAGCAATCATATGAATTTCTCATGGGCTGCACCACAACAAAAACCAGCAAAGCATCCACAACCACCATATCAACAAATCCCATAGAAGAACTAGAACAACCAAAACAACTTTCTACCGCCTGTGCAAAACATGGAAGAGAAAAGACCCAATCTAGGAGAAATGACGATGCAAATGATGCAACAAATAAAGCAACAACAATGTTCCATCAAAATCCTGGAAACTCGGGTACATTAGTTAGTAACCCTTGTCACTCCTAACAATAAGGGAACCCTTCCCAGCAAAACCGAAAATCTTAGAAAAGAGGTACAAGCCATTACACTTCGTAGTGGAAAAGAAACAAATGAGGTAAGAGAAGCAACTAAAATATTTGTTCCGCCTGCCGACGGTATTGAGGCAGAACAACCTCTAATTGTTCAAACATGTTAGGCCAGGCCACTAACCCCAATTTGAATTTATGAAAAAAGCCCAAATATTTAACTTCAAAGGGATTTAGAAGATTAAGACATCCCATATTGCTTAGAAATCACCTTGTGGTGATATTTACAAAGAAGGTCATTACACACTTGGGTGTGCTCCAAGGGGTACCCCATTTTTGTGAAAAGGTGAGGACCTACATGATGCTTAACCACCACACATGCACACTGCCGCCGTCCGTCCAGGTTGGATTAGTGTGGTGTAAACTCTATAGTTTTTATTTAATAATAATATTATTTTATTATTATTTTATTATTTCGGAATTAATTTTTTAATTAAATTAAATATCTTATTTCTTAAACATCTCTTTTGATTTGGTTTTTCTGAACCAGTTTTTCAGTTTCCCACTTCCCTGATTTACTCCCTCTTTCTTCTCCACCAAATCAGAGCACAACAACTCTATTTTTAATCTATAAATATTTGTTGTGATTTTCATTTTTGAACAAAGCAATCAAACACTTTCATTTGAATTAATTTCGAACTGAGCAATTACAGTGTAGACAGACTGAGTTCGTGCTGTGCAATACAAACTTGTATTATGAGTTGGTTGTTTTATCTTAGAGGCGACCGGAAATAGATCTGCTTGCACTTTCTGGTAGTTCCACAAATGTCTTAAAGAAAGTGACATAGTTTGTGACTCTATTCGGTAATTCTTGTGCTTTGCTTATTCTTGTTCCAACAATTTTAAGACGTTTCACTACTGCTATGGCTACCGAACAATCTAATGGGATATCTAAAATCAACAAGTCATTTTGTTTCGAGGGGTCTCACATCCGAAGGTGGAGACAGAAAATGGTGTTCTACATTACCATAAAAAAAGTTGCTTCTTTTCTTGCCTCTGAGAAGCATGCTCTTCCTCAAGAAGCTACTGAGGCAGAGCTTTGTCCTGCTGAAAAAATGGACAGAGTCCGACTTCCTATTCATGAACTACATTCTGTTCAAGAAATACATTCTGAATGGTTTGGTAGATGACATGTATGATTACTACACTGCTGAACAAAAATCTGCTAAAGACATATGGGATGCTTTGCAAAGAAGTATGACACAGAGGATGCTAGATCGAAAAAATATGATGTCAGTCACTACCTCAAATTTCAGATGATTGATGAAAAATCAGTGGATGTTCAATCTCATGAACTCTAAAAAATTGCACACGAAATTATCTCAGAAGGTATGCCTCTTAATGATCAATTTCAAGTTGTTGTAATAATTGACCATCTGCCTCCTTCCTGGAAGGATTTTAAGAATGTTCTCAGGCACAAATCAAGGAATTTTCTACGAAAAGTTTGATCACTCGCCTCCGTATTAAGGAGGAAGCCCGAAAATAAGACCTAAAAGAAGAGTGCTTATTGTCTCAAATAACACCAAAAGATCCACTACTGTTCTGGAACCAGTTTAGAAATTTTTTAAGAATCGGAACCGCAAATCGAACCAAAACTGCAATACTTGGGTTAATATAAATTAGAACCATCAAAGGAACCAAAATAGACCACAACAATAACCACCTAAGAATGATGTTGGTTTCCTCTGTTTTAACTGTGGAAAACCAAGTCATATGACACGTAAGTGTAGAAACAGGCCAAACACTACTCCTAGTGTTAACCTGACTGAAGAACAACAAAATTTTGTTGTAATGATTTCTGAGATCAACCTTGTAAGTGGATCAGATGGGTGGTGTGTTGGGATTTTTTCAAGAAGAGTGTATAAAAAAAATAATAAGAACGGTGCTAACAATTTTATTCAATATATAAATATTATGCATACTAAAACCTTATATCATATGCCTATTTTACAGACTTATAAGCAAATTAAAAGGAGAAAAATCAGCCATAATATCAGACATGATCCCACTAACAAATTGATTTAATCAACTATAAACTAATAACATGAAAATAGGACATGTTTAACAACCTATTTTGAATCATTCTAAAAATATTCCCCCTGATTCAAAATTGTTTTTGATAATGTACTTTCCATCACCATTCTCTTTTGGAGCACCTCTCTCCAAACGTTCATCTTGATGCACTTCTCACTCACCTTCAATTATTAGAGCACTTCTCTCCAATATTAAAATGGTAATTCTTCATCAAAATCATATATCAAATTGACATTTTCTTGTGTTTTATTATTTCTGCAATTCCTTTGAATATGTCCAAATTTCTTGCATTTGAAACACTGAAGCTTCCCCTTGTGCCAACAATGTTTTTCTTCATGACCATGTTTCTCACAATGACCATATTGAGGAGTTTTCATCTTTCCTTTTGAAGTTTTGACAAAAAAAAAGCTTCCTCAATCACTTTTTCATTTTCTCCATTTCTCATTGCTCTTCGTTGTTCTTGAGCCTGCAAAGAATTAATTAATTCGGATAAAGACAATCTACTTATATCTCTTGAATCTTCAAGAGAGTTTTGCCTCAAACCTTTTAGGTAAGCTCACAAACAATTTTTCTACAATTCTAATGTCTGGTAGATCTTCTCCCATCAACCGAATCTTGTTCACCACCGCCATCAATTTGTCATAATCATGGTTGTCCAAACCGGACCGGTCAAACAACCGGAAAAGACAAAGGGTTAAGGGTTTGAGGTTTAACCGAGATTCAACTGGGGTTCAACCGGTATTCAAAAATCATGTGCAAATTATATTTTTATTCATATTTAATCTTATAACATAGTATAATATCAACTATATTCATAAAATTATACTAATATAATAACATTTATTTAATATCAAAACATGATATCAAATTAATAAATTTAACATGACAAATAAATATAAAAATTAAAAAAAAAGATATACTTTTAAAATTAATAGTGATTATTTTTATTAATAACTAACATGTAAATATGCTAATAGGATATGTATTTTATAATTCAACTTAAATTTAAATTTATTAGATTTTTAAAATTTATTTGTATATATTTAAAATTTAAATGCTAATTAAACTGTATTAATATTGAGAAAATATAATAATTTTTTAATGATATTTATCTAAATAGAAAAAAATAATACTAAATCATATTTTAATTATTTAAGTTGTAACATTATTATTTATTCTTAAATAGTTAATAATAGACATAAGTGAAATGGTAGTGTAGTGGTGATCTATTAGGATCTATAGACCAAAGGTCCAAGGTTCAAATCCTACCTTTGTCAAAATTTATATTTTTTTAAATAAACATGTCTAAAAGCAAACCGGATCAAACCGCTTAACCGGCGCCGGGTCAATCGGTTTATGGTTGAACCGATCGGTTTGAACGGGTTTCAAGGATTTAACAACCGGACCACAAATCTTATCCTCCTCGTTCTTTCATTGCCTTGGTAAAGTTCTTTCAACTTATCCCAAGCCTCTTTTCATGTTTCACAAATCTTCTTGTGAAAATTGATTCTGAGACAGCAGTATGAATTATTGATAAAGCTCTTAGAGCCTTTGTTAATTCATCTTCATGAGCTCTGATTTGATTTAGTGTTGGATTGTTTCCAAGATGTGGTATATCCCTCTTAGATTTAACCCACTGCCATAAACCCAAACCTCTCAGATGAGCTTTCATTTTAACAACCCAAGTTTGGTTATTTTCGCCATTAAAAATTAGAGAAAGAATTGACGAGTGGTTGGAGGCCATGGTTGGGTTTTTTTTCAAAAACTCACAGATCCCTTAAGGATCAATGAAGCTCTGATACCAATTGTTATGATTTTTTTTCAAGAAGAGTGTATAAAAGAAACAATAAGAGCGGGTAAATTTCATCAATAGTGTACAACCTTTGTCTCATTTCACACTTTGGTGTACAACCTTCAATTTGTCTCACTAATATATACGAACTTATAGGTGACCTCCCACTATGGTGTATAGCATGTAAAAATGACCGGTCAACACATGGTCAACGCGCCATGTCAGCATTTTTTAACTATTAAAAAATTAAATTGTGGGACCACCCATTAAAATTACTTTTATACCCATTTCTTTTCCCTTAATTAAGAATCCTGCTTTCTTTCCTTCAATTTCTATCTCTTGCACTCTCTCTCTCTCTCTCTAACTCCTATTTCTCTCTCATCTATTTCGGCTTCATTCCTCTTCTATCTCTTCCACTCTCTCTAGTCTATTCTGTCATAACCAACAAATTTGTAACATACAAAAATCACAAACTGTATTGTCACTAACTCAATTCATATTGAAACCTTTTGTCTTGTAATTTGGCAGAATATTAGAGAGAGAAAAAAGAGTTAGAAAGAGAAAGTCTTATTTCATTAGATCAAGATCGTCGCCTTATTTCATTTTGATCACTGTCTAACACCTCCACCAAGCACCACCACAAGTGGTTTTGTATCGTCAGTCCCCGTGTTATCATCGTTGATGTTGGTGGCTTCGGCGAGTTCCGGTCCATCCAGGCTACTGTTGATTCTATCCCTGAAAATAATACAAAAAACCTGCTCCTCCTGATTGTTGTTGGATATTACATGTAATGTAATGCTTCAATTTGGATTAAGATTGAATTATGCATATCATAAAAGCGACAATTGAATTTATTGATATCAGAAAAATGATAATTGAATTTATTGATATCAGCTCCAAAATTTTATCCTATCACCATTTAACAATTAAACTAACCCTAAACTTCTTAATTAAATTTTGAAAATGGTCCATGAGATCCATTGAATTGTAAATATATTGGATATAAATAAAAGTAAATGATAGGCAGGGAACAAGTGGTGGTGCCGATGAGGAAACCGTACATGACATTTTAAGGAGCTGGAAAGGACTTAACTTTTATATTGAATGGATATTACAGCATATGTTTTACAGCATATTTTTGTATTAATTCATTTGTTTATTTTTGTAAATGCATGAGCATAGTAATAAATTCATCATTTGTTTTATTTTTGACAGAGAAATAAGGGATGGAGAGGATTAGAGAGAGAAAGGAAAGGGAGAAGGAGGAAGAAGAGAGTATACAAGTAATTTTATTTAGGTGGTCAAATTTTAACTTTTTGACCGGTCAAAATGCTGATGTGGCTCGTTGACTTCGCGTTGAATGGTCATTTTTACCTGCTATACACCAAAGTGGGAGGTCACATATAAGTTCGTACATATTAGTAAGATAAATTAAAGGTTGTACACCAAAGTGTGAAATGAGGCAAATGTTGTACACCATTGATGAAATTTACCCTAATAAGAACAATGGTGCTAACAATTTTATTCAATCTGTAAATATTATGCACACTGAAACCTTACATCATATGCATATGTTATAGACTTATAAGCAAATTAAAAGGAGAAAAATCAGCCATAATATCAGACATGATCCCACTAACAAATTGATTTAATCAACTCTAAACTAATAACATGAAAATAGGACATGTTTAACAACATATTTTTAATCATTCTAACATGGTGGGTAGACATTGGTGCCTATCGCCATGTTTGCTATGATAGAAATATGTTCAAAACATATACTACTGTAACCAAGGTTAAGAAAATGTTGTTAGGTGATTCCCACACCACTATTGTTGCTGGAATTGGTAGTGTGGAATTGAACTTCAATCTGGAAAAAGTTTGACTTTGAAGGATCTGATGCATACTCTAGAGTTGAGGAAGAATTTGGTTTCGGGCTATCTTCTCAATAAGGTAGGGTTCACACGGACTATAGGGGCAAATTTGTTTACTTTAACAAAAATAATGTGTTTGTGGGAAAAGGTTATGCAAATGAAGGTATGTTTAAACTGAATGTTGAATTTAATAAAGTGAGTGGTTATGTTTATACCTTTGTACTTTTAATGTTTGGCATGCTCGTTTTTGTTATGTTAATAAGTGTATCATTAAGAACATGAGTAACTTAGGATTAATTCTAAAACTGAATTTAAATGAGTTTAAGAAATGTGATTATTGTAGTCAGGCAAAAATCACAAAAACACCTCATAAATCTGTGGTTAGATATTATGAACCTCTATAATTAATTCATTATGATATATGTGAATTAGATGGAAAATTGACTAGAAATGATAAACGTTATTTTATAACATTTATTGATGACTGCTCTGACTTTACTTCTGTATACTTGATGAAAAATAAAAGTGAAGCTCTTGACATGTTTAAGTTATTCATTGTTGAAATAGAAAATCAGTGCAATAGGAAAGTTAAAAGACTTCGTAGTGATATAGGCGCCGAATATGGTTCTAGCATGTTTATTGAATTTTATAAATCACATGGAATTATGCATGAAACAACTGTACCATATTCACCAGAGATGAATGGAAATGCTAAAAGGAAAAATAGGACACTGGCAGAGTCTGTAGTAGCTATAATGCTTAGTTCAGGTGCTGCTTCCCATTGGTGGGGAGAAATTTTATTGACTGTTTGTTATGTGTTAAATAGGGTCCCTAAGTCAAAAAATAAAATCTCTCCTTATACGATTTTGAAAAATAAAACACCTAACATGTCCTATTTTAGAACTTGGGGCTGTTTGGGTTATGTTAGGATTTCTGACCCTAAGAGAGTCAAACTTGTTAGTAGGGTTTATGAATGTGTGTTTATTGGGTATCCTGTGAATATATAGTAAAGCATATAGGTTCTATGATTTGAATGGACATGTTATATTGGAATCAAATGATGCTGACTTTTATGAAGATAGATTTCCTTTTAAATTGAGAAATAGTGGGGGTGCATCATCTAGTAACATGCATGTTGTTAGACCTATAGTGCATAAAGAGAGTGAGGAATCTGAACCTAGAAGAAGTAAGAGATCTAGAGTCTCTAAAGACTTTGGTCTTGACTTTTATGCATTCTCAGTAGAGGAGGATCCACTTACCCTTCAAAAAGCCTTAACCTCTTTAGATGCCGATTTATGGCAAGAAGCCATCAAAAGGAAACTGAAACCTGATGGTTCAGTTGATAAATGCAAGGCTCTCCTTATAGCTAAAGGCTTTAGACAAAGAGAAAATGTAGATTTCTTTGACACTTATTCACCTGTTACTAGAATTACATCTCTTCGTGTTTTGATTGCTATTGCTTCTGTACACAATCTTATTGTGCACCAAATGGATGTTAAAACTGCTTTTTTTGAATGGTGAATTAGAAGAAGAGGTTTATATGGATCAATCTGGGGGCTTTGTTATTTCTGACCAAGCCCATGAAATGTGTGAATTAGATAACTCTTTGTATGGCTTAAGCAAGCACCTAAGCAATGTCATGAAAAATTTGACAATCTAATTATTTCAAATGGCTTCAAGGTGAATGAAAGTGATAAATGCATCTACTATAAGTATGAAAATGGTGTTTGCACCATTATATGCTTATATGTTGATGACTTGCTAATTTTTGGATCTAATATTCATGTTATGAATTCTGTGAAGTCTATGCTGTGTGAAAACTTTGACATGAAAGATCTAGGAGAAGCAAATGTCATGTCATGGCATCAAGATAACTTGGTCTGAAAATGGAATTTCTTTAGATTAATCTCACTATATTGAGAAGATTCTAAAGAAATATAATTATTTTGAATTAGACCTGGGCATGGGCCGGCGAGCCCGTCCGACCCGCTGGGACCCATTTAGCCGGGATTGGACACATGAAATTAGTGTCAGTCCCGCCCCCGCCCAAGCCCGTATAAGCCCGTCATAAACTGAGCGGACTTGGGCTATATGAATTTTCCATCGGACCGGCCCGACCCGATATACTATATATATATATATATATTAATATTATTAATTATCGTGTTGTATATACTATTTTTTTATTAAGAAAAGTTGGTATGACATTCTAATTGTATTTTTAAAAATATACAAATGAGTTTGGACGGACAGGCTTAGGATTCATATTTTAGGTCCGAGCCCGACTCAATTTATTACGGGTTGGGCTGGATTTGAGCTCGTCAAGTTTTATTAAAAGCCTGACAGGCCCGGCCCAGCCCAGGTCTACTTTGAATATAAGCATGCATGCACACCTTATGACGCTAGTGTAAAACTTTTTAAGAACACCGAAAACAGTGTAAGACAACCAAAGTATGCTAGCATAATTGGCAGCCTCCACTATGCCACCGATTGTACTAGACCCGATATAGCTTATGTCGTGAGATTATTATGCAGATTTACTAGTAGATCTAGTGTTGAGCATTGAAATGCTATAAAAAGGGTCGTGATAAGAACCATGAAATTTGGATTACATTCTCAAAGGTTTCCAATCGTTCTCGAAGGATATAGTGAGATAATTCCAAAGGCAACTAGTTTTTCTTTTGAAAAAAATTAAAATTAAAATATTTAATATACTACAACAAAATTTCTTAATTTAACTAGTCATATAAATGATGGTTGTTGCCATCTAGGTTTTATTTTTAGATGGTAATTAGCTGTAAAAACACTAATTAAGTATTTATTTATAAATGGAAAAAAATAAACAAAAAAGGAAAAGAGTTTGCAGTCTGCATACGAGGGGGGGCTATAATGACATATGAGAGTATACATTTTTGCTAAACTGTGACGTGGATTTTGAAATAAAAATGCAAAACGCGTGAATGAAAAAGGGTAGTGACGTGTTTAGACTTATCCCTATTAAATCAATTTCTAAAAATAATTAATTTGATATAAATATAAAAGTTAAATAAAAGTTTGATATGAAAAATTAGCAAAACTTTTTATTTTCTTAGCTTTTGAAATAATGATTTATTTTAGCTTTTCGAATTTTATCTTTCACGGGCAAAGTATGAAAAAAATGCTCGTGATTTGCTTTATTTGCAAATAGAAGTCTGTGGTTTAAAAGTTTGCAAATAGAGGTATGTGGTATGCTTTTTTCTACAAAACAAAGTATTTAAAATTAAACTTTTAAGTAATTGATAACAATAAGAGTATTTTTTTTATTTTTTTCAATTATATTTATATATTGACAAAACACAGATCCCAAAATCAAATTGAAACGGTGTAAAATAAATTTAAATACCAATTTAGTTCATAAACTGTCAGATTAGTAAAAACGTAAAATTCCACCATATTATTTATTGTTTCGATTTAGGAAGTTGTTTTTTTCGGAGGTTATGTTTTGCTGATATGTAAGAATAATTTTTTTAGGATAAAAATGTCTTTAGTTGCAATCAGAACTTAACTGTGTAATTGTAATACTTTGTTTTGTAAATAAAACATACCACAGACCTTTATCTGTAAACTTTTAAACCACATATCTCTATTTGCAAAGTGGGCAAACCACATACATTTTTTTTTTGTACTTTTCCCTGTAATTTATATCCTTAATGAATTATTTGATTTGACTTTTTACTATATAAAACTCTGAAACATTACGATAATAATCATGTTTGGTAAAAAGTTTTTTGGGGGTAAAATTTAAGGGTTTAAACCAATTTAGAAGTTTTTATTAGTTAAACTTCTAATAGCAGTGTTTGGTGAAGAGAAGTTTCAAAGAACTTATTAGCTCTAAAAAAACTAATTTTGAAAAAGTTGGTTTTAGGAGCTTTTCCAATTAGCTTATTGCTCGGTCTCTTTTTAATGACATTTTTATTTATAATTACCACAGTAAAGCCTCTATATAGGAATAACATCTATTTTATTATAAAAAAATTCGGTCCCAATTTGGTAATAATCTTTATGGCCAAACTCTATTTAGTAATAACCTCCCAATTGTTATACAAGTAGCCTGGTCCCAAGTGTATTTCTATATAGAGGTTTTACTGTATCTTTAGCCCCAAATAAAGGTTTTACTGTGCCCTTATTTGTCATTTTATAGAAATATTTATTAGTAATTAACTAAATTTTACCAAACAAGTTTATACAACCAGTTAGCCAAATCAACTAACCAAAATGATAATCAGCTAACAACTAATGTAATCAGCTAAGAGTTGCTAACAACTATTTGACAAACAGGATCAACAATCGGATTTACAAATGATGTCGTCAATCATTATTCCAGAAAGAATAATGACAAACTGTTATTCATTCTAGAAGAATGGTTAATGATAATTATTGGAGGATTAACGATAATTAAGCTCAATTAAAGCGAGAAAGTTACAAAAGAGAGTATATATACTCCAACTAGAGTTTGCTACAAGTAAGTTAATAACATTTTTTTCTTTTCAATATTTTTTATACTCCAGTAATATACTGACTTGATCGTCGGAGTGTCCACGGCCGAACCTAACAGCGTCTCACAGTGTAGCCACTTGCAGAACCACCAGAGGAGAAAAGTGAAGTTATCACATTAGATATACATTTCTTTAAAAATAGGGATAAGGTACAAAAGTACTACTAACATTAATAGATAAAAAAAAATAAGGATAAGGTGCAAAATATCATTCCATAAAAATAAAATAAGGATAAGGTCCAAAAGTATCACTCTATAAATTAAATGAAATCAGAATACAAAGGTCGAACAATAAAATCTAGAGGTCTAGAAGACCACTCTATAAGTCCGGACCTAGAATAAAAAGTTTTTCGTACTTTTTTTTTTGGTTTTTTTGTAACTATATTAATAACATATTAAATATATTTTAAACAGTTTGACAAAAAAAAAAAATTGTAGTAAACGTATATGTAGTAGATTTAGTTTTTAAAAGAATTTTTGTTAGTAGTATACTAAATATTTAACCTTAACGTTTCAAGCGAAGTATAGATTTAGCCCTAACGTATGAAATTATGCAAATTTATCCCTAACGTTTTCAAGCAAGATCAATTTTAGCTATACGCCGCTGAAAGTTTGAAAATATTGGTTTGACTGTTATTTAGTTGTCACATTGGAATTTCCAAACAAGTTTGTCGATAAATTGAAGCAATTTTATCTTTTTTTTTTTTTGTTTTGTAACTATACTAATAACATAGTAAATATTTTTAGACAGTTTGACAAAAAAAATTGTGATTAACTTATATATACCAAATTTAGTTTTAGAATTTTAATAGAATTTTTATTAGCCATACACTAAATATCTTGGACATAATTGATATTTGGAAGATTAACCGTTAATAATAATTTGATAAGTCGGATTCTAACAATTATAATCATACATATTTAATCCTGATTTATAATAATCTATGAAAAACTAAATTTTAATCAACATTTGTATACATAATTTTAGGTGTCCAATACATTGTAAAAGGACTTCTTTTTAATAATGGTGAAAAAACAATCAAAGAATATTTTCTAACCAATAATTTTTTTTATTTGGGGATTAACCACAATTTTTCTAACATGTAGAGAGTTAAAGAATATATTTTTTTATTTATTTTTATTGAATATATATAGAGAATAAAAATACCCCTAATTTTGTTGTGTTTTATTGAGGGTAAATTACACACATTGCCACTGCTTTATCCATTTTAACATTATGATCAATGAACTTTAATTCTTAACGGTACGACTAATGAACTTTATACTTTTTAACATAGGTGACCATTCAACTTTAACTAACTCTTTAAAATGACTGTTAACGACCTCAAAATAAAAATATTCAAGAATTAAAGTTATTAAGAACGACATTTACCATGAAACCATATTTTTTATTTTCCAAAATCATCCTTTTTGGAGTTTTCTCTCTAAAAATTCACTTCCTCCTAACCAAACAACACCTAAATAACCTCGAAACGAAAAGAACAACGGTACCTCACAGGGAGAAGCTCCGCATAAAGATGAGAGAAAAATAGAGGAATGCCCAATAAAGAAGAAGATGAGTTAAACAATGTTGATTAAAAGGGGAATTTGAGTTCTTTCATCTCCGTTGTTGTTCAACGGATATGAGTATTGTCATCTGACAAGTTTGGTTTTGTCTTGCTCTTTGACAAGTTTCTTCTTTTCTTTTCAATTCTTGCATCAAAAGTTATTTTTCCATCTATGACATCATTAAGTAATCACTCTGGTGAATACATTTTAGCTAAGATTAGAGCTTTTCAAGAAAATCTCAGTCCTCACCTAGCCGAGGTCATGACTATCAAAGAAGCTTTAAGTTGGATTAAAAACCATCGCCTCAGTGAAAAAATTTAAATTCAGTCGGAATGTCTCGTCATAGTCAAGACAATTCAAATGAGTTTAGAAGGTCCTTCTTATTTAGTTGACATTATTTTTTATTATATTCATTTATTACGAGATTTAGAGTTGTGCTCTATCTCCTTTATTAAGCGCTCAACGAATTCGACTGTCCATGCTCTAGCAAAAGCGGTAAATTCTATGTCTGTTCGGGATGAGTGAGCATGTCCACCACCATTTCTTAGCAATATTCTTTCATCTAATTTAAGTTAATAAAACTTGGCATTATTTTAAAAAAAAAAAACTCAAAACGAAAATTTTCAAGAATTAAAGTTATTATTAACTTTTCGAATTTTTTATTTTGAGACCGTCAACAATCGTTTTGAGACGTTGAGTGGCCACCGGTATTAAAAAAAGTGTAAATTATACTGTTAAAAATTAAAATTCAATAGTTATAATATTAAAATAGGTAAAGTTCAGTGTCATCGATGTAATTTACCGGTTTTATTGAAGAATGGTTGGAAAGTGAAAATTAGAAGCAAAGTGATAGAGAAAGACGTTGATTGGGCATACGTATGAATGAAAAGGCATACTATAATAATAATAATAATATCACGAGTGACGGGACCAACTAGTGCTATATTATTCTTGTAACATCATCACTCACTTTTTATTTTTATTTGATTAATTCAATCTATCTTTGATTAGATATTGTTTTAGGTTATTTATAACAACTCAATTTTCAAAAGTTATATCAACATGGAAAAGTTTATTCATATCATGCAAAATGATAACATAAGCATGAAGTTAGCCTCTAAACCTAAAAGCACGTATGGAGCTGTTAGACGTGATTAACTAAAAAATCAGACGAATTCTGAAAAATATATGAAGAGTAAATAAAAATAAATATAATAGAGTTAGACAAATCTGAAGCCTGTATTAGCAGTCTCCTTAAGACAGATTTCGTCATTATTGACGATCGTAAATCTCCCAGGATACAACAGATTACGCAAGCGAACTCTTACCGTGTGTAGATTCGTTATCACTGGAGTAGGAAAACAAGAACAAACATAAAAAGACAGTTCAGAGAATGTTTCTTTTTCCAAACAGTCTCTTAATTTGACAGTCTATTCTATATAAATAGAACTTGAAAGGACGCGACTGTTCATGGACAGACACGACTATTCATGAACGAACACGATTGTTCACGGCGGATACGACTGTTCACGAACGAACACAGTTATTCATGAAATGAGGTTGTTTGTTGGTATTTAAATTAATTATATAATTTTATTCAATTTTGTCCAACAGGAACTAGCGACCCACGTCTATGACGGTCCAAGACCAACGATAGTAGCCCAAATACGGCAAGCGGATATGTAACATTCTAATACAAAGGAACCTTTCAAAATCCTATGAAAAAAAGAAATCCTCACAGGATTCGGACTCCTTGAGAGATAAAGAATCCTAATTCCATAAGGATCCTGAAAGAAGTGACAAACCTTAAACCTAAACAAACACTATAAATAAACAGCTACGAGCACAATATTCGGTATGTTAACTACTATCTCGCAACTAGTTCATACCCTTCAATCCGATCTAATCATAAACTAACTTAGGAATCGGAGCGAGTTCACTAGACTCCGACCCCGTCTGACTTACGTTCTGTTTTATGGGTTCATTACAACGTCGAATTGCTCCAATAGTTTGGACATGTAAGCAATACTAGGTAACCAGTTATCACTTACCAAAAAGAATCTTAAAAGACAAGTTTCGTAAATAGAGATTAGAGTTTAACTATTAATTGATTTTTTTAAACAAATTAATTGTTTTTATGGGTTAATCTGATCGTTGATGACTACAAAATAGAAAATTTCAAGAATCAAATTTAGCTTTAGTACCATCCGTTTCATTATATAAGTCATTTTAGAAAGTGAATTTTATTTTTTCTAAAATATAAGTCGTTCTACATTTCTAAAAAAATTTAGTTTAGTTTTTCAATCCAAGTATTGCATTTTTTTTTGTCTTGGTTTTCAATTTATATTGTTTTTTAACATTTCAATGTTTATTCTCCAACCATTATATGAGAAGATTTTTTTTAAGCTAATAAATGTAAATTCATTAATTTGACTTTATATTAATTGTATTTCTTAGCCTGTTGGTTGAGAGCTTACCTATGACCCTAGAGGTCATGAGTTTGAATCACATGGGGTGGGATGGGTTGAGGGTTTTCCTTTCTCTTTCATGTGTTTACCTTTGTCTTCAAGATTTGGGTGATAACGATCTTAAAATAAAAAATAAAAAATTCAAGAATTAAATAATATTTTAAACAACTTTAATTCTTTAACTTTTTAGATTTGAGGTCACTTAGATGGTATTTTTTATGAGAGAGAAAGTTAATGTTTAGAGAGAGAAAACTCCAAAAAAAATAGTGATTTGGAAAAATAAAAAATGTGGTTCCATAGTAATATGATACTAGTCGAAAACCCGTGCGATGCACGGGATACGAAACTTTTATATAATTTAGATTAATAAATAAATTGACGTATTTACTTTTAAGTAATTTTATATCATGCTATGAATTTTTTTTATATTATGTATATTTGAAATTAATATATATTTTTTATTGATAATTCAAATTAAATTTATTTTGAAAATAATTTATTAATTTTTTATAGAATTTTAATTAAAGGTGAATGATTTATTTATTTTTACAAATTCAATGATTTGTACTTTTTAGTAATTTTAATATATTTTCATATTTTGGAATTCTATGAAACAATAATAATAAAATAGGAGATTAATTAAGAAATATATTAGAATATAATGAAAAGCCAAAAATTGAATTAAACTACAATTAAAATTAAAAATTATATTTACGATAGAAAAGAATTACAATATATAAACAAAAATTGAATTAAACTACAATTAAAATTAAATATTATATCTACGATACAAAAGAATTACAATCTATGTTAAAATGGAAACAACAAAGAAACTTTATAAATTCAATATGTTACATGTAAAAAAAAATAAAATTCATAAGAATTAGGTACAAATTCATCTTGGTGATAATCATGTTGTTTGATGGAATCTCATGATCACCAAGTATTCGAATTCAATTATTCATTCTGCTACAATAACCCAATATATCCAATTGAATAAGCTTAAGGTGGTGATTTCTCCTATTTTCATCTCGTAATATCACATCAAGACATTCAATCAATTTGTTCTTCATTCTTTCACTGTATAGAATATCGCTCACGCTCGCAGATATCACTTATTTGATTTCATTAATATTTTCTAATAATTATATATTCTTGAATTTTGTAAGCAAGAAAAACAAATAAAAAAAGTAGAAAACAAAAATGAATGGACAAAAAAGATAATTAGGAGAGAACTATCTTCCTCTCGTTTTTTTTTCAAAAATAAGAGAGGATGTCAAGATATAAGCATATAAAGAGAAGAGTGTAAATATTTTTTTCCCATTAATTAAAATTTTTATTTTTTCTTAATGAAATATTAAGTTCACTCAGTACAAAAAAAAACATTTTATAATTAATATGTGAAATTAATTCTATTAATTAGAATAATTATGCTTAACATTTGAGAATTTGAAGAGATTCAAACAATAATATTTTTTAATTAATATTTACCAACAACTTGTCTTATGATCATGTTTCATTTTCATCTGTTAAAAACTCTTGAAATACTAACAATTTTGTACAAACCATAATATAATAGTTAAAAACTATATAAGCCAATGTTGCAAAAGTAATTATCTCAATATTTCATAATTAATGTACATTTTTAGGATTTTGAGCATCAAAATTTATTTTTATTTACCTTCATTTTGAATTCGTATCTAGCATAATCCAAATTCTTCAAGAATAAACATCTTATCAAGTGCATTAGATGCTTACAATATCTTTGTCTAGAGAACTGAGAAAAAAATAATTTCTTGATAATAATAATAATAATATAACATAATTTATAATTGAAATAAACTTCATTGTATATAATATTTCAATACATCTTTAATATTTTATTCAATATGTCCCAAACCTCAATGAACAACTATTATGTGAAACTTTATATCTATTTGTACCAAAATGAATAAAAAAAAATACACAATCCATATCAGTTAGATAAACTCAAACTAAAAAAATGAGTGGATTTCAACAGGTTTCGAATTAGAAAAATTAATCTAACTTCAATTAAAGCTAAAAATTGAGTTCATATAAAGCCGAAAATCTAAATTTAGTTAGAGTTAACAATTGAAACGATAACACCTAGCAACATATACTAAAAAAGAATGCAAATATACAAAATCTTTATTTTAGTCATTTTGAAAAAAAAAGACAAATAAAAAAGAAAACAAAAGGTAGCGAGAAGTATGGAACCTGGATAACGATGGAAATGGAATTTCAACTCTGAAAGATGAAACTATAACAACTATTGTTTAATAAAAATAAAACAATAACACAATTGAGAACAACAATAACTATAATATATGAAAAAAAATCGAATAATTACCTTGAGAAACGTAAGAATTTCTTATAATTTTTGACACTTTTATGTTTCCCGATTTTAGTTGTTCATGCATCTTCTATTTATATCAGATTTCTTCAATTGAAGATATTAGTTTGAAAAAAAGACAAATAAAAAAGAAAAACATGGATAGCAAGAGGTATAGAACCTGAGTAATGGCAGAAATGGATCTGAAAGATGAAACTATAACAACTATTGTTTAATAAAAATAAAACAACAACACAATATTAGGAACAAAATAACTACAACATATGAAAAAAAATCGAATAATTACCTTCAGAAATATAATACTATCTAGCATGACCAATGAATATAATAGCGGAATACTATCTATCATGCTTTATATAGAAGCTTATTTGTGACTTTTGGATTTCCTTTGCTTTATGTTTTTTCATCTTCCCGTAACTTTTACTTTCTTTTATTATTTTAATTAATGGGCTAGTAATTGTTTAATTTATTATAAATATAAATCTATTATTTTTTATTAATTATATCTTCTTAATCTTGATTTTTTACTACGTTGACAACTCATCAAAAAAGCCTCTAAAACACTTCTCTTTATTTCTCTCTGCTTCCGCTATTATATATAGTATAGATTAAACAACTTTAATTCTTGAAAATCTTCATTTTGATGTCGTTATCGGTCAAATTTGGAAAAATAAATTTTTTACCAAACCATAAGTACCGAACTGTAAAAAAAAATGTGAAACCGCATAGTTTTATTTGAACTTAGCCCTGTTATAAATGCTTCAATCATTTATTTGAAAAGCTTTTAAAACCATTTTTTTAGTTAGGGGTTTGAGTTCAATCCGATTTCTCAAACTATGTTTCACCAAACACTACTGTTAGAGGTTTTGACTAGTCAAATCTCTAAAAGTGATCCAAACTTCTATTTTACATCAAAACTCTTTCCACCAAACAAAGCCAACAATTAAGATAAAAAAAAACTGAATCTCACATCGAACATACATGGAAAGTACCTAGAATATATTAGCAAGGCAAGTATCCAATATATATGGATGCACTTTAAAGTTGTAAGACTTAGAGTTTGTTTGTTGTTCGTTGTTTATGTTTGTTGTTGTTGATAAACAGTAGATATTAGTTGTTTTGTTTGTAAAAAAGCAGATGTTATGGAGTTTTACCAAACATTTTCTATCTCTTATTTAGTATTGAAAGACAAAAAGTTGTACCGAAAAATGGAAACACACGGGCATTTAAAAAAAAGTTTTTTTTTCTGTTAAAAAAAAAACTTCTTTTCTTATTACAAAAAGTTTAGGAGGAGAGATATCTTTAGTCCAGAATCTAGAGCTAGAGAAAGCTCCAAGGCAACATGAAGAGGCTTACCAGAAGACTTGCTATAAAGTTGTAAGATTTAATAATTTCTTTTTTTTTATCAAAAGTTTAGGAGGATGTGAGATATCTACAGTTTAGGGTAAAGAAAAGCCACAAGGCCACAGAAAGATTTACGAGAAGATTTATATATTGCTCTATCTATAAAGACTCCAACAACGATAATGATAATCGAATTGATGTGGGGTATTACGAGAGTCGCTTCATTCCCGTTAAGTCCACCATCATAGGCTAAAACATAATAAGTTAGATTAGGGCCAAAACAAACAATATTTATATGTAAAATTTTAAATGCATATGAAATTAACATACTTTGTTAATCGACTTTTATGTTAAAAAATGTTTTTTTTTATCATTTATAGCCGAATGTGACGAGCTTAATGCATAAACTGAAAAATTAGAGACTCAAGTGATGTTTGACAAAACTGAAAATTAAATTCTAAAAAAATAAGTATTGGATTTTAAATGTTGAATATTATAAGTGTTTAAAGTATTAAATGATATAACTGTTATAAAAAATATTAGTTGATAATGTTTAATTTAAAATGTTAAGTTAAATATTTTGATTTATCAAAATAAATGATTTTCTTAATTGACGAGAAATAATCGTTATCAAACACACTTAAATTAATTAAGTAATTAATATTTTAATTTAAGTGATTAAATTGGTTATCAAACAAAACCTCCATTTACTAAAATTATAATAATTAGAACATGATGCTTTTTTTTCCAAATAACTATACAATTTAAATTTAAAACAGTATTAGTGTATTGGGATAAGGTGCAAAAATACTTATAACATTTATAGTCATGAGCAATTTTACTTTTAACGTCTAAAATGGTGCAATTTTACCTATAACATTGGCAGCCAAGAGCAATTTTACCCCTAACGTTGTCAAGTTGGGCCGCTTTGAGAAATAATTCATCGAACTGTCTTTTCGATCATGAATCTTGTCATCTACACTTTCACATGTGAGTCATTTTATCACTTAGTAGTAACATATGATTAGATGTGAAAAAAATTATATATATATATATATATATATATTGTATGAGTTGGATAAAAAAAATTCAAAATATTTCGCCGAATTTATAAATATCAATTTCCAATTCTATTATTAAATCACATAAAATATGATTTTTTTTTAAGAAATAATATCTTTTTTTAAAACAAACTAATATGCAATTGATGCAGAATAGAGAACAAAATATTTGTGTTTTATAATAATGTCTGTAATTGACTCAACTTGATAACATTAGGGATAAAAATTTGCTCTTAACTGATAATATTAAAGGTAAACTTGTACCATTTTAAACGTTAAGGTAAAATTACTCATGTCTCTAACTTTAACCCTAGTTTATTTAAATGAAAATGAATTAAATAGGTTATGATGAAAAATATCAACGTTTCAAAGAAAGGTTAGCGGAAGGAATTATACGCTTAAATTATTATTTAGCTTTTAATCTATTTAAATTTTTATCATTTGGCCCCTAATTTATTATTCGATCATATTTGATATCTGAATTATTTCAATTAGTGAAACTTCACTTAATTTAGATAGAGACTTGGCAAAATCATTATTCCCCTAATATGTGTTGATATTTTAACATATAGACATGACACCTCGCACATCTTAAAGTTTAGGGTATGGTTTAAAAACAACCTATGTGCTTTCACATTTTATCAAATTGGTACCTCTAATTTTTTTTTTCGAATAGAGATTGAGGTTTTCGTTTGCGACAAAAAGATAACTGAGATTTTTCGCTTTACTAAAAACAAGGACTTCAAAAATTAAAATGAGCGTTGACGATCTCAAAATTGAAAAATTCAAAGACTTTGTGATATTCTAAGCAACTTTAATTCTTCAACTTTTTAATTTTGAGATCATTTAGATGTTGTTTGGTGAGGAGAGAGAAAGTGCATGTTTAGAGAGAGAAAACTCTGAAAATGATGATGGAAAATAAAAAATTTGGTTCCATAGAAAATATGACACTAAACAACTTTAATTCTTTGAATTTTCCATTTTGAAGTCAAACTAAACGATCCACGTTTTTAGCAAAACGAAAACCTTAGATCACGTTTGTACAAAAAAAAAAATTTACAATACCAAGTTGATAAAAAAATTGAAACACAAAGGTTTTTTAGAGTTTATTTTGAAGTTTATTTATCACATATATTTTATTTTCTTTGTGCAAATAATTAATTAGATTAGAAAAAGAAACACAAATCTCTAATCTAAAATTAATAAAGTTTAAGTTTTTTTATTTTTTAATGGCTTAATACATTATTTGCCCCCTGAACTTGTCCAAAATGGTTGATTGGCCCCCTGAACTTTCAAAGTGTCTCGATAGCTCCTTGAACTTGCATAAAATGTTTAGTTAGCTCCCTGAACTTGCATAAAATGTAATCAACTAATCATTCGTTTGTAAAAAAGTAAGTTAAATGGGGAAAATATATTACACGTGCCTTAGAATGTTATTAAATACCTCATAAAATAGATTAAAACATGTTAAAAAAGAATTTCTTAATTATTCAATTATAAAACATTTTCTTCTCTAATATTATAATCGCATACCCCGACCTTGGTCGTTTTACTTTTTAAGATGCGTGCAACATAGCTTCCGCATTCAACTTACTTTTTTACAACCGAGTGATTAATTGATTACATTTTATGCAAGTTCAGGGGACTATCGAGATATTTTGAAAGTTCAGGGGGCCAATCAACCATTTTGGACAAGTTCAGGGGGCAAATGATATATTAAGCATTTTTTAATTGAAAGATTGGAGACCGACAAAGACTAGACAAAGCATTCTAACAAAGTTAATACACAATGCACCAAACAAGCCGAGCCCAAGATTATATGAAAGAAGAGAAAATATCCAAACAAAAAAAGAGAAAAATAATGCAACAAACAAACTAGCGAAATCTAAACTAGGATAAACCCACTATGTCATATGACACAAAAATGATTGCAGAACAGAGGATGAGATTCCCAAAGCAATGGACTCAAAGCAAGCCGATTATGTATCGATAAGACATCAACTATCCTGTTCCCTTTCCTGAAAATATGGGAAACACAAATCTGCATTTGAGACACTATAAAAAGACAATAAAGCTAATCTTGTCTTAGATGCCAAGAGACTGTAGTCGATTTGGAACGCAATAGCTGAACTCGACTTTAATCCAAAGATGTTTCCAGCCTCGAGACCAAGCTAAACGGATGGCAAACATCACTCTCTGTAACTCAGCCTCGAAGTGTAAACAGAGGGATAGTGGAAAAGCTAATGCACCGTGTGGCAAAGTTCTATAATTTCGAAAAATGTCATCTGTCAATAAGATAATAATTCTGTTAAATTTTCATTTATATTGGATGAAATTTTATCAATTAGAATATGTTATGGGTCAAATATTACCAGATAATAGTTAAGAGGTAAAATAATAAAATTTTGGGTAGGTGAAATGTGAAACAGTGGTTTAAGCGGAAATCTATATATAATATAAAGGGTAAATTTAAAAAAAAAAAACCTGTGGTTTCACCGATTTCCAAATAAACCCATGTGGTTTGTTTTTACCAAAAAAAAGCAGCGTGGTTTACGCCGTTACCCGAAAAACGGAAAATGGGTTAACAGTGTTAAAAATGCTGACGTGGCAAAGGGTAAAGTTGGAAAAACGATTTTTTTTTTTTATTTTTGTTTTTTATTTCTTCTTCTTCTTCTTCTTCTTCTCTCTCTTCCCTTTTTCTTTTTTTTTTGTTTTTTTTTGTTTCGATTTCAGATTTCCAAAATCGGAAATCTGAAAATTCCAGATTTCCAAAATCGGAAATCTGAAAATTCCAGATTTTTGGAAATTTCCAAAAATCTGGAAATTCCCAGATTTCCGATTCTGGAAATCTGGAATCCAGAAATCTGGAAATTTTAGATTTCCGAAATCGGAAATCTGAGATTTCCGATTCAAAAAAAGAAGAAAAAGAGGAAGGAGAAGAGAGAGAGGAAGAGGAAGAAGAAGAAGAAGAAGAAGAAGAAGGAAGGAAGGAAGGAAGGAAGGAAGAAGAAGAAAAAGAAGAAGGAAAGAAAAAAAGAAAAAAGAGAAAATTAAAAAAATTAAAAAAAATTCGGAATTTCCAATTTTACCCCTCATTTTTAACACTATTAACCCATTTTTCATTTTTCGGGTAACGGCGTAAACCACGCTCCTTTTTTTTGGTAAAAACAAACCACAGGGGTTTATTTGGAAATCGGTGAAACCACATGGGTTTTTTTTGGAATTTACCCTAATATAAAACAGTAACGATGGAGCTCAGGTGTCACTTCCTCCTTTTTACTGATAAAAAACATAATATAATATTTTAATTTTAATTATATTTATCTATAAAAATATTATTTTATCCGTACTATATTTAAGAGTTCTACAGAATTTAAATTAATCCCTAAAATCTCTCTAATTCTCTACATATCTATATCTAAAAGTTCTACAGAATCTAAATTAATCCCTAAAATCTCTCTAATTCTCTGCATATCTATATATAATCTATATCTATATATAATATAAAACAGTAACGATGGAGCTGAGGTGTCACTTCCTCATTTTTTACTGATAAAATATATATAATATATAATATATAATATCTTAATTTTAATTATATTATTATATTTATTTATAAAAAGATTATTTTATCCGTACTATATCTAAAAGTTCTACAGAATTTAAATTAATCCATAAAATCTCTCTAATTCTCTGCATATCTATATCTAAAAGTTATACAGAATCTAAATTAATCCCTAAAATCTCTTTAATTCTCTGCATATTTATCTATCTATATATAATATAAAACAGTAACGATGGAGCTGAGGTGTCACTTCCTCATTTTTTACTGATAAAATATATAATATAATATAATATAATATATAATATATAATATATTAATTTTAATTATATTATTATATTTATCTATAAAAATAGGGTAAATTTCAAAAAAAAAACCCTGTGGTTTTACTTTTTTGCCAAAAAAGGATTGTGGTTTTTTTCGTTTCAAATACAGGACTGTGGTTTATTTCGTTACACTATTTACGGATTTGGTGAAGATGCCGTTAATTTGCTGACGTGGCTGAAGGGCAATTATGGGTATTTAAAAAAATTGGGATAAATTTTTTTTAAAAACAACCCTGTGGTTTCACTTTTTTGCAGAAAAAGGATTGTGGTTTTTTTTTCTTTTCAAATACAGGACTGTGATTTATTCCATTACACTATTTACGGATTTGGTGAAGATGTCGTTTATTTGCAGACGTGGCTGAAGGGCAAATATGAGTTTTTTTAAAAAAATTGACTATAAAAGGCTTTGAACAACCATGTGAGATTGCGCTCATGTGAGATTTTATAGTCAATATTGTAGCCACAAAATAGTTATAAAAAATTCATCGGTAAATATTGTAGACCCAAAATAGTTATAAAAAATTTATTGATCAATTTTTTTAAAAATCCATATTTACTCTTCAGCCACGTTAGCAAATAAACGACATCTTCACCAAATCCGTAAATAGTGTAAAGAATAAATCACAGTCCTGTATTTGAAAAGAAAAAAAACCATAGTCCTTTTTCTGCAAAAAAGTGAAACCACAGGGTTTTTTTTTAAATTTACCCTAATTTTTTTAAAAACCCATAATTGCCCTTCAGCCACGTCAGCAAATTAACGGCTTTCACTAAATCGTAAATAGTGTAACGGAATAAACCACAGTCCTGTATTTGAAACGAAAAAAACCACAGTCCTTTTTTGGCAAAAAAGTGAAACCACAGGGGTTTTTTTTAAAATTTACCCATAAAAATATTATTTTATCCGTACTATATCTAAGAGTTCTACAGAATTTAAATTAATTCCTAAAATCTCTCTAATTCTCTACATATCTATATATCTATATATATATAATATAAAACAGTAATGATGGAGCTGTGGTGTCACTTCCTCCTTTTTTACTGATAAAAAATATAATATAATATATAATATATTAATTTTAATTATATTATTATATTTATTTATAAAAATATTATTTAAATTAAATGTGAAAATAAAATAATAATATTTAATTGATATAGTACCTTTATATTATTAATTGTAATTATTAAATTATATTTTTATCAATATTTACACGGGTCAAAAACTAGTTATACTTCTGATTGGATAATAAATTATAATAAATGTATATTATTTAGATCATCAATAGTATAATATGTTTCTACAAGCATCCAAAATATTTTTTTACTAAGATTATGTGTTAAATTTCTTTTAGGGATAAGGCGTAAAAATACCTTTAACATTTACGGTCATAAAATAATTTTATTTTTAATATTTAAAATAGTGTAATATTAGTCTTAACATTGGCAAGCAAGAGCAATTTTATCCATAACATTGACAAATTGGGGTCAATTTGAGAAATAATTCATCAAACTGTCTCCTCTCGATCACTAATCTTGTCATCTATACTTCACATGCGCATCATTTTATCACTAATTATAACAAATAATAAACATATGATTAGACGTGAATTTAAAAAAAAATTAAAAAAATATATTGTCTTCTGTACGAGTTGGACAAAAAAAAATTCACATATTTCGCCGGATCTATAAATATTAATCTCCAATTCTATTATTAAATTATAAAAAAAATATGAATTTTTATTAGAACCAACATATATGTAATTAGTGTAGAATAAGAAACAAAATATCTTGGTTTTATAATAATGTCTGAAATTGATTTAACTTATCAACTTTAAGGATAAAATTGTTCTTTGCTGCCAACATTAGAGATAAAATTTCACCATTTTAAATGTTAACAATAAAATTGCTCCGGATTATAAACGTTATGGGTATTTTTACACTTTATCCCTTTATATTATTATTATTATTATTATTATTATTATTATTATTATTATTTACCCTTTCACTGTAATAAAAAGAAATTATGTTTCCAAGGTTTTCTCTACAAGAAGTATAAGTGAAATAAATAAATAAATACACCAACCAACTTGGAGCCTTCTAGAATTAGCATATTATAAAAATATGATAATTTGATTTAAAATTGTTGAAAAATATCAAGGATCTAAGGGCCCGTTTGTTTTACCTACTGTTTGCTGTTGCTGTTTGCTGTTTACTGTTACGGTTTGCTGTTACGGTTTGTTGCTGCTGTTTGCTGTTGCTGTTACCGTTTGCTGTTTGCTTTTGGAAAAAGCTGCTTTTCCAAAAAGCAGAGATTCTCTGCTTTTGTAAAAAGGCTGCTTTTCGGGTATAAAAGGCAAACAGGAGACCATTAACCAAACACCAATGCTGCTTTTCAATTGTAAAAGGCAAACAGGATGTCACTAACCAAACACCTAAAACTCTCCATTTTGAAGTGAAAAGGCAAAAGGAGACTGAAAAGAGCAACCAAACACCCCCTAAATCTATGCCATTGCCATATAACATGCTTGGGAATTGGGATAAGAAAGGTTTTAAATTATAAAATAGTTTAATTCTGTTTTTTTAGCTCCCACGCTCCTTAAAAACCAAGTCCTCAAGAAACTCTCATCTTTTTTATTCGGGTTTTGAGATTTCTTTATGACTTTTGGCTAGAAAACAAGCTCGTTTCTTGTTTTATTTTGTTTTTCTTTATTGAATAATTTTTTTATTGATCTACTATGATAATTTTATAGTTTTGTTTTTATTTATAGTTTTTGTTATGTCTTTTTATATGGGTGGTTTTCGTCCATTTTTTAATACGAGCGTTATCATGTTTTGCTTCATTGAAAAACAGAATTATTTTTTTCTAACATCACATGAATCTATCTCATTGAAAGATTACGAAATCATTTCTGAAAAAAACTATAAAGTCAACTGTAGGTGAACTATAATTCTTACTATTGTGCCAAAAACAATTTTAAATACTGTCTACTATTACTTTATCACGAACTATATATTTTATGTGTAGATTTAATATTCTCTGATATATTTCTGAATTGTAAATTACTTATACCGAAATGTATTTTTTTCCTATAAATGAAATAATAATATTTTTTTTAATTTTTATAAAACAATACAATACAAAAAAAATTATAAAGTTAAAGTTTATACATTACAATTTTTGTTTTTCTTTATATTGTCGTCCTCTTCCAATCACCATTATTTTCATCATCAATAGAACTTGAAATTAGATATTTTATGCTAATAAAAAAAACACATTTTCTCTAATAATATTTGAAATTGTACCATCTCATTAAACTTATAATTTCACTGTTTTATACGTAAAACTTAAATTTATTACTATATAGTCATTCTAGAGTTTTTTTATACAAATCAAATAATACAATTAATATAAACTAAAATTAATGAATTTATATTGGTTAATATTAAATTTTTTGGAATAAGGTGCAAAAATACCTCTGACATTTACATGTATGAGTAATTTTACCGTTAATATTAGCAAGTTGAGTCAATTTCAGACAATATTATGATATTTTGTTCTTTATTTTGCACCAATTACACATAAGTTTATTCTAAAAAAATATTTTATATTTTTTGTGATTTAATAATAAAATTGAAGATTAATATTTTTAAATTCGTAAAATATTTGAAATTTTTTTTCAACTCGTACAAAATACAATATGTTTTTGGGTAAATTTTAAATAAAACCTCTGTGGTTTTACTAATTTTCAGATAAATGACTGTGGTTTACTTTTTGTTAAAACGAGGATTGAAGTTTCGCGTTTTTAAGAAAACAAACACCTTTTGGATTAATGCTATTAAAACAATTTTTAATGACCTGAAAATGAAAATTTTCAAGAATTAAAGTTGTTCAATGTCATATTTACTATGGAACTACATTTTTGATTTTCGAAAATCATCTTTTTTGGAACTTTCTCTCTCTAAACATTAACTTTCTCTCTCTTTACCAAACATCATCTAAATAATCTCAAAATAAAAAAAATTGAAGAATTAAAGTTACTTAGAATATTAGTAGTTCTTAAAATATATCATTTTTGAAGTCGTCAAAGGTGATTTTAATAGTATCAATCGAAAAAGTCATTATTTTGCTAAAGTTGAAAACCTCAGTCCTTACTTTGAAAAAAAGTAAATCACATTCCTTTATCTAAAAATTAGTGAAACCACAGGTTCTATTTGAAATTTACCCTATATTTTTTATTTTATTTTTTTTATTAAATTTTCATGTTTAATCATATATTTGTGATCTGTTACTAATTAGTAATAAAATGACGCACATGTGAATTGTAGATGACAAAATTCATGACCGATAGGGGTAAAATTGTTTCTAGATGTAAGCTTTAGGTGTATTTTTGTACTTCATCCCAAATTTTTTTTCATGTCGTGGTTTGTGAATAAACATTGGAATGTTAAAAAACATATCGATACATTGAAAATCAAGACAAAAATTCAATATTTATAGACTTAATACATCAAAAGCCTCTTGAACTTGTCCAAAAAGCTTTGATTGGCCCCCTGAACTTACATGATATCTTGTTAGCCCCCTCAACTTGCTTAAAATAATCTATTGGCCACCTGAATTTATTTAAAATGACCTATTAGCCCCTGTACTTGCTTACAGTGATTCATTTGCACATAAACTTGTTTAAAGTGACATACATTGCAATTTGTCTAAATCCATAAAAAAATTCAAAACTTACAAAATAAAGGCCTATTTCGTGATTTTAATTCTTTAAAACAAACAAACTTTCTGTTTTGTACATTTTTATCACGTTTTTATAGGTTTAGGGACTTAATCATGACACTTTAAGTAAGTTTAAAGGGCTAATGAAACACTATGTAAGCTCAGGAGGTCAATCAAACTTTTTTGAATAATAAATCAGGGACAACTGATGTATAAAACCTTAAAAATTCATAAAAAAAACTAAAACTATTTTCTAAAATGAATTATATAATAGGACGGAGGATATCGAACTAAATTTCTTTCTAGCTTATTATAAATAATTGAAATGAGGAATTGAAATAAAAAATAGGAAAAGCAAGAGTTTGTCCCTAAATTTGTGGGAGAAAATTGAAAGATGCATGAAGTAGAAGCAATATCTATCATATGATATAAAATCATGATCATCAGATCAAGCATGTTGCTTCCCACATGAAATCACATGAAATTAGGAATCAAACCCATTACTCCTCTCATCACTGCATGTGCTTTTTTTTCTAATTCAAACCTTATATTTATTACATTTAATTAAATATTAAATCTGCCATACAAATAAATAAATCAATAATAATAAGATTTATAAAGATACATCAATTAATATTCATATGAAATATATATACAACTGCCGGGTTTAGCGTCTCAATGGACAAACGTTCTAAAAAGAGACTCGGCTGGCGTCTGATGCAACCGAACCGAACTCTAAGTAGGTTCGGTATTGGCTCGTTAATATCTCGAGCCGAGCTCTCTCGAATTGAACTTTAACCGAATCTGGCCGAGCTTTGACCGAGCCGAGCTTTTATTGAGCTTCTAATGAGCTTAAACCAAATTCATCATACAAGCATAGAATAAGTAGCATAAAAAATAGAAAAACCTTATAACATACTACATATGAGTTTAAAATATTTATAAAGAAAAACAATAATGTTATTGTCTTAGATTCCAGAACAGTATATGGTACTTACTTGTGATCGGGAAACACAAGCTCGGAGAAAAATTTCAAACAATGATATATATATTAAACTTTGTAATGTATTTTATTCTTTATCAAAATCCAATTGTCTCGTTAAAGACTCAAATGTCTAAGCTTTTTTTTGTGTCATTTTTTTATTTGAGTTGTGAATTGTGATGAAAACTAATAATAACCAATGAAATATATATATATATATATATATATATATATATAAAATGAAATATATATATAGTATTAAAAATAATCGAGTCTGCTCGCGAGCTTTCGAGCCAAACCCGAGGAAGCTTGGACTCAACTCGTTAGTGCTCGAGCCGATCCCGAACTCGACTCGAGCCCCATCGAGCCAAAATTTGATCGAGCTTTCACCGAGCCGAGCTCGAATAGTTTACGAACTACCAAGACTCATTTGCACCCCTATCCATGATACTATTTTGGACTCAAAGTTCAATTGAGAAATGACAACTCAGTAGAACTTGTGTAGAAGAAAGAGTCGCAATTCAAAATTCTGGTCCAAAAATAACAAAGATTCTTTTTGGGAGGGTTCGGAAAGTTAAATACATTTAGAAAAGATTAATATTCCATCGGAAGAAAATATTAAGCATTTCCAAAATCGTTAGTTATCCTATTTAGCATTTCTAAATATATTAGGCTATTAGTATCTCTTTTAAGATTTTATACTCATTTTAAATCTTCGTTTTGTTTTGAAAAATCATGTTAATATCATATTGCACATTAATACAGACAATTCTTATAAAAAAGACGCAAAAAAGTACATAAACAATAAATATAACACATTCCCAAAATAAATAAATTAAATACAATTATAAACGAGCATTTCTAAGACTTGGATCAAGAGCGGAACTAGGGGGGATTGTGGGGTGGGCTTGAGCCTCGGCAGGCCACCGGAGAATTGTGAATTTTTTTAGTAATAATGTCTGATAATATTTTGGAAAGAATTATATTGACTCTATGTAGTATTATTTCAATGTTAAAAGGTAGATGGGATGATTAATGATGCTTACTTCTATTTAAAAGGTCCTATGTTTAACTCATTCCAACCTCATTTTCTTTTAAAAAGTTTTTATTTTATTTTATTTTTCAATAATTATAAAAACATGTTACTATTATTAATTAATTTAAATGGACTCTTTATTTTTATTTTGATAACACTTTTGAATCCATTTTTAATATGTCTTTACCATTAAAAAAAAGTAAACATATTTAATATTCATTTTTATTATTTCTTTACCATTATAAAAAATAAACATGTTTAATTTTCTATTAGTTCAATGCTAGTTTCTAAAAAATGATAACATTTTTACAATTTTAACGCGTTGGACGCTAAAAAAAAATTGCCCAACTCTAACGGGATGGATTTTGAAAATTTACCGTCAACCCTACGGTTAAAATTAGCCCTCCAGATTATTGTGTTAAAAATTATTGATTTTACGTGATATAATAATTTTAACGTTATAAAAATTTATTATTAAATATTTAAGCCCCCGCTTAGTTTGGATTCTGGTTAATGACTTGGATAATTATTATATGTAAAATTCGAATTGAGAACACGAAAATTAAACTGAACAAGGAAGTAATGGAAAATACAAGTTTCCTGCATTTCTGACGGATTCTGTTTGTAACAGAAGTCGTCGGAGATGAGCTGCGGGAGTGTTGGCCAGAGGTTGCGTGTCGGGTGCTAGGCCTAATAAGCGTAAGGCCCATCATGTATGGGTAATGACAGATTTAACTTGCATTGGGCTTTTTTTTTTATTTATTATTAATTCTCATATGTTTTAATTCTCGTTGATCCCGAAACTCCTAAAAACTCTTAATAATAAATTATAAAAATTATCATTCTGTCCAAATTTCATCATCAGTTGAGTTTTAAATTGTCCTCTTTTGAAGATCTAAGGAAGAAAGTTTGTCTTCATTTTTCTACCCTACCGGGTTAGATTTTATGTGTTTCACTTTATTGTTTTTTTTCTTTTTAATTAGTTTCCATATGTTTTATCGGATCTCTTCATCCGTTTGAATTGTATCTGCTCTCTGTTATTCTTTCATTTATATCATTTTCGAATTTAGCAAGTGCGGAAACGGGTTATCTTGTACGTGGATCAATAAATCTACGTGGTTGCATAAAAAAAGGACTTAAATCCGAATGTTCGGAATAATCTAAATGCAGAAGATTGGATTACATCTACTTTTCTGCAGATTTCGATTTACGATAAATATATGTTTTCTTGTTGTTTTGTGTTTTTTATGCCTTTATGACATTTTTTGCTCTCTGTAGCCATTTTAGTCTCTTTGTAGATTTTGTAAGGATTGATTTTTTACTGTTATTTTCTTATTGTACTTGCTGTGTTTTAATTTAATGAAGTTACAAGTATTTTCATACAAAAGAAGAAAAATTATATAAAATATAATATGCGGAACTGATGCTGAAAATAATTAAAATTGGATTAATTTAGAATAAATAAACTTATAATAGTAAATTGGCTTACATGGGTTAATCTGAATGAAATTAAAAGTTTGGAACTCATGAAATTCAGACGGTCAAAACGTGATTAAATCTCACTAAGATCTTATTATATTCCATTCACCGTTTTGAAACTAATAATATCAACGTGTAATATTATTAATTAACTAACTAAACATAAATGCCTTTCTCTGAAAAAAAAAAAAAAAAAAAAAACTAAACATAAATTAAAGATTAAAGTCTAAAAAAATTCCCTATATTTTTATGTTTTGTCAAACTAGTATCTGTAAATTTTTTTTTTGTCCAAACAGAGACCGAGGTGTTCGCTTTATAAAAAACAAGGATAGTTTAGTTTGACACTATAAAAGTAACCGTTAACGACATCAAAATGGAAAATTCTAAGAATTAAAGTTATTTAGTATCGCATTTACTATGAAACCAAATTTTTTATTTTCTAAAATCATCATTTTTAAAGATTTTTCTCTATAAACATTTACTTTCTCTTTTCTCACCAAACAATACCTAAATAACCTCAAAATTAATGTTGGTCACAATATTATCAAGGTAGTGATAGTTTTGTTCACAGTTTGGAAACAAAGGAACAATTTATTCTGGTCCAAGATTACTCGGTTTCTCTTCTGCGATTGGAAAGCTTTTTAATCGAAACATCCTCGAAGGGTGGCAGTGATTGGAGCAGTTCGGGTTCAATGGAAGAAACCTAGAACATGCTTTTCTTAAGTGAAATGTTGATGGCGATATCTTCAAAGTTGCAAATGTTTGTGGTATAGGGGTTGTTGTCCGTAATGAGTAGGGAATGTTTCTGGTTTGTAGCATCAATTTAATTTTGATCACGAAGCAAAAATTTATTGAAGTGCTTGTGATGCATTCCATTCTACTTTGGATGATTTCCAAGAATGTGAAGTAAGTAGAGTTTGAGACTTAAGTCAAATTGGTTGTTGACGGCGTTAACTCTAGCTCAACGGATATTTTGGACTTTGGTGTTCTAATCCAAGAATGTAGAAATATTCTTCAAAAAAAAAAAATCCGACTTTTCAATTAAGTTTGTTCCTTGTTTAGCAAACCGTGTTGTCTATTTAGTTGCTAAGCATTATCAATTCCAGTGCTAATGATTTTACTAATAGTGTTTTACCGTTTTAGCTTACTGATGTAATTACTAAGAGGATGTAAGAACTGCTTTCTCTCAAACAAAAATTGTCTCCTTCCTTTTCTTCTCTGTTTTTTCTTACTATTTTGTGGGAGTCTTCAAGCCTTCTCTTTTGTGGATCTATCTTTAGGAGGAAGAAGGAAATTCCTTCTTCCTCCTCTCGTCGGGTTAGGTTTACTGTATTGTCTTTTATTGTATTTTTTTTTAGTCTGTGTTTATATATTTTATAGATCTCTTTATCCGTTTGAATTGTATCTACTCTCTATTATTCTGTTATTTATACCTTTTTCGGATTTAGCAAGAGCGGAAACGATTTATTTTATACGTGGATCAATATATCTGCGTGGTTGCAATAAAAGAAAGGACTCAGATCCGAATGTTCGGAAGGACCTAAATGATGAAGATTCGATTGCAGTGGCTTTTCTACGGATTAGGATTTCAATGAAGTATATGTGTTATTGTTTTTCTGTATGTTTTCTACCTTTTATGGATTTTATTGCTCTTTGTAGTCGTTTTCGTCCCATTGTGGATTTTGTAAGGTTTTTTACCTTTTTCGTTTCTTGTTGTACTTGTTCTTTTCGTATCTAATGAAGATATAGACATTTTCACCCAAAAAAAATTTACTAAGAGGATGTTGATCCTATTTTGATTAATGTATCTTTTGTTTTAAAAAAATAAAATATCTTTAAAATATATTTTTGAAACATGAAATACTTTATTAATTTTATTGTAATTAACATCAATGGAAGCATATATTTGAATGAAGCCCATGCAAATGGGTAAATTTTAAATAAAACCCCTATGATTTCATTAATTTTCAGATAAAGAACTATGATTTACTTTTTGTCAAAACGAGGATTGATGGTACTTTAAATAAAACAAGGACTTTTTGGATTAATGATATTAAAATAATCTTTAACGACCTGAAAATGAAAATTTTCAAGAATTAAAGTTGTTCAATGTCATATTTGTTATGGAACTACATTTTCGATTTTCAAAAACCATCTTTTTTAGAACTTTCTCTCTATGAACATTAACTTTCTCTCTCTTTACCAAACATAATCTAAATAATCTCAAAATAAAAAAGTTGAGAATTAAAGTTGCTTAGAATATTAGTAGTTCTTAAAATATGTCATTTTTGAAGTCGTCAATGGTGATTTTAATAGTATCAATCGAAAAAGTCATTATTTTGCTAAAGTTGAAAACCTCAGTCCTTACTTTGAAAAAAAGTAAATCACAGTCTTTTATCTGAAAATTAGTGAAACCACATGAGTTTTATTTGAAATTTACCCTGTAATTAACAGGGACAAACTCCCATATTCTACAATTAACGGGTGTTTAATAACTCATTTTTATGTTTATGTTTGTCTTTTCACTTTAAAAATGAGAGTTTTAGATATTTGGTTATTGACCAGCTATTTGCCTTTCAACCTTGAAAATTAGGCTTTTACAAAAGTAGAGAATCCATGCTTTTTAAAAAAACAGTTTTTTCTAATAGCAAACCGTAACAACAAACAGTAGATAAAACAAACGGCCCTATATCAATTTAACTTTTGTATCTTACCAAACTGAATATCTCTTTATTCTTTTCATCAGTTTTTATCAATTATTATTTTTATATTAATTAATGAAATAATTTGTTTGATATTACTTTTCCATACTTTTTTTTTCAACAAATTTGTTAGTTTAAGTATGCTTTTAATTTTCAATATATTAACACAATACAAATCAACTATGCTTTTAACATTGTTTTATAAATTATAGAGCTAGGATTTAAACATGACAAGGATCCCCAGAGGGGGACAAGGATTCCCTGTTCATATTAAAGATCTACCCCGACGGAGATGGGGAATCCCCATTAAAATCCCGCGAGATGGGGATGAAAATTGCTTTGTCCCCCTGCAAGCAGGGATAAGGATAGATACCCTCGTCTTCGATATGTTCTCACGGGGATCCTCGTGGATTCCGCAATTAACATTTATTTTTTATTATATAGTTACACTCTTATTTTTATTTGGACCGATTTCATGATTAATTACTTTTTCTGGTCTAAAATCATGTAACATGTTGGATTCGGACCGAATTGGTAAATTACCAAATATTCTGGCCCAAATATATAATTAATTACATTTATTAGCCCAAATTGTGTAATTAGAGTTATTAGGTAAGTGAATTTTATTTTTCCTTTCCACCATTCCACTCAAATGTAATCTTATTATTTATCGTTATACTATGTCAAATGCCAAGAAGATATAGAAAAAATAAAATAAATTTTTTATATATATTAAAAATACATAATGAAACAGGAAATGATGATTCCTGCGGGGACAAGGATTCCCGTAAGAAGGGATGGAGATAAAACTTTCCACGTTTAGGTTTCAGGGATGGGGAATTCCCGATAGCTCAGGGAGCGGAGATGGAGAATGTAATTCCCACCCTGTTTACATCCATATCTAGACTCCGATTTATATTATAAATCATAGAAAGTAAATCCTAAGTCAATTGCTAAATACCGCTCTTAAATTACCTATCACCGCCTCTTTTGGACTTTTTTACCCTTCTCATAATTTTGATCAAAAAATGAAAATTCTCTCTCCAAAATCATAACCCCGAACAACAATAATTAAAATTATGAAAATAATTGATGCGTGACAATCTGAACCCCGAAAATGGATGATTACGAATCGGAAACATTAAGATTTACATATTTTTTTCCATCAAAGAACTCATGAAAATAATATATATTTTTCATGACGATTTTGCATTTTTCGTCACAAAAAATAGGAGAATTTTTCATTTTTCGTCACGAAAAATTATACAATTTAGTATTTTTCGTCACTAAAATTTTTACGATTTTTTACATTTCAAAATTTGGCCTAAACGGATGCGGCATACCGCCCTCCGTTCCCGCCATGGGTCGGGCAGTATGCCGCATCCGTTTAGGCCAAATTTTGAATTTTCTTTCAAAATTTTTTTTCCCCAATTTTGAAATTTTTTTTATGCCAAGGGTAAAATTGTCCAATGGGAACGGTGATAAGTAATTTGGGGTTGGTAAAGAGCAAAACCCCTTTATAAACCATAATCCCTAAAATAATACTTTATTTAGTTTGATATCAAATTATTAATTCACATAATGGAAAATAATTTATAAAAAATGCATTTCTCTGTAAATTTTCCTAAGAAAATTTTGATTTAAAATTTTTGTAACTGGCGGGTTAGCCCATGAAAGGGCCTTATGATTTTCAGCCCACCATGACATGTGAGAATTGAAAAACGGCGTCGTTTTGATCGAGACATGCATTTAATTGCCAAGGCGGTGATTTCTCCGACTCTGGCGTACTGAACCCTTTATTCCACAACAAGGAAAATAGATTTCATCATTTCAACATAGCAACAAGGATAGATAGTTCAATATGCTCTTTCTGCATAGGGAATTACCCGGAAAGGTCAGTTTTCTGTTTCATTAACTGCACTTCGGTTGATATTCAGTTTGGTGTTTTAGGGTTTTAATAAGAGTGCTGCTGCATATTTATGTATCTGTGTGGATATTTTCTTTGAATTAGGGTTTTGGTTCAATTTTTTTTTTTTTTTAAATTTAGGGTTTTAAGAGCCTTCAATGGCACATCTATGCGGCGGTGCTGAGGCGCACGCCCGATCGAAGCAGTATGAGTACGGTGCCAACTCTAGTTTGGTCCTTACCACAGATTCTCGTCCACGTGACACCCATGAACCCACTGGTGAGCCTGAGTCTCTCTGGGGGAAGATTGATCCTAAAAGCTTTGGCGACCGTGCTTATAGAGGTAGACCTTCTGAGCTAGATGAGAAGATTAAGAAATCTAAGAAGAAGAAGGAGCGGGACCCTCATTCAGAGCCTGTCCTCAGTCGTCAAGCTAAGAGGCGCCGATTGCGGGATGGAAGTGTCCTTACTTCCACTGAAGAAGGCGTTTATCAGCCTAAAACCAAGGAAACTAGGGCTGCCTATGAGGCCATGCTCAGTGTTATTCAAGAACAGTTGGGTGGTCAACCTCTGAATATTGTTAGCGCTGCTGCAGATGAGATTTTGGCTGTCCTCAAGAAGGAGACTGTTAAGACACCTGACAAGAAGAAGGAGATTGAGAGGTTGTTAAATCCGATTCCTAGTAATGTGTTTGATCAACTTGTTCACATTGGCGTGCTCATTACTGATTACCAAGATGCAGGTGATGCTGCAGGTCCTGCTGGTGCTAATGGTGATGATGCCCTTGATGATGATGTGTGTGTGGCTGTTGAGTTTGATGAAGATAATGAGGATGAGGAAGATGACAGTGATCTTGATGCTGTCCCAGATGATGATGAAGAGGAGGAGGAGGATGTGGCAGAACCAAATCGTTCTGGGGCTATGCAGATGGGCAGTGGAATTGATGATGAAGATATGATGGA
This sequence comes from Euphorbia lathyris, assembly GCF_963576675.1. Taxonomy (NCBI): domain Eukaryota; kingdom Viridiplantae; phylum Streptophyta; class Magnoliopsida; order Malpighiales; family Euphorbiaceae; genus Euphorbia; species Euphorbia lathyris. The sequence goes on from NC_088916.1 coordinate 79,528,463, forward strand.
GGCTAACGAAGGCATGAGCCGTAATGTGCAGGACATTGATGCATATTGGCTACAGAGGAAGATCTCACAAGCCTATGAGCAACAAATTGATCCACAGCAGTGCCAAAAACTTGCAGAGGAGGGCTAAAAGTTCTTGCTGAGGATGACGTTAGGGATGTTGAAGGCAAGTTGCTGTATCATCTGGAATTTGAAAGGTTCAACCTCATCAAGTTTCTTTTGAGAAATAGGCTAAAGATTGTATGGTGTACCCGTTTGGCAAGGGCTAAAGACCAACAAGAGAGGAAAGAAAACGAGGAGGAAATGGTGAATTTGGGTCCAGATTTGGTGGCAATTTTAGAGCAGTTGCATGCTACAAGGGCTACTGCGAAAGAGAGACAAAAGAATTTGGAAAAGAGTATAAGAGAAGAGGCTTGCCGGCTCAAAGACGAGAGTGGTGGAGACAATCACAGGGATAGGAATGCACTTGTTGACAGAGATGCAGACAGTGGTTGGGTGACAGGCCAGCCCCAGTTGCTTGATCTAGAAAGCATTGCTTTTGATCAGGGTGGTCTTTTCATGGCAAATAAGAAGTGCGATCTTCCACTTGGTTCCTACAGGCATCAAAGCAAGGGTTATGAAGAAGTTCATGTGCCTGCCTTGAAGCCTAGACCGATTGCACCTGATGAGAAGCTTGTGAAGGTAGCTGACATGCCAGATTGGGCACACCCTGCTTTCAAAGGGATGCAACAGTTAAACAGAGTACAGAGTAGAGTCTATGAGACTGCCCTTTTTAAGGCAGATAATCTCCTTCTTTGTGCCCCCACTGGTGCAGGAAAAACTAATGTTGCCGTACTCACCATACTTCAGCAGATTGCACTGAACCGGAACTCAGATGGTTCATTCAATCATAACAACTATAAGATAGTCTATGTGGCACCTATGAAAGCTCTTGTGGCTGAAGTTGTTGGGAATTTGTCCAATCGTCTGCAAGAGTATGGTGTCAAGGTTAGAGAACTGAGTGGGGACCAGACATTGACTCGCCAACAAATTGAAGAAACTCAAATAATTGTGACTACTCCTGAGAAGTGGGATATTATTACCCGAAAGTCTGGGGATCGCACCTACACTCAGCTTGTCAAACTTCTTATCATAGATGAGATTCATCTTCTTCATGACAATAGAGGACCGGTCCTTGAGAGTATTGTGGCCAGAACTGTTAGGCAAATTGAAACTACAAAAGAACATATCCGTCTGGTGGGGTTATCTGCTACTCTTCCTAATTTTGAAGATGTGGCACTATTTCTAAGGGTTGATGTTGAGAAAGGTCTCTTCCATTTTGATAATAGTTACAGACCCGTTCCTCTATCTCAACAGTATATTGGAATCACTGTGAAGAAGCCACTGCAGAGGTTTCAGTTGATGAATGATATCTGCTATGAAAAGGTAATGGGAGTAGCAGGGAAGCATCAAATTCTTATTTTTGTCCACTCAAGAAAGGAAACAGCAAAGACTGCTCGAGCTATAAGGGATTCAGCACTTGCTAATTATACCCTCGGTAGATTCTTGAAAGAGGACAGTGCAAGTCGTGAGATTCTCCGGAGTCATACAGATATGGTCAAAAGCAATGACCTGAAAGATCTTCTGCCCTATGGGTTTGCTGTTCATCATGCTGGAATGACAAGGGTTGACCGTCAACTTGTCGAAGATCTGTTTGCCGATGGATATGTACAAGTGTTGGTTTCCACTGCAACTCTTGCCTGGGGTGTTAACTTACCTGCTCATACTGTGATTATAAAGGGGACTCAGATTTACAATCCAGAAAAAGGAGCATGGACTGAATTAAGTCCTTTGGATGTTATGCAAATGTTGGGTCGTGCAGGAAGACCTCAGTTTGATTCATATGGAGAAGGAATTATCATCACAGGCCACAGTGAACTTCAATACTATTTATCTTTAATGAATCAACAGCTTCCAATTGAAAGTCAGTTCATATCCAAACTGGCTGATCAATTGAATGCAGAAGTTGTTCTTGGAACTGTTCAAAATGCTAGAGAAGCCTGTAATTGGCTTGGCTATACTTACTTGTATGTTCGCATGCTGCGAAATCCAACACTTTATGGGTTAGCGCCGGATGTTCTCACCAGAGATATAACCTTGGAGGAGAGGAGGGCAGATTTGGTAAGCAGTGACCCTTGATAGCTCTATTTTTTTTTTTTTTTTTAATGTTCAATGGTTCTTTGATTCTTCTCATGACTTTTAAATCTTTTCTGTTGAATGCTATGTTTTCTTTATGAACTTCTGTTTGTTTATTCCTTTTCACATTTTCGGGGGATGGGAGTTAATTCATTATCTCAAACTCTTGAATCTTGGTTCTGCTGCATGAGACAAATCATTTTTCCATTTAAGAATGTTTTAAGGTGCCTAGTTTTTGCTTGGCCTTTACTGAATGTGCTCATGTTTTGTTTATGTCTCTTCAACTGGTTGATTGCCTGCATGCACATGATGCATTGTAGCACTTTCTAATCTCATAGTATTTTTTTGCACTTTGGGGAAATAAAGACAACAAATTCTTATTGTTTCTAAGTCCAATGATAAACTGGCATTCATCCGAATATAATGCTTCACCCTTGCTTGCTAGTTCTATGAGAATGTGAAAGTTAAATGCGTAGATCATGATGGTTATGTTATGCCACTGTACATTTCTTTGCTTGATCAAGTAGTTATGATCGAAGTTGAGTTGGTATGCCAAGTTTTTTATGCACCTTATTATTGCAATTTTTTCCCATCCATAGTCTATGTAACCAGAGTTTTTTAATTGATGAAGTTGGAATTTTTCCGTATTGGTTCGTTCACCTTCAGTGCCTTATCTTTCTCCTAAACCTAATGTTCTTGATAACTTATATAAGTATCTAATCTTAATCTTCTTGTGATTGCAGATTCATTCTGCAGCAACAATCTTGGATAAAAATAATCTGGTTAAGTATGACAGAAAAAGTGGATATTTCCAGGTCACTGACTTGGGTCGCATTGCTAGTTATTACTATATAACTCATGGAACAATATCCACATATAATGAGCATTTGAAGCCGACAATGGGTGATATAGAGCTGTGCCGTTTGTTTTCACTGAGTGAAGAATTTAAATACGTGACGGTGAGGCAAGATGAGAAGATGGAGCTAGCGAAGCTTTTGGACCGTGTTCCAATTCCAATCAAGGAAGGCCTAGAAGAGCCTAGTGCTAAGATTAATGTTTTACTTCAAGCCTATATTTCACAACTTAAGCTTGAGGGACTTTCCCTAACGTCAGATATGGTGTTCATAACTCAGGTTTGTTTCAATTAATTGTTCTTCTCTTTGTTTTTTCAGTTAATTGCTGCCAACTTTTTCTTTTTTGAACTTATTTTATAAATTTTCTTTTTTCAGAGTGCAGGCCGTCTTATGCGTGCTCTCTTTGAGATTGTGTTGAAAAGAGGGTGGGCACAGTTGGCTGAAAAGGCACTGAACTTGTGTAAGATGGTCAACAAGAGGATGTGGAGTGTCCAGACCCCTCTACGCCAGTTCAATGGGATCCCAAATGAAATTTTGGTGAAGTTGGAGAAGAAAGATTTGGCATGGGAAAGGTATTACGACCTTTCATCACAGGAGATTGGTGAACTCATTCGTTTTCCAAAGATGGGCAGAACGTTGCACAAGTTCATCCACCAGTTCCCGAAGCTAAACCTGGCTGCTCATGTGCAACCAATCACTCGTTCAGTGTTGAGGGTTGAACTTAATATAACACCAGACTTTCAATGGGAGGACAAGGTTCATGGATATGTGGAGCCATTTTGGGTGATCGTGGAGGACAATGATGGTGAATATATTCTCCATCATGAGTATTTTATGCTGAAGAAGCAGTACATTGATGAGGACCACACGTTGAATTTCACTGTACCAATCTATGAGCCCTTGCTGCCTCAGTATTTTATCCGTGTTGTTTCAGATAAATGGCTTGGGTCACAAACTGTTTTACCAGTCTCTTTTAGGCACCTCATCTTACCAGAGAAGTATCCTCCTCCAACGGAGTTGCTGGACTTGCAACCTTTGCCTGTGACTGCTCTGAGGAATCCGTCATACGAAGCTCTTTATCAAGATTTTAAGCATTTTAATCCTGTCCAAACACAAGTTTTTACTGTTCTGTATAATACTGATGACAATGTCTTGGTTGCTGCTCCAACCGGCAGTGGAAAAACCATATGTGCTGAGTTTGCTATATTGAGGAATCACCATAAGGGATCTGACAGTGTTGTGCGTGCTGTGTATATTGCACCTCTAGAAGCAATCGCCAAGGAGCGTTATCGTGATTGGGAGAGAAAATTTGGTCGAGGTTTAGGAATGCGGGTTGTTGAGTTAACTGGGGAAACAGCAACAGATTTAAAGTTGCTCGAGAAGGGTCACATAATTATCAGCACTCCTGAAAAATGGGATGCCTTGTCTCGCCGCTGGAAACAGCGGAAGTATGTGCAGCAGGTTAGTCTATTTATCGTCGATGAACTCCATTTGATTGGGGGTAAAGGTGGTCCTGTATTGGAAGTCATCGTTTCTAGGATGAGGTATATTGCCAGTCAGACTGAGAACAAGATTCGAATTGTGGCTTTATCTTCTTCCCTTGCTAATGCTAAAGATCTTGGAGAATGGATTGGAGCCTCTTCGCATGGCCTTTTTAATTTCCCTCCCGGTGTTCGTCCTGTCCCCTTGGAGATACACATTCAGGGAGTGGATATTGCTAATTTTGAAGCCAGAATGCAGGCCATGACAAAACCAACATACACTGCTATAGTCCAACACACCAAAAACGGGAAGCCTGCTATCGTTTTTGTTCCTACAAGAAAGCATGTGCGACTTACTGCTGTGGATTTGATGACATACTCAAGTATGGATGGCGGAGATAAACCCGTTTTCCTATTGCGGTCTCGAGAAGAACTGGAGCCTTTTGTTGCGAAAATTCAGGATGAAATGTTGAGAGCTACTTTAGTTGATGGTGTTGGTTACTTGCATGAGGGCTTGAGCAGTTTGGATCAAGAAGTTGTATCACAAGTTTTCGCGGCTGGGTGGATTCAGGTTTGTGTTATGAGCAGTTCAATGTGTTGGGGAGTACCGTTGTCAGCACATTTGGTGGTTGTGATGGGAACGCAATATTACGATGGGCGTGAAAACGCGCACACAGATTACCCTGTAACAGATCTCTTACAGATGATGGGTCATGCTAGTCGACCTCTTCTGGATAACTCTGGGAAGTGCGTCATCCTTTGCCATGCGCCTCACAAAGAATATTACAAGAAATTCTTATATGAAGCATTCCCCGTTGAAAGTCATTTGCACCATTTCCTGCATGACAATTTCAATGCAGAAATTGTTGCTGGTGTCATTGAGAACAAACAGGATGCGGTGGATTATCTTACATGGACTTTCATGTATAGGCGACTTACTCAAAACCCAAACTACTACAATCTCCAGGGAGTTAGTCATAGACATCTCTCCGATCACCTTTCGGAATTGGTGGAGAACACACTGAGTGAGCTAGAAGCAAGCAAATGTGTTTCTATCGAGGAAGACATGGACTTATCTCCGTTGAATCTTGGCATGATTGCGTCGTACTATTACATAAGTTATACTACAATTGAGCGTTTTAGTTCTTCTTTGACTCCCAAAACAAAGATGAAGGGTCTCTTGGAAATTCTGGCTTCAGCTTCAGAGTATGCACAGATACGGATAAGGCCGGGAGAGGAAGAGAAGCTTCGGCGGCTGATCAATCATCAGAGATTCTCATATGAAAGTCCGAGGCTCACTGATCTACATGTGAAGGCAAATGTTCTGCTTCAATCCCATTTCTCGAGGCAATCTGTCGGTGGTACCTTAGCATTGGACCAGCAGGAGGTGCTCCTTTCTGCCAGTAGGTTGCTTCAAGCTATGGTTGATGTTATTTCAAGCAATGGTTGGTTGAACCTCTTTCTAATTGCAATGGAAATCAGCCAAATGGTAACACAGGGAATGTGGGAGCGTGACTCCATACTTCTACAGCTGCCACACTTCACAAAGGAATTAGCCAGGAAATGCCAAGACAATCCCGGAAAAAGCATAGAAACAGTCTTCGATTTGCTAGAGATGGAAGATGACGAGAGGCGAGAGCTTCTCCAAATGTCTGATCCACAGTTGCTAGACATTGTGAGATTCTGCAACAGATTCCCAAACATAGATATGTCATATGAAGTGGTAGACAACGAGCATGTAAGGGTAGGAGAAGATATCACATTAGTAGTCACACTCGAACGGGATCTCGAAGGGAGAACAGAGGTGGGGCCAGTCGATGCTTCGAGGTACCCGAAGGCAAAAGAAGAAGGGTGGTGGCTAGTCGTTGGCGATATGAATAGCAATCAGTTACTTGCAATCAAGAGGGTTTCTCTGCAGAGGAAGTCAAAGGTTAAGCTGGAGTTTGCTGTGCCTTCCGACATCGGAAAGAAATCATATACTTTGTATTTCATGTGTGATTCTTATTTGGGGTGTGATCAGGAATACGGGTTTAGTGTCGATGTTAAAGCCGGTGGTCATGATGGTGACAGTGGTAGAGATTAGTCTTGGATTTTTGTTGGACTCTTTATTTTTGTTGCTGTATAGTTTAATGCTGGCTTATTTTGTAATTAGTATTTGAAATTATAATGTTTTATATATTGATAAAACACAGACTTCCAAATCAAATTGTGTTCGTGTAAAATGAATTTAAACATTAATTTAGTTCATAAAATTAGTAAAAAACGAAAAGTGTTTACCATATAATTTATGTTTTTAATTTAGCGAGCTGTATTTTAGGGGAACATGTAAATATATATTTTTAGATAAAATGTCTTTAGTTGGAATCAGAATTTAAAAAACCATGTATTTTTTCTATTTGCAAAATTTTAAATCACGTGCTTGTACTTGCAAATTGTACAAAATATATGTATCTTTTTATACTTCTCCCTTAATTTTACTTCTAATTATTCTAGTTTCATAGAGTGACAGGAATTAGTAGTATTGAGCTTTTCTTTCTGGTTTAGTAACTAGCGGCATTATTCGGTTTAAAACGCATTATTGAATCAATTCAATTTGATTTTTCGGTTCATCTTTTTTGCTGATTTTATTTATTTTCTAAACTAAATTCAGTTTATTCTGTTTAAAATCTTACCAAATATTTCAATTCGATTATATCTCAATTTTACATATTATTAGATGCAATTATGTCAATTATTTTAGTAATTTTGATATTCATTTTATTTTTAGTTCGATTCGATTTTGAATCAATGCACACTCCTATCTAAATAAGTGTCAACTCTGAAATATATATTTTTAAGTTTCTACCACATGTAATTAAAAATGAGAGTGTTTGTTTAGTCCATTTTCTCTTCTTGCTTACTTTTTCATAATTAAAAATAAGAGTTTTAGGTGATGGTCGAGATCTGAGATTTTGTTAGAGGTTTTATATTTTTCTTAGATGATTTGACATTTCAAAGCATTATCCAGAACAACAATCTACTTTTGTTCCAACTATACTTTACTCTGAAGTTTTAAGTGACTTGAATAATGAAGATCATATTGCGGTTGCTCTTCCGTGGATTTGAATTTTCAAGAAATATACGTTTCATTGTTTTTTTTTATGTTTTTATACTTTATGGGTTTTTCTTACTTTTTGTAGTCGTTTGCGTCCTATGTAAATTTTGTAAGGTTTCATTTCTCGTAGTTTTCTTGTATCTGTACTTTTTTCATCTAACGAATATATAAGATTTTTATAAAAAAAGCACTATACTTTACTCCTCTAAACTTTCAAATTTTTTCTTTATACTTTTATACAATTGCGGTCAATAACTCGTTCATGTCTAATTCCATTCAATAAACTATATTCTTTTTCAATTGCATTCAATAATCCATACTTGTATTTATTTCCATTCAGTAACTTCAAAATTTCAATTGCTCCCTGAATTTTTAAAAGTTGATAATTAATTTGTCTATTTGTCATTTTATTTTTGACACATGGCGAACACTTTGACAAATGTCAGAACATGTCTCCCATTTTTCATATCCTACAAATTTTATTGAGAAATGTGATATTATTAAATATAATTGGACAAAAATAGCGGTCATCTGAAACTTTTGAAAGTTAATGTTACGGTTGAAGCTTTGAGCTAATGGCAGGAACAACAAATGTATTACAAGTTCCCTAGGAAGAGTTGGTTTAATTTCACGTTTAAAATAGTACTAGCTTTTGGCCCGCGCATGCACGGATTCGTCTTTAAAGATGATACGGTAATAGTTGAATTGGCTAAACACTTGTTTCGGTTAAGGCCCGAATCTAACATTTGGGCCCAAGCCCATAAAAGAATACGTTCGATTATAGAACTGATGAATAAAGCTTCGGTTGGGAGCTGCCTCAAGAGACACATGGACCAATAATCACTCTGGATCCCAAAGGCATGCTCCCCCAACTCAGATTTGACACGGAACAGAAAGATAGGGTCCGAAGACCAATCAAATATTGTCACGTGTCTAAGTACACACTTTATTGCCTATAAATAGCTTGGGAATCAGAGTTAAAGGTACGTAATCACATACGCATTATCTCTAACTTAATTGCTTTCAAGTTACTTAAAACTTTCTCAAGTATTCTTCTGACTTAAACATCAGAGAGGGTTCGTCGAACCTCCGGCCTTTTTCTGACGATCGTTGCCCTTTCAGATCATCGGAGACAGAGCACATTTAAAAAAGAAAAATATAAAAAAATATGAATAAATCTTAAAATTTTATTGATAATTCATTAATTAAAAATATCAAAAAATATACATGTGATTTTTAAATTAACTTTATAATTTAACATAGGGTAATTAATTTATTAGTGTCACGACCCGAACCTGGCCATGACTGGCGCATAAATTAAGATTACCTTAACCTATGCTAGCCTCAAAAAAACAATACTTATCTGACTAGTAAAGCCTTCTAACATGATTAAACATCTTAAACTCTACAAAAATATATACCATAAAATATCCAAAAGTCTCCAAATACGTACAATAATAATATCTAGCTAACAATATCCTCCTTCAATATCGAACCCAAATGTCTGCGCAGCTAAAGAGATCTTAATCTGAAAAATATAAAATCAACGTGGTATGAGATTTCGGTCTAGGCGAGCGAAAATCTCAGTGAGTGATAATCATAGCACAACAGACGGGGAAACAGACAGATATGCAGATAAGTTTCAAATTTGTTTTCAGAATTTATCAAACATGATGGTGCAGAAAAATCAAATAATATTGCTATATTTACTCAAATCAAATAAATCGAATAATAATAATAATTTACAGAAATTCTCAAAACCACGGTACAGTAACATCAGAGTGATGATATTCCACATCACCAAAGGCCAGATAACAAACACAGATGGTAGCGCTACCAGATTCAGATGCAGAATGTCTTCACCGACCCTATGCATGATTCTAATACAACTGACACAAAGACAAACACGTACACAGATAAAACAATAACAAATAATGCAAGCCTAATATGAAGGTCGGTGAGACATGAAAACAGATACAGATAATACTGAGCACATGTACCGGTTTCAAAGTGTATAACTTATATCTCATAATATTTTTCAAATAACTTAAATATCCAGACGGCAGAATTCGAATAAAATTTCTTAAATATCCAGACAGCAGAATTCGAATAAAATTCCAGATTTTCAATACAAACAGTAACAGATAAAATCAATCGATCAACAGAATTAAGTATAATCTCAAAGAATTTTTACTTCCAAATAAGATAAATAATATCAGAAAAACTAATGTACCAAGGGCATGTTCCCAGAAGCCTATGCTCTAATGCAGAGAATATTTGACAAATAAATTTAAGCTCAAGAAAGTCTTTTATCATTTAAAAGAATAGAAACTATTTTGAACAAATAACATTTTTAGAAAAGTTCATCAGAACTGTCTTAAAGGAACGAAAATAGGAGATAAATTTAAAAATCGGATCGAACTATTTTTATCAAACTTTTTAATATTAATTGCTAAAGGACCGAAAGATATTTTGAACAAAAATACTTTTATCAATAGATTTCATGCTAGAGATTTCAAAATCAAACAAATAGTGTCATGAACCATAATTACCACTCACCTAGAACTCCGAATAACAGGCTTGATCCGAACCTTAGGTAATTATCGATCTTCTGAATCCATCCAAAGGGTATCAAATTCCTATTCCATAAACGAAGCGAACCAAATTACTCCAATTCTTTGCAACTAAACTAAATTGAACATTATAAATTTAAAGACTTTGGAAAGTGTCCTTAATCCTTAAACTTAAAATCGAATTAAGCTAATGGAGGTATGGAATTATAAAAGCAATTTAAAAGTTGTAAAATGATAATTGAAAATGGAAAATCAAAAATACCTTTTGGTGCTATATGAATTTTCAGGAAAAAGAAAAGGAGAGGGTGGCGGCACTGTTACTTAGGAATGAAAAGAAACAACTTCTTTGTATTTTAAATAGAAGTATAGTTATGCTATAAGTGGTTGACTAGGTTAACTTAATTTAAAAAAATAAATAATTAATAGTAACTTAAATTTAGGAGGAGATAAAACTATAAATAAAACCAAATTTCTATTTTCTTAAAATAATGTTTTTAATAATAAGAAAAAAAAACAAGCATTTGAAATGCCAATTCTCACGGTGGTAGAAATCCAATAAAACCAAAAGTTATTATAATATATATAAATAACAAAAGCTAAAATTACTTAATTGACTAATTCAATTTAGCATATAATTAAATTAACATTTGATTATTACATCCCTCATTTCTAAAAAAGAAAAAAAAAAACTTTGATCCTCAAATTAAAATACTTCAAAAAAACGGGATATTACAATTAGTCCTTATATTTTGACAAAACACACTGTTTAGTCCCTATATTTTTAAAAACACATGGTAAGGTCCCTAACCTTTTTCTCAGTGAACTGTTTAGTCCTTCCGTCTGTTTGTTAGATTTTTTACCGTTTATGACTTCAGAAATGACTAAATTACCCTTTACTATTTCCTTCAAACTTCAGAAGAGGAAATCCAATTTAGAAGAATAAGCTATTTGTATGGAGAACAAGAAAAAGAACAGACCCAATGATTACAAATTTGAACGATTAAGAATAAAATCAAAAAGAATAACACTCAAAGTTGATTTCAGATGCATTAGAGTTTAAAGGAAAAGAAGAACACAAATCCAAATTGACTAACAGAATCTTCATGAGAGTCTAACGGCAGGGACTAAATAGTTCATCGAGAAAAACATTAGGGACTAAACAGTTCACCGAGAAAAACGTTAGGGACTTTATCGTGTGTTTTTGAAAATACAGAGACTAAACAGTGTGTTTTGTCAAAATATAGGGACTAATAAATTAATTACCCTTTAACATATGTAGTACTGAACAACTAATTATATACTAATATATACTTCTAAAAATTGCTTTGAAACTTAAGCCTTCGTTTGGGAGTTTGGAGGTTAATGGAGGGGAGAGTTAAAGGAAGTAATGGAAAGGGAAGGGAAGCGATTGAAAGGAAAGTTAAAAGTTAACATTGTTTAGGAGTTTATAGAATGTAAATGAGGTTAAATGTTTAACTTCGTTTGAGAGTTTAAATATAGAGAGAAAGGAAAGTTAAATTTACTCTGCAGAGATAAAAAAAATAAAAAAACTTTACGTTACTTCCATTAACCTCCAATTTGGAGGTTAGAGTTTGGAGGTTATAGGGAGTAAACATTTAACTCCATTAACCTTCATTTACTCCAAAAAAAAAAAAACTCCCAAACAAGGTTAACTTAATATTTAACCTTCCATTACTCTCATGTACTTCCATTAACCTCCCATCCTAAACAAGGGCTAAGTACATTAATCTAATGAGAACAAACCATTTTTACGTAAAGCGAAGATCCTTTTATAGTTTTTTTTTAAGTAAGTATATATATATATATATTTTTTAAATGTAATATACTTGAAATGAATTAAAATCAGCTTCGAGTTTTTTTTTTTTTTGATAAAATATTGGGACGAAAGAGCAACTTGTCCCAGACATCCCGACTAGGTTGGCACCCCCGAACCAAGCACCCTAAAACCCGCTATATTAAAAAATGGAAAAATATAAGGTTTACAAGAGAGAAAAAGCAAAGAAAGAAAAAACACCAAATTATGAAGTCCTAAGATGACTAATATTATACAAATCATCCTGAATAAACGAGTGGCAGAAGCTAGGAGCAGACGGCCACCAGGTGATACATGAGGATGCAACCCCAGATTTTGTAAGGGCATCCGCCACACGATTTCCCTCCCTGTATATGTGCGTTATTTGAATGTCCATTAGTGAAGATATATTTAAGCATTCTAACCAATCTTGACGAACTGTCCAAGGAACTTGAAGAGATCTATGTTTAAGCAAATTCACCACATACATCGAGTCTGATTCTATCCAAAGCTACCTCCAATTGTTTTCCCAAGCTAAATTAATCGCAAACATTGTAGCCTTTAGCTCAGCGATGTATGCAAAGGTACGGGAGATAGGGAATGCAAAGCATCCTTTTGGAAATCCCCTTGAGTTGCGAAATATACCTCCTGCGCCTGCTTCCCCAGGCGCTCCAATCACCGAACCGTCCACATTCACTTTCACCCAACCGATCGGAGGGGCTACCCATCGAACCAGAACAATATTTGGCACCGGTGGAGGTCTCGCTGTAATCTGCAGATTTGAAAGAATGCTGGTGTCTCGGGGTGATGTACAATTCTGCTGCGTTTCTTGAATCAGACGATGGAGCAGGCCAATGGAATTTTGGATTGAAGGGAGCATTGAGTTAAAGATCGCATCATTTCTGACATACCATATCAACCAAACACACGAAACAACAGCAACACGCCAGAGGAGAGTAACCTACGAGCTGAATCTGATATTCATCAACGAGGCCAGAAAATCGTTCAAGTGCAAATCTGTAGGAAGTGAACAACCGAATAGCAGCTGCAACTCCTGCTAAAGACAACCTGCAAAAGAACAACTGATGAAAATATGGTCAGTAGTTTCTGTATTTGTGCAGCAAAGAGCACAACGGAGGGTGAGAGAAATTCCATAATGCTACAACAAATTTTGTGTTGGCAAGCGACCATACAACGACCTCCACACGATTAATGATCTTGAGGGCGGGATGCGAGGATCCCACATGAATTTGGACTAGCTGATCGAGCCAGGGTTGGGAAAGAGGGTGGAATAGAATTCTTTCACATTAAATTTGCCCTTCACCGCAGGCTTCCACACGTAAAAATCTGATTCGTCAGAACCTTTCGTAATCATGCGAATATTATTCTGAACAGCGATAGGGAGATTATCAATGTTTTGCCATTCCAAATTAACAAGGAATTCCTCAACGTTGTTAAACAGGTTCCGCTGAATTTTCAAGTCCATATTCAGCTGCTCAGCGACCGTCGGTTGCAACCATGTGTCCGTCCAGAAATTCAATGAAGAATTCTGACCGATCCACCAATGCGTTTGCTCCCGGATTTTTGCATAACTCAATTTACAAGAGGACCAGATTGAAGACGGGGCGATACAAGCCTTCGGCAACCCTGAAACCGTAAAGAACCTTGCCTTCAATAAATCAATTGCCATGCCCGTACCTTGAATCATCTCCCATCCCATTTTCCCCAAGAGGGCTTGGTTGAAAAATCTGAAATCCTTCACGCCTAGCCCCCCGTTTCAACACTTCTGCAATAAATATTCCAAGAAACAGTGACCAATTTCTGCTTATCAATGCTACCCATCCACAGAAAATTTCTGATACTTCTATTCAGCCTTTTTAACAGCCCCGCCGGCCACTTATAAATAAGAAAGGAATAAACCAGAGAGCCAGTGAGTGTCAGTCTCCCAGCGAGTGAAAGAGCGCTTCCTTTCCACTTGGTGAATTGTGAGAGGAATTTATCAGCCAGATTGCTCAGGTGACGGGCCTTTGGGACTCCTTTGAACAGAGGCACACCTAAGTAATTAAAGGGCAGGGCGTCTAATCTGATTCCAAAGCAACCAGTGAGCCTGTTACAGCTGTGTCTGCTCACCTGTGACCCGAAGTATATCGAAGATTTTCCCCAGCTAACCTCTTGTCCTAAGATCTCACCATATAAACAAAACAGTTCCTTGATTGTCCGCATGTTTCTCATAGAAGTCGTCCCGAAGATTAGCATGTCGTCTGCAAATAATAAATGTGATGGAAAAACCCTGCCTCCTGAATAATACATAGGTGTATAACAACCCTCAAGTTCGAATTTGGACAGCCATCTAGAGAAAAAATCTTCGACAATGTCAAAAAGAATTGGAGAGAGGGGATCCCCCTTCCCGACCCCTCTCGAGCAACCAAAATATCCTTTGGGAGAGCCCCCAATCATAACAGACAGCCTAACTGAAGCTAAGATGTTGAGAATCTAATCTCTGAAAGTAAAAGAGAAGCCGAACCTGTCTAAGATAGCTAAGAGAAAATTCCAGCCCAAGGTGTCGAAGGCCTTGCGAATGTCGATTTTCAAAGCTATATGACCACCGAAATGCTTCCGATCGAGTAGATTGACTCATTCGAAGGCAATTGCAATACACTGATGAATACTCCTGCCCTTGAGGAACCCAAATTGGTTGGCGGAGACGATTTTGGATGCAATTACCGCCAATCGATCAGCAATAATTTTATTTATAATTTTGAAACTAAAATTACTCATCACAATCGGGAGGAAATTTTCAATTCTATCAGCTTCATGGGATTTAGGGATTAGCGCCATGATGTTAGAGTTCAATCCCGGTAAGATGCAGCCATGTTCAAAGAAAGCCCAGACCATATTGTAGACATCCTTGCCTATAATGTCCTAGAATCTCTGATAAAATAACCCACCAAAACCATCTGGGCCCGAAGCACTGTCCTAATCCATACTGAAAACTGTTTTACATATATCCTCGGCCGTGGGCTTGGCAATTAGCGAGTCATTATCGTTATCAGTTACTATGCAAGGAATCACTTCATTCACCAAAGGATGATCACTAATGCCCCCAGAACTTCGAAAAAGCTCAGTGAAGTAATCAATTGCATGAGAGGAGATACGGTCCATGTCGAAAGATGGCTCATCATCGCTAATCCGTAATTTTTGAATCCCAGCCCAAGATTTACGAACCCTTGCCGACCTGTGGAAGAAGCTTGTGTTTTTGTCCCCTACCTGTAGCCACTTAATCTGACTCTTCTCTCTATACATCATCTCTTGACGTTGCAACTGGAGATCCAGATTTTCAATGGGTGTCGATTCCGCTCTGAATATCCCTGGTCCGCCATTTGATTCTGAATGTCATTGAGTTGAATTTCCGCCAGCCGTATGTTATTTTCCACCCTTCCGAACACATTTTTGTTCCATTCCCTGAGAATTGGCCTGAGTGATCTGAGCTTATGACAGAGAAGTTGAGCAGGTGGCAAAAAGACATGAGAGGCAGACTAATGACTCGAAATTAAACCTTTTAGTGATTCATGCGTTAACCACATAGAGTGGAATCTAAACCGCGCAATCCTGGGCGCCCCATTGGTGCAGTGTAACGGCATCGGTCAGTGATCCGAACGATATTTTCCCAGGGCCGTACAAGAAACTGAATCCCAAGCATTTAAGAAGTTCCCTGAAGCTAATGCTCTATCCAAGCGACACTGAACTTGAGCTGACCCTGACGACCGTTAGACCAAGTGAAATGCTGCCCCAAAGTATCAATGTCCATAAGTTCACAGTTATCAATGAAGTTCCTGAAATCACGACATGAACCGGCCGAAGGAGGGGAGCCGAGCTTTTCATGTGAACCCTTCACCGCATTAAAATCTCCAAAAACAAGCCACTTTTGCAAAGAAGCAGTAAACGTATCTAAATTTGCCCAGAGATTCCGTCTAACAAGCCACTCATGGTCCTTAACATAACTCATAACATATCCGATCGTACCCATACTTGGCACTCAGTTGCAAGCCCGTTAGGCGTAAGTCAAAGTATACTATGTATCATCTAGGATCCATAGTAATTTCGAGTGTAAGGATTCAGATATAAGCATTATATGAGATATACTTATGACCCACGATTATGTAGTTTTCTCATTGGCGAATCCATCTAGTACTCCATAACCTTTATGAGTATCTACGCCCTTGATTGATATCCTATGTCCATGATCGGTAAAACATCATCATCATCTTCCAAGGCACATACTAATCTTTAGTTCAGTGTCGTTCTCACGACAATAACAAAATATGGATATTTAGAATAGTGTTCTCATACGCTCAAGGTTTTACTGTCCAAATCATGAATCCGACAAATATGAGCAAATACATATTCTTGGATACTCTATTAAGTTGATTTGTGCAAGTCAATAAACTGAACATCTTATTGCCTTTTATTAATTGATAAAATATAAAAAAACAATGTCTCTAGACTAAGGCATGTGCTAACAATCCAAATGGTATTTTTTTTTTACATTGTGGATTGATTTCTATTCTTCTACCAATCGGCTAGGGATGCGGACATTATCAAGGCAGTTTTAGTTCTGTTCACAATTTGGAAACAAAGGGAACAATTTATTCTGGCCCAAGATTACCCAGTCTCTCCTCCACGATTGGAAAGCTTTCCAATCGAAACATCCTCAAAGGGTGGCAGTGACTAGAGCAGTTTGGGTTTAATGGAAGAAACCGAGAACATGATTTCTCAAGTGCAATGTTGATAACGATGTCTTCAATGCTGCAAATGTTTGAGGTATAGGGGTTATTGTTCGTAATGAGCAAGGAGCATTTATGGTTTGTAGAAGCAGCTTAATTCCAGGCATTTACGAAGCAAAAATTTATTGAAGTGCTTGGGGTGCATTCCAATCTACTTTGGATGATTTCCAAGAATGTGAAGCAAGTTCAGTTTGAGACTGATGACAAATTGGTTGTTGATGGCATTAATACACAATGTGTGAAAATAGTGGATATGGGATGCTTTTCTGGATCTAATACACTGTTGCCGATGTGGGAAATGATTGAATCAATCGATTCAACTTGTGCTAGATTGAAGAGGACACCACCCATTTGCAAATTTTCTTGAATGATCTTCCAGAGACTGATTGCAACTCACTTTTCACTTCTTTGGTACTTAATTTTAATGGGAAATTGGAAAAGAAGAAAGGTAGAAAGTTTGAAACATGTTTAGTATCTGCTATATCTGGTAGTTACTATGGAATGATGTTCTACGCATATCTACTAATCAGGTGTGGATTCACAAATTCTTTCTGTATGATATTAGGATTTTATGTTTTTGTTTTTTTTAAAATTAAATTATCTGTTATTATTTTAGCTTGGCAAGTTTTAATTTTAGCTTTAAGTTTTTTTATGGTTTCTTGTTAAAGTAGTTTTAGATTTGTTTTTTCGATATTTTTGTTGGACAAATTTGCGAATAAATGTTTTATTGGTTTTATTTTGACATGAATATCACATGGTTTGAATAAAGGGTAAATAATTATAAAGTCCTTATGTTTTTACTTAACATACTAGTAGATCCATCATATTATTATAAGGTCCTTAAGTTTTATTTTAATAAACTCTTTAGTCCTTCCATCTGTTTTTGTAGATGAAAGTCCAAATTACCCCTAGTTATTTACATAAAAAAAAACTTATCTTTTAATATCAAAATTTAGTTTTAACAAAGTTTATAAAGTATATATACACCAAAATTTATATAATTGTATATATTAATCATTAAAAAATATACTTTGATTCTCTTAAATTTTTATTTTTTTAATATAATGTCTTTAAACTAACATTAAGTATTAATATTTTTTTAAAAAATCATTATTTTTTTCATTTATAAATTTTATTAGAGATAAATAAAGATTACTTTTTACAAAATTTATATAGTTTTGCTCATATTTTGATAATTTTTGAAATATTTTTCTTTTATTTTTTAGTCAATAAATTTTAGGCTACTGAATTAAAGTTCTATAATTATATAAAATTCAATAAATTAATTACTCAATATTGTAGAGATTATGTAGGAAAAAAGGAGAAAAAACATAAAATAGGAAAAATAGATGTTTTATTAGAGTAAATGGTAATTTTGGTATTTTAAAATTTATTTGGTATAATTTGACCATTGACTCAAACATAAGGACTAAGGAATTGATGAACACAAAAACTGAATGACTATATAATTATTTCTAAAAACAGAGGGACTGACTAATGTATTAAGTAAAAACTCAGGGACCTTATAATTATTTACCCTTGAATAAATCAGCTTTGTTGTGGATTTAAGGGGTTTTATTTACATTTTTTTTTGCATTTTTGGGGTTTCAAGGTTTGTGGTTTTAAAGTTTTGTTTATTTTTTCATATTCCTAATTTTAATTTGAGTTAACAAATAATTTTTTTATGAATTTCAAGTTTTTATGGTTTTTCAGGGTTTGTAGTTTTAAATTTTTGTTTGTTTTTTCAGATTCTCAATTTTAATTTGAGTTAACAAATGATTGGAAGTTTTGGAATTTTCAACATTAGAATGTCTCTTTTGGATTTACATCATTAATATAATAAAGGATATTCATTTGTTAGATTGTATTTTGAGATAGTTGGAGACTAACGTCATAATGGATTTACTGTAAATGTATTTACATACTGAAACATTATTCTTTGCATGTCTGAACAGCCACCTAAATTCCACATGAAGTAATTATTTATCAGCCACTTTCTTTTATCATTACCTCATCAATAAATGCAACTTCCACTTTTTACCTCATCAATAAATGAAACTTCAACTTTTTAGCAATTTTTAAGGTTAGATTGTACTTATCTATCTTTTTAATGTCTACCGAGATTTAATGCTACCCCTTTATTAGCCACCTTTTACTACCTATAAATGTCAATTGCTTTTACTTCTACACCACTTTTCCTTATTTGTACATGGGGGTAAAGAAATGCAAATTAACTTTTACAAACCACTTTCCCCTCTTGGTACATTTAAAGACTAGTCTCCAATAACTTACAAGATACTTTACACTGTGTTCTCCCTAAAAGGTTAGATTGCAGTTCTTTTTCAGTTTATTTTTTAAAATGGTTCTATCTTTTTTCACTTTCTTCTACCTTTAGTCATGTTCTTTATCTTTTTTTAAGTTCATTGTTCATGTTTTCCTCAAAGGCTGTCCCCTTTTAAACATTTTTAATACATGTTTACGATTTATAATTGCCTTTTTTCTTCATGTTTTCCCTCACAGACTGTCCTTCTCTGAACAATTGTTTTATGCATCTTTGGTACTAAAAGTTGCTTTTTTTTATTACGGTATGCTTTCCTTTCTTTTTTTAGGTTAATAACCAATGTTTTTCATAATGTTGAACTTTTTAAAATATTTCGTTTTATGCATCTTTGGGACAAACAATTGGTTTTTTTTTGTCTTCTTCTCTAAACAATTGTTTTATGGATCTTTAGTACTAAAAGTTGCTTTTTTTTATTACTGTATGATTTCCTTTCTTTTCTTAGGTTAATAACTCATGTTTTTCATAATGCTGGACTTTTTAAAATATTTCGTTTATGCATCTTTGGGACAAACAATTGATTTTTTTTATCTTCTTTTCTTTTCGTGATGCTGTCATTTTTTTGTTGATGCATTTTTTGGACTAATGGTTGATTTTTTTGTTACCTTTTTTCCTATATTATACATGATGTTGTTTTAAATTAAAATTTCTGATTTTGTTTTTCTTGCAGGAAAATGTTTACGATTATGCTACCTTTTGCTGACATGCTTCTAGAGTTTCTGTTCCCTATTGGTTTGCCGCCTCTGCGGTGCACTGAAACTTCTGATCCTGTAGCAAATGAGTTTATCTGCACACTTACACTAGCATTGACTACATTTAACTCAAACGGAAGTGGTGATGTATGGAGGTTCACTATTATGTGTTCAACTAACGCTGCAACAAACACATGGCTGCATTGGATATGATCCGTCATCTTATTGCAGTTAATAATTTAACGATTGTAGATGTGAACTACCCTGAGTTATGCCAATATAAATTTTGGCAAGCTAATGCTCTACCGACACCACTACTGGCTGATCTAGAACCTTCGGAGGAACCCTTTGATGTCTAAGCTATGTTTTGTTTTGATCCAATTCCCGAACCTGCAGTTGCTTCTACCTCGGGCATTATCCCCTTAGAAGACGATCCGCATATGGTGCAAATGGCCCAAACAATTGCCCTTTCTAAGATGTACATGCTTGGTGGGCCATCCAATCTCAGGCAGCAAAGTCCGTTGACATTCCTCAACATTGACAGTGGTTTGGATCCTTTACTCATTTTAGAAGGTCATGCAGATACACCTCTCTCGGGTGTAGGGCGCATGCTTTTCCACGAGTAAGGGACATGTGAAGCTGAAAAAAGGAAATATGCTTTCTGATAGTGGAGAAACAGCAAAAATGAAGTCACATATTTCATGTCTAAAGCATAAATTACTTAAAATCTAGTTCAGCAAGACTAAATTGGTTAGGATTTCGAATACCTTCAGCAATGCTTACAAACGAATATCTATAGAAGATGTATTACTACGCTGATACATTGTCAATTAATTTACAATTGTTCTTTTTCATTTTTCTGCTTTTGTTTCGCTAATACATGTCTCATTTTCTCCGTAGGAAACCCCGTAATAGAAAGCGTCCACTGATCCGTGCATGTGACCAGTGACTTCGGTATGGACTAGACAACTACTTCCTTTTATTCTAATTTTGTACTTCCTATATTTGTTCTAGGTTTGTGCACATATTGACCATGTTCCCGTGCAATTATTGTTAGAATTTTTTTTTTAATTTTTTTTTCGTTTTCCTATAAATATATGGCATTCTCACAAATTCTTATAGAAAATACTTCTTTTCTTTGTTTTTTTTTCTACATTAACCAAACATAAACCCCTTACCACCTTCTTTTACCATTTCTATATCCATTTAATCAAAATGATTGTGTGTTGTAATTTATCTCATATCTAATTGTAAGTTTCTATTAATTCTCTACTAGATTCATACTTATGTAATATATTTTTTTATGTACATTTAAATTTGTATTTTTGCTAATTTGCTTCATCGTGTGTTTTCAGCTTCTATTCTATCAGGATCACGATTGTACGATAAGGTATAATTTTGTTTAAATCTTGCTTTTATTAACATAATAAAATTTTCATGAAACATCAAATGAAAAATATAAATTGTTTCTTCTAATTTATTAAATTTGAATCCTTCCTAACTAGGTAATTACAATTTCTAAATAACATTTACAGATGGTTCTTATAAAGATACATCTCCATGTTTTGTTACGTGAATTTTTTCCCACATGGAATTGCCTCCTTATAAGGAGAAAATGAGCCGTTGTAGACACCGAGTCGGAGGACATGTGACGAAAACCCATAATAAACGGCTAAAGCGGTTGATTCCATTAGTTTAAAAATAAAAATCACGAGAAGGCCCTGGAGGTCGGGTGTCGGTTAGCAGGCAGCTAACAGCGCCCCCTGGCAGGTGAGCGTCCCACGAACGCCAGGCACGACGCTCGACGCGTCAAACGCTCGTCCAGCGTGCGTTTGACGCACGCCCGACGCTCGTTGAGCGACCACCCAACTCCCATTGGGCGAACGCCTAACGAACGTTGGGCGTGCGCCCAACCAGCAGTTGGGCGTTCGCCAACAGAGGTTGGGCATCGCCCAACCTCGGGATTCGTGCCTATAAAAGGCACGGATCCCCATGCATTTGGGAGAGGGTTTTTTGGGAGCTTCTCTTTCTAAAAAAAATTATTTTTAGAGAGAGAAAGTAAATTTTTTTGGAAAAACATTTTTTTCCTAAAAAATTGAAAATTTCCAAAAGTTAAATATTTTACAAAAAACACCGAAAAATCACAACTCGTGGAATCAACCGACTTCGACTGTCGATACCGATCTTGAGGTATTATCTGAGGACTAGACTCGTTTAATTTATTCATTTCGTTTATTTATTTTATTTATAGTTTTGTTCATTTATTTATTTTATTTATAATTTTGTTCATTTATTTATTTTATTTATTTTATCACATTTATTTATTTTTCCGTATTTATTTAATTTCCGTCTCGTATTAAATAAACGTTTTGGTTTTAAATAAAAAAACTCATTTTAAAGTCCCAACACGAACCGTGACCCAATTTAAGGGTAGTTCGGGACTAAAACGTTGTAAATATAGAATTTAAAAGTGTTTTTTTCTAATTAACGTTTTAAAGTAAAACATCGTTTTGGGAGGCACCGCTATAGACTATGACCCGATTTGGGTAATTCGGGGACCAAAATGATGGAATAGAGTAGATCTAAAGCTTTTTAATAAATCTGAAAAGTTTGGGGCTGTTTCTGATATTCTGTCTTTTCTATCATTAAAAGGAGTTTAGCGACGGATTTTCCGTCGGTAAAGCTGCTGGAACTTAAAAAAATGTCTTTTTTGACATTTATTCTTGTATATATATATGTACAATTATGTAATATGTTTATTAAAACTATTTTTAAAGTATATAACTAGTAATTACTTATTATGTATTTACTTATTTTAAATATTTGGGGATCATTTACATTAATTTAGTTGTGTAAAACTATATGTATATGTTTCCTTTAAATTCATTTAAACTAGATTAAATAGGCAAAACTATTTTGGGGGTTATTTTCTAGGAATCTTTTATGAGAAAGGCTATTTTGGGGTTAAATGCTATTTTCTTATTTATGAACCTTATTCATTATTGTTTTTGTTTTTAATTAGGATAATAAGTATACTATACTTGGTACTGTTTTCCATTTTCTTGGGTACATATCAATAACTATAGTGTATATTATGTTTTACCTTATTTTTAATCTATAGGTGTAATCACCATTTTTACTAAAAATGTATATATATATGTACATGTATTTATTCTCCTTTTGGGACTTTCTATATGTATATATTTCAAATGTATTTGGTTGGGTGAATTTGGACTTAACTTGTTAATTGTTGTAATTATGTGCTAGTAAGGATTAATTGAGTGGAAAAAAGAGAAAATAAACCACACAAAGTGATTTCAATTTGCTTATTTATTTAAAGGTTTATAGAGATTCCTAATGTAAATAAAAGGGTTTTTAGTTCGTTATCATTTTCAAACGACTTCCTAAAATATCACGTTTTGAAACCTTAATCCGCTCCAACGACGGATTAAGCGAACCTTGTAATTAAAAGCGTTTTCCGGCAAATAATAGAGTTTTGAATCGTTTTTCTATCTAAACGGTTTTGTACAAAAATAAATGGACTTGTATGCTTAATCACGTTTTTGGTTAAAATTTCTTGTTTCACGTTTTCCAAACACTCGAACCGTTCCAACGGCGATTCGAGTGAAAAACATGTAAATTAACGGGGTTTTGAAACGTATCTAAATCGTTCCAATGGCGATTAAGGTACGAACCATGTAAATAAACCTTCTTTCGGGGAGTGAGATTAATTTAGATTTAATGTATAACTTAAAGCATAATTCACGTTGTAAATAAACTAATTCTTCCTTATATCTCCCCTTTCTTCTACATATTTTAATTCATGTAAATGGGTGATTCTTTACTAAAATGGCTTTCGATAATATGCTCAAAACGGTTTTCAAAACGAGAAAGAAAAGGTTTCAAATGAATTTTAAACTTAAAGAAATATACGATTAGTCCGTTAGCGCCTAACATGCTAAGCAGGAGGCCGGTGGTTCAGAACCGGGCGATGTCGGGGTGCCTAGTAGCCTTTCTCCGGAAAGGAGCTAGCCTTCTCGGCTCGTACCCAAATTTCCCGAACCCTCACCGGTCTCCCGTAAGGGATCGGTGTTCATTTCCCATTCGTGGGTGGCGACTCTTCCATACTCCGAGCTCCGGCCCTGCCGAGCAGCTTGATTCCGCGATTGGTTGCTTTCGGCGCCAATCACAACATCTGTCGTCAACGATGTCCACCCCCCGGGTCTTCGGGGCGAGGCTGCGGCACCTACAACCGTGAAACCAATATCGGTTACTATTGCTGCTGTATTATGATTCCTTCTTCAAAAAATTACTATTCTAATAATGCGTCTGTAGATATTTAACAGATGTAGCTCACCCGTTTCTGTCGATGCTAGAAACTCAGTTGTTCAATGTGCATTTGAATATTTGATGCCTTTATGCAATATTAAATTTAATGACTTCAACTCTAAAGAAACATAGAAATTGAAGAAAAGAAATTTAATGCTAGCGTCCAAGTGATAGGGGCTAAGTCAATAGTTGTGCTTGGTCGTAAATACACAACGTTAAAACATTTTGTACGAACGTGTTTTACAAGTCCTCCGTTCTATAAGTACACTATTTGGTGGTTTTGATTTGGATGAGTTTTTTACTGATCTATAAATTTGTATCCCGTAATTTTTTTTAAAAGTCTATTGTCACATGTATTGTGTTTTTTTTTTTGAAATAATACTGTCAATTCATTTAGTACACAGTTGCAACTGTGCATTTTATTTATTTTTTATATATTTGATTGAATCTCCTTTTAAAGAAAAAAACGAGTCTTTAATTTTGACTTATACACAAGGAAATAACTAAAACTGATGTGTTATTCTATTAGTATTTTATCACAACATTTAGTATATAAACTAGATTTAGTCCCGTGCAATGCACAGAGTTCTTTTTTCCAGGAATTCAATATATAAATTGCAAATAACAATAAAAATTCTATTTATAAGTTAAATGTTAATTGAAATATATGAAATTAAATTGATACTTTTGAAAATTTCTTGAAAAACTAATTATATATATATATATATATATATTCTCATCACATATACAATTGAAGCCTTCCAATACAACATAATAGGCTGATAAGTACTACATATAGAGGTTGTCTTTGTCAACAAATAGCTAAAACCAAATTAACAAAAATAGTCACTCCGTCCCCATTCTAACAGTGTTTAAAAGGGAATTATTAACGGAGTTCAGTCTTCTTCTTTTGCCAAAGCTTGTCTAAGGGCACTATTAGCATCACCCTGCAACATCACATTCACAAAGATTGACTTGATCAATACCATATGTTAATCAAATTTCATTTCAAAGGACATTCATATTTAGAATCATTAGCATGACGGATGTGAACATGGGTGATAATTTCTGACAGGATAACACGATTTAAAGAGACAATGTGGCATACACGACATGATTGTAATTTTTCTTTTCTCTATATCATACATAATCATATGAAACATATAGATAACATAGCACAATTATGACACTATAACCCGAATTGCCACCTCTAGATGTGAATGCATTATAAGCTGAAGCTTTACATTCATATCTACTGCATCACCAAACATAACACTTAAGAAAGGAATGAGGTAGTTTAACAAACTACTATTATAGCCGAGCCTGTCATCATACCAACACAGTACCTCTACATAATTGACTTCAAAAAGATTCATATAAGTTCATTAAAAAAGATTCATATAAGAATTACATAAATCACAAGGATAATAATTCAGATTGACACCAATGCTATCATGTAGCACCAAAGTTGAAGCTTCATTTTTTTTATTTCTCCTTTAACAGGATGATTGATTTCTTCTATCCCAAACCTATTTATTATTTGAGCTGAAGTACAAATACAACTTTTTTTTACAAATTTCTTTCACTTGACAGTGATAATTCCTCATAGATAATTGTTAATATGTTAACAAATTTGAACTTACAAAACATCAAAATACTCCATGACTTCAATTGCTGAACAAGATTCATCATAATGAAGAAGTCTTCATTTTTTCTTTCCAAAATCATTAAATTTAAAAAGCACTATGAATACTTAATTTCATGGAAAAAAAGAGAGGAAAGAAAAAATCAAGAAAGGGAACAAACCTTAGAGCTTCTTCATTTTTTAGTCTACACTTCAATGAAGACATTCATTGAAAAAATGATTCAAAAGCACATAGCAGAGATAAACAAAGGATC
Organism: Euphorbia lathyris; assembly: GCF_963576675.1. Taxonomy (NCBI): domain Eukaryota; kingdom Viridiplantae; phylum Streptophyta; class Magnoliopsida; order Malpighiales; family Euphorbiaceae; genus Euphorbia; species Euphorbia lathyris. The sequence goes on from NC_088916.1 coordinate 79,554,492, forward strand.
CGAAATTTCAGAAATGAGTTTCATTTTATTGAGTTGATGGATCCTAAAATAGCATAGAGCAGAGATACATTAGTGAACAATGTAAACTTTAGTTCATATTATATGTATAACATCTTTAAAATCTCAAGGTATTCTGACTGTAAAGAGAACTTTGGTTAATTGATGAGAAATAATATTAAATTTAGCTTGCTATTTATGTTTTCATTTAACAAAAAAACAAAAACAAAATGCATACGCTATCGTTGCTCTGCCCTTTGGATGCTCAAACATGTTGAAGGAGCCTACGTTGAAATTTGGCTTAACCAAAATGATTAGCATTTGAACAAATTGAATCAGCAGAGACCTCCATTGATTCAAACTCACTCGAACAAAGTGCCACATCACTTACATTGTAAGGTTAACTATCTGGTAGAGAACCAACATTTCACAATTAGTCCTTCCCTCGGCTAACACAACATAAATAATCAAAGTAATAAATTAAAAGAAAAATAAGAATCAAACATCTGTAACTAAGAACATTTCTATCATATCAAACTTCACAAATTAATTTTCACCTTATCAAAGGCCAACAGAGAAAAGTTCCTAATTTAGCTAAATCTGTCTTTGTAAATTTAGCAATTAAACAGATGTAAACATCCACTTGTTTCTGATAATTGACTCCCATACTCCTAAATATTACAACACCACTCAGTTGAATGTTGGAAGGAAGTAAAGTACCACTGCTATTTATATTCCACCAAAACCGAATGCAACTTGTAAATTAAGAGAAAGGAGAACATTTATTATATTTATAATATTGAGGGCCTAAAACTAATTAATGGTAGTTGAGAGAATATAAACCCATGGCATGTAACATAGAATAGTGCATAATTCTAAGAATGCCACTTGATGATAGTATTTTGTTGGAGAGGAATTATTATTTGTTGTTGGGAATGAAACAAAAAGAGATACTAATAATTATAAGTAGCAATATTAATTATCAAGTAGGATTATTGCTTCTGAGTTTTGGCTTTTGTGTATTCAATTGTTTTCATTTTAATTGGTGAAATGGTGATTCATGCATATGGGCTGTTGATTTGTTCGAATGTAACAATCGATTAAGATATATGAACGGTTGATCATTGAGAATATATATGCATTAGCATACTAAAAAATTAGCTTTTGGATAGGAAGGACACTTGAAAGAGCTACTGAGCATATTTGAACAACAGAAAAATAGCTACGACAAACAACTCAACTAATCAGAGCAGCTCTAATGATCAAACTGATCCTAGCTAATCACATATCTAAGCTTCTAAGCCATCAATGGAGTTGCGAAATTGCAAATCAGATTAAGGGAGTGCAAGTGGCTGAACAAATCTGATGCAGGAAATGTAGTTAAAATATGTTAGTTGTGTTGCCGAGTTGTAGATTAGTTACAACTTACAAAAAATAAGTTCATAAGTAAGGACATTTTCGTAATATTTGCTGTTTCAGAATTGAAATTTTTCTCCACCATTGTTGCATGCATCTGATGCCATGGACAATTGCAAAAAGAGGTGTATTCGAAATCGCCAGAATTGAAACAATAATAAAGAAAAAGAATCGGTGCAAAAAGTTAAGTGAGAATTCATTACACAAATAAAAAGGCTATAAATTAATCACTTCCAACTCCAAATGACTTGATATTACTAAATACATACATCAATAGTCCCAACCGTGAAATAAGAGAATAAGTAGAAAACTAATCAGAAAATCCAGTAGAAAAGAAAACCTAATCAGAAAATCCAATAGAAAAGAGAAGGTTAATAAATTTACCCATATTTCCTAGCGTTTGCAGGCTGCCTTCCAATTTACCCGCATTTCCCAGCGTTTGTAGGCTGCCTTCCAAGCTCATACCTTCAAGAGACAGAAGAAAAAAATTCACATACAAAGAACTAAAATTTGGAGGGCAGATTATAAATTGCCCAAACTTTAAACTATAACAGCTCTACATTCAAACTAAAAGTTAGGTTTATAAGCTTCTCTCTGCTCCCAAGCTCTGCACAGAAAACAGCTTGTGTTTTCAGTGAGGAAGAAATGACGAGGGTTTTTGGGTTATACAGGAAGTTGGAAGTGATTAGTTTTCAATCAAAGAGTTGGGTTTAGTTAGGAATGAAATAGTTTTTATTAGATAAAACCTTTGTTACGATATACTGAGCTTTTGAAAATATTCCTGATTGCCAAAAAACAGGGTAAGGGGTGAGAGATTTAGGGTGTCTTTTATCTTACTCAAATGTCGTGATAGATGTGAAGATCGAATCCATTAAGAAGTGAACCACTTGACAGATAGTCCCAAAATGTTCTAGGAGAGAAAAAGACGCGACAAGGGAGAGAAACAGATGCATATCAGATTGAATTTTTTAATAACTTAAAAATGGATTAAGGAGAAAATTACACATCAACAGATGTCTCTGTAGTGTGCCGCATCACATAGTAGGTGCTCTATTTTGATGACACGTAATACTTTTGTTCCACCTTTTATAAATATAATAGATAACACATGTATATGGAATTAAGAGAATGTATTCTCTGAGTTTTATATTCCTATGACTATAATCAACATCAAATACCTTCTTCAAATGCCCATATACCTAAAACATTAAAAATGCTTAAATCCCAATGATCATCAAACAACTAAGGCTTGAATTTAAACTTTAATTTTAGAATTCTTTAATGTTTACTTATACACAAGGAAATAACTAAACATGATGTGTTATTCTATTAGTATCTTATTATACCATCATTACAAGAAAAATGATTTTTAACGAGAAAAAGTTAACGAGAATAATAAAATATTCTTATTAAAAGCACAATCACAATAATTATAATGAGAATAAATTATATATTTTAGTAATACTCACAAAACAATTTATTTGTTTAATTTTATTTTATTTTATTCTCATTAATATTTATTTTTTTTACCAATTATTAGATTTAATTACTTATTATTCTCATTATATTGTATTTTATCTTAATGTTAATAAGAAATATTATCCTCACTAATACTTTCTAATAATTTTCCCCAAAATATTACCGTCAAACCCTTCCCCCCAAATATTTCTAATTCGACAAAAAAAAATTTGGAGTTTACCGCCCCCTTTCCTCAACCCTTATTACGGCCCCTAATTTACAGACCTACCATTTCTTTCCTTCAAGCACAGATATCATCAATCCTTATTCCTTCAACCCTTGTGAAAGCATATGTTTTACCCAGAATGTGTGATGGTAGGCACTTTCATTTGCTTTGATGGTGGAGGCTTTTTCCCCGCCCTAATGGACAGCAATCTCTTCCAGCATTGATTGGTCGACTGTGATCAAATTTTCTGCTATCGTTACATGTATTTTCTTGATCTAGTGTAAATCATTCTGAACCAAGATGTTTAAGCCCTATCTAAATCTCTTTAATCTATTTCTTCAATTTATATTCTTTAGGTGTTACTGCAAGTGGTTGATCGCGTTCCAGATCTGATTTTCTCCATGCTATTTTTATCTGCTGATCGCTTTCCAACAGACCTAATTTGTTGAAGTTAAGGAGTGAGTGCATGTTTTTTTCCATGGTTAATCTATTTCGTGTCTGAAATTAGCCAGATATAGCAACTTGGTCCAAGTTATACATTTTACTTAATTATTTAATGATGTTGATTGCTGTAAAAGAGTTGTTGCTATGATGTTCAAACCATTGGTTGCTCAAGGTTCTGAATTTTTCAGATAGTATTATTGTGCAAGATGTGTTTATGCTGGAAAGTAAGTGGTGCTATTTATATATGAATAATTTCTGGTGGGTAAATCAATTTGTTGCATATTTTTGTTTGGCTAGATATCTTACATATTCAGGCTGATATATACTTGAAAACCCAAATTTAAGATGAAGAACCATGTGTGATAAGTAAAGGTTAGTTGCATATACGAACAAATATATCTTAACTTTCATGTGAGGAAGCACCTTGAGTTCATTTGGATTGCTGGGTCCAAATCTGTGTCATGTTGCAGTGTCTAAATCCTACTCGACCACCTATGTTATCTTAGTTTGAAACATGCCTCAGCTTAATTAAATGACTTAATTGTTGCTGCTCTGTTTTATGTTGTTTCAAATTGTGTCAAAATGATTTTCCTAAACTCTATATGTTTTATGTATGTACTTGTTCTCACATTGATCTATATGTTAGTTGAATAAGGTAAGTTTCTAAGAGATGTTACAGCTTAGGATGATCTCTTTCATGTTACACATTTGTGGCTTTCTATCGACTAGTTTTCGTCCTATATCTGAAAAATGGACTCTTGTGCTAGAAAGTTCAGCACATCTCTTAAATGAAACTTTTGAAGGAAAAATGGTTGTCTCACAATAATCAAAAATCACAAAGATTACCAAAAAGGTTAGGAATACCAGTCCAGAACTGGTTACCAATTTTGTAAATAGAACAAGAATACCAGTCCAGAACCGGTTTTGTTTACAGAACATGACCACTTCTGTAGCATAATTGGTAACTAGTTATGGACTAGTATTGGATCTGAGTATTGCTCATCATGCTTCAATTTGGATTATTTGGATGTCATTAAGTTCTTATACTCACCTGCTTAAGAGCATGATACTATTTTTTGCTTCCATTATTGGCACATTCAAATAGCTATAATGGTTCTAACTTTTATAGCTATAAGTAATATGTATCTCCAAAAGTATTAGTGCTTAAAAGTTCCAATTCGTGGTAAGAATAAACCATTGTATAACCACTTTTAGTACTTTGGAAATTTAATTAACTGAGAATGTTATTTTATCCCTCATTGAACTCCTATGATTTTCTTGTTTAATAGTTATATTTTGTTTGAGATTTTTTTTAATTGAGCTCTTGTTCATAATTTCTCCAGTAAACGACCCTGATTCAAAATGTGTACCAGTTTCAACTTTGATGTGAGCTCCTTGTCTAGTTGGGTCAGTTTATTTACAAGGAGCATGGCGAAATTCAATACTAAAAGGTCATGTATTTTGAAGGTGTTCCTGCACTAATTCACCAAACTGGAGTATCATTGGATGCAATCTTGGACCTTGCATCAATTTTTAAAATTGGCAGGTATGTCAATTCAGTTAGTTATATTAAATTAATGAGAAAGTTGATCTTTGTTCTTAATTCTAAAATACTTCCATACATGTACATATAGAACCATAGCTTCAATATTCTTGGCATAAGGCTTGTTTCCCATTACTTTGCCGTTTTTCTTTTTGTAGTCTAATATTTTCACTACTTAACTATATCAAAGCTCAACTAGGTTCATTGCTGATGAGCGAAGAGACCGCTAACTACAAGGATCTCTTCGCTGCTACTCAGGGACAAGTGTACCCCATCGTATCAAGTAATAAATCTGGTTAAGTCCAAATATAGAATCCATGGGATTTATACCCACAAGTATTAAACTACTCGGTTCTATACGTTATCTAAGCGGTGAATACTTTAGATTTGAGTTTGGGTGATAACTATAACTACTCCTAAACTATGGGTGAAACAGATGTGTACAGTTCAAACTCTAATGAAGTGATATGGGTAATGATAAGTTACAATACACGACAAACAATATTTCGGAATATATACAAGTAACAATTTACTCTTGCAAAGACGATTATCTATAAACCGAACAACTCCGTGAGGTTCTTAGATCGTGATTCCCTCTTAAGGCGACTCTAATTCTTAGGTTCAGAAAATAGGGCCCGTAAGTTCCGTGGCTTGTCAATTCCTACGGTTTCTGGTTTGTCACTTCCGGTAAGGCAACTCTCCACACTTAATCTTTTGCTAGTCCCGAGCAAAATTTCACTGAATTTATTCTTTAACTAATCTCTTTATGAAAATAAAACATATATCTCTGTATTTACTTTTTAAATTAGTTAAGCCGAAAAGATTAACTTCGCATGGCAAATTTATACGCAAAATATCAAACTAACTTAGTATAAAGGCGATATATCATTCGTCTTATATCTTTATTTTAAAACTGAAGTATTCGGGACGAAATAAGCACGCATGTTATTGAGTCTTTCGCCTCAAGGCATTTCAAAGCACAAAATTTCCTTTCCCAAACCTAAACTAATATATGGGATATATTAAATGAATAAGTACTTGGGTTAATTATTTGCTAGTTACGCCTGAGATAAGGGTGGTCTTGATCGTAACCTTATACCCTTTTTATTTGCTTTGTGTTCGCTTAAGAGGTACCGACCATACCATGGGTGGACGCAATCGTTACTTTAAACTTAAACATGCTTATTATTTTGCTTTTAAACGTTCCTTTCATACCTCGATTGTGATAAGGTTGGTCTCAATCGTGGCCAAAAGTAAACGGTACTTAATTTTCTTCCCTTTCATACCTCGATTGTGATAAGGTTGGTCTCAATCGTGGCCAAAAGTTAAGAATCCAACTAATTGATTAATTAATATGAATTATAAAATTTAAATTGTAAATTGGGAAAAAGAAAGATAACACATTCATCCTATATTGACTTAAAATTCAACATGTATTATGGCTAAAGTTCCTTAAAAACTTCAATTGGTGTTAATGTAAGACGAAATCAAACCGAGCTAAAATTGTTAGTTCAATTTAATGCCTATAAACCTAATTGAAAATTTAAAAATAAGATTTATTGTATCATGAATTTATGATATAAAATAGAGATAAAATAAAGAATTTTATTAACTTAAATACATTCACTCGAGACGTTTTTACTTAAAATCGTATCGGAGATTTGTGAAATTTTTTTTAAAAATTATTACCCGTATAGAAATATCATTTCTAACGATAATGATAACCTAAAAATAATCATAAGTTAAAATACTTTAAACATATAAAAATGTAACGTTATGAAAAATAATGTTAAATAAATTGTGTTGCAATATATGTTGCATTTGCATAAAACAAGTGTTGCATTTGAAAATGTTGCTTGAAAATTATTTATTCTTATTCGTTGCATTTATTCGTATGTGTAATAAAATGATATATGCAATATCTCCTCCCACACTTAATTTGGACCATGTCCTCATTGGTGCAAAAATGATAAAACACGAAAAATTGTACGAAATAAAGCATACGAAAAGAAAATATATAAATATGAAATGGATTGTATCCAACATAAATAGAAATTAAAATTGTACCAAACTTAATCAAAAATAACATAAAAGATAAATGAGTTGAGAAAAGATAAGATAAAATCTATTCTTATGAAGGTGAACCCGGTGGAGACAGTGTGGTCACGACGTTGTGACGATGGAAAAATGATAATAACCGGCATCATGTATTAGCATCCACCTCGGTAATCCTCGAATGCATCTTTAGATTGGTCTCAACAATATCAGCTAACTGCAAATCCATTGACGGTTGTGTGCATTCATTGAGTTCAAAATTTGTTGCAATTTAACTTGATTATCAAGATTGTGCTCATCACCAACATGCCCTTGTGCATGTGTTTGGGCATCAACATGCTCCTCCTTCACACTTTTTAATACATATCGGCATCCCCAACAAAATATCTGCTCAGCACCATTACCATGTGAACGTGAAGTACCAACATTGAACTTGCAAAACTAGCCATCACTGGCTAACCATGAAATGAATGTGTAAAATTGCGGCATAATCCAACATCGGAAAATTATTAGGAGTAAGTGATTGAAAACTGCTCCACAATACTCGTAGCATCCAAAACAAAACCCGTAATCAAAGTACGCATAGTAACGTGCTTATTGGTTGAAATAGAAACATGGTTAAAATTGTCAAAAAGTAATCCACTGCTATCTACCACGAAAACCAACGATCTTTAATAAGCGTGCTAGTAGCATTCTTGGGATGAAATCCATCCAAACTAGGCAAATTATGTCCAAACCGAATTGCTTTGAAAATTGATGGCTTAACAATAAACTATTTTGTATGATATCCAAACTAAAAACGCATCTCGACATCCCCAACTTCATAAATTGGAACCTAATTCTGAAATATAATCCTCTCATTCCTTTGTAGCATGGGAAAGAGTAATCTTCTTATGTCTAGGCATTTGGAGGGTTAGGCTATGAAGGTTGTGGTTGGGAAAGAAGTATATTGGGTAGGCAAAAATTTGGTAAAAGTAAAGGTGATATGGTGTGGAATTAATTGTACTAGGAAGAGTTTGGATTGTGTAATTGGGAAAAATAGGAGGTGATATAAGGTTTGTGTAAGGGATAGGTATATATAGGTAAGAATATAGGTGTTTAGGAGTTTAGTGTAGGAGTAGGAAAAAGTTGCAAAATTGGATAAATTTGTGCCTACAGGTCGCGTATCGCGACTAAAAACCCCGTTTTGATAAAATTCCTGTGCAAATATGACCTATAAATGAAAACATGTATACCGGAAACTTAAAAACACAAAATAAAACATTAAAATGCAAGGAAAACCAAAGGTTTAGCCTTGATAAATTTTGAGTAATGAAACATTTAAAGCCTTAAAGGAATAAGCAGTGAATGGAAACATTAATTCACATAAGTTTAAAGGAATAAGCAGTGGATGGAAATTAATCTTCTAAGAGATAATGAACGTAAGTCCATGTAGGTTTTTATTCATGCTTAAAACTTAAACATGAACCTTATTCAAATTAAAGTAGTATTCAAATAAAGAAACATTTAACCTTAAACATTAACCTTATTCTAATTGATACAGATTTATATGAAAAATTGTATGTTTTATTTTAATAAGTTCATACTGATATATGCAAAAATCAACACGATATAAGTTCATAATTTCATAATTAAAATTAAACTCAATGATTGCATGAAAATGAAAATTTATTATCATGTTCAATAGTTAATAATGATTATAACTTATTAGCATTTAAGATATATATGTACAGATTCATTTGCTAATAGTGTATAAATTTTAACAGACATAAACCAGAACATAAGATTAAAGTATGAAATGAATTTGAATTCTTATTGCAGGAACACATATTTACATAAATCAACAAGAACATATATACAAGGAAAATAAAAAACAAACCTATATACAGAAACAAACAAATAGATTAAAAGTAAGCAAAACAAATTATTAATCACTTATTCATATTAAATCTGAAACATTGAAACTTATGCAGATTAATGAAATGATATACAGAGTCATTTTAACATCATATACACATTCATGTTTGAAGGTTATACTGTTCCACATGAACATATATATAGATTCATTCAAATAAGTTGCATGGTTAACATATACTAATAAAAAATAACCAAAGAATCAAAGTTGATATGTCATCAAAATTTACAAACATATGTATAGAACAAAACTTAGAATTATCATATAAAATGAATGTTCATGAACTTGTTCAATAGTTATTAATGATTATAATTAATGAACATGTAATATATATGAAAAGTCAGATGTTCAGAAACATTTCTGAAATGGATACAGATTCAAAATAATTACAGATTTATTGTAAAAGTTATACTGTTTCATTTAAACTTAGATTTGGATGTATTCGTATAACTTGTATGGTTAACGTATTTTAAGCAAAAAGAATCAAGAATCAAACTTGATAGTTTTATTAAAATGAGAAGACATATATACAAGTTACAGAAAGAACAGACACAAAACAAACCTATATACAAACTATATATAACAAATAGGTTTATAATATCTTCGTTCTTCATCATGTGTGTAAATGGGAAACGGTGCACCGTAGCATTCTGATAAATCAGGACGCTTGTTGTGTGCAGCAGTAATCTTCTTGGAAGATTTATGCTTGGAAGTAATGGTTTTGAGAAAAGGAAAAAGTCTCTGGAACTTTTTTTTTTGAAAGGTTTGAGAAGAATATCAGATTTTGTCTGAAAGAGATGAAAAGTATGGAAATCTGATCTTCTCTAATTATTTATAATGATGTTAGGATGAATTAATGTGTCTGTTGGTGGCGAAAAGGTGCAAATTCACACCATTTGAACATGAAGAATCTTAATTTTTGTGAAATATTCAGCAATGGTGCATGAACTGAAGAAGAAAGAAGAGATATAGGTCCGATATATGCTCGTCTCGCGACCGTGAATGGCGATTCTCGGTCGCGACAAGTCATTTTCAGAGAGAAAATCTCTCTGAAAATTTCTTGATTTCGCTGAAGTTACCGAGAATTATTAATTCTCGGTCGAGAATTTCGATTCTCGGTAAGTTTAGAATTTTTTTTTTCCTTTCCCTTGAAATTTTGGAATCCTGAATTCTCAACTGAGAATTCATATTCTCGGTAAGTTCAGAAATTTTACCTCCCTTCCTGAGACAAACTGAGATTGCTGATTCTCAACTGAGAATCCGGAAATCTCAACTGAGATTCTTGGGATTCATATATACATATTGGTTTCCTGAAAACTAATTAAAAGCAGGTCTGAAATAAATTCTTATTGATTTTAAACTTGATATACATATCTAAAAACTAAAAACTAAATAGAAATAAAATCATAAAAATAAACAAATGTAAATTAAATTTAAAAACAAGTAAAAATGAAAATAAAACAACAAACAAGATTAAAGATAAACAACATAAGGTTTGAAAACGAAGTAATTAATTTTTATTGAATACGTCCACGAATTCAATTTTCTCGAATTGGAGCGTCTTCGTACTAAAAAAAAAAAATTTATCAACTAAATATGGACTTGTCCATTTTAACTTACCTGGGAATAATTTCAAGCGGGAATAAAAGAAAGTAGAACTATACCCCCAACTTTGAAATTATCATTATATTATTTCTCTTTTTTTAGCATTTTTTTAAGCGCTTTTTTTTTTGCGTTTTCTCAATTTAAGGATCTAATGATTTCGGTTGAATGCCCGAACTTCTGGTTCTGGCCTTAAACAAAAACTACGTACATTAACTGAAACTTTCAAAACTATATTAAAAGTATACAATTTCTTCCTGACGGATAAGATAATTTCATCGACTGTATTCCTCATTTCCGTTTTTTGATATATCTGTTTGAGAAGAGTTGATCGGTTATTTCTTGGAGAGATAAATGTAAGTGTTTAAGGAAGTGATATGAATAAAGAAAAAGAAATTATTTGGTTTTAATGTAGGGTTTGTATAAATTTGTTCACAAAGAGAAATGATGTTTTTGGCGAAGGGTTAAGTGTATAGAAAATAGGTAAAGGTGTTTGAGAAAAAGGTAAATTTCTTAAAATTTGTTCACGTCTGACATCCTGTTTCATAAAAAGGTAAATTTGTTCACGTCTGACATCCTGTTTCATAAAATTTTCTTTTCCTTCTGATGTATCTGCTAGCCAAATTTCTTTTCTGTAGACTCCTTCTGTAAATTTCATTGATAATCAAATCTCCAGGTTATCTTTGAAAAAACTTGAATTTTTTATCTGCAAACATCTAATTGCAAACGTTAAATAACAACGAGGATTTAGTCCTAGTGACCATCCTCAATAAATAATAAAAACTAGAAAATAAATAAATACATAAATATATTATAAACCAAGGTTCGAAATAAAACACGAAAAATATAAATTTTTGTTAAAAATTAGGCGTTCCCCGGCAACGACGCCAAAAACTTGTTGAGCGATTTCCGCAAGTGCACGGTATACGCTTGTAGTAATAAAAGATATCGATCCCACAGGGAACGTTTTTTAACAAAAACTTATTTTGAATCAATTAGATTTACTTTTAAGGTTTATAATATGTAAAATCGTTTAATTGGATTTGGTTTTGAAATTGCTAGAATAAGAATTAGATTAGAGTATGACAAATGTTAGAAAATACTTCTGATTTAGGGATAAATTTACAAAACAGAAACGTTTAGTTCTTTAGAAAAGTAAACAAATGTATTCGTTTGCATTAAGCAAAGAAAACAACTTTAAACTTTGTATAAATTATAATGATGAAATAAACGTCGATTCCTCTAATTTTAGGGCTTTGAACTGCAGTCAATCCTCCTACGGTCGGGTTAGATCGCTACCTTAACCAAATTGATACTCTACTGGTGATATCAATTTGCCTAAGTGTTCAACAAAGTTTCCTTGTAAAGATTTTGAATTTAACTACGTTTTAATGAAAACACCAGAACTCACTTCGGATCATTTACCAAAGTGCTACATAAAAATCTATCGAATAGAATGAACTTTATTAGATGAAATATAAATTTGATACAAGTTTACAGAGAACAAGAAGCATGGAAACTTTCGACGACTTGCAAGTGAACGGGTTGTCAATCCTTTCCTTGGGTTTCGTTAGAGTTTGTCAGGCTCAGGGGCGGATCCTCTACTAAATCTTCTCGCTGTAACTTCGTAATAGAGATACGATCGGCTACTACCAAAATGTAAACTAATATGAACAAATCTAAACTCTACTGTGTTTGTAATTATTTAATAAACAATGTGTGTACATCATATTGCTTTTTACAGAATCGAGCTTCTAATCTCTGACTAATTTCTGAGTCAGAGTTTCTGCATAACTCATGCACTAATCTTAAAATCTAACTCTCTCATTATTATTTCAACTCTCAATCAACTCTTTATTTATAGATGTTGAAGAGTCGTGATTGAAGTGTCGTGTCCGTTGTGAAGGGTCGTATCCTCTGCGAAGAGACGTTTCTATCCACCCGAACGAACACGTTTTTTGGAATTTAAACATGTGTATGTTGTGCTGCAAAAGCTGCTGATCTTACCGAGAATGGAAATTCTCGGCTGAGAATGAGGAACTGATTTTTGGTCTTTGGAACATAAAGGAGAGATGCTAGGATTTAGCATGTCACGACCGAGAATTTAGGATTCTCGGTCGCGGCCCACAATTCTCTACCGAGAATTTGGAATATTCTCCCATTTCTGACTTCGTTCTTGTCTTCCTTGTATCGGTGTGCTGATTTCTTCGTCTTTTGGCTCCTAACTTAGGGTTTTTCCTTCGTTTTTGACCTCTTTTCGTTCCTATTTGGATTTTACCAAATATTTAGGTACCTTGTATGAAAGAAACATATTCGAAAGTAAAAGTACTCTAAAATAGATATAAACAACATGAATTCATAGCAAAGCTGATGTAAATATTAATGATATTTTATGTATATTTTGGGCTTAACAGCAACACCTATGTGAATCCTAGTGGATTTCGAAGTTCATAATAAATATCAACACATATGATGAAATTGAAATTATAAATCATATATTATAACTGTGGAATGCATAAATGCGGAATACAACCAAGTCTAGCACATAGGAAGAGTACAAGCTAATTAACAAGTAAAAAGGGAAGAAGAATCAGCCTTTAGGAGGAAGGAGTTGCAGCTGCAGCAGAAGGGTACCAAGCGGAGTACCAAGAGCCGGGGGTGCAGGCTCAATTCCAAGCTATGAACATGATGATGGCAGAGATGTGGGATCTCAACCTCCGAACCTACAACATTGTTCAGTAGATGGACCAACGGTTCACCAATTTTGAGCAGAATATGGATCAGAGGCTCACCGGTCTCGAGTACATAGTGGCAGACTACTACAAGCGCTATAGCATGGCATGGCCATATCCCCTGGCCGATCAGTAAGTTGTCTTCTCCACCCTAACTTTTTGCACATGTGTTTTATGGTTTTAGATGCAATGTTGGAACTTATTGCATATTTTAAGTGTGAGAAGGATGGGTAGACAAACTTACAAAAATTTGTATAAATTTTAAATTTTTGTTACGTCGTGTCCAGTTTAGTTCAGCATTTTCGGGTTTTGTTTATGCTTTATTTATGTTTTTGCATGTTTAGGACCTAAAATCGTAAACCTCCTTCGAATCTAAACTTCGTTATTTGTTTCTAAGGGCTGGGGACCGAATCTAAAATTGCATGACAACTAGTTTAGGTGTAGGACACAATCCTTGTATCTATAAAAGCATGAGCTAAAGTTTGCATTTAGACCCTACTTTTGAAGAAATGCTAAAATCAGTACTTAGGTAGATAACTTAAGAATTGAAGGCATGCGATATTGAACTCGAGTTTGGGGAGAACTAGTAAGCACAAGTTTGAAACCCAAGAACTGTGAGTTGAATTTGAGCCCAAGAGCGAACATCAAAAAGCTCTTTTTCTTGACATTTTTGTGTGAATGCTTTGACTTGTGGAAAGATTACAGATTTTGCACCTAATACTGAGTTGAACCTACATGCAATGATTTGAGATGTTAAACGATGAATCAGCCTCATTAGAACTAACCTTTTTCTTTACCTTGTTTTTTCTTTTTCATCCACTCTAGGAAGCCCATTTGAGCCTATATTTTGTACCTTATAGATTTTCTTTCGTTCTAACCCAATTTTTGCAAACTATCACTTAGTTTGTTACCTAACCCGAGTTTTTGCAAAGCTCACATTGAGTCTTTGTAGCGCTTTCTCTTTGTTTATGGCTATGTCGGGATTCAAATCATTGGTGCCTCAAAGATCACTATAAAAAAACCAATCCATCACGTGAATCAAACAAGACAAACAAGCAGATCTTCATCAAGACAAACTATTGAGTGAATACAAATTAGAAGCGATGTCAAAAAGAAAAAGCAAGTCCTTACACCAACTCCAATCATTGTGTAAAAGTCTAGAGTGTATTCAAAATGATATGATAAAGTGATGCACGAGATTCAAAATAAGGAATAAAGCTTTATTATGCTTATTGTTTGTAATAACCTTAATTTTGGGTATGTATATATAAAATAATAGTATTATGAGTAAAATAAAATTAGATTTCAAAAAAATTATTAATTGGATATAATATATTATTATTTAAAATTTTATCTTATTTCTAAACTTTAACCACTACTTTTGAAAACCTAGCCTGTATCAAAAAGAAAAAAAAAACTGTTTCCTCTTTCTCTTTCAAGAAAGCTGCCGCCACTCTCTTGTTCCCCTTTACGTTTTTTTTGAAGGAAAAACTAAAACCTCAAGTTCTGCTGCATTTTTTTTTGACCTTCTATGTGCTAAGCCAAGGCTATCAAAATCTATATAGGTAAGTCTAATTATTCTCTACAATATTATATGTATTCAAGGTTGTCTTTTTCTTTGTAAATTGTTCCTCAAATCCCATCTTTTCAGAGACATGTCTTTTCTAAAAACTCTTAAGATTTTGAAAACTGTACCCAAATTGATTTTTTTTTTATTTCTTTTCTTCTTTATGGAACTATTAAATTTACTAGCTTCAACCCTATCTTTTCCCGTAGACCCACCTTCTCTAGGTTTGTGCTTAGTAATTCATTATGTTATTTTAAAAAAAAAAATATAAAATTGTAAATGTCTTTGAACCCATCCATTTTTTATTTATTATATATAGTAGTTTGGTTCATGTAATTGTTTGTTTTGCTGGGTTTGGTTACTTCCCTGCACAATTTCTTTTTTTATAAATTAATCTTAAATTAGGGGAGTTGGTATTGTTTGTATCAATTATCCTATTACCTACAAATGATTAACTTCCTTTTTAAAGCCTTCCATATTTTACAAATGCTATGCCTTACATATTTAAATGAGTGATTATTCCATTGGTAATTTTTCTTCCAAATTAATTCCGATCAAATTGGTTTCTCAACATATAATATTTTATAGTCTTTAGTCAAGTTTCCAGATTACTTGAATTTTTTTGTAGAATTTGAAATGTCTATTATTCATCCCCTAAAGCGATAATTGTCCCCGTTAGTTTAGACATGATTAAGATTAGTTTACTCATTCTCAATTGTTACTGAACCAATAGGAAATTCTGATATTCCTCCCGTTGATTGAGAGACGAGTTGTCGGGGTTGGATTTCTGCTTAAGTTCCAGGTGAGTGGTAATTACAGTACATGACACGATTTGATTGAGATATCAGAATGGAAACCGTTTATCAAAAATTGGCATTTGATCGTATGTTTTCCTTTATAAAAGCGTGTATTTGAACCTTTATGTTTACTAAATATCCTTAGTATTAGAGCGTATATTCTGGGAACATGCCTTTATAGTTGATTTGTTTTACTCTCAGTTCCAAAGAAGTTATTAAAATTTGATTTGATATGATCTGTACTTTCTGATACGCGATTCATCGCAGTTATTACTTTTATTTTTGAAACCTGATAATTTCTTCAATCAGTTATGATTTTCTGATTTATATAGGTATACTATATGTTTTCAAACTGGTACAAGTGCTCAGTATATCTGTATCTGTTATCTGGCCTCTCACCGATCTTCATAACATTAGGATTTTGAATTTGTCTTCGAGTCATGATGTCAGTTGTCAGTTTTGTCGTCAGTCGTGTCAACATTAGAATCATGCATAAGATCGGTGAAGGCAATTATCTGTTATCTGTATCTGTTATTGGTAGCGCTTACCATTTATCTGGCCCTGGTGGTGTGCAGTATCACCACTCTGTTACACTGTACCATGTGTTTTAAAGCTTTTGTCTTATTTTCTGATTATACTAATATTTGATATTTTGAAAGGTTTCAGTGTTATGTTTGACAATTGATTGTCAGCATTTTGGAATTGATTATCTTATATTGCCCATTTAGTTTAACTGATTTTGAAATACTATATTTTGAACTATATTTGTCATGATTTAGAAGTGTCAACTTGCCTGCCTGTTCCCTTTCTGTTGTGTGCTGTAGCTACTACTCACTGAGGTTTTCGCTCGTATAGACGAAAATCTCATACCACGTTGAATCTTTTTTTTTTCAGATTAAGGTCCATGTTCGTGAGGTAACCCTTGGATTGATGTTGAAGGAGATTGCCTAATAAATTAGCTTTATATTATCTTTAGAGAATTTTGATTTTTGAGGTTTAGACTTGCACATTTGATTCTTTTAAGGTTTATTCATGTAATTGAGACGAGTTTGATATTCTGTTAGTAAATTTTGGAATTTCTATTAGTTCAGAATTTAGGCTAGCATAGATTAAAGTTAATTTAATTTATGCGCCGGTCATGGCCTGGTTTGGGTCGTGACAAAGGTGGTATCAGAGCAAGGTTTGGGTTCTTATAAACTTACTGTATAGGATTCACGTGTTCTGTTCGTACCCCTTATCTTGCATATCTATCTGGGTCTTCCTATTTACTCATTTTCAATACCTCATTTGCTAAAGTGTCTAACTCTGCTGCATGGATAGGTAATCATGCCTCCTAAAGGAAGAAAAAGAGGCAAGAATACGGTTAATGTTAGTACTAGGAGTAGGGTGACCGTTGAGAATTCATCTCAGCTTGATGGGGGAGCTTCACACCCTATTGGAGGAGCAGCTCCAGCATCTGAACCAATATTGCAACCAGCTGGAGGGTCATCTGAGCCCACTCATAGAGCTTCAACCTCTCAGCCTGCTCAAATATCTAACACTGATTTAGCTGCTGGATTGCAAGGAGTCTTTCAAGCAGTTGAAAGGCTAACAAATGTGGTAGGTGAGAACATACAACCAAGAACTACAAGATCTGCTATGCCTAATGATAGAGCACAATTACAGGATCTCAGTGACTTCTTGAGGTTACTACCTCCAAAGTTTTCGGGTGAGGATTCAGTAACCGATCCTATGGATTTTCTAGATGCTATGGACAGATGTTATGAGGTTTTGGGATGCACCAGTGTTAGGATGGTATTGTTAGCAGGGAATCAGTTACAAGGAGTGGCACGTAGCTGGTATCTTTCCAAAAGAGGGAATGGACTTGATAATGATTTCCTTTGGCCACAGTTCCGTGATTCCTTCTTAGAGAGGTTCCTTCCTCCTAGTGTTAAGGAAGCTAAAGCTTTAGAGTTTGAAGTGCTGAAGCAGGCTGGTATGTCTGTGAGTGAATATGAAATGAAATTCACTCGACTTGCTCGTTTTGGAGAGCATCTTATTCCAACTGAGGAGAGGAAGGCAAGGAGGTTTGAAAGGGGACTTCGAGACAGACTGTTAGATCGAATTGCTCCTCTACGATTGTCTAGCTTTGAGGAGGTGGTGGATCGGTCCAGGCAGATGGAGATGTTTGATGATCAGCGTAGGGCTCGTGATCAGAATAAACGTGCTCGATATGACAACCAGAGTGGTCAGCATAGTAGGGGAAGTAACTATTCAGTATCTCATGGGTCTCATTCCTTACCTGGTCAAGGAGGGCAATACTCCAAGAATAATCAGAGACATGGTCAGAGAGCTCAGTCCACTGGTACTCAGAATAGTCAAAGTTCCTCTAGATCATCATTCCCTACTTGTCAGCTTTGCGGTAAATTCCATGGTAACTCTCCATGCCATCGAGCAACTGGGGCTTGTTTTGGTTGTGGTCAGGTGGGACATAGAAGAAAGGATTGCCCAAGCAGTAACACAACACTAGCTGTGAGTCAGGACACAGGTTCTGCTCCTTTTGTTACTCAGCCATCTTCTCAGTATGGTGGTAGAGGCCAGAGTTCAGGAGGTCGAGGTCAGGGTGGTCGAGGTCCCAATCCAGCTCCTAATCATGCAACAACAGGTCGAGGTCAGTCTAGAGCCTTTGCTCTGACACAGCAGGATGCTCAGGCATCTAATGCAGTGGTGACAGGTACCATTTCTGTATGTTCATTTGATGCTAGAGTTTTGATTGATCCTGGTGCTACACATTCCTTTGTTTCTCCTTGTTTTTCTATGAAATTTGGTGTACCACCCACTATGTTAGATTGTCCGTTATCTGTGGCAACACCTATAGGAGATGTCCTTGACATAAATCTAGCTTTTAAGAATTGCTTAGTAAAAGTAGGGGAAAGGGAACTCTTAGCTGATCTTGTATTACTTGAAATGTTAGATTTTGATGTGCTTTTGGGAATGGATTGGTTAGCCTCATATCATGCCTCTTTAAACTGTTATAGCAAGTTAGTAACTTTCAAAATTCCTGGGGAGATAGAATTTCAATTTCAAGGAGATCGTAGCATGGTTCCTCATAGTCTTATTTCTGCTATTGCTGCAAAAAGATTGTTGTATAAGAACTGTGAAGGGTTTTTAGCTTATGTTAAGGATACTCAAGTAGAGGGTGTCGAGTTGGAGAATGTTGATGTGGTGAATGAGTTTGCTGATGTCTTTCCTGAAGATTTGGCAGGTTTGCCACCTGAAAGAGTAATCGATTTCTGTGTTGACTTAGCACCCGAAACAAGACCCATATCTATGCCTCCTTACCGAATGGCTCCTACTGAACTCAAGGAGTTAAAGGAACAACTGCAAGACTTGCTTGACAAAGGGTTCATTCGCCCTAGTGTCTCTCCTTGGGGTGCTCCTGTGTTGTTTGTGAAGAAGAAGGATGGATCAATGAGATTGTGCATTGATTATCGACAGTTGAACAAGGTCACAATACGTAACAAATACCCTCTTCCTCGAATTGATGATCTATTTGATCAGCTCCAGGGTGCAAAGTACTTTTCTAAGATCGATCTGAGGTCCGGTTATCATCAGTTGAGGGTTAAAAATGTCGACATACCTAAGACAGCTTTCAGGACTAGGTATGGTCACTATGAATTTCTGGTGATGCCTTTTGGTCTCACTAATGCTCCTGCAGCTTTTATGGATCTAATGAATAGGGTGTTTAAGCCCTTCCTTGATCGTTTTGTGATAGTGTTCATAGATGACATTCTGGTGTATTCTAAAAGTAAAGAAGAACATGAGCAGCATTTGAGGCTTGTTCTTCAGACCCTAAAAGAGAACCAGTTGTATGCTAAGTTCTCAAAATGTGAATTCTGGTTGGATAGTGTCGCATTCTTAGGGCACGTAGTATCCAAAGATGGGGTGAGCGTTGATCCGAAGAAGGTTGATGTCGTTCTTCATTGGCCAAGGCCTAGTTCAGTGTCGGAGATTCGAAGTTTTCTTGGGTTAGCGGGTTATTATCGACGTTTTGTGCAAGACTTTTCTCGAATAGCTTCTCCTTTAACCAAGTTAACCCAGAAGAATGTGAAGTTTCAGTGGTCAGAAGCGTGTGAGAAAAGCTTTGAAGAATTGAAAGTTCGTTTGACTTCAGCACCAGTGTTAGCTCTTCCATCTGGATCGGGGGGCTACACAGTGTTTTGTGATGCTTCAAGGGTTGGTCTGGGTTGTGTATTGATGCAACATGGTCATGTGATTGCGTATGCTTCTCGCCAATTAAAGCAACATGAACAAAATTATCCAACTCATGATTTGGAAATGGCAGCAGTGATCTTTGCCCTGAAGATATGGAGACATTACTTGTATGGGGAGACATGTGAAATTTTCACTGACCATAAAAGTCTCAAATACATCTTTGATCAGCGTGATTTAAATTTGAGGCAGAGAAGATGAGTGGAGTTTCTCAAGGATTATGATTGCACAATTCAGTACCATCCAGGAAAAGCAAATGTTGTAGCAGATGCTTTAAGTAGGAAATCTCTGGGTAGCTTAGCTCATCTTTCCGTAGTGAGGAGACCTTTGATTGGTGATATTCATGAATTGATTGATCAAGGAGTAGAATTTGAGGCAACATCTGAAGCGTTGGTAGCTCATTTTCGTGTTAGACCTATTCTATTAGATAGAATCAAAGCAGCGCAACAAGAAGATCCTCAATTGTGTAAAGTTAAGGATGATGTTTGTCAGGGTAAGGTTCAAGACTTCATGATTGGTGATGATGGAGTTCTTCGTTATGGGACTAGACTGTGTGTTCCTAGTGTTGATGATTTAAAAAGGGAAATTTTGGAGGAAGCACACTGTTCGGCTTATACAGTTCATCCTGGTTCCACTAAGATGTATAGAGATTTAAGAGAGTTATACTGGTGGAGTGGAATAAAAAGAGATGTTGCAGACTTTGTTGCTAGATGCCTTACTTGCCAGCAAGTCAAGGCAGAACATCAGAAACCGTCTGGGTTGCTCCAACCATTACCTATTCCTGAGTGGAAGTGGGAGAACATTGCTATGGACTTCGTGGTAGGATTGCCTCGTACTAGGGGAGGGTATGATTCCATTTGGGTGATAGTCGACCGTTTAACTAAGTCTGCTCATTTTCTTCATGTGAAGATAACTTATGATTTTTCTAAGCTTGCTCAATTATACATTGATGAGATTGTTAGACTTCATGGAGTTCCAGTCTCTATCGTGTCAGATCGTGGTGCTCAATTTACTTCTCGATTTTGGAAGAAATTTCAAGAAGCGTTAGGTACAAGACTCCAATTTAGCACAGCGTTTCATCCTCAGACCGACGGTCAGTCAGAGAGGACTATTCAGACTTTAGAGGATATGCTTCGAGCTTGTATCTTTGATTTTGGCCAAAATTGGGATCATCATTTGCCTTTGGTAGAGTTTGCTTATAACAATAGCTATCAAGCTAGCATTGAGATGGCACCTTACGAAGCCTTGTATGGTCGTAAGTGTCGGTCGCCAATTTGTTGGGATGAGGTTGGAGAAAGGAGACTCACTAGACCTGAATTGATACAATTGACTTCAGATAAAGTTCGTGTTATCCGTGATAGACTCTTAACAGCTCAGAGTAGGCAAAAGAGTTATGTTGATCCGAGGCGCAAGAATGTGGAATTTCAGGTCGGTGATCATGTATTTCTGAAGGTCTCTCCGATGAAAGGAATCATGCGTTTTGGCAAGAAAGGAAAATTGAGTCCGCGTTATGTAGGCCCGTTTGAGATTATTGAAAGGATTGGTGCAGTTGCATACCGTTTAGCTCTTCCACCTGATTTCTCTAAGGTTCACCCGGTATTTCATATATCGATGCTTAGGAAATATATTCCAGATACTTCCCATGTTTTGAAACATCAAACTATACAAGTTAGAGATGATCTATCATATGAGGAGCAGTCTATAAAGATATTAGACAATCAAGTTCGGAAGCTGCGTTCAAAAGAAATTCCTTTAGTTAAAGTTCTTTGGCAAAACCATTCTAGTAGTGAAGCCACTTGGGAGCCTGAATCTGCAATGCGAATTAGATACCCTCATTTATTCGATGCGTCAGGTTAGTCTCTTTATAATTTAAATTCAGGGACCAAATTTTCTTTAGGGGGGAAGAATGTAATAACCTTAATTTTGGGTATGTATATATAAAATAATAGTATTATGAGTAAAATAAAATTAGATTTCAAAAAAATTATTAATTGGATATAATATATTATTATTTAAAATTTTATCTTATTCCTAAACTTTAACCACTACTTTTGAAAACCTAGCCTGTATCAAAAAGAAAAAAAAAAACTGTTTCCTCTTTCTCTTTCAAGAAAGCTGCCGCCACTCTCTTGTTCCCCTTTACGTTTTTTTTGAAGGAAAAACTAAAACCTCAAGTTCTGCTGCATTTTTTTTGGACCTTCTATGTGCTAAGCCAAGGCTATCAAAATCTATATAGGTAAGTCTAATTATTCTCTACAATATTATATGTATTCAAGGTTGTCTTTTTCTTTGTAAATTGTTCCTCAAATCCCATCTTTTCAGAGACATGTCTTTTCTAAAAACTCTTAAGATTTTGAAAACTGTACCCAAATTGATTTTTTTTTTATTTCTTTTCTTCTTTATGGAACTATTAAATTTACTAGCTTCAACCCTATCTTTTCCCGTAGACCCACCTTCTCTAGGTTTGTGCTTAGTAATTCATTATGTTATTTTAAAAAAAAAAATATATAATTGTAAATGTCTTTGAACCCATCCATTTTTTATTTATTATATATAGTAGTTTGGTTCATGTAATTGTTTGTTTTGCTGGGTTTGGTTACTTCCCTGCACAATTTCTTTTTTTATAAATTAATCTTAAATTAGGGGAGTTGGTATTGTTTGTATCAATTATCCTATTACCTACAAATGATTAACTTCCTTTTTAAAGCCTTCCATATTTTACAAATGCTATGCCTTACATATTTAAATGAGTGATTATTCCATTGGTAATTTTTCTTCCAAATTAATTCCGATCAAATTGGTTTCTCAACATATAATATTTTATAGTCTTTAGTCAAGTTTCCAGATTACTTGAATTTTTTTGTAGAATTTGAAATGTCTATTATTCATCCCCTAAAGCGATAATTGTCCCCGTTAGTTTAGACATGATTAAGATTAGTTTACTCATTCTCAATTGTTACTGAACCAATAGGAAATTCTGATATTCCTCCCGTTGATTGAGAGACGAGTTGTCGGGGTTGGATTTCTGCTTAAGTTCCAGGTGAGTGGTAATTACAGTACATGACACGATTTGATTGAGATATCAGAATGGAAACCGTTTATCAAAAATTGGCATTTGATCGTATGTTTTCCTTTATAAAAGCGTGTATTTGAACCTTTATGTTTACTAAATATCCTTAGTATTAGAGCGTATATTCTGGGAACATGCCTTTATAGTTGATTTGTTTTACTCTCAGTTCCAAAGAAGTTATTAAAATTTGATTTGATATGATCTGTACTTTCTGATACGCGATTCATCGCAGTTATTACTTTTATTTTTGAAACCTGATAAGTTCTTCAATCAGTTATGATTTTCTGATTTATATAGGTATACTATATGTTTTCAAACTGGTACAAGTGCTCAGTATATCTGTATCTGTTATCTGGCCTCTCACCGATCTTCATAACATTAGGATTTTGAATTTGTCTTCGAGTCATGATGTCAGTTGTCAGTTTTGTCGTCAGTCGTGTCAACATTAGAATCATGCATAAGATCGGTGAAGGCAATTATCTGTTATCTGTATCTGTTATTGGTAGCGCTTACCATTTATCTGGCCCTGGTGGTGTGCAGTATCACCACTCTGTTACACTGTACCATGTGTTTTAAAGCTTTTGTCTTATTTTCTGATTATACTAATATTTGATATTTTGAAAGGTTTCAGTGTTATGTTTGACAATTGATTGTCAGCATTTTGGAATTGATTATCTTATATTGCCCATTTAGTTTAACTGATTTTGAAATACTATATTTTGAACTATATTTGTCATGATTTAGAAGTGTCAACTTGCCTGCCTGTTCCCTTTCTGTTGTGTGCTGTAGCTACTACTCACTGAGGTTTTCGCTCGTATAGACGAAAATCTCATACCACGTTGAATCTTTTTTTTTTCAGATTAAGGTCCATGTTCGTGAGGTAACCCTTGGATTGATGTTGAAGGAGATTGCCTAATAAATTAGCTTTATATTATCTTTAGAGAATTTTGATTTTTGAGGTTTAGACTTGCACATTTGATTCTTTTAAGGTTTATTCATGTAATTGAGACGAGTTTGATATTCTGTTAGTAAATTTTGGAATTTCTATTAGTTCAGAATTTAGGCTAGCATAGATTAAAGTTAATTTAATTTATGCGCCGGTCATGGCCTGGTTTGGGTCGTGACATTGTTGAAAGTAATATAAACTGGTTATTATGTTTTGTTTTCTTAAGAGGGAGTTTCAAATTGAGGAAAATGAAGAATATAAAAAAAAGTGTTACAGAAGTGTTGTAGGGCATGGACGGGATTTAAATCAAGATTGGTGAGTGGCTGGATCAAATGTTCAAGGCCAATGCCCGAAAATAAACGAATGCCTTATGAAGAATATAATTTTATTTCTAAAGAGGTGTCAGATGAATTTGTGAAGATACATAGTACGGAAGAAGCTAAGGTACATATATGATTACGATTATAATTTTAAGTTATAATTGTATTTATTTATTGTTATTAATCAATTTTTTATTTTTCAATTAGGAAAAAAGAGAGAAAGCGAGACGTAGTCAGTCTTTCAATAAATATCCTCATCATTTGGGGCAAAAATCGTATGGTGAAATGGTGCCGGTTTGGCGTGAACAAGGGTTGTTGGCCCCACTCTCTATCTCATCTATGAGTTCCTCCGATTCAACAGTTTATAATGTGTCAGATAGGACTCTTGCATGGATTCTTGCAAGATAAAAAAGAGACGAGAAAGGAAATCTGTATGTGCCTAATAAGGAAACATGAGAAGTAAAAAATAAAGTTGTAAGTATATAAATACATGTTTAAATATGTCAATTTTTTTGATTGATGTATAGGTTAGTAAATTAGTTGTAAATCTGTTTACTAACTTCAGTTGGAAATTAATTTCATGTAGGATGAATGGAAACAGAAACAAGTTGAAGGGGAATTTGTGCCTAGTAGGTTAGATGATCACCTAAATCGTGCTCTAGATAAGAAAGACCGTCATGGTTAGGTACTAGGATATGGTGGTGGTGTACCCGTTTCACTTGTGTTTGGGCCGAATACTCAATGTAAGCGAGTTAAAGAAGTCGAAGTAGAGGAAATAGAGAGAAGAGTGAGCCAATGGATGAGAAATGAGATGAAAGATGAGATGAGATCGGAGATGGATGTTTTGTTTAACGAGAAGTTGTTGTTATTTGCTAGACAAACAGGTATAAATCTAGCAAATCAAATGATGGAGGTAGAAACATATAGCCCAATCGCTCCACAAGTTCCTAGTAGTTGTCATTCAGGGGGTGTTAGTTCTTTGGCAATCCAAGAGGTATTGTATTTATAAACTTTAAGTTGATCATTACTTTTTCAATTTGATGTTATATAATTTTTTTAAAAATCTAATATTTTTCAAGATAAATGACAAGGAACCTCATTCATGTTGGCTAGCATTGTTCATGAACGATCCAATGGAGAGAGTTATTATTGCAGATGGTATGTGTTACCTATAGATGAGTATTATTCACCACAAGTCCATCCCTCCCGAAAATGTGAGAGTGAGCGTTGATTGTGTTGTAGAGCAATATAAAGATGTTCCCGTTCCCGTTCCAATTGAGTGGATTAAGAAACTTCATCAAGCTCATGGTACTTTTGTACAATGGCCAAAAGAAATGGTTGATCTTTCAACTAATGAGGTAACTTGTCAATACAATTCTTATAGTGTGTAATTATATCATCTACAATGTTTGTTAATATATATTTCTACTTAAATTGTTATTAGGAAACAATACCAAAAGATAAGTGTGCTATAAGGAATAAGGTTGTAGATTGTGCTAAAAGTAAAAATGTTGAAAGTGGGCATGGCACAAAGGGACCATCTACAAAACCGAAAAAAGCCTTTGTTTATGATAATGAGTTTCAACATTTGAGTCAGAAGTGTAAGAGTATGTACTCTTCGTTGTCTGTTTTTGTTGAATGTCAAATCATTTCAATGCCGTTTGATAAGAATATTTTTCTATATGACACTAACAATATTCCTATCATGAGGGAGGATATCATGGAACTTCTCAAAGGAGATTGTCTCAATGTTCCAATGTTGCAAATTTTTATAATGTAAGATATATAATACTTGCATTTGCCTAAAGTTTTAATTTAATATTTTTTTGAAATCTAACTGTTACTACACTATATGTAAGGCTCTCTGTGATGAAAATGCCGACAATTTAAGTTTTCAAAATTCCTTCGGATTCATGTGTCCGAATAGGATTTCAGCATGTATGCAAACAAATAAGTTTGATGATAGTACGACATACATGATAAAAAGCGATGCAATAACACAACTTCAAACAATTCATCTTCTGCCCGTACCACGAAGGGTATAAATATTTTATTTATGTTTTATTTGAGTTGTATTAGTTGATTATAATATTTGATCGTACTTGTAGGAATCATTGGCTTCTTTTAGTCCTTTGCAATAGCAAAAGTGAGGTTTATGTATTTGATTCTAAGCGGCCACCTCCGACAAAAAAGCGGTCTCTAATGATTAGGTTGACACTCTCCAATGCTTTCCGAATCTACAAGTCATTAGGAGCCGGAAGTACATTGACATGGAATGACGCAGATGTATGTATAATTTTCCTTATAAGTGATATTTAGCATATGCGTGCATCATGCGATATTTATTTATTTTTACAATTGAAATACATGTAGTGTGCTCAACAAAAAGCGTCAGCTGAGTGCGGATACTATGTCATGTGGTACATTCTAGAAATAGTTAATTCTTACCATAATAGTGAGAAACTAACTAAGGTATCTGTTGATGTTAGTTGTCATTTCTAATTTATCAAAATACTTTTAATTGTGTATGCTAAACAATCTTGAGTATTTACGCTTCACGTTTTGCTTTTGTTAAGGTTCTTAAAAGAAGCACACCTTATTCCGAGGATGAGATAAATGTCGTTAGAGATATTTGGGCGACGTATTTTATAACCAATGCGCCAATTTAAGATTCCGTGAGGTTATAGACTTTATTTTTCATAATTCAGTGAGATATTATATATTGTTGCTTCCATTTATTCTGTTTTATTTAGGAATGACTTTGCTTATAATATTAATTGTTCTTGTTTCATAATTTTTAATTGACAGGTCGTAGGATTTTGCTGCAATTTGAAAGGTTGATTGTACATTCTGTGTTTTGTATAAATGTTTTTAGGATTCATGTTAAAGCTAGAATGAAGTCATTCTCCTTTTTGTAAATATAACAAACTTCGTAGGATTTTGCTGCACTAGAATGAAGTGCTTTTGTTTTTTTGTACCAAAAACTTGGAAACAAATGGTATAGTTTTATCCGTGTAACCTTTTTGTTCTTATGAAACTATTAATTTGTTACAAGGTAATGAAATGATGCAATATTGATCTAATATATTTTTTCATCAAATTGAACAAATCTGAATACAGGATACTGAAATTAAATTCTGAAAAAATAAATAAATTCATTTGTGCAAATAAATTCATTATTTGCATCGGCCCTTGAAAGGACTGATGCAAATAAAGAATCATTTGCATCGGCCGTTGTAAGGGGCCGATGCAAATGATTGTAACATTTAACGTGGCTGACACAACATTTGCATTGGCCCTTACAAAGGATCGATGCAAAAGATGTGCCCATTTGTGTCAACCTCTTTAAGGGGCCGACGCAAATGATCACCTCATTTGCATCGGCCAGCGGCCGATGCAATTGCATTTGCATCGAGGGCTTTTGCATCACGCTTCGGCCGATGCAAATGGCCCTTTTTCCACCAGTGAAGGTATGCTCTTCAATTCAATTTTGCCTAAATTTGACTCACGATATTTCAAATAACCATTATTGTCTTGATTAATGTTAGTCTATTATCTTTTCTTATTTTAACTTGCAATTTCCTGACATTCTCAAGAAATTTTTTGTATATGAATAAAGAATAATAATCCAAGTCAAAGATGTGTTTAATATAGTAAAGATATATTTTAGTTTCATATTTGTTCCAAGCATAAAGTTATGTGCAATTCAATTCAATTTTAAGGATATATGCGGTAGCAGAAAATTAATTTGTCCATTAGTTTTCAAGTGTTGGTAAATGGTGATGTTCAATGGAATTGTATCAATGGCCTGATTTTTTAGGCAAGATAAGGACTAGGGTCTGCTTGTTTTTTTCCAATGGAAATGTGGCCATGCTTACATGTAAACATTTTGACTTGAGGAGATTTGAAAATCTGGCTCGTAATTTCTCTTTCTCTGTTTTTTTTTTTTGCTTCTTTTTTTGCTTTGATTATTTGGCAAACTTCTCTTTTTCACCATAGCAATATCCAACAACTATTCTATTGATTTATGTGTAGTTACCATCTTCAGATTATTCATTTGCTGTCATGACTGAAGCTACTGTTTGGAGGTGCCTTACTGAGTTGGCTTTATTATACCGCCAAAGGATTAACAATCGTGCTCTTCTAAAAATGGGGAAGGGATGTAAGTTCTTGCAGGCTCTTGAACTAGTACATTGTTCAAGTATTGGCGATGATGCTATTTGCCGCAGAGCTAAAGGCCTTATGAATCTAAGCAAACAACAAATATCAGGATTAACTAAAGCATATATACGCTTTGATATATCATTGTGTCACATATATAACTTGTATTAAGTATGACAGATTAAATATGTATACTTAGAATTTCTATAGCAACTAATAGTCTGCTATATATTTGATTCTAAACTTGCTAAAGTGGTTCAATTTTCACCAAATTCATTTCACATATATTTGTTCTGATCCATGGATGTGCAGCTCGTTTTCAACCAGCATTCGTCTACTCTAAAATAGTTTATGGATGTGCTTCATGGCATACACTTTGACACTTACACAATATTGATAAATTACAGAACACTGAGAACAGTCTCAAGGAGAGAAATGCATGACAATTGTTTTGCTCTTGCCTTTTGTTTGAATTCCTTCACATCCTTAGATGCACTTTGCTTGGTACTCATGCATTCCATTCCAAAAAGATTTATTATTGGATAACTTTGTGTTAAACGTTATGACATGTTTTAATGAATGTCAAATTTTAGTCAGATCAGGGGTACAACAAGGGGCACATTAAATTATGAGTTGATGTGCGCTTTGCAAAGGAAGATATACAACATGTATGAATGCTCTTATTTATTTGAATATCATGTTGCTAAAGAGTTTTCCATTATTATTTTCATGTTTTTACTGTTAAGGTGTGTCTAATTTTTTTATGTGTATTTGAAACTGTTAACCAATTGTAGCATTTAACATATTTCATTCAAGCGGAAGAAGATAGCTCAAACAGAAAACCTTTGCTGATGTTGTTGAAGCACTGATCAATTCTATGAGTTTATAACAAATGTATATGTAATTAAGAGAATCAATTCTATGAGTTTTATACTTCTAATACTATAATCAACCTCAAATACCTTCTTCAAATGCCATTGCACCTAAAAAAATAAAAAAAATGCTTAATAGAAAATATATTGTAACTGAATTGAATTTAGTATTTGATATTCAACTATTTTCTTGCATCGAATGAGATTAAATATTAGATAGAAGCATCAACAGGGTTTTAAATGTAACTTTAAACATTTCGAAGTTAAATGTTAATTCTTAAGCATAGTGACCTTCTTGCCAACTGCCAAGCTAATGCATAATTACATGACCACTACCTCTTTTCAACTCAAGTAGTCAGAATCTCTTAAATTTATGGGCAAATAAGCATATATGATGATTCAGAAAGAATTAAAAATGTATCATTTCGAGAAAATAGACTAACATTTCAATACCCAAATGCATGTATTACAACAAGATGCTACATTCCCTTTCCAACACCATGTTCTAGACTTTTGCAGTATTACAACACAAAATGGTATAAATAATCACAAAAAGACTGAATTTTTTATTTGTAATAAGAAAATAATAATAATAAAAATTGTATTGAAAATGTAGTTTTCAAAATATTTCTTAATAAATATAAAAAAATCTTAACAATACTAATACTAACTGAATCATTCATATATTTGAGTACATATAATGAAAAAAACTGTGCATTCATATACTAACTCGAGAATAGAGGTTGTCGATACATGCGGTTTTCTGTTTGGGCAATTGGATATTTATCACACAATTTTTCATTTTTTATTTCTCAGAATTTATCCAAAATAATGGATATTTCCAAAATATATCAATTCTTTTAAAAAAAAAAAAGTTGTGCGCAATGCACTTACATTAAAGAGAAAGAAAAACTCACACCCATGTGATTTGAACCCATGACCTCTACCGTCATAGATAAACTCTCAACCAACAGGCTAAGAGATTCACCACATAAGAAATCCCAAAATATATTAAATATTAATTCTTATTTATCTTTATTTTTACTAATTATTATTTGTTATTACATATACATATAAATATATCTATCAATATTATTATGTTAATTTGACTAGTATGTTTTCTATAGATTTAATTATTTAATTAGAATTAATATACAAGATTTAAAAATATGATTTACTTCGTGAAAAAAAATTAGTTAATCATGCAATCCGTGCATTGCACGAATGTTCTTGCTAATTTGATCAATTTTTAGGAAATTTACATAAAAATTGAGATTGAAAAAATAATAACTATGTTAAGTACTAATTTAAATAATGTCAAATTAAATAAATAATTATTTTTCATATATTTTAAGAACTAGGTTTTATGAAATAGAGGTCTAACAAATATTTTTAGGGTTTATAATCTATGAATTGAGGTTTAAAATTTATAAATTAAAGTATAAAATCATACATAAATAGAAAATAGTGATATATTGAGCATTTTTGGTCGTAAAACGCTCTTAATTTTTTTTGGCTTAATATATCATTTGCCCCCTGAACTTATCTAAAAAACTTGATTGGTCACCTAAACTTTTAAAGTATCCCGATAACCCCTTCAACTTGCATAAAATGTTTAGATAGCCTCCTGAACTTGCGTAAAATGTAATCAATTGATCACCCGGTTGCAAAAAAGTAAGTTAAATGCGGAAGATGTATTCCACGAATCTTAGAATGTTATTACATAATTAAAAAAATAGATTAAAAAAGAAGTTATTACTTGCTTAACTATAAAACTTGTTTTCTCTAATATTAGAACCGCATACCCCGATCTTGGTTGTTTTACTTTTTTTAAGACACGTGCAATAATTCTTGGGTCAAATACATGAATATCATAATTAAGTACAAAATTACAACTAAGTCATATAACTAAACTTAATTCTTAATATGTCATTATTTTCTATATATTATGATTTTACATCTCAATTTAAAAATTCTAAATTCCAATTCATAAATCCTAAACCTTAAATAATATATTCTAGATCCTTAATTTATAAACTCTAGTTATTAAAATCGATTAAAAATAGTGATTTTATTAGTTTGACATAATTCAAAATTATGATTTGACATAGTTGTAAATAGTTTTTAAAAGATGAAATTTCTGCGTAATTTTCCCATAATTCTTTCGCATTTAACTTTTTTTTTACAACAAAGTGATCAATTAATTATATTTTATGTAAATTTAGGGGGCTAACTGAATATTTTATGCAAGTTAATGGAGCTATCAAAATATTTAAAAGTTGAAAGGTCAATCAAAGGGAAATGTATTAATTTTTTTTTTTTTTACATGCGGTTAGCCCATGAAAGGGCCTTATGATTTTAGGCCCATCATGACGTGTGCGAATAGAAAACGGCGTCGTTTGACCCAGACATGCATTTAATTGCCAAGGCGGTCATTTCTCCGACTCTGGCGATTGGCGGTACTGAACCCTTTTGTTCGACGACTAGGAAAATAGATTTCATTTCAACATAGCAACAAGGATAGTTCAATACACTCTTTGTGCATACGGAATTATCCGGAAAGGTCAGTTCTCTGTTTCATTTACGGCATTTCGATTGATATTCAGTTTGCTGTTTTAGGGTTTTAATAAGAGTGCTGCTTCATATTTATGTATCTGTGCGGATATTTTATTTGAATTAGGGTTTTAAGGGTTTTTGTTCATTTTTTTGAATTTAGGGTTTTAAGAGCCTTCAATGGCACATCTAGGCGGCGGTGCTGAGGCGCACGCGCGATTCAAGCAGTATGAATACCGTGCCAACTCTAGTTTGGTCCTTACCACTGATTCTCGTCCACGTGACACCCATGAACCTACTGGTGAGCCTGAGTCTCTCTGGGGGAAGATTGATCCGAAAAGCTTTGGCGACCGTGCTTATAGAGGTAGACCTCCTGAGCTAGATGAGAAGATTAAGAAATCTAAGAAGAAGAAGGAGCGGGACCCTCATTCAGAGCCTGTCCTCAGTCGTCAAGCTAAGAGGCGCAGATTGCGGGATGAAAGTGTCCTTACTTCTACTGAAGAAGGCGTTTATCAGCCTAAAACAAAGGAAACTAGGGCTGCCTATGAGGCCATGCTCAGTGTTATTCAACAACAGTTGGGTGGTCAACCTCTGAATATAGTTAGTGCTGCTGCAGATGAGATTTTGGCTGTCCTCAAGAATGAGACTGTTAAGACACCTGACAAGAAGAAGGAGATTGAGAAGTTGTTAAATCCGATTCCTAGTAATGTGTTTGATCAACTTGTTCACATTGGCGTGCTCATTACTGATTACCAAGATGGAGGTGATGCTGCAGGTCCTGCTGCTGCTAATGGTGATGATGCCCTTGACGATGATGTGGGTGTGGCTGTTGAGTTTGATGAAGATAATGAAGATGAGGAAGATGACAGTGATCTTGATGCTGTCCGAGATGATGAAGAGGAAGAGGAGGAGGATGTGGCAGAACCAAATCGTTCTGGGGCTATGCAAATGGGGGGTGGAATGGATGATGAAGACATGATGGAGGCTAATGAAGGCATGAGCCTTAATGTGCAGGACATTGATGCTTATTGGCTACAAAGGAAGATCTCACAAGCCTATGAGCAACAAATTGATCCACAGCAGTGCCAAAAACTTGCAGAGGAGGTGCTAAAAGTTCTTGCAGAGGATGACGTTAGGGATGTTGAAGGCAAGTTGCTGTATCATCTCGAATTTGAAAGGTTCAACCTCATTAAGTTTCTTTTGAGAAATAGGCTAAAGATTGTATGGTGTACCCGTTTGGCAAGGGCTAAAGACCAACAAGAGAGGAAAGAAATTGAGGAGGAAATGGTGAATTTGGGCCCAGAGTTGGTGTCAATTTTAGAGCAGTTGCATGCTACAAGGGCTACTGCCAAAGAGAGACAAAAGAATTTGGAAAAGAGTATAAGAGAAGAGGCTCGCCGGCTGAAGGACGAGAGTGGTGGAGACAATCACAGGGATAGGAATGCACTTGTTGACAGAGACGCAGACAGTGGATGGGTGACAGGCCAGCCCCAGTTGCTTGATCTAGAAAGCATTGCTTTTGATCAGGGTGGTCTTTTCATGGCAAATAAGAAGTGTGATCTTCCACTTGGTTCCTACAGGCATCAAAGCAAGGGTTATGAAGAAGTTCATGTGCCTGCCTTGAAGCCTAGACCGATAGCACCTGATGAGAAGCTTGTGAAGGTAGCTGACATGCCAGATTGGGCACACCCTGCTTTCAAAGGGATGCAACAGTTGAACAGAGTACAGAGTAGAGTCTACGAGACTGCCCTTTTTAAGGCAGATAATCTCCTTCTTTGTGCCCCCACTGGTGCAGGAAAAACTAATGTTGCAGTACTCACCATACTTCAGCAGATTGCGCTGAACCGGAACTCAGATGGTTCATTCAATCATAACAGCTATAAGATAGTCTATGTGGCACCTATGAAAGCTCTTGTGGCTGAAGTTGTTGGGAATTTGTCCAATCGTCTGCAAGAGTATGGGGTCAAGGTTAGAGAACTGAGTGGGGACCAGACATTGACTCGCCAACAAATTGAAGAAACTCAAATAATTGTGACTACTCCTGAGAAGTGGGATATTATTACCCGAAAGTCTGGGGATCGCACCTACACTCAGCTTGTCAAACTTCTTATCATAGATGAGATTCATCTTCTTCATGACAATAGAGGACCTGTCCTTGAGAGTATTGTGGCCAGAACTGTTAGGCAAATTGAAACTACAAAAGAACATATCCGCCTGGTGGGGTTATCTGCTACTCTTCCTAATTTTGAAGATGTGGCACTATTTCTAAGGGTTGATGTTGAGAAAGGTCTCTTCCATTTTGATAATAGTTACAGACCCGTTCCTCTATCTCAACAGTATATTGGAATCACTGTGAAGAAGCCACTGCAGAGGTTTCAGTTGATGAATGATATCTGCTATGAAAAGGTAATGGGAGTAGCAGGGAAGCATCAAATTCTTATTTTTGTCCACTCAAGAAAGGAAACAGCAAAGACTGCTCGAGCTATAAGGGATTCAGCAATTGCTAATGATACTGTCAGTAGATTCTTGAAAGAGGACAGTGCAAGTCGTGAGATTCTCCAGAGTCATACAGATATGGTCAAAAGCAATGACCTGAAAGATCTTCTTCCCTATGGGTTTGCTGTTCATCATGCTGGAATGACAAGGGTTGACCGTCAACTTGTCGAAGATCTGTTTGCCGATGGACATGTACAAGTGTTGGTTTCCACTGCAACTCTTGCCTGGGGTGTTAACTTACCTGCTCATACTGTGATTATAAAGGGGACTCAGATTTACAATCCAGAAAAAGGAGCATGGACTGAATTAAGTCCTTTGGATGTTATGCAAATGTTGGGTCGTGCAGGAAGACCTCAGTTTGATTCATATGGAGAAGGAATTATCATCACAGGCCACAGTGAACTTCAATACTATTTATCTTTAATGAATCAACAACTTCCAATTGAAAGTCAGTTCATATCCAAACTGGCTGATCAGTTGAATGCAGAAGTTGTTCTTGGAACTGTTCAAAATGCTAGAGAAGCCTGTAATTGGCTTGGCTATACTTACTTGTATGTTCGCATGCTGCGAAATCCAACGCTTTATGGGTTAGCTCCGGATGTTCTCACTAGAGATATAACCTTGGAGGAGAGGAGGGCAGATTTGGTAAGCAATGTCCCCTGATAGCTCTTTTTTTTGGTTTAATGGTTCTTTGTTCTATTCATGACTTTTAAGTCTTTCTGCATGAATGCTATGTTTTCTTTGTAAACCTCTGTTTGTTTTTTACTTTTCATGTTTTCGGGGAATAGGAGTTAATTCATTATCTCAAACTCTTGAATCTTTTGTTCTGCTGCATGAAACAAATTGTTTTTCCCAGAAAGAAGGATTTAAGGTGCCTATTTTTTGCTTGGCCTTTAATGAATGTGCTTACGCCTTGTTTATGTTCTGACTGGTTAATTGCTTGAGTGCCATGATGCATTATAGCACTTGGTAATCCCACACACTCCTTTTCTGCACTCTGGGGGATAAAAAGACAAAACAAATCCTTTTTTTCCCAAGTGGAATGATAGACTGGCATTTATCTGTATATGATGCTCCCCCCTTGCTAGTTAGTTCTATGAGCATGCTGAAGTTAAATGCATAGATCAGGATGATTATGCCACTTTTAATTTGCTTTGCTTTGATCAAGTATCTAATTGAGAAATTGAGTTGGTATGTGAAGTTATTTTGCACCCATTGTTGCACATTTCCCATCCATAGACTATGTAAGCAGAGTTTATAATTGGCGAAGTGGGAATTTTGACTTTGTATTGCTTCATTCACGTTCAGTGCCTTATTTTTTCCCTAAACATGCTCTTCTTAAGTTATAGCGTATCTAATCTTATTCTTCTTTTGTTTTCAGATTCATTCTGCTGCAACAATCTTGGATAAAAATAATCTGGTCAAGTATGACAGAAAAAGTGGATATTTCCAGGTCACCGACTTGGGTCGCATTGCTAGTTATTACTATATAACTCATGGAACAATATCCACATATAATGAGCATTTGAAGCCGACAATGGGTGATATAGAGCTGTGCCGTTTGTTTTCACTGAGTGAAGAATTTAAATACGTGACGGTGAGGCAAGATGAGAAGATGGAGCTAGCGAAGCTTTTGGATCGTGTTCCAATTCCAATCAAGGAAAGCCTAGAAGAGCCCAGTGCTAAGATTAATGTTTTACTTCAAGCCTATATTTCACAACTTAAGCTTGAGGGACTTTCTCTCACGTCAGATATGGTGTTCATAACTCAGGTTCGTTTCAATTAATTGTTCTTCTCTTTGTATTTTCAGTTAATTGCTGCCAATGTTTTTGTTTTGAACTTATTTTATAAAATTTTCTTTTTTCAGAGCGCAGGTCGTCTTATGCGAGCTCTCTTTGAGATTGTGTTGAAAAGAGGGTGGGCACAGTTAGCTGAGAAGGCACTGAACTTGTGTAAGATGGTCAACAAGAGGATGTGGAGTGTCCAGACCCCTCTACGCCAGTTCAATGGGATCCCAAATGAAATTTTGATGAAGTTGGAGAAGAAGGATCTGGCATGGGAAAGGTATTACGACCTTTCATCACAGGAGATTGGTGAACTCATTCGTTTTCCAAAGATGGGCAGAACGTTGCACAAGTTCATCCACCAGTTCCCAAAGCTAAACCTGGCTGCACATGTGCAACCAATCACTC
The DNA here is from genome assembly GCF_963576675.1 of Euphorbia lathyris. Lineage (NCBI taxonomy): Eukaryota > Viridiplantae > Streptophyta > Magnoliopsida > Malpighiales > Euphorbiaceae > Euphorbia > Euphorbia lathyris. Next base: position 79,591,105 of record NC_088916.1, read on the forward strand.
GTTCAGTCTTGAGGGTTGAACTCAATATAACACCAGACTTTCAGTGGGAGGACAAGGTTCATGGATATGTGGAGCCATTTTGGGTGATCGTGGAGGACAATGATGGTGAATATATTCTCCATCATGAGTATTTTATGCTGAAGAAGCAGTACGTTGATGAGGACCACACGTTGAATTTCACTGTACCAATCTATGAGCCCTTGCCGCCTCAGTATTTTATCCGTGTTGTTTCAGATAAATGGCTTGGGTCACAAACTGTTTTGCCAGTCTCTTTTAGGCACCTCATCTTACCAGAGAAGTATCCTCCTCCAACAGAGTTGCTGGACTTGCAACCTTTGCCTGTGACTGCTCTGAGGAATCCATCATATGAAGCTCTTTATCAAGATTTTAAGCATTTTAATCCTGTCCAAACACAAGTTTTTACTGTTCTGTATAATACTGATGACAATGTATTGGTTGCTGCTCCAACCGGCAGTGGGAAAACCATATGTGCCGAGTTTGCTATATTAAGGAATCACCATAAGGGATCTGACAGTGTTGTGCGTGCTGTGTATATTGCTCCTCTAGAAGCGATTGCCAAGGAGCGTTATCGTGATTGGGAGAGAAAATTTGGTCGAGGTTTAGGAATGCGGGTTGTTGAGTTAACTGGGGAAACAGCAACAGATTTAAAGTTGCTCGAGAAGGGTCACATAATTATCAGCACTCCTGAAAAATGGGATGCCTTGTCTCGTCGCTGGAAACAGCGGAAGTATGTGCAGCAGGTTAGTCTATTTATAGTCGATGAACTCCACTTGATTGGAGGTGAAGGTGGTCCTGTATTGGAAGTCATCGTTTCTAGGATGAGGTATATTGCAAGCCAGACTGAGAACAAGATTCGAATTGTGGCTTTATCTTCTTCCCTTGCTAATGCTAAAGATCTTGGAGAATGGATTGGAGCCTCTTCGCATGGCCTTTTTAATTTCCCTCCCGGTGTTCGTCCTGTTCCCTTGGAGATACACATTCAGGGAGTTGATATTGCTAATTTTGAAGCCAGAATGCAGGCCATGACAAAACCAACATACACTGCTATAGTCCAACACACCAAAAACGGGAAGCCTGCTATCGTTTTTGTTCCTACAAGAAAGCATGTGCGACTTACTGCTGTGGACTTGATGACATACTCAAGTATGGATGGCGGAGATAAACCCGTTTTCCTATTGCGTTCTCGAGAAGAACTGGAGCCTTTTGTTGCGAAAATTCAGGATGAAATGTTGAGAGCTACTTTAGTTGATGGTGTTGGTTACTTGCATGAGGGCTTGAGTAGTTTGGATCAAGAAGTTGTATCACAACTTTTCGAGGCTGGGTGGATTCAGGTTTGTGTTATGAGCAGTTCAATGTGTTGGGGAGTACCGTTGTCAGCACATTTGGTGGTTGTGATGGGAACGCAATATTATGATGGGCGTGAAAACGCGCACACAGATTACCCTGTAACAGATCTCTTACAGATGATGGGTCATGCTAGTCGACCTCTTCTTGATAACTCTGGGAAGTGTGTCATCCTTTGCCACGCGCCTCGGAAAGAATATTACAAGAAATTCTTATATGAAGCATTCCCTGTTGAAAGTCATTTGCACCATTTCCTCCATGACAATTTCAATGCAGAAATTGTTGCTGGCGTGGTCGAGAACAAGCAGGATGCGGTGGATTATCTTACATGGACTTTCATGTATAGGCGGCTTACTCAAAATCCAAACTACTACAATCTCCAGGGAGTTAGTCATAGACATCTCTCCGATCACCTTTCGGAGCTGGTGGAGAACACACTGAGTGAGCTAGAAGCAAGCAAATGTGTTTCTATCGAGGAAGACATGGACTTATCTCCATTGAATCTTGGCATGATTGCGTCGTACTATTACATAAGTTATACGACAATTGAGCGTTTTAGTTCTTCTTTGACTCCCAAAACAAAGATGAAGGGTCTCTTGGAAATTCTGGCTTCAGCTTCAGAGTATGCACAGATTCCGATACGGCCTGGAGAGGAAGAGAAGCTTCGTCGGCTCATCAATCACCAGAGATTCTCATATGAAAATCCCAGGCTCACCGATCCACATGTGAAGGCAAATGTTCTGCTTCAATCCCATTTCTCGAGGCAATCTGTCGGTGGGACCTTAGCATTGGACCAGCGGGAGGTGCTCCTTTCGGCCAGTAGGTTGCTTCAAGCAATGGTTGATGTTATTTCAAGCAATGGTTGGTTGAACCTCGCTCTAATTGCAATGGAAATCAGCCAAATGGTAACACAGGGAATGTGGGAGCGCGACTCCATACTTCTACAACTTCCTCACTTCACAAAGGAATTAGCCAGAAAATGCCAAGACAATCCCGGAAAAAGTATAGAGACAGTCTTCGATTTGCTAGAGATGGAAGACGACGAAAGGCGAGAGCTTTTGCAGATGTCCGATCCCCAGTTGCTAGACATTGTGAGATTCTGCAACAGATTCCCAAACATAGATATGTCATACGAAGTGGTAGACAACGAGCATGTAAGGGTGGGAGAAGATATCACCTTGGTAGTCTCACTCGAACGTGATCTCGAGGGGAGAACAGAGGTGGGGCCAGTCGACGCCTCAAGGTACCCGAAGGCAAAAGAAGAAGGATGGTGGCTTGTCGTTGGTGATACAAAGAGCAATCAGTTACTTGCAATCAAGAGGGTTTCTCTGCAGAGGAAGGCAAAGGTGAAGCTGGAGTTTGCTGCGCCTTCCGACGTCGGAAAGAAGTCGTATACTTTGTATTTCATGTGTGATTCTTACTTGGGGTGTGATCAGGAATACGGGTTTAGTGTCGATGTTAAAGCCGGTGGTAACGATGATGACAATTAGACCTGGATTTTTGTTGGACTCTTATTTTTGTTGCTGTATTTGCTTTACATGGTGATGTATCTTGAGATTTAACTCGTTTTTGAGAGTTAATTGCTATAGATGCAGATGACCAAAACTACTACTGGCAAGCCAAATGTTATTTTTATTATCTCGGATTTTTCTTCAGAATAATAATTTAACATGTCTTGAATTGCCAATTTATATGGTGAACTTCTGGGATTTCACGCAGTTTATGTTGTATTAGTAGTGGCTTATTTTGTAATTAATTAAGGTAAATTAAACAAAAAAACAAGTATTTATATATAGTTCTATCTGTAAATAGATGTATGTGGTTTATAAGTATACTGTTAGGTATTGGTTTGGGAAATAGATGTATGTGGTTTATAAGTATACTGTTAGGTATTGGTTTGGGAATTAGAGGATGTGGTTTGGGGATGTAGAATGTTCACATGCATCTTAATGACCAAATTCATTTGGTCAATTCACCGTTAGATCTAGGCTTATTAAATCTAAACTGTAGGATGCTTTAAATTTTCACCTTTAATAAGTCTAGATCTAACGGTGAAAACTAAATGAATTTGGTCATTAATGTGAACATTCTGCCTATGGAGTTACTATAAATATAGTAGGGAGAGTAAGAAAGGGCATGAAAAGATTATGTTACTAAGCACTGTTTATGTGTTTGGCTTTGTTATTTGAGCAGAGAGGAAGAAGCATTCGGTCTGTGGGAGCTTGAGGTCACTCTTTGTTCATTTATTTTTGGCTTAATATATCATTTGCTCCTGAACGCCTCTTTAACTTTCAAAGTGTTTCGATAACCCCTGAATTTACATAAAATGTTTAGTTAACCTCGTGAACTTGCAAAAAAGTAAGTTAAATACGGAAGATGTATTATACAAGTCTTAAAAAAAATGTAAAACGACCAAAATCAGGATATGCGGTTCTAATATTAGAGAAGACAAGTTGCAGCAAATTTCTGCACCTTCGAAATGCCAGCCGAATACTAAGGGTAGGTGGATATTTATTTATGTGGATACGGGTCAAGATTTTAGGCCCGGTGGAAAAAGAGGATTCTGCTCTACTTGAATCTTACTTCTGCACAGGCACAGGCGTGGCAAATTCTTCTTTAACTAATAGCTCATACACAACTATTTGTTAGCATCACCCATCAAATTCGGAATTGTCAATTTGGGGAGTTCTTATTTTAAGTATTGGGTCTTTCACATCACTCGGAGGACTTCTAATTCACATTTGGACACGTGTATTGTGACCCCACATAATAATTAAAATAATGGGACCTCTTATAATATGTGTGAGTCCATATTACACGTGTTAAAATATGTATGGAAGAACAAGATGCTTCTAATAATTTGCTCAATTTCGGAGAAATAAGCCTAAATTCTTTATGGTCCCAAATTAGGTAATTCTATATCGTGAAATCAATTGGGTATTTTTCCTTATGTCTATTTTAGATGCACAGAATTACAAAAATGAGAGCAATCTGGAAAATTTCAAGTTCACTTAGCTTGGTTTCAAAGGTAGGCAGCAGTATAACAGTCGCAACCATTATTTAGAAGAAAGGGTGAGTATGTTAGATGATCTATGTTGCATAGAAAAGGCAACCGCGCAATTTTTGAAAAACATAGAAAACGGAAACCTATAAATATTAAAAATATATGGCTATATTTATAAATATTAAAAACATAATAATACATTAAAAAAACAAGATTGAAGAACAAGAGGAAGAAAGTCCAAGTTCAATCGAGATTCAAGAGATAAAGATTATAGAAGAAAGAAATATGAGTAAGTTCTTTAAATTGAAGGATACGAAAAAGGAATTGTCTCTCAAATATGAAGTTCCAATTTTCCTAATATTAGATTGAATAGGAATTGCAAAATAGAAAGTTGAATTTCTAAAATTTTAATCGAAATAGGTTGGGAAAATTTTAGATTGGATTTCTAAATAGAAAGTTGAATTTCTAATATTAGATTGGATTCTCATCTTACTATAAGCCCCAGTCACCTTAGGACCGCTCCTTGCTAAGGCCTTCTACCCCGATATCATATACTCTAGATCGAGTCGTTACAGGCCCATGAGCTTCCACCTGTGGGGATTCGGTTGTGATACCAATTGTAACATTCTAGCCCAAATCCTACACCTTGGACCTCACAGCTTTAAAATACATCCACATGTATTGGATTCTCTTCTTACTAATAAGCCACATTCACTCTCTTTACATTTCCAATGTGGGATTCATTTCATTTCTGGCCCCATTACCATCTTTTAGAGTCACTTCTTGCTCAGACTTTCTACCCCAACGTCACCCACTCCGAATCAGATCGTTACAAAAGCAATAAAAGCTACACACCAGAAATTTAATGAACCACTTTTTCCTTTAAGAGATTTGAGATAATGAATGAAGATGATGGTGATACAATAGAAATTGCAACAAACCCAGATGCTCATAACACAGCAGGAATGCAAAAAGGGAAGTTTATCTTTCCGTGGGAGCTTAAGGTCATTCTTAGCTCATTTTATCTTTCATTTTATTTTATTTTATTTATTTTTTTTTTTTTTTGTCAATTTTAGCTAAGTATCAATATAATTTTCTATTTCTCTATTTAATTTTTGGAATTTAAAAATAATTTTTTGGATTAGTTTAAACAAAAATCATTGTGGTTTCACGAATTCGTAGATTAGTACCTGTAGTTTTTTCGTTCCAAAAATAACCATTCGTCCAAAAAATAACTATATGATTTGCTCCGTTAACAAAATCAAACCAAAATACCTCAACACTGTCAAAATTTCTGACGTAACAAGAGTAATTTAGTTAAAAATTTGACTTTGAAAAGGTCAGAATTCATTAAAAAAAATGTTGAGATTTATAGAAAGCCTTTGGAGCAAAAAGAAACTATAGGTACTAATATGTGAATTCTTGAAACATATTGTTTTTTTTTAAATTAATCCTAATTTTTTTCAAATATATTTACAAACTTTTAAATCGCTGTAATTTGCAAACTGCTAACTACATTTTTATAGTCCCTCAATTTTATCACTCATTATAATTTTAGGTGTATTTTGGGGTTCGGTTCAGTTTGTTTTGACAAAAAAAAACGTAATATTTTTTCCAACTCTTTCAAGTTGTGCCAATACTGCAACTAACTCTCCGAACTTAGACTTGTGACAACTAACCTCCCAACTTACTTAGTTGGAACACATAAGTCCTCAAATTGCTCAATTGGAACAAGTAACTCATCAAGTTTTTTTTTTTAATTTGCGCACAATGCGCTTATATTAAAGAAGAAAGAAAAATCCCCACCAGACCCGGATGTGATTCGAACCCATAATCTCCCAATGCATAGGTAAGCTCCTAACCACTAGGCTAAGAGCGTCACCACAAATGAACTCATCAAGTTACTTATTCAAAATATCGGTTGCTACATCTAATTAATCTACTGATACATTAAGTAAATGGCAAAAAAAAAAAAACTCCTGAAATAACCTATTTAAGGGTTATTTGTTTCAAATAAACAAATGAAGGGGGTTATTTGTTACAAGTCTAAATTTGGAAGATCAGTTGCAGGATTGAGATAACTTGAAGGGACTTGAAATGTATTAAGCCAATTATATTTATATTAAGATCTCTCAACTTCAAAACAATGTATTACAAACTTAGCTTCAAACAAAATTGAAGGAGCCGTCTAATCAAACTGAAATCTTAATAGGGTGTTTGTTAGAGGGATAAAAATATTGACATGAGTTATCTTATGTTTGTTTTAAAGATAGAGAAGATAAAAGAGGGATATGAATCTTATCCCTCAAATCTTATATCTAAGAGGGTGGTGCTATAAAAAAGTGGGATAAACTTATGCAATTTTAATAGGATGAAAAAATTTATCGTATCTCTCAAATTAATGTTATATAATTTAAATAAAATTAAAATAGTAAAATGTATTATTTTATCCATATTTTACATACCAAACATTGAATAATAATTCTCGACTATCATATACATATAACTAACTAACCGGAAAACCGAAAAACCGATTTCCGAAACTGAACCAAAAATAGGTTAACCGTAATCGATGGACTAGTTTACAGTTTTTATTTTAAAAACCGATGGTTAACCGAAACCAAAAAATAAACCGATCATTTATCGATACACATAAAACTAATATAAATCTATGTAGAAATTTAATTATCAATATATAAATATACATATATTGAATTTTTAAATTAAAAATATTAAAATAACTTAAAATTTATTTGTTTTATCGATTTTGTTAATTAAATTTAAAATTAAATAGTTTTATTTAATATTTAATATTTAAATAATTATATATTTATTTTAGAGTGCATAATTATAGATTTAAAATGATATTTATTACAAAACCGACCGAAGTAATAAACTAACCGAAATATAATTAACCGAATTAAATAGACTGATTAATAATTTTTGTTAATAGACTGGTTAACCGACTATGTGCACCCTTATCCCTATCCAATAGAATTCCAAAACCCCTCTGAAAATATTTCTAGAGAAATAACATTATTCTGAGTTTTTCACTTTTGTAATCTGTGAATATTACTTCGGAAATTATGTTAACTTAAGCCTTAATTCATACTTAATCCATACATTACTTTGATTCACAACACTTAATTAACACATTCATTAACACAAAAGTTTCTACTATTGCTACTAATCTCAGATCCAGAGATTTCAATTCAGAAAATGAAAAAAAAAAACACATAATCCATGATCTTCGCTGCCGAGATCACGATCTTCTCAACTAATCTTCATAAACACGACACTCATCAGTTTCAGGATGATCTTGGCAGAAAAATTCCAGAGGATCTCTTACCTCTAATTTGAGTTTGAAATCAGCCTTGGCTTGACTCACCTCCTCCACTTCATCCCACGCTACTTTGCACTCGTCCGACGTCGTATTTCCCTCGCACACCTCTTTCGCTTCCATTACTTTCTTCTCTATCATCTCTGTAAGTTGCTTCTCTCTCATCTGCGTTCCCTTGAATTTTGGCACTCCTCCCATCGCTTCCACTCTCATCGATCTCTTCCTCTGGATGATGATTCTGGCTGGTGATTTGGGGAAAAGGTTGCACAAGGCCTCCGATCGCGCCGGGAAAGATGATCTGTAGATCGGCGTCGGTGGTGGAGATGTTGTCGTGATAGGTATGGATGCCATTTGTTTTTGGTTGTTTGTTGCTGGATCACTAGATGCTTCTTTCTTGTTGCTTTTATTTTCTGTGTTCTTAGATAGTGACTTTCAGGATCACGATTTCGTGCCGCGAAATGAACGGTTGTTGATTGGAAAAGTAGGTGACGGAGTGGACGGTGGAGATCTGAGATTTCATTGGAGGTTTTATCTTTTTATGATGATTTGACATTTCAAAACATTATCCATATCCAGAACAACCATCTGATTTTGTTTTTTTAGGGACTTAATACATATTTGCCCCTCATCCACATGAATTTTTAAAAGTCTCGATAGCTGTCTGAACTTACCTACAATGTTAATTAGTCTACTGAATTTACATAAATATATTCAATTAATCACTCGATTGCAAAAAATTAAACTAAATATGGAAATGTATTACACACGTCTTAAAAAAAGTAAAACGATCAAGATCGGGGTATGCAGTTTTAATATTAGAGAAGACAAGTTTTATAGCTGAGCAAATAAAAAATTTATTTTTAATCTATTGTGTGAATTGTGTAATAACATTCTAAAGCGTGTGTAACACATCTTTCACATGCGGCTTACTCTTTTTTTTTTGCAACTAGGTGATTAATTGATTACATTTTATGAAAATTTAGAAGATTAATTGAATATTTTATACAAAATTGAAAGAACTATCGAAACACTTTAAAAATTTAGAAAGTTAATCAAACTTTTCGAACAAATTTAAAGATAAATGATGTATTAAACTTTTGTAGGGCTTAATATTTTGTTCCACCTATATGACCCAAAACTTCATTTGCTAACTTTCAAAATTTGTAAGGATAATCAAGCAATATAATGTAAAATTACATCATACAAAGTGACATTAGTACCATCCTTTTTAGATAAAAGGTAAAGCATGTCTAAACTTCCATCTTCTTTTAAAGAATATTCGAAAAACACTAGAGTTCCACATGATAAAGGATTCTTCCTAAGACAAAGATTCTTTACAGAATACAGACTTTGTCAACTCATAAGGATTTCTAGTTGGTAAAAGCCTCGACCTAAAAAACCCTATATATAAATTATATATAGTCGTCAGATACGGTACGATAACTATTATCTCACAACTAGTCCATACTCTTCAATCCTTTCTAAATCATCAATTGACTTAGACATCGGAACATGTTCACCAGACACCGGCCATGTCTGATCTTTGGTTTTGTTTTACAGGTTGATACCAAGGAAGATTGTCAAGACATTTGGACAAAGTTCGGATACTCGGTTATCACCAAGATATGTCCAATGTTTGTTAGAAGTATCAATTTAGACTCTTCGTACAAAATAGCACCAATATAAACTCGACTCGACGTTTATAAAATAGTACCAATTTAAGCCTCGATGACAGAATGTGATAAATCCAGCATTTTCTCCTATCGAAGATGCAAACACTTTGACGGGACACTTTTCCACACACTTGTATGTAATTATTGTCTTGCAACTTTTACGTTCCACGTTTTTTTATTGAATCCTAAATTGGTACTAAGTAACCATAAAAGACACCATTTTATAAATATTAAGCCTATATTAGTAATATTTATATGTGAACCCTCCTAAATTAATACATCCAAAAAAACCTTAAGCATATTTTAATACATTCCCCCATTTTTAAATAACTTTTTTTATTGTTATCCAATTCCACGCACTACTGCACGTCGGTTTCAACAAGAAGATTTTTTATGCCTAAATCCCAAGCTAGTTTTTTTTTTTTTTTTTTTTATGTAAATACTTATATTTTCATCTACAAATTTTTACTCTGGAGCAAGGAAAAGAGACTTTTCTGGTATCGGTAACGATTCAATATTCTTTTGATGGAGAGAGGGGAAACCTTACTTAAGAAAATAAAGTGGATGAGCAAAAAAAATGAAAATAATATGCAAATACAATAAGAAAATCAGAAACAATAAAACCTTACAAAATCCACAAAGGGACGAAAATGACTACAAAGAGCATGAAAAATCATAAAAGGTATAAAAAGCACAGAAAAACAATGAAACATATACTTCTTGGAAATCAAAATCCACAGAAGAGTAACTGCAATCCGATCTTCCTCACTCAGACCCTTTCGAAAATTCGGATCAAAGTCCTTTCTTTTGTTGCAACCACATAGATCTATTGATCCACGTATAAAATAAATCGTTTCTGCTCTTGCTAAATCCGAAGAAGATATAAACAAAGGAATAATTGGGAGCAAATACAATCCAGACAGATTGAGAGATCTGAAAAAGTATAAAGACACTGATTAAAAAGAAAAAACAACAAAAAGAAAACAGAAAACCTAACCCGATGGGAGGAGGAAGAAGGAAGAGATTCCAAGCTAGTTAGAAGACCGAAAAGCATTCCCCAAAGATCACTAATTATTTATTTTAATCTAATCATTCAAAAACCCGTATTTTTTTCAATCATTTAATAATTTATATTTGTATCCATTTCCATTCAATAACTCCAAAATTTCAATTATCAGATAAACTTTTAAAAGTTTCTAATTATCTATCTATTTGTATTTGACATGTAACGAGCAGAATGAAAATATGCCAACTCAACACAAACTTAAACAGAACTTTCAATCATTTTTGTTAGGACGGTATCGTTTTGATAATTGAATCCTTTGAAATTTTATGGTCTATTTTTGTTTTTTACAATTTTTTGATATTTAGAAGTCAGTAGGAGAACATTTGCTTACGGTCGGGTGCATCCCTAACCCGACTGTGCTTAAACTGCAGCTCTGCGGATGAGAGAGTCTTTCTCCAAGTAATTGGTTAAAGGCTTGTAAAAATCATTTACTTATAAACTAGTTAAGATTCTCATTTCTTTCCTACATGGGATGTGAATGATTAATTTTCTTTTATCTTCTTCTAAACCATTTCAAGTGGTTCACTTTGAGTATCAATTTCTCATCCATCATTTGTTCATTTGGAGTTTATAATATACCGTTAAAAATATCTCATGACATATAATACGTTGACATATGTTAAGTTATTCTAAATTTCATTTATCCGTTATATATTTAAATCTCAAGTTGACAAAAGATAACAAACCAAAAGTTGTTTATAATTTGTTTTGGATATATATAGTTTATAAAAATAATTTTAAATTAATTATACATATTTAATATATATAAATATTATTTATTTATTTATGACATCATCCGGTTCGAGTTCGGTTTTGACAACATTTCGTATTTCTCTCACAATCTCAAATTATTTGTGTGGGGTCTTTCCACATAATACATTATTTTAAACGAGAACAAAGATTATCTTCCACAACCTAGAGACACAAGCAATGAGTCCGGAAAAAAAAATACAAAAATAAATCTTGTCATTTAATCAATTTATAAAAATAGTTTATGTGGTTTAAAAGTTTACGAGAAAATAGATTGTGTGTTTTATAAATTTGCAGTTAAAAAATATGTGAGTCAATTTTTCAATTAAATAATTCTTATAAGTTTAGTTATTTCACAAAGTCGGACCTTGTATTTTAAGTAATTTGTAAATTCGGTTCAATTGTTCCAAATCGCTCCTTTTTAAAGTAAATAGTCACGACAATAATTTTTGGTAGAACGACTGAATTTGTAAACTGCAAAAAACATAGAACCCTTATTTACAAACTTTTAAACCACATGAACTTTGTAAATTGGCCAAACTACGAGATTTGTTTTATACTTTTTTCTTTTTTTAAATGGCTTACTTAAAATATAGGATAATGTGCAAAATACCCCTAACATTTACACCTAGAAGCAATTTTACCTTTAACGTCTAAAATGGTGTATATTTAGCCTTAACGTTGACAGTAAATAGCAATTTTACTCCTAACGTTGACAAGTTGGGTCAATTGGAGAAATTATTCATCAAATTATCTTCTCGATCATAAATCTTATCATCTACACATCACATGTGCGTCATTTTATCACTCATTAGTAACAAATCACGAACATATGATTAAACGCGAAAAGAATTAAAAAAATATATTGTATTTTGTACGAGATGGACAAAAAATTCAAATATTTCAGCGAATTTAAAATATTAGGGGGTGTTTGGTTCGGGGTCTTTAGGAATGGGAATGAGAATGAGAGGGTTGCATTCCCTTTGTTCTTGTTTGTTTAAAAAAAATCATCCCCTTTACCCATTTTAGATTATGGGTTTACCCAACTTTAGGTTAAGTCCATTATCCCAGGCCTTGTAGGAAATTGGATTCCCTTTACCCCATTCTCTTTCCTAAATATATCTAAACACATAGGGGAATTAATGCTTATTCCTTTCATTTCCTTTAGTTTTCATTTCTTCATTCATTTTCTCTTACCCTTGTAAACCAAACGCCCCCTTAATCTCAAATTCTATTATTAAATCACAAAAAATATGAAATAGTTTTTTAGAATCAACTTACATGCAATCGGTGCAGAATAAGAAATAAAATATTTGTGTTTTATAATAATGTCTGAAATTGACCAAACTTGCCAACATCATAGGTAAAATTGATCTTGGCTGCCAAAGTTAGCGGTTTGTAACATTTTGAACGTTAAGGGTAACGTTAAACGTTGGGGATATTTTTGCACCCTATCCTGAAAATATTATTGAAAAATTTTCACCAAAAAAAGTATATTGAGTTTCTAATACATTATATATTATATATTTATTGAGAAAAGGCATTATTTTTTATTTTTTAAAGAAGAAAAGGCATTATTCTAAAGAAAAAGGAAGATAAATTCAAAAACAAATGGACCAATGAGAGGAGTCCATTTTATTTCTTTTATTTAGGATTAATACACAAATAACCCCCTGAACTTGTCCAAATGTTGCAACTGCCCCCCTTAACTTTCAATTGTAACAACTTACCTCTTAAACTTGTCCAATTGTAAAACATAACCTCAAATTGGGAATTTTTTTACCCTGTATTTGAAGCAACCGTAAAAAAGTTTTTCCAGATTCGTATCACGCCAAAGATCTGATTATCATACTCCACGAGCGTTGCAGATTTTGTATTTCACGTGTTTCTTCAATTGCAGTCCATGTCAGCAATTTAAGGTTGTGTTTTACAATTGGATAAGTTTAAGGGATAAGTTGTTACAATTGGACAAGTTTGAGGGGTAAGTTGTTACAATTGAAAGTTGGAGGGGGCAGTTGCAATATTTGGACAAGTTCAGAAGGTTATTTGTGTATTGGGCCTTTTATTTATATTATATATGGGCTTTTCCTCCTTTTGCTTTTTTTTACAGCCCAAGCCCATTTATTTCATCCATTTAAGTTCAAATCTCAGGTCTACGCTCCTCACGCACAAGCAACGGCTAGTTCTCTCTCAGTTTTTGAAATTATCTTGTTTCCTTTTCCGCTAAAGAAGAAGAAGAAGAAGAGTAGCTTCAGTAGTAGTCATGGCAGATATTCAGGTTGTGGGATTAGATCCGGAGTCTCAGTTTCTTGCGTCCAAAGAGGAGACTGGTCACGAATGGGAACTTTTCAAGGAAAATGTCAGGCCACTCAAGAGAGGTCGCAATGTTCGTCTTTTGAATGACGCTCTCAAATCGCATACTCAGAATAATCTCAAGTCTCTACTTGAGACTCGAAGGTCCTATTCCTCTTCTTCATTGTTCTAATTAATCTTTCTGTTGCTTAGAGTTCCATTATTAGCTTTAATTGTGTGTTCTTCATGGGTTTAGGCGCTTGATTGAGGCAATTGATGAGTATAAAGGGGACGATCCCCTCCTTCCATGGATCGAGTGAGTATTCTGGCGATTTTTCATGATTCATTTGCATATCTATTTTACTGTGGAATATTTGTGAGATATTCATATTTATTTTAATTTTCAAGGAATTAATTAATTCTCTCCATTTATAAAAAGGCAAGATGTTTATCTTTCTTTTATGCCCTAATTTCATCATTTCTGCGCTTTGCAATATTAGGATGTTGTTCTCGATAAAGCAGAGATTGCGATTTGCATTTGAATTAGCTCTTACATTACTTAGCTTGCTTCATTGTCTAACTGTTTGACAATGAATCTTGCTTAGTTTAAGGATACTAACCAATGTCAGTTTTTTTTATCTATCTAATAAAATAGTCAAAACCAATCTGTTTGTTATATGATCAGTCCGCCTGGTGGCGATTTCTTGCTCTTTGAGCAACTCTCGGGCGGACTGGTGCGAGAGTTGCTCAAAGACCTGGAGAATCTCGTCACAAAACGGACTGCTTTGAATGTTTGAGAATCTGTCCAACTGTGACTGACGGACTGCTTTGAATGTTTGAGAAAAATCATTCAATTGCTTTTATGACTGGCAGAATGAACTAAAAACATCACAAAACTGGAAATAGTTTCAATCAAATTTTCCCTAAATAGAGAAATAGTTTAGGGACTGACCACCAATTTGTCGATTACCCTTGTTTCTTTTATGTCTACATGCTAACTTCCTACTTTAATCTGATCCAGAAGATTACTTAACTCCGGTCTTTTCTTTTCATTTAAATATTGAAGGTGTATTAAGTGGGTTCAGGAGTCATTTCCACCTTGTGGAGATAGCTCAGGACTTGTAGTGATATATGAACAATGTGTACGTGCATTTTGGCATTCAGACCGCTACAAGGATGATCTTCGGTACCTCAAAGTGTGGCTTGAATATGTGGGTTATTTTCTCCCTGTGCTCTTCACTATGCTTTATATTAACGCTCTGTTATTCATTTTCGGTGCCTGCTTAAGAATTCTTTGGTTGATTCTTGATTGAATTTTTTCTTGAGATTGATGTCATAATGAAATTGTTTCAGGCCGAAAACTGCACTGATGCTGAAGTCATCTACGATTTTCTCGATGCAAATGAAATTGGCAAGTCACATTCTATATATTACATAGCTTATGCTTCACACATGGAATCCAAGTCTAAGATGAAGACCTCGAATGACATATTCAATCTTGGAATATCCAGGTAAGTCCACTTAATTCACTGTTGTATTAGAAGTGAGAAGGCGGGCTTGCGGTTGATGAGTTAAGATTGAATCTTTCCCATTGTATTGTTATGAGCTGCTAACCAGGATCCCTTAGTACATTGGCCTATACTTGATTTCACATCTCTACTTCAGAAACATTGGCCTGTACTTTTATCAGCTTGTTGTTGGAGATGATATGCGCATAGTTTAAGTACCTCAAAAGACAAAGAGCAAGCTTTAATTAGTATTTTCTCGGTAATAAGTTGCCTGTTATTTTGATTGTAAAGTGGTAATTCACATGTTTGGCTTAGCTGGGATAGTGGTAGACAGAGATGAAACTATTAGAGCCGATCTTCCTTCTCGAAGAGCAGAGTCAAAGTATAGTGTCGAACAAGTAGGTGTAACTGTTGAGCTCTGTGGTTGTGAACTAAATGGAGTCAGTTACAGTGATTCTGCTACTCTTAAAAAATATGCTACACGTGCTCAATTAGGCGAAATTTTTAAATTAGATGAATGAAGTAGTTTGAGATCTTCGAATGAAGTCTATATAAGTACGAGACATGGAAAAGGCAAATTTATTTGGAATCTTATAACATGGGAGTGTTCTTTTTCCTAGATAAACCTGATCATCTATCATTCAACTCATTGGTGAATTTCTTATCTGATTGATGTTTTACCATTACAGGGATGCTCGGCCGATAGAAAAGCTAAAGGATGCCTACAAGAAATTTCTCATTAGATCAATGAGAATGCAAAAACATGTTGAGGTATGCTATGCAGCACTACTTATATGGTGTAAATCGATTGCTTTTTCATGTTGAATAATATTTTTGTGGTTTGCTATAATTTATAGGGGGATGTTGGAGAAAATCACTTGCCAACCCGAAGCTTTGGAACTGTTTTGGTCAGTGAAGGAAATAGTAAGTTCTCATCTCATTATTGTTTGCTGTGACCTCAGGTTTCTTAAGGCTAAAATGACTATATCTGATGTTTTAGGGAGACGAAACATGGAGGATATTGGAGAAAATCACTTGCCAACCCGAAGCTTTGGAACTTCTTTGGTCAGTGAAGGAAATAGTAAGTTCTCATCTCATTATTGTTTGCTGTGACCTCAGGTTTCTTAAGGCTAAAATGACCATATCTGATGTTTTAGGGAGACGAAACATGGAGACTTCCGAAGTTACCAGGAACAAAATGAAGTCGGACAGGTAAGTGTGTGGGATTCTCAGATAGTCTTCTCTTCATTTCTGCAAATCCTTTTTCTTTCTGATTATTGTTACAAGAATGCAACAATTCTGCCAAACTAAAATATTATGCTTCTACTGGACCTGAAGATGTTTTATAATTATCTTCAAAACGACCTATTACTCCTTAAACTTGCTTAAAACGACTTATTGGCATTCTGAAATTGCTTAAAGTGATATGTGCTTCAACTTGTCCAAATTTTTATTTGATCTACCATGTAGGATATTAAGCAATTTCAAGTAGGTTGTGAATGAGCCGAGCTTGGCTCGATAAGAGCTCGACCGTATTCGGCTCGATTTATAAACGAGCCAAACTTGAGCACGAAGAAATTCGGCTTGAAAGCTCGCGAATAGGCTCAGTTATAGGTTCATGAACAGGCTCGTGAGCAAGTTTGGTTCGATTATTTTTTTAATAACAATATTTTTATAAAGGGGAATGTAAAACTACTAGTTTTATGTGAAACTGTGTTTTTGTTGGTTTCAATAGTTTTGCGTTAAATTGTTTTTAAATGAACATAATTAATGACTTATTCCTCAGTAAAGTTTATAAACAGAATTAACTAGCTACTCGTGAGCAACTCACGAACAAATGTTGAACTCGAACTCGTCCATTTTCTGATGAGCCAAGCATGAGCACATCAAAACTCAAGTCGATTGCAGCCCTAATTTCAAGGGACTAGTCAGTCATTTTTAATGTTAGAAGGGTTATTAGACTTTTGTGGACAATTTTTTGAGGGCTACAAATGTATTAGGTTCAGTTAATTATATCACCTGATTCCCTATATTCCATAACAATATGGGGCATCCAATGTATTCCCTAATTTAATGTTTCACTTGCTATTTCGTTTGTTCTGATGTTTATAGGGTTCAAAAGGCTCCCCTATCCATCTATAAAGACACAACAAGACTAGGGCATCAATCTGGCAAGCCAAAAACAGATCATAATCCCTGGAACAATCTCGGAGCTCGAGCTGAGAGGAACAAAGAAAATACTGCAATTCCTACTAAGTGGAAAACTTTTAAGGTATTCTTCTTCATATAACATATGCATAACCTCACATTGCACTACAGTTTTTTCCCCATCTTCAGATAAATTGCACCGATGGTCATTGAAGTGAACTCACTAAATTTCATTTTTCGTGTTATAACACAAAAACTCACATTGGACAATGATATGGTTTTTTTTGTAAAAAAAAACGCTTGGCGCTAGAATGTGCCACACATATGTAACTGCCATGTTTTTCCATGTGCCTATGTGTCACATCAACTGATATTTATAAAACGGACCCGAGTGTATAAAAACTCAGATTGGACAATGATATGGCTTTTCGTAAAAAAACTCTTGGTGTAGGATGTGCCACGCATATGTAACTGACATGTTTTTTCCATAACGTCAACTGATATTTATAAAACGGACCCGAAATTTCAAAATGTGGTGGATACATGGAAAAAACTGTGGATAAATTGTACCGAATGTCATTGAAGTGAGGTCACTAAATTTCATTTTTCGTGTTATAAAACTATCCAGATGAGTTTTTGTGTGTATAAAAACTCACAATGGACAATGGTGCGGTTTTTTTGTAAAAAAAAACTCATGGCCTAGGATGTGCTACACATATGTAACTGCCATATTTTTTCACATGTCCGATATGACACTTAATTAGCATGTGGTTAATTTATTTATTTTTTTGTGTCACACCAACTGATATTGATAAAACGGATCCGAAATTTCAAAACACATTTTACCCCACATCTTCATATAAAACGTCTAACCTGAATATATTAATGACTTGCTTCAGGTTCCACAATCTAGAGTTGGACCGCCACCTCCAAGTGTCTCCATTGAAGTATTTGTTGACGATGAATGTACAGAGTGAGTAATTTCTAACACGATAGCATGATTTACAGAGATAATTCGTTTGACACAATACAATTATCATTTTTATTACATTTATATCATATATAATTATACCATTATTACATGATAACTCATTTTAATATTCTAATTTCGATATCAAACACTTACCAGTTGTTTACTTAATGAATTTCTTAATCAGATCCCAAACATCACAGGATCAAGGTAGCAAGTCTTCAGATTTACAGAACATATTGGTTGATAGCTTGAACATCAAAAAGTAAGTTGACATTATTTCAAACGAGTCCTTGTAAAATTTTTAGTTTCATAACTAATAAAATAAAGGGATAAAGTACCAAAATAGGCCTAAGGTTTTTGGGAAAATATCAATTTAGGCTCCATGCGGTGTGGGACCCCTCCCCGGACCCTCGCTTAGCAGAGACTCGTCGTGCACCGGGCTGCCCTTTTTTCTTTTATCAATTTAGGCTCCACGTACAAAATAACACCAATGTAGATTTAACGTTTAAAAAGAGTACCAATTTATGCTTCAATAGTAGAACATGAGACGTCATTCATAGTACTCCGTTAAGTAAGTTCTGTCAATTGTACGCGGAGAGAAATTGGAACTTAATGGATTAATATGAATGACGTGTCATATTTCGTTATCGAGATCTAAATTGGTACTCTTTTTTAAACGTAAAGCCTACATTGGTGCTTCCCCAAAAACCTTAGATCTATTTTAGTACCTTATCCCTAAAATAAATAAATTCTATTCTATTAAGTCCTCAATTTTCAACAACATTGTGCAGGGAAACAGGGTTATTGATGGAAAATCCATTACGAAATTTTCCTAACAAAAGTCTTCCAAGATAAGATGATGATCAAGTGAGTTAATAAAATGATTGAAAATTATGTTTTCATGTGGTGTTTCTGCAATCACTCTAATCGGCTTTTATCTCTTGAGCTTGATCCTAGTCTATTGAATTGTTTCTTGTTGTGTATTTTGTACTACTATCTAGTTTGATTTTTTTTTTTTTTTAACTCAACTATTAATTTGTTGTATCACCATTGTATTAGGATTTCATAGTAATGAATGGATTTATATTTTCTCATATTTATTGAATTCTGAAACTATTTATTTTAAAAGACTTTCTAATATACCTCCAATACAAGGAAGTATACCATCTCATTGGAATATGATTGGTGTTAAAAGTAAAATTGGACAAATGACACTAATTTATTGGTAGAGTATACTGTAAGGGGTATATTAAAACTTCTCTTATCGTAAATGAGATGAAGTAAGAGGGTAAATAAAGTATAACCATGATGATGTCTACTGATCTCTACAATATGAGCTTTAATGGATAGCTTCTGAAATATCAGAGATAAGATTAGTAAATTGTTAGAGGGTTTGTATTTCGGCATCCCTTCTTTGATACTTAAGTTAGTGATAGTAACGATAAAAAATACTCTGATTAAGAAGCAGAGTGAAATAGAAGTGATTGTGTACCTTGTAGTCTTTGAGGTGACTACTTATATGGGTAGGTTTCCATGTGGCAATATTTGATTGGCCCATGTGTCTATGCACTTTTGCATTTGCTTTCCTTTTTCGTAAGTTGCGGTGTATTTTTGGGATTAGGAGCTTGTGTTTCAGGTCTGTCCCTGTAATTGGGATACGTGTCCTTGGTGGTTATGCCTTTTGGTGTAAGGCTCTTCCATTGGTTCATGTGTCCGTTTACTTTAATTTCAACTTTTTTTTATTTGATGTGATATCAAATGCCCCCCTCCCCCATACTCGATAAAGGGCCAAAAAACTTGTGAAGCCCACTTTTTGTCAAGGAGCTTTCCACCTTCTCTCGTGAACACCCTAGGGGTATGTTATTTATTATTAACCTGCCGCCCTTTGGGTTTCTCCAAGTTTATGAATATAAACCTTGAAGAATATCTCCTCTTTTACTTCTTCTCAAACCGTTTTCTGCTTTTTATCTATGCAAGTTCTTTCTCTCTTCTAATTTATTACAATTTGCCCGAAAATTTAGCATGTACAAACTCTCAAGAAGTTCTTTCTCTCTTCTTCCTTAAATCTTCTAAATCCCAGAAAGTTTCATCCTCCCATGCCTCTCAAAATCCAGTCGAGGGCTTAAAAAGCTAAGGAGGTGAACTTAAATATTTACTCTTAATATTCTACTCTAACTG
Source organism: Euphorbia lathyris (assembly GCF_963576675.1). NCBI lineage: Eukaryota > Viridiplantae > Streptophyta > Magnoliopsida > Malpighiales > Euphorbiaceae > Euphorbia > Euphorbia lathyris. The sequence continues at coordinate 79,611,402 of NC_088916.1, forward strand.
CCAAGGATTTGATAAGGATAGTAGTTAATTATCCAAAACTAGAGAAAATGGTTGCCAGTCTTCCTACTGAAAGCCAAAGAGCCTTTGACCCGCCTCTAAATACATTGGGAATGTTTAAGCAATTTTTGAAGTGAGATATTGATGCGCCTAGCGGCGTCGGACAGGTAAGCTCATTAAGGGATAAGTGTACCCCGTCGTTATCAAGTAATAAAATCTAGACAAGTCCAGATATCGAATCCACAAGATTTATTCCTGCAAGTACCGATCTACTCAATCTCAGTTGTTATCTAGGCTGTGGGGGGTTTGAATTTGGTTTTGATTAAATTAACCTACTCCTAATTAAGTTACTTCTACTCCTATCTAAGTTATTCTACTCCTAAGTGATCTCTTACCAATGTAATTGCCCGAAGGGACATGGGGTGATACGATAATAATGAGAATAGATTGTTAAGATAACGGATTTAAAGCCTAATCTAAGTCACTTGTGTCCGAGGCGATTAACCCTACCTATCCTTTTGAGGTACCTAGTTCGTGATTCCCTTGTAAGGCTGAAACTAGCTCTAAGACTCAGCAATTTGGGCTTAATCATCTATAGGGTCGTCAATCCTATAGGCACTGACTAGGTCAGATTCAGCTCGCAATATACGCCAACTTAATATTTGGATTATCGAATGAGTTAAACCAATCAGACAAAGCGTAAGACAAAGATACAAGCAATAAACCAATTGAACAAAACAAATCTATAATATTATTAAAGGTGAAAAGTATTGTCACGAAGATACAATGAGCCTAGGATTCATAGCATGGATCACAGGCTAGACAGAATATAAAAAGAGAAGAAAAATCCCTTTCAGGGAACCTGTCTACCAATGCAGGCGTCTTCCTAGGACTTAAGGATAGAGCTTGAGCAATCCTCGGTGAGTGGTTCTTCGGAGGTTTCTTCAATAGAGGTTGAAAGAGATGGAGGAGGTGGAGAGGATTTCTCAAGGTGGAAGCTAGGGTTTTTACAAAGATAAGAGATATCTATTTTACAAACTAAAAGTTCTATTTATAGTCGCGGTTTGGGCCCTCGTTCTGACCTAATTCGTTTCCTTTTGCGGGTGGGAAGATGTGGGGTCAATCCTGGCATCGTGGGGCCGGGAATCAGTCAAAAGACTGATTCCCGCAGGTCAGCTCGGCCGAGCTGGCCCCTAAGGGCCAGTTTTCGATGAGCGACATGTCCAGACGCCCTGCGTGACTGTTGGGTGTTCCCGCGATGTGATTTTTGCCCGAACTCGTTCCTATTTTGACCTGCACACGCACGCAAACTCCAAATGACATTAGTTTCGGGGCTAGATTGACCCACCAATCGCTTGTTTTGAGTGAATACTCCGTTTGGTGTGACTTTTGGCGGATCAATTAGCCATAAAAGATAATCGAAAGTTAATGTACATGCTATTTTGGCCATATTTGCCTAAAAATGACCAGAAACCGAGTCCAAACCACAAAAGTAAATAGAACATATAAAAATTTCTAACTAACACACGCAAATGCATATAAATGCGAGAATTGCTCGCTTATTAGCAGAAAGTAAACTAAAAACCGTCCTAAAATCGTACCCAAAGATAGGGGGGTTTTGACCCCTATCAAACCTCATCGCACTTAAAACTTTACTTGTCCCCAAGCAAACTAAAAAAAATTAAACCCGTAATCACAAGCAAGCTAGGAAATCTCCTGGTTTTACTAGGTGTTTGACACAATTTCGAGCATCTGTAATTACATGCATTCAGAAGTACAAAGTAGAGACACGATATCCAAAAGCCGCATTTCAATTATCACATGTCATATTCTTAAGAAAAGGATACATGTTCAATTAAACGAGCTTAAGGGGATAGCTAAGTAAAACACCTCACCATGGGTAGTTCACTCAATTCACACAATTTTAGTGGTTAAAGTGTTTACTCTCGGCTTATGTTCTTGCTTAGGATTACGTTGACTTTGCACATTCATCCGAGTTCCTCTACTATGCTACATGACTCTGATGATATCAAAAACAACCTCGAATTGGGGTTGTAATGTGGTTAGAGGGTTAAAGGTACAACAAAGGTTAGGAGTTCTAGCGCTAGAAAAACAAAGTTTAAAACGTCTTTAGCAAATATGAAGTGATTTGAGCTTTTTATTTCTCTATATATATATATATTTTTCTGAGACGTTCTGATTTTAAGAACTGGGGAATGAAGTTCTCCCCTTTTTGTTCGTCTTTTTTCTTTCTTTCTTTTTCTTTTCGAATAGTGATGCTCATTCACCTCTTAGCCTTTTGGCTTGCTACTATTGTGCCATAAACAAAGAGAAAGCGCTAGAAAAAAATAAAGACTCAATATGAGCTTTGTAAAAACTCGGGTTAGGTAACAAACTAAGTGATAGTTTGAAAAAATTGGGTTAGAATGAAGGAAAAATTACAAGCTACAAAATACAGGTTCAAAGGGGCTTCCTAGAGTAGATGAAAAAGAGAAAATAAGGTAAAGAAAAAGTTAGTTCTAAATGAGGCTGATTCATCATTTATCATCTCAAATCATTGCATGCAGGTTCAACTCAGTATTAGGTGCAAAATCTGTAATCTTCCACAAGTCATAGCATTCACACAAAAATGTCAAGAAAAAGAGATTTTTGATGTTCGCTCTTAGGCTCAAATTCAACTCACAATTCTTTGGGTTTCAAATTTGTGTTTATTATTTTTCCCCAAGCTCGAATTCAATATCACATGCCTTCAATTCTTAAGTTATCTACCTAATTACTGATTTTAGCATTTCTTCAAAAGTAGGGTCTAAATGCAATATTTAGCTCATGCTCTTACAGATACAAGGATTGTGTCCTACACCTAAACCAGTTGTCATGAAATTTTAGATTCGGTTCTCAGTCCCCAAAAATAAATAATGAAGTTTAGATTCGAAGAAAGTTTTCGGTTTTTAGGTCCTAAACATGCAAAAACATAAATAAAGCAAAAATAAAACTCAAAATCGCTAAACTAAACTAGACACAACGCAACAAAAATTTAAAAATTTATACAATTTTTGTAAGTTTGTCTACCCCTCCTCCTCACACTTAAATCATACAATAAGTTCCAACATTGCATATAAAACAATAAAACACATGTGAAAGAAGTTAGGGTGGAGAAGACAACTTACTGATCAGCCGGGGGTATGGCCATTCCATGCCGTAGCGTTCATAGTAGTCCGCTGCCACATGCTCCAATCCGGATAGTCTCTGGTCTATAGTCTACTCAAAAGCGGTGAAACGCTGATCCATATGATGTACAGTAGCATATGTTTGCATGTTGAGATTGCGCATCTCAGCCAACATGGTGTTCATGGCTTGGAATTGAGCCTGAACCCCCGGCTCTTGGTACTCCGCTTGGTACCCTCCTGCTGCAGCTGCAACTCCTTCCTCTTCAGCTCCCACTTGCTCTTCCTCTTCTATCCTCTGTTGTGGTGGTCTCCGTGCTCGTTTCCGTGGCTGGTTGCTTGAGCTTGCTCCTTGAGCTGGATCTCTAGTCAACACTGTCTGAAAAGTAGATCTTCTTATCTTGCAATGAGTCGATGAACTCGACGTCGGATTCGACCTCGTTTTCTATAATGACTTTGTCCTTTCCTTTTCTGTCCATAGCTTCCTGAGAATAAGAAGGGTAACAAAAAACGGACTAGTCAGAATATGTTAATATACATATAGTTAGTTAATTAAATTGCCCAAACAATCAACTCACCAAGCATGATTAATTCTAAGGTTAGAAACTTAGGGACCAAAATGTAAAAGGTTTTGGTCCCTAAAAATTAGAAATTGACCCGTAACTCTTAATACGTGCAAAATTAACGAGGCCCAGTGACCAATATATGTTAAGGATGTGAAATAGAGTCATATTATCAAGGTTTCGGCTATAAATCGCATAGTCGAATTTCGAGCTCAAATGGAGAAAATACTCAATTTGAGCAATTTCTCCAAAAACACAAATTAGAAACTCAAAATCATGCTTAAAGCAAATATCAATCATCAAGAAGTCATTAATTTGCAAGAAAACCAAGAGAAACAAGCAAAGAAATAAAAAATTGAAAAAAGGGGGAAATCTTAAAAACCTAGGTTTTCCTTCAAAATAAAAAACAAAGAGTTTAAACTAAAAACTAATGTTAGAATCATGATTGAAATCGAAAATAGGTAAGAATCCATACCTTATTTGTTGATTTCGGGTAAGATTTGAAGATTTGGGGGTTAGGGATTTGAGAGAGAGAAAAAGAGAAAATAGAGAAGAAGGAATGGAAGGAGGAAAGAAGAATGGGATGAGTTCATCCCCTTTTAATTTTCCTTTATATGTATTTTTTTTAATAAGTTCGGGGAAAATTCCCGAACTGATCCGCCCGACTCGACCGAGCTGGGCGGCAGTGCCCAGCTCACCCGAGGTGGGCAGCAGTGCCCAGCTCACCCGAGCTGGGTGCCTAGCTCGGCGAGCTGGGCACCCCGGGGGCGAAATTTTTTTATATATTTTTTTTTAACAGAGAAAGAAAAAAGCATATATGAAAAACAAATGTAAAGAAAATATCAAAGCAATCAACAATATGCATAAAAAATAAAATAAAGAAAATAAAAACTGAAAGCATAAACGATTATTCAAATTTGAATTAAAACCGGGAAAACCCGATTTTCTCCATTACTCAATCCTTTCTCAGGATCTTTGGATTCTTCTCCGTTGTGCTTGGGAGAGAAACATGTTGCCTTTCCTGTATGTCCTTGTGTATCTGAGCTACCTGATTGCTCAGATCCTTGGAGAAGGCTTCGTTGTTAGCAAGCCTATTGAGTGATTTCCGTAAGTGCACGGTTTTGCTTGTAGTAATAAAAAGATATCGATCCCACAGGGAACATTTTTCAACAAAAACTTATTTATGTGTAGTTTAAATACGACTTAAGGTTTATAGAAATAGATAATCGTTATTTGAAATTGGTTTTGAGATTGATAGAATAAGAATTAGGCTAGAATATGTAGAATGTTAGAAATCAATTCTGTTTTGAATATGAATTACAAAACAGAAACGTTTAGTGTTTAAAATAAGAGATTTATTGTGTTCGATTGCATTAAGCAAAGAAAACAACTTTAAACTTTGTATAAACTATAAAAGTGTAATAACGTAAACTCCTTCAATTAAAAGGCTTTGAACCGCAGACAATCTTCCTACGGTCGGGATAGATTGCTACCTTAACCAAATTAATTCTCGAAGAATGAATTTGCCTAAGTTTTCAACAAAGTTTCCTTGTAAATATATTGAATTTAACTACGTTTTAATGAAAACACCAGAACTCACTTCAGATCATTTACAGAAGTGCTACATAAAAATATATTGAATTGCATGAACTTTATTAGATGAAGTGTGAATTTGATACAAGTTTACAGAGAATAAAAAGCATGGAAGCATTCAAAACAACATGAGAGTTCCGGGTCGTCAATCCTTTCCTCAAACCTCGTTAGAGTTTGTCAGGCTCCAGGGTCAAATCTGCTACTTAATCTTCTCGCTGAATCTTCAGAATAGAGATGGTGCTTCTACTACCAAAATGTAAACTAGTCTTCGAACAGATCTTAATCTAAATCTAAATGCTACTGTGTTTGTAATTAATTGGTAAACAATGTGTGTACATCAAATTGCTTTTACAAAATCGAAATCTAATCTCTGACTCATTTCTGAGTCAGAGTTTTTGCATAGATTCTGCACCCATCTTAATAAATCTAACTCTCTATGAACTCTGAAATCAACCCTCTATTTATAGATGTTGAAGAGTCGTGTCTAAGGGCCGTGTCTGCTGCGAAGAGACATTTTTATCCACTCGAACGGACGCGTATCTTTGAAATCGAACATGTGTAAGATGTGCTGCCTGAAAATCTGAAGTTACCGAGAATGGAAAATCTCTGCCGAGAATAGGGAAGTGAAATTTCAGCCTTCGGACAAAAGGGAGGAGGTGACTGGCGACGCGTGTCACGACCAAGAATAAGGAATCTCGGTCGCGACACGGGAGGTTTGTCCCGTCTTCGAATTCTTTCCTCGTCTTTGTTTCGGTGCGTTTGATTTTCGTCGTCTTTGACTCCTTTCGTAGGGTTTTTCCTTCGTTTCTGACCTCTTTTCGTTCCTATTTGGATTTTACCAAATATTTAGGTACCTTGCATGAAAGAAACATATTCGGATGTAAAAGTACGCTAAATAGATATAAACAGCACGATTTCATAGCAAAATTGATGTAAATATTAATGATATTTTAGGTATATTTTGGGCTTAACAAAGCCTGGCCGAGATTTCTTTCAGGAGAGTCACCACCTCATCAGGTTCCTTGGAAGGTGGCACAGGACCTTGGTTCTGCTGCTGATTGATGGGGATGTTTTGTCCCTATCTTTTAGCGTGATTTACGGTTTAATTTTGAGCTAATAACTAAGTTTAATTACAAAAATAAAAAATAAGTGTGTTTTCAATTAAATAACAAAATAAAATAAAAGTTATGCTTTTAATGAATTTCTTTTACTTTTGATTAATTTCAGAAAAATAAAACATCAAGCTAATTCGGTTCTCGAAAGTCGTATTTTGCAGGTACGGGTTAAGAATGAATAATTGATAAATACAGCAGGTACGCGGGGCATGGAGTACTACACGCGGGGCGTAGAGCAATTCCCACTAAGTCACGACAGTCAACCTACGCGTTCCCACACAGTCAACACCTACCTCGCGGGGCGTGCAAGGTGTGAAATAGTGACATTTGTTCCAGGAGCTCAACCATGCGGGGCGTCCCTAGATACACGCGGGGCGTATAAAAGGAATGCTTCAATGTTAAGTTCCAAAAACTCACCCACTCAGGGCGTACCCTGGTCTACGCGGAGCGTGGATGAGTCAACTCCTCTGAAATCAGTTCACGCGTAAGAGAAAGCTTCAACGGAATGGGTAAATGACAAACACGCGGGGCGTCCTCCTATCCACGCGGGGCGTGCCATGTGAAACCTGCACAAATAATGTGAATTCTTACTTGTAACTTGTGTATTTATGATTTTACCCCCGAACTTGATGTGTATAAATAAGAGTGATTAGCACACATTTCTTCATTCAGATTTTATGTAACCAAACTCTACCACCTTGAGAGCTTGTTCACTTATTCCGCCACTCCGTCGAAGTTCCGTTCCATCCTCTTCCACCAAGCTCGAGAGTTCCACCTTCAAGACCTAAGAGACGGCCTTGAGTCCGGTTAGCTAGTTCCGAGGGCCGATTCTTCCTTTTCTACTTGCTAATTAGCTTGCACTCTTCCTATGTACTAGGCTTGGTTGTATTCCACATTTACGCGTTCCACATTTATAATATATGATTTGCAATTTCCGTTTCTCTATACGTGTTGATATTTATTACTTGTTTTGATATTTGTAATTGATTATTGTGTAGGAGGACACGATTACCGACGCCCTTTCGGGCTATCTTTAGGGAACCATATAGGTGCTGCCCTACCGGAAGTGACGCACTGAAAACCGTAGGAATTGACAAGCCACATAACTTACAGGCCCTAGTTTCTGATCCCCAGCATTAGACACGCCTTTAGGAGGAACCACGTAGTCTAAGCACTTCACGGGTCGGTCGGTCTACACGTAGTCGTCTTTGCAAGAGTAAATTATCAATCGTATATATTCGGAGTCTTTGTTTATTATATTTATAACTTATCGCCACCCGTATCACTTCTTTAGAGTTTCGGTTATATAAATTTGTCTCACCATAGTTTAGGAGTAGTTTGTAGTCATCACCCAAACCAACCTAAAGTATTCACCGCTTAGATAATGAATAAAACCTAGTAGTTTAATACTTGTGGTTATAAATCCTGCGGATTCGATACCTGGTCTTAACTGGATTATTACTTGATACAACGGGGTACACTTGCCCCTAAGTAGCGTCTAGTAGAGTTTGAAAGCATACACACGTAACATCTTACTTATCTCACCCATTCATCCACACTCTATAACCTACTAGGCGCCGCACATCACTGATATAGGGGCATGCCAAGCCCCTGCTCTCTGTGCTCCTAGACAAAGCTGTTGGGAGGCCTTAGCACATTCTGGTTTGAGCTCCCATAGGATAAGTTCAGGTGCTGAGGCGTGTTGGTCCCGTGTAATTAGTTCCAAGGGGGGGTAGGAACTAATTTAACTTTTTCGCTTAATTATGCTGACTTAAACAATACTTTAAATTACTTAACTCAGTTCTGGTCAGCACGGGCGAGAGAGATGTAAGACAGCTTTAGTCAGAGGCTGACTAGAACCGTTTTACTTGTGAGTTGGGGAGTAACACTTAGGTCAGCTTCCAACTCAGCACTCTGATTACTCAGTGTCAGCTTATACAATTTATATCCTGAGTAACTTAAGAAAGCAACACATACATATATATATATATATTGAGAGGAAGAGTTAGAAATTACTCAGCAGACTTATCCTGGTTCGGCCTCACCGCCTACGTTTAGTCCCCAGAATACTTCTGGGCTTTTTCAATCCAATACTGAGCTCTTTAAAGGTAGAGCACAAACCGTTTACAAAGCAGTTGAGTATGCAAGAGTACCGTCCTCTATTCGTCTATTCAACCCCACTAAGCGCTATAACCGAACACTTAGATTTTCTCTACCGCTGAGTACTAAAACCGAGTACTCAGCACCACTCTCTCAATTTTTACAATTGATACAAATTTGTTCTTTCTAGATGAAGAACACTTTAGATGAATACAAATTCAATCTAGACTTTTACACAGAGATAGGAATTTGGTGTAAGATTTTCTTTTCTTGTTTGAATGTGCTTTGTATGTATGCTCTTTTCTTTTTGTACTTCGACAAAGGATCCAAGAGTTGAACTTGTCCTTTTATAGTGAATTCCTGATGCCTCAATCATTTGAATTCGGATGTATCCGTTGAATTCAAACGGCCTTCTTGCGTCATTCACTGGTCAGTATACAGTTTTGTAGGCCAATACTATCGTCTAGGCTTGTCTTCTTCCGTCAGGTTCATCTTCTAGCGCCAGTTTCGTCTTTTAGCCAACGGCCAGTTGACCCATGCGTCTCGAAACTGTCTCCTTGTGTAATTCCAAGGCTTCTGAATTGGCGCAGATTTCTGTTGGATCTTGTCTTTTAGTTAACGGATCATTGGCGCTGTCCTGATGAACACTCAGCTTGACTCTAATAGACGTTGCCTTCGACCTTTGTCTCTGGTGATGCTGAGTCATGTTCTACTCAGCTTCTTCGGTCAGCTTCATGTTCAAGCGTTTGTTCTCAAGAAGACTTTTCTTCTATTATGCTGAGTCGTGTTCTACTCAGCTTCTTTGGTCAGCTTCGTCTTCAAGCGTTTGTTCTGAAGACTTTTCTTCTATTATGCTGAATCGTGTTCGACTCAGCTTCCGTGCCTCATGATGACTTTATTATGTCGTACTTTTTATTTCTGTTCACTTATAATTATACTTAACATTGAACAAACACATTAGTACAATTAAATCAAAGCATTTAAATTTAATTGCCTTAATCATGGATTAACTTAATTAATTTTGTCAAATCAAAATCATGTGGAAAGGTGTTTCAACAAACTCCCCCATTTTGATGTTGGCAAAAATATTTAATTGTGGAACTCAGTATCGAGATTCCCCATGATTGTTTTACCTTTTATTCTTCTGAAGTTACTCCCCCATAAGGGTTGCATCTATTGACTAAATTTAACTCTAAACCTTCCAAGATTTAATCGAGTGAAATTAAGACATGCCTTTACTGTCTTAGTTCAATTCTAGACCTTTCAATATCTAATTCAAGTGAGCCTAGGTCAGCTTACAGAAGATGGTCAATACTTGGAACATATAATTATTACTCAGAGTTGCACATAGGTATCAGAGTTTTTATATAGGTGTCAGAGTTATGTGTGCTGAGTATGTTTTTACTTGTATTTTCCTTATGTTCACAAGATTCATTTGTTGTTCAATGGTTAATTAAGTATGACAGATCAGCATATAATCATAATAGGTAAGCATCGCATATAGATAAGTCAATTTTGAAAAAAAATGCTTATATAAATAGTCAGTAACAAAGTAGGACATTGCCACATATGAAACTACAAGTCTAAGGCTATTTTTAATCTATCTCTTTATGTTGACTTGAATTTTGCCTTTGCCTTTGACAGTTCTTTGTTGCTGACTTGGATTTCTTGGGTCAGCATAAGATGGACCAGACTTCTGCTGAGTTCCGGTGGCAGGCTGAGTTATCTCCCCTTGTTTCTGCTGAGTTCCAGCAGCGCGTACTTTCTCCCCCGTTTTGCCAGCATCGGTATTGGGAGGAGGAGGATAGAAAGTTCCCCGTTGAACAACACGAGATAATTTTGATGAGTACATGTGGAGTTGACTCGTACTTTCCCGAAGATCATTGAAGACTTCCATGCCATCGGACATAGTGGAAGCGGGGATCTTAATGTTGGCACTGAGCATACTTAAGAGATACTCTTGAGATTTCCCGATCCAAGTTATGGATTCTGTCATTCTGGCATATGATTGATGATACATCCTGAGCAGGGCAGTGTCATATTGTTGACGTTGAAAGTTGGTGTGCCGAACCAGCTTAAGAGTAGACTGAGTACATTGCAGAATCTCATTTGTCTTCATAAGGTCAGTGTCCATTTCCTGTTTATTCAGGTTGAGTAGGCGAATTGCTTCACCAATCTGTTCGATGGAACACTGGGAGGAGGAGGAGATAAGCTCACGAGCTCCGGTCAGCTCAGAGGTCAGCTGGGAGAAATGTTGATTTACCTCAGCAGAGGTTGCATAAGTTGAGTTTACAGCTAATAAGGCATTGAGTTGACCTTGAATGGCGTCCATATGAGTTACCATCATCAGCTGGAGTTCAGCCAGCTTTACTATTGACTCTTGCTTGGGTTGTTGAGATTGAAAAGATGTCATGACACTCATCAAGTCCTTGAGACCTTTGATTTCAGTGAGAAGTTGAGTGACAGAGGAGATTTGGGTTGGCTCAACATGAATGGACCCAACAGCATAGGCCTGAGTTTGATGAAGATCCTGAAGGAGAGCTTGAGCTGAGTCAATAATTTTCCTGCCAGACTCAGAAGCATGCAGGTAAGCATAGGATTCATCAATGTGTTGCTCAAAGGGCGGAGTCTTATCAGCACCAGATGGGGGAGGTGTTTGATGCTGTCCAGAAACAGAGGTGCCAGCGTGGTCAGCAGCTGGACTTTTATTCAGGTCAGCAGCAGGAGCTGACTGATTATCATTCTGCGTTGAAGGATTAGGAAGAGGTGGATCTGCAGAATTATTGACCTACTCAGTGTCAGTCTGAGGTGGAGTAGATTGTGGAGGTTGAGGTAATTCAGAGCTGACTTGAGCAGGATTTTCCTTTGCTAGCTCGTTGTCTTGAGCAGCATGGACTTCGAGCACTTGCTCAGTAGAAATAGGACCTTGAGGAGCTTGGGTATCGGCTTGTTCCTCAGTTTGAGAAACAGAGGCTTGTTTTTCCTTTAGTTGATCCTGAGTGGGCTCAGTGACAGTTGAGAAGAATTGGAACTGGAGTTTAGTGAGGTCGGTGATTGGATCCCGTAGTGGAGACTCATCCAATAAATCGGTGAATTTTGGCTTCTGAGCCTTACGCTTAAGCCGTTTCCCTGTGCTGTCCTTATTTGCTTGAGGAGAGGTGTCAGCAGCAATAGAGTCAAGGGACTCAGAGGCTGAGTTAGGACCAAGGTCGGCATCAATGCCTTCCACCACCTTGTCCTTCACTGGTGACTTCGCACAATGCTCAGCTTGGTCAGTATCAACTCGTTCACTTTGCTCAGCATCAGCTTGAGGCTGTCCTTTAGCATTTCCCAGTTCTTCCTCCTGGTCAGTAGGAGTCTTCTCAAGGTCAATTTCTTGACTCCGCACAAAGTGTGATTCCGGAGTGATTACGAAGTCAAGGGGGTTAGCTGCAATTGGCGTCAACCCAGATGTTTTCTTCCTCTTCAAGGGCATTTCAGGGGTTTCCTCACTTTCTTCCTCAGGCTCAACTTGCCTTTTATGTTTCTCTGCTGACTTAGGTTCCCCTTGAGTTTGCTCAGCAACAGCTTTCTTTCCACTAGATATTATTCTCAGCTTCCTCGGAGCTATGTTGATATCCCTTGCGGATTGGTCAGCTTTCCGCTTCTTATCCTGACTATCGGTCAGCGGGTTCAACCATTACCTTCTTTCCTTTCTTGGTTGGCACATCCTGTGCTGCTTCAACCATATTATCCCCTTCTTCATTTTCTTCTGCACCCTTTCCTTTCTTGGACTTAATGGGTTGGTCATAGGCTAACCCGAACAACAGTGCCGCTGTGATTTCCGTACCTCGGATTTCGATTTCTTCGACGGTGCTCACCTGGTGGTCCTGAAGAATTTTTGTAATGAGGGATCACATCCTGAGTTTCCCGGTACTTCGTTGGAATGCGCCGATAAGAAAGACAGGCATATTGAGTGGGATATAATTCAGCATATGCCAGATAAAGCACTATTCAAAATTGGAAGCCGATGAGGAGGAGTTGACCTTGGGGAATATGAAGTTGGTCAGGATGTAATGAGCCATTTTCTGAGGCTGACCCATGCAAGTGCTGGCTATTTCCCCTTTGTGATCTATAGGTTTGCAGAACTCAACAGGGTAGTCAATCTTAGAGTAGTCATTTGTGATCCTGAGTTTTGAACCTTTGGCAGTCAGTTTTAGTAGAGTTGCGAGATAGGTCGGAGTGATTGTGATATCCTTGCCCTTGACTTTGGTGATCAGGTGGTCAGCATTGTCTTCATCAACTCTGAGATTTGCGTAAAATTCTCTGACCAACTGTGGAAAGGTATTACCAGGGAGAGAGAAGAGTTCGGTCCAGCCGTTTTTGGAGATCCACTCACAAAAAGGTTTCTCAGCCGTCACAAATCTTGGGGAGAACCAACGGCAACGAAGTACCTCACAATTCTTTACGCTGTTGTATACAGGAACGAATATCTTCTCCTTAGGTGGCTTGTTCTTCTTTTCCTTCTTCTTTTTCAAGGTGTTGCTTGGTCAGCTTTAGGGTTTTTGCTCGGAGTGTTGACCTTAGATTGGTCATGCTGACCATCCCCTTGAGACTCAGTTGAAGTCTCTTCATAGTCCTGCTGAGCAGGGGAAGGAGGATTTTCATCGGAGCGATTGTCGTCGTAACCGGCACCGGAGATGTTTTGGGAGTCGTCAGACATGATTCTTTTGAGAGATTTTGAGAGGATTTTGGGATTTAAGAAAGAGAGAGATTAAATGCCAAAGATTTCAGATGTAAAGAGGGATAAGTGGGAATTCGTCCACTATTTATAGAGGTGCCGAGTTGATCTGATAGGTCGGAATGGCGGTTTGACATCGAGATGATCAATCGACAGTTATCCCTGGCATTTATGACACATTCGGTGCATGTGTTTTCTAATTATTGCACTTACGTCATCCTAGGTGGTTATTCAATGCGCGTGCTAGCATTTATTGTTTTACTGGCTTTACTCAGTATCTAGAATACTAAACGTTTTTATCATTCTGAGTGCCCAGTTTTACGGAGTGGGAATATTCGTATGCTTAGTAACTCAGCTTATGATAATCACTCAATATGTATGTCTACTCAACATAAGGTGATTCTATGTATTTCATATTGGCCCAGCATGGAATAGTTACTAATTAAGCACAAATCACTCAGCATGATAATCACTCAACATTCAATTAAACATAGAATTTTATTGAGGAGGATTAGACATACCGATAGCTTCCCTTAGTATGTTAAATTGCTCACGAGCCAGAGGCTTCGTAAAGATATCCGCAAGCTGTTCATCGGTCGGTACATAGGTCAGCTTGATCTCACCTTTGAGTACATGGTCTCTAATGAAGTGATGTCGAATGCTGACATGCTTCATCCTGCTGTGTTGGATTGGATTTTTGGTTAAGTCAATGGCACTCTTATTGTTTCGATTGTTTCAGTTTTTACTCCATAATCCTCCAGTTATTGCTTAATCCATAGGACCTGGGCCACACAGCTTCCAGCAGCAATGTACTCAGCTTCAGTTGTTGACAGGGCCACTGACGATTGCTTCTTACTGAACCAATATACTAGACAACTTCCAAGGAAGTGACATCCTCTTGAAGTACTCTTACGCTCTAGCTTATCTCATCCATAGTCAGCGTCAGTGTATCCAATGAGTGTGAAGTCATTTGTATTTAGATACCATAAACCTGCATTAACTGAGCTTTGCAAATATCTAAAAATTCTTTTTACAACAATATAGTGAGATTCTCTGGGGTCAGCTTGGTATCTTGCGCAATAACATACTGAGTACTGAATATCAGGCCTACTAGCAGTAAGATAAAGTAGAGAGCCAATCATACCTCGATATAACTTACTGTCTACTGACTTACCTTTCTCGTCAACGCAAAGGACAGTTGTTAGACGAGGTGCCGCGGCCTAATCTCCCGGGCGGACCGGGGGGTGGACACCTCATGGCGACGTAAGCGGTGATTGGCGCCGAAAGCAACCAATCGTGGAATCAAGCTGCTCGGCAGGACCGGAGCTCGGAGATATGGAAGAGTCGCCACCCACGAATGGGAAAATGAACACCGATCCCTTGCGGGAGACCGGTGTGGGTTCGGGAAACTTAGGTACGAGCCGAGAAGGCTAGCTCCTTTCCGGAGAAAGGCTACTAGGCACCCCGACATCGCCCGGTTATGAACCACCGGCCTCCTACTCAGCATGTTAGGCGATAACGGACTAATCGTATACTTCTTTAAGTTTAAAATTCATTTGAAAACCTTTTCTTTCTCTTTTTGGAAACCGTTTTGAGCATATATTATTGAAAAGCCACTTTAGTAAAGAATCACCCATTTACATCAATTTGATATACATACAAAGAGAGGGGAGGAAGAAAGAAGTGGTTTATTTACCACGGGATTTACATGTCATGCTGTGTGTTTATTCTATGCTAACTTATTTCCCCCCAAAACGAGTTTATTTACGTGGTTCGCACCTTAATCGCCGTTGGAACGATTTAGGTGCGTTTTAAAACCCCGATTGGTGAAGTTTACTCGAATCGCCGTTGAAACGACTCAAGTGTTTGAAAACGTTTGAGATAAAAACCTTTAGTAAGAAAACGTGGTTAAACATACAAGTCCATTTTATTTTTGTATAAATCATTTAAGAAAACGATTCAAAAACTCCATTATTTACAATGAAAACGATTTTAATTACAAGGTTCGCTTAATCCGTCGTTGGAACGGACTAAGGTTTTAAAACGTGATGTTTTAAGAAATGATTTAAAATGTCAAGAAGACACTATTTATTTACATTAGGAACCTCTAAAAAACCTTTAGTTTAAATAATTAAATAGAAAACTCTTTTTGTGATTTATTTTCTCCTTTTATTTAATGGACCCTTTACCTATTATAATTACAATAATAAACCCATTTAAACCAAGATTCACTCCCCAAATAAAGCCCATTTGAAACATGGACCCATAAATGGTCCAAAAGAATAAAGAAAATAATTTAAGCATATATATATACATTCAAATCAAAAAAAGAGAATATGAAAATAAAAGTTAATAAAAAGAAACTATATAATACATATATGAAAATACTAGATATAATACATTTATACTTTAAAGAGGTGGAAATAGTAAATAAATCTCATTAGATAAGAAAATAACATTTATCCAAAATAGTTTCATATAATAAACAATAACATAACCCAAATATCCCAAAACTATATATATACACAACTAATATAGTTTTAAATACCAAAAATAACATATATTCATATACTAATACTTACTAATTAGTTCCCAAAATGCCCAAAAAAAATAACCTTTTAAAATAGAATCTAATATAACTCAAATGAATAAAGAAGGAGAATATATATATACATATACCTATGCTTAAAAAATTGAATAAAAAATGATATACAAACATCCTAAATAATTATATACACTAAATATCTAAAATGGTTTGAAAATATATATTACATAACTATACATATATATATTAAGGATTAAAAGCTTAAAAGTTAAGAAAAATGGACTGAAATGGCATTTTTTACGTTTTGGAAGATTTACCGGCGAAAAATCCGTCGGTAAACAGCAATTAGTGACAGAAATGAAAAATTACAGCAGCACTCCAATTGTTTTCAGATTTATTCAAAAGCTTTAAATTAAGTCTAATTCAATCGTTTTGGATTTCCGAACTACAAAAAATGGATCATAGTCAATAACGGAAATTCCTAAAACGACGTTTTTATTTTAAAACATTATTTGGAAATTCTTTAAATTAAAACTTATAATTTCAACGTTTTCAATACCCGAACTACCTTTTTATCGGATCACGGTTCGTATTGGGATATCAAAACGAGGTTTTTTATTTTAAAGCAAAACCGAATTTTATTCAACACGAGACGGGAATTAAATAAATACGAAAAATTAAATAAAACGTGATAAATAAATAAATGACAAACTAAATAAGATTATAACATAAAAATAAATAAAGGAAAAGAAATAAATTAAATAAAATAAAACGAGTCTAGTCCTCGGATAATACCTCAAGTTCGGTATCTGACAGTCGAAGCCGATTGATTCCACGAGTCGTGATTTTCCGGTTTTTTGTGTTTTTTTAGTAAAAATTTAACTTTGGAAAATTAGGATTTTTTTGGGAAAAAAAATATTTTCTCCAAAAAATTGACTTTCTCTCTCTAAAAATGTTTAGAGTGAGAAAGCTCCCCAAATTCCCCTCTTCCCTCTAATGCATGGGGATCCGTGCCTTTTATAGGCAAACGGTTCCCCGACGGAATGGGCGACGCCCGAAGAGAATTGGGCGTCGCCCAACCAACGATGGTTGGGCGATCGCCCAACGATTGTTGGGCGGTCGCCCAACGCGAGGTTGGGCGCGCGCGCCCAACTGCCGTTGGGCATCCGCCCGACGCGGTTGGGCGCCCGCCCAACGGCCGTCGGGGCGCGTCTCGCACCGTCGGACGTGCACGCCCCGCGGCCGTTGAGCTCGCGCTCCGCGCCGTTGGGCATCCACGCGTCGTGACCGCCGAACGTGTGTTCCGCACTGCCTGGCGCACACGTCCCGTGGCCGACGAGCACACGCCTCGCGCCGCCAAGCTCGTGCATTGCTCGGACGTCGAGTGCGTGCTATTCGTGGTTGGATGCGTGCGTCCAACGGACGTCGAGCGCGCGCTTTGCATCGTCGAGCGGGCGTCCGACTGTCGTCGAATGCGCGCCGGCTGCCGCTAAGCACTCGCACCATGCCGTTAAGCATTCGCGAGCCATCCGATCAACAACAGCGACCCACCGTAACTTATTTATTTTATTTTTTTTCGAAACTTTCGGAATCAATCGCTTCAACCGTCTTGTTTTCAGGTTTTCATCACAGGTCCTCCGACTCGGTGTCTACAACAGTGTCAGTACCCATTGGGGTAGATATGGGCTTACATTCTTCCATATCGAATTTCTTTAATATTTCTTTGGCATACTTAGACTGACTAATGAAGATGTCGTTCTTCCCTTGCTTAATTTGAAGTCCAAGGAAGAAGTTGAGCTCGCCCATCATTGACATTTCGAACACAGTTTGCATCTGTTTACTAAATTCCTTGCATATAGTTTCATTAGTAGAACCAAAGATAATATCATCTACGTAAATTTGTGCCAGCAGGGTATCTTTACCCTTTTTCTTAATGAATAAGGTTGTGTCAGCTTTGCCTCTGACATAGTTCCTAGTCAGCAGGAAACTGGTCAACCTCTCATACCAAGCACGTGGTGCTTGTTTCAGGCCGTACAGGGCCTTCTTGAGTTTATAAACGTGGTTTGGAAATTTTGGCTCTTCAAACCCTGGAGGCTGACTAACATATACCTCTTCGTTTATAAATCCATTAAGAAATGCACTCTTAACATCCATTTGATATAGTTTGAAGTTCATGAAACTAGCATATGCACATAATATTCGTATAGCCTCTAACCTAGCAACGGGAGCAAAGGTCTCACCATAGTCAATGCCTTCTTGCTGACTATACCCTTGAGCTACAAGTCGGGCTTTGTTCCTGACTATATTGTCTTGCTCATCTAGTTTATTTCTAAAGACCCACTTAGTTCCTATGGTCTTTTGATCCCTATGTTTTGGTACTAAATCCCATACCTCATTTCTCTTAAATTGATCAAGCTCCTCTTGCATAGCATTGATCCAGAATTCGTCGTGCTCAGCATCGGTGAAATTCTTTGGTTCATGTACTGAGACGAATGCAACATTGCTAAGATATCTCCTGAGTTGATTTCTTGTCATCAGGTTGTTCTCAGCAGCATCAAGAATGGACTTCTCTGAGTGTCCTCTTGGAATCTTGATTTCTTTGGGTAATGTTGAGTTGTCAGCAGCAGGTGTTTCAACAATCTCTGCAGTTTTAGATTGGTCAGCAAAGGTAATTTTGGGTTCGCTTTTACCTTTGGTCAGCCCGTGCAGTAATGACTCAGTGGCTCCATTTTGGTCAGCGGAAGCTGAGCCTGGGTCATCTTCGGCAGACTGACTTGACTTTCTTGCAGGGTCAGTTTCATCGAATTCGATATGTACAAACTCTTCTACGACTTGAGTTCGTTTATTGAACACCCTATATGCTTTACTGTTAGTTGAGTACCCTAGAAAGATCGCTTCATCAGCTTTAGAATCAAATTTGGCAAGGTTGTATTTCTTATTGAGTATAAAGCATTTACGACCAAAAGCACGAAAGTATCCAATGTTGGGCTTTCGTCCTTTCCAAAGTTCATAGGGGGTTTTCTTAAGAATAGGTCTAACTAAAGCCCTATTGAGTATATAGCATGCTGTGTTGACAGCTTCACCCCAGAAGTACTTTGGAAGCCTGTTCTCACTCAGCATTGTCCTAGCTATTTCAACTAGAGTTTTGTTCTTCCTCTCAACTACCCCATTTTGTTGAGGAGTCCTAGGAGCAGAGAAATTGTGGTCAATGTCGCTGACTTCACAGAATTCATCAAACTGTTGGTTTTTGAATTCTCCGCCATTATCACTACGGATGTGAGCTAGTTTTAAATCTCTGTCATTTTCAAGTTTTCTGATCAGTGTTGAGAACGTCTCAAAAGCTTCATCCTTGCTACTCGGCAAGATGACCCAAGTGTACCGAGAGAAATCATCCACAATGACCAAGGAAAATCTCTTACCGCCCAAGTTGAGTGGTTGGACTGGTCCAAAAAGATCCAAGTGTTGTAATTCCAATGGACGCTTGGTTGAGACAATATTTTTACTTTGAAAAGACTTTTTGGTTTGTTTACCTTGCTGACAAGCATTACATAGTTGATCTTTCTCAAATCTAAGTTTGGGCAAACCCTCAACTAATTGCTTTCTTGCTAATTTGGCAAGGAGGTTCATGTTTACATGACCAAGTCTCCTATGCCGTAGCCATGAGTTATCCTCCTTTGACACTAAGCATATGGTTTTCGAAAAATTCTTTTCTAAACTCAACATGTACACATTGTCAACACGAGGGGCAGTTAAAATCAAATCGTTTGTTTTTCCCTCGAGTATCCGACACTTAGTCGCATCAAATACAACCTTTCTACCGCTGTCACACAGCTGAGCCACGCTCAATAGGTTATATTTGAGACCCCTGACTAAGAAGACTGACTCAATAGTAGGGTTACCTCTGATAGTACCTGAACCTACTATCTTACCCTTTTTGTTGTCTCCGAAGCTTACGCTTCCACCTCGTTTACGCTCAAGTGTGATGAATTGAGTTTCATCACCAGTCATATGCCTCGAGCATGCACTGTCAATATACCAAAGCTTTGACTTCTCCACGCACCTCAGGCTCACCTGCATTTTAAACTATTCATCTTTAGGTACCCAATTCTTTTTGGGTCCTCGTTTGTTAGCATGAATAGGTGAAGCATCATATTTAATTTTGTGACGGCATACACTTATGGTGTGGCCATCTTTTCCACAAACGTCACAAAACATTACCCTTTGAGGGTATTTCCTCTTTTGGTCAGCACGATGGTGCTGAGCATACCAACACACTTTTATAGTGTGTCCCCTCTTTCCACAACAGTCACACTGACTGTTCTGCTAAGTGTACTGTCGATGCTGGCCAGTATCTTGATACTCAGCATGAGGATAGAACCTTTTCTTAGCCGATGTACTCAGTTGGTTCTGTATAGTTGTGATGTCCTTTCTCAGCTTCTTAGAGTCTGATTGGACTTCAGAAACAAATCTATGCATTATTTTCAAATTTTCATCTTGCCTAGTGTTGTCTTGAAGGAGATGTCGGATATCACTCAGTTTGACTTCCTCGATCTCATCACATCGCCTGCTGAGTGCTCTAATTTTCTTATTACACTTTTTGGTCAGTGTATAGAGGTCACTCAGGGCATTAACCATTTCATTTCTGAGCAATAGAAGAGATGTTACCTCATTGGAGTGGTCCTCTTGGTCAGTGTCATCTGAGAGGTCAGCTTGCTCAGATCGGCCTTGGTCAGCAGATTCGTCCGCCATAAAACATATGTTTGCAGACTCTGTGGCATCAGCTTCTGATGAGGTTGACTCATCACTGTCACTCCATGTTGCCACCATTGCTTTTCTGCTACATTTCTTTTCTTTCTTCAGAGTTGGACAACTTGATTTAATGTGCCCAGTCTGATGGCATTCAAAGCATGTGACAGGCTTCGAGCTGTCCTTTTTGTATCTGTTGTCGCTGGACTCAGCTTTGTACTTATCGCTTCTTCTGAATGGCCTTTTGCTGTTCTTGTCATTCTTTATGAACAACTTCTTCATCTTTCTTGTGAACATGGCCATCTCCTCATCATCTAATGAGTCAGCTTCTGTTGAGTCACCTTTCATGAAAAGTGATTTTTGCTTCTTGTCCTCTGACTTTTCTTTAGCTTCAAAGTTCTTCATTGAGATCTCATGGGTCAGCAGAGATCCGATCAGCTCGTCATATTTGTATGTGGTCAGGTCCTGAGCCTCTTCCACAGCTGTCTTCTTAGCTTGCCAGCTCTTGGGTAGACTTCTCAAGATTTCCATATGCTCTCGGACCTCGCATACCGATGCCTCATCGTGTGAACCCAAAGCGTGGACTTATCACAGAGAACTCGCCAAGCAAGTTTAGCCAACAAAGCTTGGTTACAGTCCCTCGTCGCCCGAATACCAAGATCCCCCTCCTGCTTATATTTAATTTTTAAGTTAAAGGTATTAAAATAATATAAAATTTATTTATTTAGATGATTTTGTTAATTGAATTTGAATTTCAATATTTCTATTTAATATTTAAGTAATTATATATTCATTTAAAGTGAATAATTATAATTTAAAATATTTTTTTCTATAAAAAGTCACTAATGGTTAATCGATCGAAATATAAATTAACCGATCGAAGAAATAATAGATTAATCGAAATATGGTTAATCAGAATTAATTAATAATTTTTATTAATAGACTGGTAGGGGTGGCAATGGGGAGAGGATTATCTGAAAAGCGCGGGTATCCGAATCGACGGGGATAGGGAAAAACCGTAAAAATTGGTGATGGGCACGGGGAAATTTTTTCACCCGAAACCTAAATGGGGATGTAGATGAGGATTGCTATATCCGTCCAGTGGAGATCACCGCCCCGTTACCGTGTAAATTCCCATGGGGATCCCCTAATAAAATCATTAATTGATCTAACCATTTTTTATAGTAATGTATCATATAAATTAGTAACAGGATGATAGAATATGTACGAGAGCTTTTATAATATATATTGAATGTATGATATTCTTGTTCTCCTAACTCATATCAGATTTTATGTTTATGATTTGAGATTGTTTAGATTCTTCTAACTCAGATTTGTGATTAAATTATTCTAATTCATATTAGACTTTACACATAATATTATTAGGTTTACCATTTTGTATTTTAAATTCTTCTAACTCAGATTTGTGATTTAAATTCTGCTAGAAGTATTATTAATTTTAATTAGGTTTATTTTGTTTTGAGAACTAGCTAATTTTAACAGAATACAATTAATTTATTTAAATTGGGTTTATTTTAATTGTTGATTATAAAGAGTATTATTAATTTATTGGGCATGAGGATTCCCCGAAACCATACGGAAACCGTATGGGGAGGGGATGGGGATGAAAAAATCCTCGAATCATTTAATAGGGATTCTCCAAAACCGTCCCGTAAATATTTGGGGATGAAATGATAATTATATAACCGTCTCCGTCCCGTCTCCGTCCTTATGGACTGGTTAATCAAACACGTACGATTTTTTTTTTTTTTTTTTTTAAGTTCCAATCCTAACTTATGGGGTGGAAACAAAATTAATGGAAAGAAATCCATCTAAAACGTGTCAAGACTTAAACCGAGAAATTGGAAAAAAAACAACATGGTACTATGTCTAGGCTAGCTTGTTCGTTCATACTTAAAAGACCTAGAAGTTTCCACTATCCATAAATCCCCAATTCTCTGGTCCGATATAGGGTTTGTCGGATTCTCCAGTCCATCATTTCTTGGAGGATTTCTTGAAGACAATCTCTCTCTCTCTCTCTCGCTTTGCTTTTTGATCCTCCTTCTAACAATCCTAACGAGCAGCTAATAAAGCTCTACATTTCATAAACCATGGCGGAGCACTTGGCTTCAATTTTCGGCACTGAGAAGGACCGTGTTAACTGTCCATTCTATTTCAAGATCGGTGCGTGCCGTCATGGAGATCGCTGCTCTCGCCTTCACAATCGCCCCACGATTTCCCCAACTCTCCTCTTATCAAACATGTATCAACGTCCTGATATGATCACACCTGGCGTCGACGCCCAGGGTCAGCCGATTGATCCACGAAAGATCCAGGAACACTTCGAGGACTTTTATGAAGATATCTTTGAAGAGCTCAACAAGTTTGGCGAGATCGAGAGTCTTAACGTCTGTGATAATCTTGCTGACCATATGATCGGTAACGTCTATGTCGCGTTCAGGGAGGAGGATGAGGCTGCAGCTGCTTTGCAGGCACTTCAGGGAAGGTTCTACTCCGGTCGCCCGATTATCGCTGATTTTTCGCCTGTTACCGATTTTCGTGAAGCTACGTGCAGGCAGTATGAGGAGAATAATTGCAACCGTGGAGGTTACTGTAATTTTATGCATGTGAAGCTGATTGGTAGAGAATTGAGGAGGAAGCTTTTTGGTAGGTATCGCGGATATAGAGTCAGTAGGAGTCGGAGCAGAAGTGGTAGTCCGAAGCCAAGAAGGGATAGAGATAGAGATTATGATAAGCGAGAGAAGGATTATAAGGATAGGGAGAGGGATTACCGTGCGAATGGGCGGAGGAGCGGGGAAAGAAACGACAGGTATGAGAGAGATGGTGGTGGTAGAAGAAGACAGGGTAGTCCGAGGCGGAGCAGGAGTCCGGTTAGGGAAGGGAGTGAAGAACGCAGAGCTAGGATTGAACAGTGGAATAGAGAGAGGGAGGAGAAGCAGTGAGGGAAATTGGTCTCAACTTGTTCGTCCAACTAGTGCACCTCTTTTGACATTTTTCTCTTATTGGTAATATTTCTAGGCTCAGATGTTTGACAATTGATGGTATTCATTTGAAAGGCTTAAAACTTTTTTGCTGGTAGAATTGTGTTGTTCATAATCATGTCAATTTTAAGTCATTTTTTTAACACCGATTGGTGGTAATTTTTACCTCCTGTCTGATGTTTAAGGGTTAAAGATGCTTCAATGAAACTTCTGTTGTTGCTAATGTCTTGTGTGCCTTTTCTTGTATGATTCCATTGCTTTTTTAATGGTGAATCTCTGATTAAATGTTAATTACACTGGTCATGCATGTTTCCTTGGCCTTCTGATCATGTGACATTTTTTCTAGAGCAGATTTATTGTATCAAAAGTCTAGATTTTTTTTTTCTTGAACCAAATCATTATAGCAGACTGAGCTCAATCCCAAGTGACCAATTCTGCGTGAGTCTTCTGAACCTTCATTGTGGAATTCTGGGCTTGTGTTTTCAGTTATGAAGTTTTCTTTTAGCATTGGTATTTTTGGTCATATGTTTGATTTACTGTGTTACAATTTAGTGAATGAACTCGGGATAATTGTTTAATCTCTCTGATTATGTTAGTATTATTGGCTTATGATAGTCCTTGTTATGTGCATTATTGCCCCCCTATGTTGCGTGGAAACTCTTCCTCACTAGCGTTTCCGCATTTCGTGTCCGTTTCCCTTTCCATTTGTTTTCCATTTCCATTACCTCTCCTAGCTAATTTTTCTTAGATATAACATTTCCTGGTATCCTTTTCCATTTCATTTCCCGTTTCCGTGCAACATAGTTGCCCCCTGTTGGTATAGAAACATTTGGTTAGAATGCTTCTCTTTTCTTTCTCTATCATCAATCTTCGAGGCAGCGATGGGAAAGAAAATAGATTTAAATTAGATTGTTTTGCTTCTTCCTTCTAGATACCTGACTCCTGAGGTTCAGTATCTATTTCATGCTATAATTATAGATAAGATCCTGCATATAGGGTTAGAGTTTGTTTGGGGCTTCTTATTTTATGTCAGAAAGTTTGAGCATTCCTTTTTTTTTAGTTTAGATTTTGAGTTCTCTAGTTATGAAAGAAATCTTCATTTGCTGGTAGAGAAGTGTTGATAAAATTGGAAATCTTATCATATGGATTGTGCTGTCTGTAAACGTTATGTTAAAATAATTGCAGATTCTTGTGGATTGGTTTCACTTTCTGACTATACTTATTTGTACATGGATGAGATTTATCCGGGCTCTGATGTGGTGGAGTTGTAGCCAAGCTAGGCTTCGCTTCATTAGGTTTTGTATGACTTGCTATTGTCTCTCAAACAATAGATGCTTGTAGTTGAAAATAGTTAAGTATGGTATAGTATTAGGAGTTTATTAGATTAGCAATGGCGTGGTAACATGCTTACTTTGATAATATTGCACTCATCGGAAGTCTCAGTCTTACTTCCATTGGACGTCAAGATGCATAATTCCATGATGTCTGAAATGTGTGAACTGTTCTTTAGTTGTTCTGCTTAACTGTTAATGCTTTGATCGTTAAGAAGCATTGTATTTGGTGTTAAATTCGTTAATTAGCTAAGGTTTAGTGCCTTTTTAAGATCATATTTTCCACTTTTTACATTGCACATCTAAACTTTGAGGTTTCTAATGACTTCAGGACAATGTCTTTTCTCTCTTGTTGTTTTTGTAGCTAGGGAAATAATGGTGCATTGCTCGAAGAGAGTGGATTCTTTGTTCGCTTGTCCTCGTCTTTGTGTACGTTTTGTTGGTCATTGGGTTCTTAGGCGCGTAATCTGTCACACGGCATGCATGATAGGGAATATCCTTATACAATTTTGCATTTGAGCATTTCATTGATGTTTACAATTTTGCATCCTTATACATCATCATTAATTACTCTGTTTGCTCTTCAGCACCTCAATGTTTTGACCGGATCTGCGAGCACTTAGAAGTTTGTAGGTAAAGGACTAGAAGAGTCGGATCAAATATTTTTAACAGGAGTTGCTGATATGACTTGGGACTTGAAAGTTGTTAGCTGAAATGTGGGGAGTATATTGCGCTTTGTTAACGATTTTCTATTCACACACTAGACAAAAATTATCTTTGCTTATTGTGTGCTAATGATTTAACCAACTATGCTTTTAGGGCCAGATTTGGATCTCTGAATTGAGCTAGCTGAACACAAGGTTGGTCAGAAAAAGGTCACTTGCCTGTTATATGTCGAATTTTAGCATTATGCAATTTTCCCCCGGGTTTTTATGCGTTTGTTAGCATTAGATGTGAGAAGTTATACTGTGGAATGGGAGTGGTACTGGCAGTACCACTCCCATTCCACAGTATAACTTCTCACATCTAATGCTAACAAACGCATAAAAACCCGGGGAAAAATTGCATAATGCTAAAATTCGACATATAACAGGCAAGTGACCTTTTTCCCGTCCCATTGTAACCATCTGAGAGGAGGGACCAGTACTGGTCCCGTTCCATTGTAAAAAGTTTCTATAGATGTTGATGCTATAGAACTCTGCCATCATCTTTTTCTGCTTAACTTTGAAAAGCAGTCCCAAGTATAAATGTCGGCCGCAAGAGGAGGTTTGGTAGTTAAGAGTGGCAAGCAATTCGAGTTGGCGTATTATAATCGTGTTACATTATTTCTATATTTAATGTGATTATATAATATAAATGCACAGTAAATGATAACGGGTTATGGAAGTTGGGGTTGTCTTTCATCCTGTATTGTGAAATCAAGTTATGTTTGCTGGTCATGTGCTTAAAGAGAAATACATTATACTCTTGTTAGGTAGCTTTCGACGTGGCTAAAATGGTCGGGATAGCTCAGTTGGTAGATAACGTATAGGATTTCCCAGCAGTGTCAAAATGAGTTATTGTAGTATCAATGTTTAGGACTTCGCAGGGGTGTCAAAATGAGTTATTGCAGTATTAATCGTGTAATATGAACCATATAAAAATATATGATTATATCAACTGTTTTTCTGTTTCTATGCAATATCCTGTGTACAATAATAGGTTTCTTTGGCCATTAAAATAAAAGGAATTTTTTTTTTTTTTTATTTTGCGATTTGAACAATGAAAAATTATTGTTTTTTTTTACTATATTATTGTTTGTTTATTTCTATATTTAGTTATTTCAGATAATGTTTTCTTTTGTAAGGAAACAGACTTTATTAAAACAAATTGATAAAAAGAACATCGTATAAAGCTTCGTTTGTTTGTTGGAAAACAGTGTTTTAGAAAATGAAATATTTTCTGGTGTTGTGATGTGAGTATTATTTAAAAGGGTAAGAAGAAATGAAATATGGTTTTAAAATTTTTAAAATAGGTTTTAAAAAGTGGGTAAAGGCTATGGTTATTTTATTTTTTTATAAAGTAAGCTTTACTTTGTATGTTTTCATCGTTGGATTAATTTTATACTTCATTATCCAATGGTGAAAACACACCAAGTAATGATACTTTGTTAAAAACAAAGTAACCATAGAAGACACCTTAAAAAGTGTATTTTTTTGTTAATGGTTTTAAAATTTTCTATTTTGCTAAGTAACAAATATTGTTAAAATAGCAAAATATTTTTCTGAATGAGGTTTAAAAATGAGTGTAGATATGTTCACACTGTACTTAGAACTAACAGATTGACCACAGTGAGCTATTGAACTCGGTGAACCTTAAACAGAGGGAACAATTTTCTAAACCTGTTAAAAAAGAATGGGTAAATTGCACCTATGGCCACTGAATTTTATCCATTTTCATATTATGGCCACTGAACTTTATTTCTTCCTGGTATGGTCATTGAATTTTACACTTTTTAACACCGGTGGCTACTCAATTTTAACTAACTTCTCAAAATGACTGTTAATGATCGTTAACGACCTCAAAATACAAATATTAAAGAATTAAAGTTGTTCAGAATGATATTTACTATGATATCACATTTTTTTTATTTTCGAAAATCACACTTTTTGGAGCTTTCTCTCTCTAAAAATTCATTTTCTCTCTCCTAACCAAACAACACCCAAATGACCTCAAAATGAAAATTTTCAAGAATTAAAGTTCCTTAGAATATCATTAACGCTTTGGATTTTTTATTTTTAGCCGTCAACGGTCGTTTTGAGACGTTAAGTGACCACCGGTGTTAAAAAGTGTAAAGTTCAGTGGTCATAATGTGAAAATGGATAAAGTTCAGTGATCATGGGTGTAATTTACCCTAAAAAGAATTGAACAATCACATGAGTTGCTTGATAACTTGAGCCAGGAGGACCAACTGTGGCCATGGTTGTCAAAATTGGATCGGGATTAAAGGCAAAATCAGGGATTAAAGGCTTAATCTGATTTCTGTTCACATTTAAATTTAAATTTATATAACTTAATACAAATTTAATAATATTAATAAATTAGTAATATTTTTTTAATATTAATTTATGGTATTTTGAGCAGAGGCTGTGTTTATTTTGTTTTTATTAAAGTAAGTTTTATTTTGTGTGTTTTTACCATTTGATGATGGAGTATAAAATTCATCTAATGGTAAAAACAAATAAAGTAAGACTTACTTTGTCAAAAACAAAGCAATCATAGGAGAAATTTTACTGTGCGCCATGCACACCACATCATCATCCAATGTGGTGTGCCATGACAAATAGAATCATCACACGTGGTAATTCCTTGAATTTCTTAAATAATAATAAAAATTGATTTAACTTTTTCCTCAAAAACACATCTGATATCAAACAACCACCATCGCCGTAAGATCTGGGCCGACAATATCCACAACTGACTTCATCATCGTCCCGGGTTTGGTTCCTTTTGTATCTGGTATTGTTGTTCTTATCAAGAGCTCGCCGGAATTTGAACCAGATCGGTTCAAAGTTTTCAAAAAATTCGAACGAGAAAGCTGTATTAATTACAATTGGTTTTTTGCTTCCATTAATGGTAGAAGAAGATGAAAAGGAATCAAAATCAGTTGTATAAATTGCCCTAAGGATTGAGGCTGCTTTAACGAGAGAATAAATTGAGGAGATTAGACTTTCAAATAGAAAAAAAAAGTGAGGAGGTTAGCAATTGGAGAAGTCGAAATCGGTTTTCTTTTAGATTATCTGATTATATTTCCTGTTTAATTAAATAGATTTCCATCTATCTTGATTTTTGCCATAGTTGATTTTGCGACTCCAATTTACAAGATATCTTCGTGTGGTTCTTGGTGGATCTTGCCGGCACCCAAATTTATGGCGATGGTGGTTGTTTGATATGAGATGTGTTTTTGAGGGATAAGTTAAATCAGTTTTTAATATTATTTAAGAAATTGAAAGAATTACCACGTGTGATGATTCTATTTGTCATGGCACACCACATCGGATGATGATGACGTGGTGTGCATGGCGCACAGTAAAATTTCTCTTGAATGTATATCTTTAAAACTTGGACAGTTTTATTTATATTCTTTAAATGATCATATCCCCTCACCTATGCCTATGGACATCTGTTTTTCTCACTTAGCCGACCAACCTGGCAGACCAGGTACATTTTCACATATTTTTACTTTTTTATAATTTCCTTTTTTTTTTGTTTGAAGAACATAATTTCCTTTTTCATATCCTAATTAATGCAAATAAAAAATGTTTATAGATTCCAGCCAATTCATAACTAACAAATCAAAATTCATTTATCAATTTGATATATTAAATTTAAAAAATTTCACTTATCAGAATACTTTCGGGAGAAATAAATAATAAACTGAATTGTTCTTTTATTAGATAAGTTGATTGTTGGTCTCATGTCAATAAAATGAAAACAATAATTGCATCAAATTTGAGGTCGGTAATGAAGTGAATTTGATCAATCACCGTTAGATTGAACCTTATTATTTTTTTTTATAAGAATGCATATATCTTCATTAAATACAAAAAGAACAAGTACAACAAGAAACGGAAAAGGTACAAAACCTTACAAAATCCACAATGGGACGAAAATGACTACAAAGAGCATAAAAAGTCATAAAAGGTACAAAATTCATAAAAAAAACAATAAAACATATATAATATATAGTTACATATTTTGTAAGGTTTGGTAAACTAATTACAATAATATAAATTTATAATTTATTAATAAGGTATACCATTATTATATAGTCATATAAATTATCCCGATTAATTCCCGTTTATAAAATGAAATAAAATATATTGACCTAAAATGTAGACATGTAGAATCGAACACCTAACCAAATGGAACATTGTTAATCATCTTAACCATTTGAACCAATTCTACTTCTTGTTAACAATTTAATTTAATTAAGTAACAAATATTAGAAGTTTTAAATATTGAATTTTTTAAACATTTTATAAAATAGAATCACGTGCTTCTTTTACCCATTCTCTCTGCTTCGATTTTTTTCTAGGGTTCTATCTCCTCCACTACACTCCATCGCCGCTACCACCTCGCACACCGCTGCTACCACCTCGCACGCCGCCACCTCTACCTTGCACAACGCCACCTCCACCTTTTACCGATCTAAACTTTGGTAAGCATATTTTTTTCCTTTTACTTTTTGCTAGTGTGTTGATTAATTTTATTGAAGTGAAAGCTAATTAATTTAACATTTGTTGATTCACTAATATGGTAAATTTTATATGTTTAAGTTGATAGCTTTTACTACCTTTGTTTTGGAAAACAAAGAATTTGTTGTGTTAAGAAGATTCAATTACAAATTGGGATGATGATTAGAGAGATCTTCCTAATGAAGTGTTGTCTTTTTTGAATTAAAGGTTGTTTGTTTTTATGGATTTGTTATTTTGTAACTTTGATTTTGTGGTTTTTTTAGCCTTGTTGTCTATCGTAACTTTTAATACTTTGATTTTGTGGGATTTTTTTAGCCTTGTTGTCTACTGTAACTTTTAATGAATGTTGTTTACTTCCTAAAAAAATATCATTTATTTCAAGTTATGTAAGATAATACAATTTTATATTTTATTATCTTGTAAATTAAATTTTTAATTTATTTTTTAGGACTTAAACTATTAGATATTTATCCGAATCATCGAAAAATTATATTGGATTGGACCGGAACCGAATCTCCGAATCCCCGAACTGGACTGGACTGAAATTTTGGGGCAATTCAATTCTGGAGATTTATTCTTTCAATCCAATCCTGGAGATTTCCTTTTATTAATCTCCGACTTTCAATCCAATACTGGAGATTCATGAATCCCCGACTTGGACCGAACTGTGCCCAGCCCTAACTGCAATCGAATCTTCATCATTTAGATCCTTCCGAACATTCGGATCTGAGTCCTTTCGTTTGTTGCAACCACGTAGATATATTGATCCACGTATAAAATAAATCGTTTCCGTTCTTGCTAAATTCGAAAAAGGTATAAATAGTAGAATAATGGAGAACAGATACAATTCAAACGGATAATGAAATTCAATAAAATATATACACTTACCGAAAAGAAATACAATAAAAAAAATTACAACAAACCTAACCTGTTGAGAGGAGGAAGAAGGAACTTCCTTCTTCCTCCTTAAAGTAGATCCACAAAAGAGAGAAAAACTTGAAGATCTTGATAGAGAGAAGAAGACAATGAGGAATCGGCGGTTTTTTTTTCATCGTAAGGCTTAAATGTACACCTCCTAGCAGGGGCGGATGTAGGGGGGCAAACATTTGCGCGCGCCCCCCCTCCCCTTCATCCCTTAAAAAAAAAAAAATTTTAGTCCAAAAAAAATGGTTAAAGTGCAAAAATACCTCTAACATTTTGGGTCAGGAGCAATTTTACCCCTAACGTCTAAAATGGTGCAATTGTATCCCTAATGTTGGAAGCCAAAAGCAGTTTTACCCCTAACGTTGATAAATTGGATCAATTTGAGAAATAATTCATCAAACTGTCTTCTCGGTCATGAATCTTGTCATCTACACTTCACACATGCGTTATTTTATCAGTAACAAATCACAAACATATGTTGGGATGTAAAAAAATAAGAAAAAAATATTAAAAATATACTGTCTTTTGTACGAATTAGACAAAAAAAAATTAAAAAAATTCACCGAATTTATAAATATTAATCTCCAATTTTATTATTAAATTACAAAAAACATTATATCATTTTTTTTAGAATAAATTGATATGCAATTGGTGCAAAATAAAGAAAAAAAAATGATTGTATGTTATAATAGTGTCTGAAATTGATCCAATTTATCAACGTTAGGGGTAAAATTGCACTATTTTAGACGTTAGGGGTAAAAAACGTTAGAGGTATTTTTGCTCTTGGCTACAAACATTGGTCTAAAAAAATTTTACATAGAGTTTTGACCCCCTCCCTCAAATCCTGGATCCACCACTGCCTCCTAGATCTAATGGTGACTGACCAAATTCACTTGGTCAGACTGACCAGTAAAAACCACCGATATATATATATATATATATATATATTAATCTACATATAAGCGTGGTTATAATCATACTAAAATTCGGTAATTTTATAACCGTTTTTATATTTTAATACAGTAAAACCTCTATATAGGAATACACTTGGGACCGGACTATTTGTATAACAATTGGGAGGTTATTCCTATATAGAGGTTGGTATAACAAAGACTCTCAGGACTTGGGATCAAACTTTTGTATAACAATTGGGAGGTTATTCTAATATAGAGTATTCCTATGCAGAGGTTCTACTGTAATGATAAATTCATAATTATAGCTTTGATATAAATAAAAAAATAATAAAAATAAAAAAAATAAATGAGGTGTACACCTAAGGTAAGCTAAAATAGGGAGTCACATGGAACATGGTAGCAGTGATGCACATGCACATGGTAGTTGGACTACTTTGTCTACCATAATACTCACAGCCTCACATCTCTTTTTATGTCCCTTTCCAACTATGTCTTTTTCCTTACAATTTTTTCTTTTTTCTTTCTAATTATTTAAACTGAATTTTTCAAGGATAAATTCTAAAAAAAAAAAAAAAAAGTACTTATATAATTTGTGGGACCCACGTCTATTTTTTCCGATTAAAAAATGACTGAGATTTTTCGTTTTATTAGAAACGATGATATTTTAATTTAATACTGTGAAAATGACTATAGACAATCTTAAAATAAAAATTTATAATAATTAAAGTAATTTTGTATCATATTTATTATGGAATTACATTTTTTTTTTATTTTCTAAAATCGTTATTTTTTAAATTTTCTTTCACTAAACATTCATTTTCATATCTTTTCACAAAATAATACCTAAATGACTTCAAAATGAAAATTTTCAAAAATTAAAACAACTTTAATTTCTATAAATTTCATTTTGAGGTCGTTAACGGTTATTAGAGTATCAAACAAAAAAAAAGATTTGCAAATTGATGATATTCTAAACAACTTTAATTCTTTAACTTTTTAGTTTTGAGGTTACTTAGATGTTGTTTAGTTAGGAGAAAGAAAATTAATATTTACAGAGAGAAAATGGTAAAAATGATGATTTTGAAAAATAAAAAACGTGTTCCTTGCCAAATTCTTATAAAAAATGATACTAAATAAATTTAAAAAATTTCTATTTTGAGGTTATCGATGATCAAATTGGTAATATCGACCTAGAAGTCGTTGATTTGTAAATGGAAAAAAAAACCTCAATCTTTTTTTTATAAAAAAAAAAACTAGAGACACTTATATACAAATTAACGAAACCATATAGATTTTTTTTTTAAAATTAATCCAAAAAAAAAAATTATAAGTTCCTCATTTTTTGAAATTAATTCTCCAATTATTTGTAGTTTATTTTAAACTAATTTAAAGTTTTATTTCTAAGAAATTAACATTAAAGTATTTTTTTTTTTATAACAAGATCTCATATTATATCAAGAACTATCCAGGTTTACAATTGATAAAAGAAAGCTAGGCACTTCTTCCATAAGAATAATTGGTTCAGTAAGCGAAGCTCCCCACTTAGCAAGTTCGTGAGCCACCTGATTAGCATCCCTTTTGACAAATGAAAACTGTAGCTGCTGGAACTCCTTTCCGATGTCAACAATATCTTCCAAGATGAACTTTAGCTCTGCCGAGACCTCAGTTTTCCCCAGGATCGAATCTACAACGTTTTTTGCATCAGATTCAACAATTAAATCCAGGGCCTTCTTAAACTTTTTAGGGCCCCTGTGCTAAATTTTTCTTAAACCCTTAATAATTAATAAAATTTTGTATTAAGGTTGTAAATTTTGAATGGTTGAATATCTAAATCACATACGCACTCAATATAGTGAAAAGGTGTAAATAAATCTTATTACATTATGTTATTGTTTTTTTGTAATTTAAGTGACTAAGCACATCTTAAATTTTGGGGCCCTTATAATTTTGAGGCCCTGAACAGAAGCGCTCTTTGCACACCCTCATCTACTCCTTTGATTAAATCCATAAAACCAGCATCCTTTGCAATTCTCAAACAATCTCTAATAGCAATTGCTTCCGCACCAGAAACCGACAGACAAATTTAAATAAAGGAATTGATTAATGGAAATAAATAACATAAGGTCTATATAACTAATTAATGTGAAATATCTAAACTCCATATGCATGATATATTTACAACGTGATTTTTGCAATATTAACATGTGCATATAATAGCCAAATTAAATTATATTTGTAATTATTATTTTTTAAAGCAATTATATTTGTAATTATTAGTATGTTAAAAGCCTAATTAAGTCCCTTTCAAAAATAAAATAAAAAAGCCTAATTATGTCCTAAAATATACTTTGAAAAATAAATTATTTTACATATAGGTCATGAGGCTTAATATATATGTGGTCTCTTAAACTATACGTCAAGTGTCGCTTGGCCCGCTCAACTTAAAAAAAATGAAACGAATTTATCGAAATTACACAAATATAACACGTTAGAAAATAAAAATTTAAACAAAAAATATAATTTTAAATATTAAAAAGTGACGGCTATGATTTTTTTTACTTTATGTTTTGCGCTTTCTGTTTTCTCTATCATCCAGGTCAGATGTTATACCAGTAGAAAACGTACATTAGTTCCACGTTTTTTTCAATTTGAGTTATTCAATAATTCAATAACTAAATTGAGAGGAAAAAGCGACACTTTATTAAAATCAATGTATAAATAATACACTATTTATCAAAATTACACAAATATACATGTAATATATATGTGCATAACACGTTATTAGAAAATAAAAATTTAAATTAAAAATATCTAACTTTTAAAGATTGAAAAGTGACTGTTACGAGTTCTTTTCTATTTTATATTATGCACTCCCTGTTTTCTCTATCATACAGGTCAGGTGTTACACCAATAAAAAAACGTACATTAGTTTCACGTTTTTTTAAATTGATTTATTTAATAAATCACTAAATAAATTGAGAGGATCAAGCAACACTTTAAAATTAATGTATAAATGATATGTTATTTACCAAAATTATACAAATATATATGTATTACACGTGCATAACACGTTAGAAAATAAAAATTTTAAAAAAATATCTAACTTTTAATGATTGAAAAGTGATTGTTACGAGTTTTTTTCTATTTCATATTCTGCACTTTCTATTTTCTCTATCATACAGGTCAGGTGTTACACTAATAGAAAACATACATTAATTTCACTTTTTTTTTAATTGATTTATTCAATAAATCATTAAATCAATGTAAATAATATGTTATTTACCAAAATTACTAATATACGTGTTATTCACGTTAGAAAATAAAAGTTTAAATAAAATAATCTAAATTTTAAATATTAAAAAGTGACTGCTATGATTTTTTTTTCTATTTTATATTTTGTGCTCTTTTTTTCTATCATCCAGGTCGAGTGTTACATCAATATAAAACGTATATTAGTTCTACGCTTTTCCAATTTGAGTTATTCAATAAATCACCAAGAAAAAGCGGTACTTTAAAATCAATATGTAAATTAAAGTTTTTTAATAATTAAGAAATAAGATAGAAATTTAGTCATATAATTAGGGGAGAGTGAATTTAATTTCTACGTGTAAAATAATGGAATTTTAAGCATAACCTTTATTAGGGGTGACCAAATTGACCATTAACTGATCCAAAAATGTAGCTTGGTTCGATTATTTATTGAGTTTGGCTCGGTTCGTTTTGAAAATGCGCAATTTTATTAATCGGTTATCAGTTTGGCTATTCCAAAAAAAATCGGTATAACCGAAAACCGAACCAAATTATATATATATATATATATATAATACGTATTCTACATTTTTATAGATTATTTAATGTATTTGTCACGTCCATGTCTAAAATGTTTAGTATTTATTTTTCGAAATAGATATTGTTAATTGATTAGGAATTATGTATATTAATGAGATTAATTTAATGATTTTATGTATAAATTAAAGTTTGGGGAAGTTTTTAGGAAAAAAAACTACAAGTAAAATGATCTATTCAAAATAACTACATTATCTTTGTAAAGAAATAATAGAAAGATAGTTAATGGCCTATATTGCCATTTTAGGATGATATATGATGTTATTTATTTTAATTTAAAAAGATAAAAATAAAGACATGTTATGCATATAAATTATAGGTTTAATACATCATTTGCCCCCTCAACTTGTCCAAAATGGTTGATTAGCTCCCTGAACTTGTATAAAATGTTTACTTAGTCCCCTGAACTTGCGTAAAACGTAATCAATTGATCACTCAGTTGAAAAAAAAAGTAAGTTAAATGCGGAAGATGTATTCCACGTGTCTTAAAATGTTATCACATAATTTAAGAATAGAGTTAAAATGAAGTTATTACTTGCTTAACTATGAACCTTGTATTCTCTAATATTACAACCGCAATACCCCGATCTTGATTGTTTTACTTTTTTAAGACGCGTGCAATACATTTTCCGTATTTAACTTACTTTTTTACAACCGAGTGATCAATTGATTACGTTTTACACAAGTTCAGGGGGCTAACTGAATATTTTATGTAAGTTTAGGGAGCTATCGAGACACTTTGAAAGTTCAGGAGGCCAATCGACTATTTTGGACAAGTTCAGGGAGCAAATGATGTATTTGTAAACAAATGTCTAACTCACCCCAAAAGGTACCTCAAAGGGTGAGGATTGCCTCACATATTTAAGGAGCCATATAGCTTCCTCATTTAGCAATGTGAGATGTCTAACACGCCCCCCTCACGCCCAATTCATTTGGTGCGTGACGCTAATATCAGCGGAAGCCCCAACATTGAACCATGACTCTGATACCATGTAAACAAAGGTCTAACTCACCCCAAAAGGTACCTCAAAGGGTGAGGATTGCCTCACATATTTAAGGAACCATATAGCTTCTTCATTTAGCAACGTGGGATGTCTAACAGTATTAAGCCTAAATTATATTGTCATTCTTAGTAAAAACGTGTCATTATAGAAACCAAGAAGAACAAAATGTGTCAAGCATATATTTAATGGTAAAATATGTGTGCTTACAATTAATTTGTAATTTGCCATATATATATATATATATATGATATGGGAACTAATGCATTAAAAATGCAACTCAAATTCAAATGAATGGATGAAAAAGAAAAGGGAAAAGATATTCAAGAGGGAATTTTGGGTGAAAATACAATTGTTCCATTGAGTTCAAACATTGGTGGAGAGATTGGAAATAAGATGAAAATGGTTTTCATTGAGTTCGTTCGAAGAAGAGCGAGAGTTTGGTCGAACAAGAGCGAGAATCTCACATGGCTTGATTAGAGGTGCAACGTTTGATGCACTCAACAACCTATTTTAACCATCTATAAGAGGTAATATTATTTTCTTTTTATTAGGATCTAGTTAGACAGTTACACATAAAATAGACAATCATTTAGATGTTTCGGTCTTAACGTTAGATAATTATTAAACTCTTTAAAGTTAAATCCTTATAGATTGAGAAAATTCTTAACAATTTGAAGATGAAATTAGAATTATTGGGTCTTTAGCAACGATACGAGTTTAAAAGTATAATCGGTCCAAATTAGCTACTTCGATTCAAAATTACTATCTCAGTGACCGAGAATAATCCAATAAGAATATTTCGATTATTTAAATTCTATTAATAAAATATTTTAAGCAATTTTAATAGTTAGAGTTAAAATAGATCGAAAATAAAAGGACTAATATTGATATTTGTCAAGTAGAGTCGGTATAAAGTCGAATATAAAATTAGTACAAATAGATTACTAGCAGTGTCACGAGTCTAACTGAACATTCGATCAAAATTAACGATACCAGTTTAGTGTTATATGTTACTATTCTGGTGACTAAAAGTAGCCTGATAAAAATATTTAACTTTAAATGATAGTACATTACATCGATTCAAATACAATATTTTGAGTGGTGTTGGATTAAATTATAAATCGGTGATTTTATACGAGTTTTAAGAATTTTACTTATATTAAAAGAATATTTAATTTTTAATGGATTTTAGTATTTTGTTTGTAAACTATTTTGAATAATTGTGATTATGTACGAAATAGTTAATTGAAGGAAAATGATTTATGATTATGGAATAACTTGAAAATTTGATTGTGGAAAGAGATTTGAGTACGTTATGATTTTATGATTTTATATAATGTTTTAAGTTTATTTGGATTACGAGTTGGTTTGATAAAACGTTTGCTTGATTACGAGTTGGTTTGATAAAACGTTTGTTTGATTACAAGTTGTTTTGATAAAACGTTTATTTGATTATGAGCTGGTTTAAATGTTATATTTATTTGATCACGGTTTGTATTGACAAAAATGCTAATATGAAATTATCGATATTTATTTGTGATACGAGTTGATTTGATAACGTAATTTATAAACTTAAAAGTTTTATCGGTTTTGATAAAATATTTTGGTATATATTTTATAAAATATATTTATATTTTAAGAAGATTATTTCATATGAATTATTAAATAAATTCGGAATACTAAATATTAGTGTCCGGTCATGAACAATATTCTGAATAGTAGTAGCGATAAAATAAAACTATATAGCAATAAAGTGAAGTATATTAATTTTATCAACGTGTCGAGAACTACCTAAAATAGGTAGAACTATGTGGCTTTGATTCCCGATTTAAAGATTAAAATATATTCGGGATACATAGGAAGCTTTATAGAATTATCAAGTCCAAGCCAAACAATTAATAAAACTTAAGGTAGTCCAAATAAATTTTTATCTATTAGAAAATTAAATTGAGAATTTTATGAGTTAAGAATTGATGAGTCAACTTCGTAGATAATTATATTGTTTTCTCTTCATACCCGATGCCGTTTAGGGTCGGGTGTGACAATATTTATTACTAATATATGATATGGACGTTTTATCCTTATCTTTTGGGATAATTTATGGTTTATTTTTAAGCTAAATTATTAGGTTTAGTGCTAGTTTTATGCATATTTCAATAAATTAACAACAAGTAATAAATTATGTACTTTTAGTTAATTTTCGTTATTTTGAATCTCATTTTGTTATAAATAAAGTAAATAAATAAATCAAGTAATCTCAGTGTTCATAGTTGTGCTTTGCAGGATAAACGTACGAGACGGAAAAGGCGATGAAAACAGGTCAACTCAGTCCATGCGGAGCGTAACATGTACCACGCGGAGCTTGAAGCAGTGAGAAATGTTTGATAAACTTTAGCAACTCATTCACGCGGAGCTTGGACCTTTTATAGAACAGAAATAAGGCTTCAGCAGCTCATCCACGCGGAGCTTGAGGTATTCCACGCGGAACTTGAAGTGTTCAGGTCACCTTGTTCACATTGAGGGCAGATTTGACACATTTTTCGTATTTTCATCGTATCTCCCTCATACGAACTCGGATTGAGACGATTCAAAATGCGTTGGAAAGCTAAGAGAAAGATGAACAAGTGACTAATAATATCATCTCCAAATTCTCAGCGTAACAGGATCAAATAATTAATCTAAGTTGCTGGACAGGATCAAATAATTAATCTAAGTTGCTGGACGTGTTGAAGCCTAGAAAATCTTTCATGGGTGTGAAATATGCAAGGGAGAAAATAAGAAAATAATGAAGCATCATATGCTTCATTATTCTACATCAAATTCAAAGTCTTCCTACTACTTTTACACACATTCAAAGTCTCCTTTCACATTCAAAGTCTTCCTTCAAAGTCTTCTCTCCACATTCAAAGTCTCCTTACTTAATGTAATTACAATTGTGAGCCAAGCTTGATTTGTGTATAAATAGGAGTGCTTGACACTCATTTAGATATGGATATTTTTGTGTAATAAAACTCTATCAAATTCAGATTTTGTGTAATAAAACTCTATCACTTTGAGAGCTTGTGTATTCTTTCCGTCACGCCGTCGAAGTTCCGTTCCATCCGCATCCATCAAGCTCGAGAGTTCCACCACCAAGTTCTAAGAGACGACTTTGAGTCTGGTTAGCTAGTTCTAAGGGCTGATTCTTCATCCCTTTCACTTGTTAATTAGTTTGTACTCTTTCTATGTACCAAGTTTGGTTGTATTCCGTATTTACACGTTCCACATTTATAATATATGATTTACAATTTCGGTTTCACTATGCGTGTTATTATTTATTGCTTGTTTTGATACTTATAATTGATTATTGTGTAGGTCGCTTACGAGCTCCGAAATCTACTAAGATTCACATAGGTGTTGCCTTGCCAGAGTTGACAATCCGAAAACTAGGAATTGACGAGCCACGGAACTTACAGGCCCTAGTTTCTGATCCTAAGCCTTAAGTGGAAATCACGACCTAAGAACCTCACGGAGTTGTTCGGTCTATAGATAGTCGTCTTTGTAAGAGTAAATTATTAATCATATATGTTTCGAATTGTTTGCCATATGTTATAACTTATCACTGCCCGTAACATTTCATTAGAGTTTGAATTACATAAGTCCGTTTCACCATAATTTAGGAGTAGTTTATAGTTATCACCAAACTCAAGCCTAAAGCATTCACCGCTTAGATAACGTGTAAAACCGAGTAGTTTAATACTTGTAGTTATAAATCCTGTGGATTCGATACCCGGTCTTAACCGGAATTATTACTTGATACGACATGGTACACTTGCCCCTACGTAACGTCTAGTAGATTTAGAGCACGTAGAAAGATCTTAACCGTAACACACACAATAGTTTACCGCTCTACTGTAGACGCTTATCATCAATATACTACTATTATTTGTTTCATATTTTTTTTATAATTTTTTAACTTGTTATAATATATTTTGGGCATCAAATAATAAGCAAACTGAACCAATAAAATTCAATTTAGTTATGTTTGGTTATTATATTCATTTGATTTGCTTCAATTTTAATTTTGAAGGGAATTTCGATTCTATCGGTTCGGTTAGTAACTGAACTATGCTCACCCTATCATGTGGTTCTATTTTAAGCCTCGATAATCCTATAAAAAAAAACCTCGATAACGAAATTTGAGTTTTTTTTTTCATATTCTGTTGTACACCTCTCCAGTGCTCAATCACCCAATAAAATTCGAAATTGCATATTTTCTACTAATGGAAAAACTTATTTTTCGAGGATATCATAGAAAGCATTCACAGTACTTTCTACGGTCACTGCTAAAAATAGAAAATTATTAGAAACACCCGGTTTTTCATGTTAAATGTAGAACATTCCATACATATTTTGTCATGTGTAACATGGACCCACACATATTATAAAAGGTCTTACTATTTTAATTATTAAGTGGGATCACAATATACGTGTCCAAATGTGAATTGTGGGTCCTTCTAATGATATGAAAGACCGGATGTTTAAGATAAGAACTTGCTAAAAAGCACATTCAGTAAAGAATTTATTCTGAAATTATATCAAACGTTACATTATTTTATATGTAGAGACTAAGGTGCTGTTTGATAAAACTGAAAATTAAGTGCTGAAAAAATAAGTACTAAATTTTAAGTGCTGAATATTATAAGTGCTAAAAATATTGAGTGATATTTTTTTTTGGTAGGAACATGAAAGAAAAAACAAAACAAAAACCTAACCTGGGATTAGCCTAGGGAAGCTAACCCCCACCACGTCGTCCAAAAGGAGCGAAGAAAGAAACGCCGAAGGAGAAGAATAGGTAGTGATCCCCCACAACTCTTCATGACCAGCAGCCGCCAGACGATCCGCCACCCGGTTCTGCTCTCTAAAGACATGGCTGAAACTGATAGAAACAAAGGAAGAGCAGATTCTCTTGATACCTTTAATCAAATTTTGGCTATTTAAGCAAATAGCTTTATTGCTGGATATCATATTAATAGCCTCCAGATTATCAGACTCCACCAGCAGCTTTTCCACACCCAGCCTCTTAGCAAGACTAAGGCCAGACAAAATGCCCCAAAGCTCAGCTGAAAAGGACGCACCCAAGCCAAGATTTTGAGCAAACCCAGACAGCCAAGCACCCCCATCATCTTTCAAGACTCCGCCTGCATCAATTTTACCATCAACTAGGCAAGAGCCATCAGTATTAAGTTTCACCACTCCTTCCCTAGGTCTTTTCCAGCAAAGGAGGTGAGTAGCCTTTTTCTAGGTATATTTAGCAAGAGAATCCTCTTTGAAGCTATCAATAATATAATATAATTTCTTGGCGAAGAACTCAACCAAGTTCGGGATAATAACCGTTTCAGCTCCAAATAACTCCTTATTTCTCCAATTCCAAATCTGGTGGCAGATAATTGCAAAGAAAATCCCACCATGCTCCGGGTTAGCCAGCAACTTCCCTCTAACACCATCAGCAAACCAGTCAAGATTGGAGTGGGAAAAGAAGGCAGCACACATGTGGTTAGGGAGAACTTTCCTCCACACCTCTTTACTTCTAGTACAATCTCTAAGAGCATGGCAGATGGTTTCCTCATGCCCTCTACATCTACTACAATCACCAGACTCCACCAGATGGCGCCTTTTCCTATCTGAATTAGTTAGCAATCTATCTTTAATACCAAGCCACAAGAAGCTTCTAATTCTGTAAGGAACTTTAAGGGCCCATATAATCTTCCAAATATCCGAGTGAGGACCCTCCTCATTGTGGCTAAAGGCATCAAAGGCAGATTTACAAGTATATGCACCATTGTTAGTCAAAGCCCAACAATGAGTATCCCTATCCTCCTCCTTACTACTAATCTTTACACTTCTAAGTCTCAGAAGAGTATCCACACTTAAAAAGGATTCAAACTTTGACCAAATCCAGTCTCCTTCAGAATCCACCACATCAGCAATCTTCCAGTGGCGAATATTAACAGGGGGCGGGGAATTGCAAACCTCTAATAAAGAATTGTCACCAAGCCACTTGTCATTCCAGAAGCTGATAGACTTACCATTACCCACAACCCAACCAATTCCAGAACAGAATTCTGAGAAAACAGAGCTGAGGACTTTC
This sequence comes from Euphorbia lathyris, assembly GCF_963576675.1. Lineage (NCBI taxonomy): Eukaryota > Viridiplantae > Streptophyta > Magnoliopsida > Malpighiales > Euphorbiaceae > Euphorbia > Euphorbia lathyris. The sequence continues at coordinate 79,654,333 of NC_088916.1, forward strand.
CAGAGAAAAGAACAATTTAAAACTTTTTCTTTAGGACCTCCAAAAATCCTATCTTTTCTATACTTATCGCATAATAAGCGAACCCAAAGGGAAGAAGGAAGTTGCAACATCCTCCAAAGGAGTTTCATTAATAACACTTTGTTATTATCTTTAGCTTGTCTTATCCCCAGCCCCCCTATGTTTTAGGTTTACAAACCTCCCCCCAAGGAACAAGATGGATTTTCTTACTCTCTTCAGAGTTCCCTCAAAGAAATCGCCGATTAATTTTATCTAGATCATTAAGGACATGCTCAGGCAGTCTACAAGCTTGCATAATATGGTTAGGAACCGCGCAATTGACTGATTGAATAAGAGTTAGACGGCCAGCAAGAGACAAAGTTTTAGCTTTCCAACTTGCACACTTGCTAGAAGTTTTATCAAGAGTCTCTTTAAATGAAGCTTTGGAAACTCTATCACTATGGAGGGGAACCCCGAGATACTTACCCAAAGAATTGGTTAAAGGAATACCAGAAATATCGCTCAACTCTTTGCAAGTACTCTTACTCATATTTTTAGAGCACAACATCCTGGATTTTTGGATATTGAACTTTTGACCAGAAGCAGCACAGAAACAGTTAATAATGTTCATAACCACACCAATTTGCTCCTTGTTCCCTTCCACAAATAACATGACATCATCAGTAAAGAATAAGTGAGTAATAGAGGGACAGAATCTATTTATGGACACCAGATGAAAAGTCCCATTATCAACTGCCTCTTGAATTAGGTGAGTCAACCTTTCCATAGCGATAACAAAAAGAAAGGGGCTCATAGGATCACCTTGACGGATACCTCGGGAAGGAGAGAACTCCTCCGACATATCACCATTAATCAAAACCTGAAAAGTAGGAGAAGAAATGCAAACCTCAATAAGGCTCCTCCAACTATCCGGGATACCAGCTCTCTTCAGACTATCTAGCAGAAAGCTTCAATTAAGGCGATCATAAGCTTTTTCCAGATCCAACTTAAGAGCCACAATACCCCTCTTACCCTTTTTGATCTTCATAGAGTGAACCATCTCCTGGGCTATAACCACATTGTCCATCATTTGTCTACCAGGGACAAAACTGCCTTGGTTCTGACTAACAATATCAGGAAGAATGCAACGGAGTCTATTTGCCACCATTTTGGTAATACCTTTATACAAAACATTACAAAGACTAATAGGCCTCATTTGTAAGAAAGAAGAGGGACTAGCCACTTTCGGAATCAGAACCAAAAGGGTTTTATTAACAAGCCTTATATCTTCAGGATTCCTAAACACACCTTCAATAAATTTATAGATACCTTCTTTCACAGTCTCCCAATGTTTATGATAAAAGCCAGCAGGGATGCCATCAATCCCAGGAGCTTTAGTGGCTCCCATACTAAAGACCTCCTGATGCTCGTAAAGTATATAGCATTTAATAGGACAAGTGTATCCTATCGCAACAAGTAATATTGTGCTAAGCACGAGATCGAACCACAAAGACTATTCGTTACAACTAGTAAATCTACCTAGAATGATCTAATTGTTTAGAGGGTTGGATAAAGATTTGGGTTTTTAATAACTAACTAATTGAATTAAAGGAAATAAACATAACAAAATAAAGTGAACAATTGACAGGGTAGAAGGTGAATTGACGGATGACACAATATAGGTTGAGGATTCCTTTGATTAAATCCTAGGTATGGGTTTAGGGAGTTCAGATTTATGTTTTACCAATGATTGAAGGTAATTGTCCTAAGTGAAAGACAAATTTGTACGGGATTTGTCTAACCTATTCACATGCATTCGGGTGACGGCTTGATTAGGCATATACCCTAGGTCATGCAAAGCATTAGGTTTATTGACAACTAAGGCTAAAGCCGTAGCACAGCCACAAAGCCTCATTCCTAGTGGTCTCTAGCGAAGTCAGATTTACACAAGTTCGGTATAGACGATTCCGTGGTCAGGTTCTCATCTATCTATAATCCTATTTAATGTCAGGGTCACAGGCATTAAGCACATTATATACATAAACATGCTAGTTGATCATTATCAATGTTCATTCTAGCATAAATCATGTTCCTAATAATATCTAGGCATTAAGCATGCATAAACTGATCAATCAAAGGTCCTAGATCCCTAATCATACATATTCATACAATCAATTTCATCCCCATCCCAAATTGGATGGAGATCAGTTCATAGACAAACCAATCATAGCAATAGGAAAATAGGAACAATAATTGAATATAATCGCAAAAGATGAAAGGGAAAGAGATAGAAATCCAAAACCCGTTTTGCCGATTCCAATTATAAAAATAGAAGATGCGGAGCTTCTCCCATCAATCGTTCTTGACAAAAGAAAATAAAAACTGAAATAAACCTAATCTAGAAACATGAAAATAAAACTGAAATAAAAGCTAAATCTACATTGTGGAGGAGAGAAAGCCCTAGCGGCTCTCCAATTTATTGAATGGCTAATCCCCGCCGGAAAGATTAGGATTAGCTCCCTATTTATAGAGTTAGGAAGGAAACCCTAATGCCTCAGGGGTAAAAATGGCATTTACAAAGTGTTAAATGGGCTTTTAGGGTCCTGATCCGCGAATTTCAGCAAAGGGGAAGGCGCAGGCGCGACTTCCCCCGCCTCGTCTCGTCGAGACAAGGCCTGTCTCGACGAGACGAGGGCCTGTCTCGACGAGATGAGGGCCTGTCTCGACGAGACAGGTGATGTCTCACCGAGACAGGTCCTATTTGAGGAACTGTGGCTCCGGCTTTTATCTGTTTAGGTCCATGGGCTTCCGAAAAGTGCTCTAATGGTCCCTGACGAATCCCAAAAGTGCTCTGATGGTCCTTGAATGATCCGGAAATGCTCCAATAGGCTTGGGTCTGGTTCGGAAATGCACGAAAGGTCCCTGAAAATCCATGAAAACACCAAAAATACCATAAATAAAGGAAATTACTAATTTTAACTAAAAAGTAATAAAACGATACTGAAATTAAATAGAAACAAAGGGAAAACAAACTAAATTAATCCTAAAAACCCTATATAAATGGGAGCTATCAACCTCCCCACACTTGAATCTTGCTTGTCCTCAAGCAAGACAGAATCCAAAGCAGAGAAAAATCAACAAATAGCTCCTTTACAAAAACAAGAATCTACTACACTTTATTATTCACAACAGTTCAGACTACTCATTTTGCAATTAAAAACATAATGAACCTCAGACGAGTCTCCAAAACTGATTAATTTGGTTTTATCCATCAACACTTCATGAAAACGAAAGAAAAGGACTAAAATTGATGGCTCACAAGTGGTCACTCTAACGCTCAAGTGTTTGGGTGAAATGTTTTTTGTAAACGCTCTACATTTAATTGCACAAAGTGGTCACATTGGAATTGCATCATCCATCCAGTCAAAATTAATGCATTAAAATTAAACAAAATCATAGGTCTTTAAAGGGTTGTAACATTGGCTAAAGGTTTAGGGTAGGAAAAATGGAATTTATAGGCAAAAAGTTAATGACTCAAATAGTTAAAATTTTTGCAAAAAGGACACATTTTTCGCATTTAGGGAGCTATAAACCACCTCCCCATACTTAAAATCTTGCTTGTCCTCAAGCAAGTCAGAATCCAAAAGGGACACGTTATCAGCTATGTATAAGAAGGTTTAAGCTCAAGGTTGTGTTTGTGAATGCGGGAAGCAACTAAAATATAAACACATCTTTTATCCTTTCCTCTATTATTTTTTTTCTTTTTTTTTTCTTTTTTTTTTTAATTTGGTTTTTAACCATTTATTTTTTTCTTTGAATAGAGGGGGAAAAGAGTGAAATTCAATTGGGTAAAAGTTGCTTCTTCTATTAAAATTACAACCTTAATGATTGCTAGCGGGAAATTGAAAGATAGGTGTGTCTAAGGATTCATCAAAACTAAATTGAGTCAATTAACTTGAGTGAGAAAGGATATTTAAGAAGGCTAAGGTTTGTAACAGGGTTGATCAAAGAAATGGATAAAAGGCTCAAAGGGGCTTATCTAGGGGAATTATTAAGGGATTTTGGCTAAACAAAGAAATAGGCTAAATTTCACAAAGGGCTACACCTAGGTTGCCTAATCATTTCAAGTTTAATAAAAACACAAAATTCAACCAGTATTGGATGCAATTCCTATGAGCACAAAGACAATAAATGTAATCCCACACCTAAGAGATCAATTGTTCCTAATCATGAGTCTAAAAATATTGATCTTTCTGGCTCTAACTCACAATTCAAGGGTTATTGGTATCAATCCTAGCCTCAACTAACGTTCCGTTCCATGTCAATTTTAGGCAAATAATACTCTTTGGAGACTCAAACGTTGTTCAAGATTTCTCGCATGCATAAATTTCATTTAGAATGTGCAAATTTTTAAGCGCATTGTCAACTGTATTGCGGGATAGCTAAATGTATCAACTTCAACTGCCTAGGATTCTTTTATTCCTAGAATTAAAAAGCAAACAAAAACAAAAAGCATGAAATCCTAAAATTAAAACAAAAACATGCAACCTAATATAGAAAAACAAAAAGAAATTAAAAACATGCAAATGTCAGAATTAAAAATCATCATATCCTAGTATCTCCTCCTCACACTTACAACATGCATTTACTTCCATCATTACATAAAAGTAAAACATAAAGTGCAGAAAAGAAATAGGATAGAAAAAACTCCCTCAGGGTTGGCTTGTCAATCCAACCCCAAATTTCCGATACTAAATTTTCAATTCCAAGCTGCAGTCCTGAAAATCAATCCGGCGTCGGTGAGTATTCCGATTAGAGGGTTCTGCCAATAGGAAAAAAAAAACAAACATAAGAATAGAGAAAGCAACAGAAAAGAAAAAGAAAAAACGTTTAATTTTTTTTTTTTTTAAATTTTTTTTTTTCGTGTCCGTCTCGGCGAGATGAACAGTGTCTCGCCGAGACGAGACGGAAATTTTTTTTTTTTTTAAATTTTTATATACAAATCTAAACAATTGTTTCAACCTATTCAGTTTACACAGATTATAAACGAAATAGTCACCGGCAACGGCGCCAAAAACTTGATGGTGTTGTTGTCGGGTATTTTGAAATATAATCTAATTAAAAATGAATAGTTCTAGGCAAATTTAATCTAATCATAATCAAAATAATCCCCAACAACGGCGCCAAAAACTTGATGCTCGTAAAGTATATAGCATTTAATAGGACAAGTGTATCCTATCGCAACAAGTAATATTGTGCTAAGCACGAGATCGAACCACAAAGACTATTCGTTACAACTAGTAAATCTATCTAGAATGATCTAATTGTTTAGAGGGTTGGATAAAGATTTGGGTTTTTAATAACTAACTAATTGAATTAAAGGAAATAAACATAACAAAATAAAGTGAACAATTGACAGGGTAGAAGGTGAATTGACGGATGGCACAATATAGGTTGAGGATTCCTTTGATTAAATCCTAGGTATGGGTTTAGGGAGTTCAGATTTATGTTTTACCAATGATTGAAGGTAATTGTCCTAAGTGAAAGACAAATTGGTACGGGATTTGTCTAACCTATTCACATGCATTCGGGTGACGGCTTGATTAGGCATATACCCTAGGTCATGCAAAGCATTAGGTTTATTGACAACTAAGGCTAAAGCCGTAGCCCAGCCACAAAGCCTCATTCCTAGTGGTCTCTAGCGAAGTCAGATTTACACAAGTTCGGTATAGACGATTCCGTGGTCAGGTTCTCATCTATCTATAATCCTATTTAATGTCAGGGTCACAGACATTAAGCACATTATATACATAAACAGGCTAGTTGATCATTATCAATGTTCATTCTAGCATAAATCCTGTTCCTAACAATATCTAGGCATTAAGCATGCATAAACTGATCAATCAAAGGTCCTAGATCCCTAATCATACATATTCATACAATCAATTTCATCCCCATCCCAAATTGGATGGAGATCAGTTCATAGACAAACCAATCATAGCAATAGGAAAATAGGAACAATGGAAAAAGCTTCAATTGAATATAATCGCAAAAGATGAAAGGGAAAGAGATAGAAATCCAAAACCCGTTTTGCCGATTCCAATTATAAAAATAGAAGATGCGGAGCTTCTCCCATCAATCGTTCTTGACAAAAGAAAATAAAAACTGAAATAAACCTAATCTAGAAACATGAAAATAAAACTGAAATAAAAGCTAAATCTACATTGTGGAGGAGAGAAAGCCCTAGCGGCTCTCCAATTTATTGAATGGCTAATCCCCGCCGGAAAGATTAGGATTAGCTCCCTATTTATAGAGTTAGGAAGGAAACCCTAATGCCTCAGGGGTAAAAATGGCATTTACAAAGTGTTAAATGGGCTTTTAGGGTCCTGATCCGCGAATTTCAGCAAAGGGGAAGGCGCAGGCGCGACTTCCCCCGCCTCGTCTCGTCGAGACAAGGCCTGTCTCGACGAGACGAGGGCCTGTCTCGACGAGACAGGTGATGTCTCGCCGAGACAGGTCCTATTTGAGGAACTGTGGCTCCGGCTTTTATCTGTTTAGGTCCATGGGCTTCCAAAAAGTGCTCTAATGGTCCCTGACGAATCCCAAAAGTGCTCTGATGGTCCCTGAATGATCCGGAAATGCTCCAAGGGGCTTGGGTCTGGTTCGAAAATGCACGAAAGGTCCCTGAAAATCCATGAAAACACCAAAAATACCATAAATAAAGGAAATTACTAATTTTAACTAAAAAGTAATAAAACGATACTGAAATTAAATAGAAACAAAGGGAAAACAAACTAAATTAATCCTAAAAACCCTATATAAATGGGAGCTATCACCTCCTGATCAATCTCATCTTTTTGAAAAGGTTGGAAAGCTTTCAGAAACATATCCTCCCCCATCCTAGGGAAAGTGGTACTAGACAAAGCTTTATCCAGATCCACAATCTCTTCTTTGAATAAATCTTTATAAAAGGTAAGGGCCAAATAACGAATATCTTCATCATCATAGACCCAATCACCATTTAGATCTTTAATAGCATCAATTCTATTTCTCTGTCTTCCGACAATAGTAGAAAGATGGAAAAACCTGGTATTGCGATCCCCATCTTTAATCCAAGCTTTTCTAGACTTTTGAAACCAGAGTAACTCTTCCTGCCTAAGCACAGCTTCCAGCTCCTTCTGAAGAGTTCTAAGAAGACCATCCAAACTATGATCAAATCTAGCCTCCAACCTGCGATGAATGCCCTCAATTCTACTCAATAATTTGTTCTTTCTCCTAATAATATGTCCAAAGACATTCTTATTCCACCCCAGAACATTCTTTCTAAAGCCCTCAGCTGCTTGTAGGACATTAGAATGAGGTTTCTAATTCTCTTTAACAAAGTTTTTAAACTCAGGATGAGATTCCCAAGCCACCTGTTACCTAAAAGGTCTATTCCCCCTAGAGCGAAGGCCTCTCACCAGCCTAACTAAAATAGGACAGTGATCCGAGTGTCTGAAGGGGAGATTTAAAACGGACACTTCAGGAAACCTTGCTTGAACCGAAACGTTAGCATAAACTTTGTCAAGACGAACAAAAGTACTATTTCGCTTCCAAGTAAACTTATGACCAGCAGCCCCAAGATCAGAAAGCCCACACAAATCCATACTTTGCTTATGATTGAGGCACCGCTTAACATAGTGATTAGCACCCCCTCTCTGATCACTCATAAGAGCAATATCATTAAAATCACCAGCCCCAAACCAAGACTCAGTCATACTAACACTCATAGAATAAAGAACCTCCCAAAGCCATTTCCGATTAGCTAGGACAGGATCAGCATAAACGAAGGTAATAAAGAAAGGATTATTACCAAGAAAAATTACTTTACTATGAATAAACTGTTTATCCATACTAACAATATCAAAATGAATTCGATCTGGCTTCCAAAAAAGCCAAATCCCTCCAGCCTTGCCAGTAGCCTCCGATCTAATACAACTCCAATTCCTAAACTTTTTAACCACCTCATCTGCTTTAACTCCACTAATCTTAGTTTCCATTAAAACAAGACAAGAAGGGTTAAACTGTTTAAATAAATCTTTAACATGGATGCGGGTAGCCTTGCTCGCCGCTCCTCTAACATTCCAAACCAACAAATCCATTGAAAGGAAGACTACTGATCCCACCAAACCCTAGACCAGGTATTTATTAGGGGCTCCTAAGAGCCTTGCAGAGGAACCAGAAGGCCCCCTTTTATCCGATAAATCCACATAACTCTGGATACTTTTCTGCTTACCCTTAGGCTTTTTCATACTAATTTTATTAACACCCATTGCTTTCCCAACACTAGTCTCAACACAGGATTTAGGGATACTAACCTCTTTATGCTTCTCTTTCACATGTGGACCATGAGTAAGGGATCCATTCTGGCTTTCACCTTTGGAAACAAAGAGAGGAATATTAGTCTCGCCCACATTATTTGTTGGCTCAGCAGATTCCAACCCTGACATACTTTGCTCAATGTTGTCGTCTGACTGGTCAGATTCTTGAGCCTCCACACAATTCAGAGCCCCAAATCTAGACCCTGAAGCAATGACCGAGGCAACCCCAGAACCTTTATTATTTAATGGGCTAATCTTCTCTTTAACAGCTGGATTAGAAATGGACTGAGTCAGAGGAGTATCAATATTGATGTCAGGAGGATGATTCTGAGCAACCGATGGACTCATCCTTCTTCTACCTGACCTTTTAGCAACCATCCAGGGGCCAAAATTCCCCCTATCTCCTTGGACCCCTTCACCTCTTCCATCTACAACCTCAATAACCTCCTTCAACTCCTTCTCCCTTTTAGGGCACCCCTCAAAAGTATGGCCATACATACCACATTTAAAACAAATATTATGTAATCCTTCATACTCAATAAAGTAAACCTTATTATGAACACAAATTTTTGACAAAAGGGGTTTAGCAAGGTCAATATCAATACATACTCTTGCAAACTTACCTCTAATAGCCCCTATGGTAGTTTTATCCACACGGTGGACCTTGCCAACCAAACCACCTATCTTGTTGAGAAAACTTTCATTATAATATTCGATTGGAAGTCCTGGGAATCTTACCCATGTCAAAATTCTGTTCACCGAGCAATCATGTGGATTAAAATTTGGAACCCATGGCGTTAAGGCCAGAACTTGATTAGAAATAATGTACGGACCCCCATTAATCACAGCATTAAAGTCCTCAGCCATAGTAAATTTAATTACATAGTAGTCATTTTCCAAGTCAGTAATACTGACTTTCCCTTTTTTTGCCCACTGTGCCTGGATCCTTTGGGCAAAATAATTAAAACTAATTCTTTTACCAAGCACTGTAACAATTAAAGAGAGCTTCCATTTATTCCTAAGAGCACGCTTCTCGGCTGAGGAAAGCCGGATCACTGGACAAAGCGGATCATCTTGATCACCATCCTCTTCGTCTGACTCAGAATAAACATCTTCTGATTCCCCCTCCATCAAAACTTCATCCATACACGGCTCCTCCTCTACCACTCCCATCACCGTATCTTTCCATGAAATTCTCCCTAATTCAATGTTAGAAGAGAATTTATTTGCCAAATCTCCAATAGGATTGAGAGAACCATTCCCACCAATCCGATTCTTGGAGGACACCGTGTTCCCCAGAACATGACCACCAACAACTCCAACCCTACCCGAATCCCCATCACCCGCGTTTGCAATTCCTATCACGGATGCCTCCGCCCTCACCAACTCCTCCTTACCCGCACCTTCCCCTACCTCCTGCCTTACATCAGCGCCTAAATTCCTCTCCCCACCCGCCAAACCCTCAGTCGCGCCTCCTGCAAGCCGCTGCCCCATGCCGTCAACACCGAACGACAGCCCTGCCCCCATCTCCCCCATCACGTGCCGATCTCCCTCAGCCGCGCCTCTTGCTAACCGCTGCCCCATGCCACCAACATCGAACGACAGCCCTACCCCCTTCTCCCCCATCGCGCGCCGATCTCCCTTATTCACCATCGAGACACCTCGCCCCCAACCGACTACCTCCGCCTTCCCTCCTTCACTAATTCTCCCACCCTCCGCGTCGCCTGCCCCCATATCGCCCGGGCCCTCTTCCCCCACCGCCCTAGCCGCCACCTCTCCATCACCACCAGCCGCCTCACCCCTATCCCTAGATCTATCCCTCACCATTTTCACCATAAAACCCTAGCAGAGAGAGAGAGAGTTTTTTTTTTTTTTTTTGAAAAAATTATAAACAATAACAAGTTAAAAATATTGAGTGATATAATTATTATAAAAATATTAGTTGATAATGTTTAACTTAAAATGTTAAGTTAAATATTTTGACTTACCAAAATAAGTGTTTTTTAACTTAATTTATTAATTTAAGTGGTGGAGAAATAATTATTATCAAACACACTTAAATTAAATAAGTGCTTAATATTTTAATTTAAGCCATTAAGTGACTTATCAAACCAGGTCTTAATCCGGTCTCTTCAATTAATGATAAATTGATAGGAGGAGGGGAGTTTTCAGTTTCTTTCTTGATACTTAATTGTTGCCCCTAGAATTAGGCTCACAGTTTTCTTGCCTTGGATTACACGTGGCAAAGATTTGATGGATGATTAGTAAATGTTGGTGGTCTTAATTAAAAAATTAGGCAATTATTAACCAAAAAAAGAAATTAGAAAATAAAATTTGATTTTTTTTTCACAATCTTGGAATCATATGTGATGTTGGAAGGTTAGAACATAAAAAAAAAACTCTTTTTTATTAGGAACCTTTCTTCTCACTTTATACTCAAATTGTGTGATTATAAATGTTTACAAGATTGTAACCTTTTTGGGATTGATATCGTCCGAAAAATATCAGGCTCCACGTGTCTTCATCCTAAATTCGTCAGATTGAACTAAATAGAAATACATATTCCTGAAGACACGTGAACCAATGAAATACTTCCCGAATTATCTCCAGATCAAAGTTCATTCAATCAAGCTTAAGATTAAAGAATTCCAATTCAGGTAATATCTAAAATACGTTCACCGCTAAGAAGATGACATATGATATCTGAAGAATGTAAGGAGAAGATTCTAATATCGTCTAACAGTTTTACCCTTACGCTTTCTATAAATATGTGACTTTATAGTCAAATTACAATCACTTATCAATTACAGTAAAACCTTCATAAATTAATACTCGATAAATTAATAACAACTTTAAAATAATAATTTCTTCTGGTCCCGACTTGGGCCAGTTCAGTAAATTAATACTCGATAAATTAATATCTCTATAAATTAATAAAATTTCATAGTCCCAACATTATTAATTTATAGAGGTTTTACTGTACTCTCAATTGTTCTGTGCTCTGATTCATGTACTCTCCTAACTTAGATATTAGAGTGTGCTAGTGTGCTCGTCTGTTAATGGCCTTGTCTTGATCCTTTTTCTGTCTCATTTCAGGGACCGAAAAATTCCCACAGGCATCAAAGCACTATTCAGGAGAATCTAACGAGACACTCTGTAAGTTCAGGAGACTAATCCATTTTTTGGACCAAGTTCAAATTGCTCCACATATTTTATGCCAAAATTTACCAATTGAGAGCAGAACTTTGATCATTATTTTAAAACGAGACCTTAAATATACCGTAATTTACAAAGTCACTTTTTCTAAAAGATAGAGTCATTCTTTTTAATTGCTCCAAATCGTTCATTTTTTTTTAAATAGTCACAACAACAATTTCTGATAGAATGTATGAGTATTTAAATAATACAAAATACAGACAACTTTTTACAAACTTTTAAACCACGAGACTATATCTTTCAAATCATTCATACCACAATATTTATTTAGGTAAATTAAAAAAAACCCTTGTGGTTACATTTATTGTTTTTTTTTTGTCTCTAGTTTTTTTTATCCAAATGAGGACTGAGATTTTTCGTTTTGTTAAAAACAAAGATATTTTAGTTTGAGACTATAAAGATAACAGCTAACACCTCAAAATGGAAAATCTCAACTATTAAAGTTGTTTATTATCACATTTACTATGAAACCAAATTTTTTATTTTCTAAAAGAATTATTTTCGGAGTTTTTCCCTCTCCTCACCAAACAACACCTAAATGACATCAAAATCAAAAAATTATTTGTATAAAATATAATTAATTCTTGAAATTTTTTAATTTTAAAATCACCAGCTGTCATTCAAAAAAAAGATTTTTTTTGACAAAATGAAAAATCTCAGTTATCTCATGTTCGCAAGAAAAAAACACGGTCCCTATTTTGGACAAAAAGAAAAAAACTACATACATGCAATTAAAAAAATATAATCAATACATGTGTGGATCTGTGGCGCAATGGTAGCGCGTCTGACTCCAGATCAGAAGGTTGCGTGAGGTTCAATTTTTTTTCCAAAAAAAATAATAAAGAAATTATTAATTTATCGAGTATTAATTTATGAAGGCTTTACTGTACTATTTTATCATAAAAAAATCAAATTCTTAAAGTATTAAAATATGAAACTTTTTTTTTGAAAAGAAAAAAAAATATGAAACTTTTTCTTTCTATTTTCAAATTTAATAAAATAAAGGCCTAATACACAAATAACCCCCTTAACTTGTCCAAATATTGCAACTGTCCGCTCAACTTTCAATTGTAACAATTTACCTCTTAAACTTGTCCAGTTGTAAAACATAACCTCAAATTGAGAATTTTTTTACCCCGTACTTGAAGCAGCAGTAAAAACGTTTTACCGGATTCGTATCACTCCAAATATCTGATTTTCACAATCCGCGAGCATTGCAGTTTTTGTATTTCACGTGTTTCTTCAATTGCAGTCCATGTTAGCAATTTGGGGTTATGTTTTACAATTGTACAAGTTTGAAGGGTAAGTTGTTACAATTGAAAGTTGAGGGGGGTAGTTGCAACATTTGGACAAGTTCAAGAGGTTATTCGTGTATTAGGCCTAAAATAAAATAAATTGGGTATTCATATATTAATCTAATTCATGGAATTATGCTAATCTTTATGATTAATTATGATTTATTGGAATATTTATAATATTATTAATGGAATGGAATAAATAAAAATTGGGTGTTAATTTCTACTTCATCAACATTGCCTCAAGAATATTCATTCAACAGAATTTGAGTCTAATGGACTCAGAATTTTCATTTATTTTAATTTATTTGATTGGTGTAGACCTATTGTCTTAGTCATCAAAATCCTTCTTTCTTTCAACACCTACCTACTTTTTTTTATTCAAAAAAGAAATAAATAAATATCAATACCTACTTTAATTTTCTAAAATCATTAATCTCCAATTTTCTCTTTATTTTTTTCTTTTTTCTTTTTATCAAACTTAACAAACACATTTACATATTCCTAAGAATCAAATTATTTGATAAAAAATTGAATTAAATATTAAGAATTTGTTTGGTTTATATTTTATAGTTAATTGCTTATTGCTAGGTTTAACTTATAGAGAAAAGTGAAAAAATAAACCTTGTAGTTTGCTGGATTTGTAAAGACAATTCTCGTAGTTTAAAAATTTGCAAAGTCTATGCTTTTGTAGTTTATAAACTCAGTCATTCTTTTAAAAATTATTGTCGTTACTGTTTATCCTAAAAATGGAACGATTTGAAAGGGTAAGTTACATACGTGGTGTACAATCTTTGTCCTATTTCACACTTTGGTGTATAACCTTCAATTTTGCATATAAAATTGTACAATCTTTTAGTGACCTCCCACCAAAGTGTACAGTTGGTAGTTGTGACCGGTCAACGTGTCACGTCAACAATTTGACATCCATAAAAGTCAAAAGTTGACCGATCAGTGCAAAGTCAATGTGCCACGTCAGTAATTTTGGCTTTTATGGAGGTCAAATTGCTGACGTGGTGTGCCGACCGGTCACAACTATCGGCTGTACACTTCAGTGGGAGGTCACCAAAAAGGTTGTACACCAAAGTGTGAAATATGACAAATGTTGTACACCACGTATGTAATTTACTCCGATTTGGAGCAATTAAAAAGATTGAGTTTGCAAATTATTCAAAATACACGGTCTAACTTTGTAAATTAACTAAACCACAAGTATGTTTGGCTGAAAATTTGACTCATATATCCTTTAACCACAAAGTACATACCAATATTTATAAACTTTTAAACCACGGAAACTATTTTTACAAATTGGCTAAATCATAAAGTTTATTTTTATACTTTTCCCTAATATATATTTAGCCCTCTTTACTTGTTTAAAAAAACCAACGGTTACTTATATTTTAAAAAACGCCTCATTTATACCTTAAACTTACTTAAATTGACCGATTATCTCTCAACTTTCTTAATTAGTCTATTTGTCTTTAAATTTTTTTACAGTAATCTATTAGCCCACTGAATGTACTTAAAGTGTACGCGCATAAACATATTTAAAATCTCATTTGCCACATGAATTTTAAGGGGTCAATAGACCACTTTCAGTAAGTTCGGGGTGGTAAGTAGAACATTTTTAAAGTATAGAGGAACAATTGACTTTTCTAGACAAACACACGAGGCTAGAAATGTATTAGATTGAATAGTTATTAACAATTATTTCTCAATTCTAACTAAAACATTATAATCTATCTCTTGACTGGGAAAAAACAATAAGGGACCATAAAAAGAAGAACTAAATGGGCAAAAAAGTAGAATAAAGCATGAGGTTACTTAAATCTTTTACTGTTTTTATAACAACTCGGTCCAGAGTGCGTGGAGTCCGGATAGAAGGCCTGATCAAAAAGTAGTCTCGAGGGATGACGATAAGGATATGAATGAATTGAATCACACATCGAAGATGGAAAGGGAGTGTGACTACAACTTATTAATAAAGTGAATTTTTGATACATGCAGACGTATTTTAAAGTCGTGAGGTCCAAAATGTTAAATTTGTGTCAAAGCAGACAAACTACATAGTAATGTACCAAACCGTTACAATTGATATCAAAGCCGACTCTCCATATATGATGTGTTGGTTCAGGTACAAATCATACGAAAATTGGTGGGCCTGTGACAACCTGGTATGGAGTAGGTGGCGTTCGGTAGAAAGAGCGACCTAAAGAATGACGATAGGAGTATAAATAAACTGAATCTCATATTGAAAATTGAGAAAAAGATACTGAAACTTATTAATAAAGTAAAAATCTAATACATGAGGTCAAAGATGTTATATTCGGACCAAAGCAGCCAATATCTACATAGTATTATATCAGACTCTTACAATTGGTATTAGACCTGACTCTCCACGTACGATGTGTTGGTTCAGGTATGAACTAGACGAAAGTTGATGAGCCTGTAACGACCCAATATGAAATGGGCAGCGCCCGATAGAAGAAGCAACTCTAAAGAATAATGATAAGAGTAGAAATGAACTGAATCTCACATCGAAAATAGAAAGAAAGTGACCAAATTTATTAATAAAGTGAATTTCTAATACATCCAAACGTATTTTAAAACCGTAAGTCCTAAAATGAAGTGGGTGGCCCGTGGTAAGAGTGGCCTAAATGATAACGATGATGACATAAATAAATTGAATGTCACATCAAAAGTGAAAAAAATGACTGAAACTTATTACTTAAGTGAATTTTTAATACATCTAAACGCATTTTAAAACCGTAACGGGGCGTTTGGTATTCTATTGGGATGAGGATAGGGATAAACGTTGGGATATGGATAAGGATAAATGGTTGGGATAATGATAAAAATACGATAGTTGAGAATTATTATTCAATGTTTGGTATGTGGGATAGGGATGAGGATAAAATAATACATTTTACTATTTTAACCTTATTTAAACTACATAACATTGATTTGAGGGATAAGATGGACTTTTCTATCTTATTAAAATCGGAGAAGCTTATCCCGCCTTCTTATACCACCCCCCTCCTGGGTATAGGATTTGAGGGATAAGAGGCTTATCCCTCATCCGTCTCACTCTTCTATCTCCCAAACAAACACGAGATAACTTATCTCGTGTTTTTTATCCCTATCACACCTCCTATATCCCTTCTAACAAACACCCCGTAAGTCCCAAAATATTAGATTGGTATCAAAATGAACAACATGTAAAGACATTATTAGTTTAAAGCCAGGTGTTAGGAAAAAAATCAATGATCCCACGACTCTCTCTATTCTTAGGTAACACTTAAAGCTACTTTTTTTTAGTACTCCATTTATTGATTAACTATAATTATTTTGCCTAAGGGAATTCCTTCTAAATCTTCTCAAAATATCATTTTATCACTTACCATTATTTCAAAATTCTTAATAATTTCTTTTTTTTTATAAATAATAAATAAAGTTTTGATAGTGGAGGAAAATAGTAACTAAGGGTAACTAAGCACCACTCAATTAAAACATGTACACATAAAGATCTTAATTGAGGAACAACTTAAACTTAAAGTGTGATTAATCTAAATTATTGCTAAATAAAAAATTATGCACATAAAATTTAAGAGATATTTTTCTCAAAGGAAGATGCATTTAATGAGCGACGGAAGGGCAAAAAATAAATAAATATTCTGATGGTTATTCCTCTAAAGGACGAGTAATGAATTCAGATCTATCACTTAAATATATAACAGATATAAGTTTACCACTTGTAGCATTGATTTGCAGCGGAAGAAACAGACAGTCGCTTCATATCACCAAATGAGTAATCATCGAAGATTTACGAACTAAGAACGCAAACCGAGACTCTAGGGGGCGGCGGCTTTGTGGGAGAGAGGGGAGAATTCAATGTGTTGCTTGATTGAACAGTTAATTATTTGCCTCTCTATATTTTCAGTGTGCTTGGTTTAGCCTCCTTTACTTATCTATTTATAACTAGGCAAAACTATAATCCCTACCCATAAAGTTACGAGCGGGCTTAATGGATCGAGTTTGGACCAAGGCCCATTCGGTCTATTAATTCCTACATATTTATTACATCAATAAGAAACTCAGATATTTGATAGAAGAAAATGGGATAAGTTACCAAATGTGAATATCCATCTATAGTATGAGCAACCACATTAGCATGTCGCCGAGTAAAAGTGATTGAAAAGGAGTCACAATAAAAAAAAAGAAGAGAATGGTATTGATTTATAGTATACCGAACTCTGAATGATCTTTCTAATAAGAATGAATGACATCAATCACTAACTTAGAGTCGGATTCAAAGATGACAAGGTGATGACCAAATGTCACTGTTTGTGTTATGTCCTAAAGACAATAGTTTTAGGATACTTTTGTTAATAAATGAAATATTCATTTTGTGTTATTTGATTCATTTAATATAGTTGTTAACTATTAAAAAACAGTAATTCATAAGATAAAAGTAATCCTCAATTTATATTCATAAACATAAAGTGTTCATACAAAATTAAGTAAGACTGTACTTTATGTTTCTAAATAAATGATAATAAACTTAAAGAACTCAAGTCAAGCATTATGTTAAAGGATTCACATAATACTGTTGAAACTTGCATGTAATAATGTCTTCTATTCCTGAACAAGAAGCTGATCTCACAAGCTATAAATATGTAGATATCTAGACAGTTACATGGATATGTATGAATGAGTTCATATGCATTAGGGATCGAGTATGAGGTAACAGGATGGATAAATCTGTCTGATGTCACCTGTCTTATCTCATTTGTGATAGTAGGTATAACTAATCCTTAAACTCAAATAATCATCAAGGTTATTCTGGATTATGTAGTGTGATGAATTTAAATCTGTTATCTAGCACGGTCCATTATGGTGTCCCTTGGGCATTGATTGGACGGATAATGTTAACAAAAGGAAACTAGTTTTGGTTTTGTAGGAGAAATGTTTCGTATGGAGAATGGGGGTTAGGAATTTGTAATTTGTCTTCCTTGAATTTAGCCATGCTTTATAAAAAAATTTGGAACTTGATCCAAGGTAGTGACTTCATTTTCGTTCTATTGCGAATGGTATGCCAGAAAGTTCCCCTATTAACTCCTCGATTTGGGCTTCTATTATGCATTTTTATTTGGATACTCGCAAGCACGTTTTCTGGCTGCTGGGGTCGAAGTTAAATCCATTTTTTTTACTGATCCTTAGCTCTCGCCCTCGGTGGCTACCGTGTGGAGGCTTCGCTTCATGACCAACGATCTCTCTACAATAAGGTTGCTGATTTTATCTCCCCAGATGGTTGGGACTCTCTTATGTCCGACTCGAATAACATTGCAACTATTATTTGCTCTATTTCACCCTCGATTTTGGAAGAAATTTTTTTATGCTAGAGGACATCAAGCAACAAGAATTTTTTAGTTAAAAGTGTGTTTAATATTATTAGGCGACAACCAACTAGCTTATGCATATTTCTGACTCGCTATGGATCTTTTATCTAAGCACATTTCTGTTATTTCTTATAAAACCTTATCCCAGACTAGCTTCTCTGCTTTGGACGTTCTGAATGATAACATAGTTAGAATTTCCCATATTCACAGGGAGGGAATAACGACAACTGACTGTCTCTCAAAATTTGTTTCTTCTGCGAGTTGAGAATCAGTGGATTTCATTTCCTAGTTTCGTTTTTAACGATTTCAATCAAACTATGTATACTATATTCATTGTTTGTCTTTTTTCTTGTTTCTGTTCGCTAAATTGTTTTGTTTTTTCAGTCTTTATTAATAATATTCGGTTCTCAGATTTTGAACGGTTTTTCTAATGCCAATCTACACTTAAACCTCGATAAATGAATATTCGATAAAGTAATAACCTCGTTTATATAATGAATTCTTTCGGTCCCGACTTGGGCCAATGGACTAAAGTAATAACCTCGCTAAATGCATTAAGTAATAAAAATATTTAAATCCTTAAGGGCCTAATGAAAATATAAATTAATAATTATTGAATTATATATATATATATATATATATATATATATATATATATGGCAAAAAGCATATTTAAGCCCCTGAACTTTACCTGTTTTAAGGATCAAGCCCCTGATCAATTATTTTTCCACATTGAACCACTGATCATTGATTTTGTTATGGATTTATCCCTTATTTAACTTTTTTGTCGAGTTTAGGAGATGAGAAGATCGATTTGACAATTCTAATGTTGAAAATCACAAAATGAGAGAGAAGAAAATCGAGTTTGGAAGTATATACTGAAAATTAATTTCTATAATTTCATTTTAATTTTTGATTTTTTTTATCTCTCCTAGTCAAAGAAATCTTTTTTTTTATTTGTCCATGTCAACAAGCCGAATCGCTCTAACGATGTATGCAGTCCAAACTCGACAGGAAAGTTAAATAAGGGCCAAATCCATAACAAAATCAATGATCAGGGGTTCAATGTGGAAAAATAATTGATCAGGGGCTTGATCCTTAAAACAGGTAAAGTTCAGGGGCTTAAATATGCTTTTTGCCTATATATATATATATATATATATATACCAAAACCTTTCAATCAATCAACTAGAAGTCATTTCTTCTAAAAAAATTCATCTATAGTTGATTGTTTTTTCTTTCCACCTAAACCAAAATGAACATCATCCTTAACTTTTTGTAGTGCAAACATAACTTCTGGTATATTTTGCTCATTTTGTCAGTTAAAGTTGATTTCTTTACTCCTTTCAAACAATGAGAAGTCATTGGAGGAAAAAAAAATGTATACTTGGAATATATCTTCTACCTTTTATAGCTAAATACTACACATTTTCATTTGCTATGTACATGAACTTAGTTTTAAATGTATTAAGTTTCACCAAAAAAATTAAACGTCTCTAGATTCAAATAATACTTTAATTGATGTCTTTTGATTTTTCTTATCACATACAATGTATGCATTTTACAATGAAAAATTATCTATAAAATAATAAATATTGATTTATCGATAAATGAATAATTTATTCATTTATTGATAAATAAATAATCTCGCTTAATGAATATTTTTTTCCAGTCCTAAGGATATGCATTTATCGAGATTTTACTGTAGTTAGGATGAGAAAGTTTCCTTTCGGGTCTTGTGGAATCAATAATAAAGGTAGTTATTCTTGGTTTGAAAAATGGTTTAATACAATATAAAATTTTGAATGGCAAAAAGGAATAAATTAGGAAAAAAGAAGGACAATTGTGGTAATTAAAAATTAAAAATAAAATTAAGGATTAAAAAAAATAAAAATTAAATCCCAACAAATTTCTTTATTTATACAACCACCCAAATCATTACCCTCTAAACATAAAAATAAAAATACGTTACACACACACAAATAACACAGACACACACTGTCTCATACTTGAAAGAAACAAACATTTCTCTCTCTCTCTCTTCACATGCCTCGTCCTCTCCGATTTCTCGGCGCCGATATTCCGTCGCCGACGACTCCCTCAGCTGAACAACCAGCCACTCTCGACTCAGACTTCGTTGTAATCCTCGCCGCACTTCTCTGCGCTCTAATCTGCGTTCTAGGTCTCGTCGCCGTCGCCCGTTGCGCTTGGCTCCGCCGCCTCTCCTCCGCAGCGAACTCTCAAACTCCGCCTCAACCTGCTTTTCCTGCCGCGGCAAACAAGGGGCTAAAGAAGAAGGTACTCCGCTCTCTCCCTAAGGAGACTCTCTCTGCCGATTCAGTACCTAAATTCTCCGATTGCGTTATCTGTTTGGCTGAATTCGCTGCCGGAGATGAAATTCGGATCCTGCCTCAGTGTGGTCACGGGTTTCATGTGAGCTGTATTGACACGTGGCTTGGTTCGCACTCGTCGTGTCCGTCTTGCCGGCAGATTTTGGTGGTGGCTAGGTGTCAGAAGTGTGGGGGTGTACCGGCCCCGGCGAGTTCGAGTGGCGGCGGCGGCGGCGGCGGCGGAGAAGGTGAAAGTGAGTGTAGAGTAAAAGAGCGTGAAGACGTTGTTAATAGGTTCTTGCCTTAGTTAGGGTTTTTTTTTTTAATTGAATTACAGGAAATTAGGAGTTTAGGATGAAAAAGGAAAGATTGAAAAGATTGTGATTAATTAGTAAAAATATTGTATTTTCTGGGTATTTTGAGATCAGAATGTATGTATTAATTATAATACTTATTAATATTACTAAATTAATTAGATGAATGTTGATATTGTACAATATAGCGTTTCGTGACCGTGTCCATGTCCGTATCTATTTTTATATTTTATGAAGAATATGTTTTAGAAATACCATTTTTCGGTTTTTGTGTTCGTACAACATAGCTTTTAGTGCACTATACTCAATACGTCGTGCTATACTCAATACGTCGTGCTATGTTTTGGAAATACCATTTTCCGGTTTCTGTGTGCTCGTGCAACATAGCTTTTAGTGCACTACACTCAATATGTCGTGCTATACAATACCTCAAGCTATACATCGCTCTTTTAGTTGGTCGAGTGATTCTTCGTCACTCTTTTAATTGGTACGTGTCATTCAAGTGAAATTGTGTGCTTTATATTGGGAATCCCAAATGAGTTGTTGGTAAGGAGAAATTCAACGGTAGGAAGGATCGATCAAATAAAACTTAAATACATACTATTGTTTTGAGGAATGATTAGTGTAAAGAAGTTACATGATTATCATTTTTTTTTCGTTACTATGATTCATTAAACCGGATTATAGTAGAATTTTTCTCAATTGATGTCTTTCATTTTTTGGGATAAAAACTTGAAAATTACTAACGAATGGGAGAAGTTTCACAGTAATCCGAAAATTATTGATTATGGACCATCTAAATGTTGACACATCAGTATATATGATGACGTGTTAATATTTGAATGGTTTAGGACTAAACAACCAGTTTAGTCTTGGAACATTCTAGAAATTTTCATTTTAAGAAGGATAAGAAAAGAAAAGATTGGAAATTGAAGATTTCAAGTTATTTACAAAGACCAAATAATGATAATATATTAATATTTTATTTCTTCAATCATCCACGTCAGTTATGGTAACTTTTATTAAAAAAATACTCCAATAGGAAGCAACTTTAAAAATTGACATAATGACTCTACAAATCATTACTTTATATATAGATCCTGTTTTGACAAATAGTTGTTAGATTATTATATTAACTGAGTACCTTTTTTGTTAACTGATTTAACCAGCTGTTGATTGTATAAACTTGTTTGGTAAAACTTATCTGATGGTTAATAACCATTTGTGCAAAATGACAAAGAATGACATGATAAAACTTTTATTTGGGGGTTAAATGGTAGTAATTAGGGATAAAAATAACATTCAAAATAGATGGAACAATAAGCTAATTTAAAATCTCCTAAAATAGCTTTTTCAAAATTAGAGTTTTGGATCCAATAAGCTCTTTCAAACATTTCTTCACCAAACAAAACTATCAGAGGTTTGACTAGTAAAAAAACTTCTAATTTTACCCAAAAAAAGCTTTTTACCAAACAGAGCCATAATTTATTTTAATTATAAATGATGTCATAAAAATGCACCAATAGTAAGCAAGTAAATCATCTTTTTTATATGGCCTAATACACAAATACCCCCCTGAATTTGTCTAAATGTTGCAACTGCCCCCCTCAACTTTCAATTGTAACAATTTACCTCTCAAACTTGTCCAATTGTAAAACATAACCCCAAATTGGGAATTTTTTTACCCCGTACTTGAAGCAACCGTAAAAACGTTTTACCAGATTCGTATCACGCCAAATATCTGATTATCACACTCCACGAGTGTTGCAGATTTTGTGTTTCACGTGTTTCTTCAATTGCAGTCCATGTCAGCAATTTGGGGTTATGTTTTACAATTGGACAAGTTTGAGGGGTTATGTTTTATAATTGGACAAGTTTGAGGGGTAAGTTGTTACAATTGAAAATGGAGGGGGGCAGTTGCAACATTTAGACAAGTTCAGAGGGTTATTTGTGTATTAGGCTTTTTTATATTAAAAAAAGTTTGGCAATGCTAAAAAGTGGCAACATATTGTTTGAAACTTTTAAGCAATTTTTTAAAGTTGTCAAAGTTATTGTCACCTCACCAAACACTCTCTACTGGAGATCCTCTTAACGGTTGAGCTCAATCTGTTTTCTCAAATCATTTTTCACTAAACACCACTTTTAAAACTTTTGACTTGTCAAACATTTAAAAGTGGTTCAAACCTCTAATTTTAAACTAAAATGCTCTCCACCAAACAGTAAATAACAACACTTGAAATAAACAGATTTTACAGTAACAGCTGAATCAAACAGAGGTCCCGCGAATCAAATTAGTGGTTGAGAATGAAGGAGAAGAGAACCACAAGGGTCAGTTGTCAAGGCAGTAGTTAGGGTTGTCAAAGCTTTAAGTGAACATGGTCTTTTTGGTGATAGGTAGTATAGTGTTAGTTTTAGTGATGGTTGTTATATCTTCTTTAACTTTCTCCTTTTTAATGGTGATTTTTATAGTCACACATTTTGGATTTACCTACTATTTCGCATGTTCTGTTTACTTTTTTTAAATGTTTTTTATAAATTTTGACTCATCCCTCAAAAGTCGTGCCGATAACCAGGAGGAAGGACCCGTTTGTTTTACATACTGTTTGCTGTTGCTGTTTGCTGTTACAGTTTGCTGTTTGCTGTTACGATTTGCTGTTGCTGTTACAGTTTGCTGTTTGCTATTGGAAAAAACTGCTTTTCCAAAAAGTAGAGATTCTCTGCTTTTGTAAAAGGCTGCTTTTCGGGTGTAAAAGACAAATAGGAGATCACTAACCAAACATCTAATGCTGCTTTTTAGATGTAAAAGGCAAACAGGAGGTCACTAACCAAACACCTAAAACTCTCCATTTTAAAGTGAAAAGGAGCAACCAAACACCCCCGAAAATTTCTACTATGGGTCAGGATCAGTATTGATTCCGTCCACTCAGATGATGTCATCTCATTCCAAGTGCTGATGTGATATTGTCTAAATGGAGGGATCAATACTGGTCCAGTTTTACAGTAGAATTTTTTTAACTGGGAGAGGGTTCCACTAGTGGCAGATTTAGCTCCAGGGACTCCAGCTTCCTTAAGTGCCAGTTCCATCCCTTAAAAGTCATGCCGACAGACATCGGCAGACGAAATTTATGACCCAATTTGGTAAAGAGTTTTTTGAGGGTAAAATTAGATATTTGAGACATTTTAGAGGTTTTGACTAGTCAAATCTCTAATAATGGTGTTTGGTGGAAAAAGGGTTTCAAGAGCGTATTTGGTCCAAAAAAGCTAATTCTAAAAAACCTGGTTTTATGAGCTTTTTCAATTAGTTTATTGTTTCATCTCTTTTGAATGACATTTTTACCCCTAATTACACCATTTAACCCCAAATAAAGACTTTACAATGTTCTTATTTGTCATTTTACACAAACAATTATTATCAATCAGCTAAGTTTTATCAAACAAGTTTACACAATCATCTAATCAAATTAGCTAACCAAAAAGGTAATAAGCTAACAACTAATGTAATAAGCTAATAGCTATTTACCAAAGAGAGCGTATATCTGCATGCATACAAAAACAATTCTTGCTAAATCGAATTTGCTCAATTTTTCTTTGTGTATAATGAATGTTATTGTCTGAGTGGTAAACAACTAATTTTTCCGTATTAGTGTAAATATTTTCGAAATTAAGCTATATTTGAAGTATAAAAGTAGGATTTGATTGTTCTGAACAAACTTAGGAAAATTTATCTCCTATGATGTACTAGTTGAGTTTTGTAATTAAATGTAAACTCAAGAGTAAATTACATCAATGGTACCTGAACTTTACCCTAATTCACACTTTGGTACCTAGATTACGTTTTGTCTCAAAAATATACGTGAAATAACAATGACCGGACAATTTAGTATATTTAAACCGTCAATGGCTGGTCAATGCGATTTTGATGAATAAATTACACTGATGGTACCTGAACTTGACTCTAATTCACACTTTGGTACCTAGATTTCATTTTGTCCAAAAAATACACCTAAAGTAAAAATGACTCAACATTTTTATACATTTGACCGACGTGAGTTTGACCATTTTAAATTAAAAATTGAGACCCATTATACACTCAATTAACATAAAATTACAATACTGTCATTGTTAATTGAGTGTATGGCCAGTTCCAATGTTTAGTTCACGTTACTCGGTCACTAACCGATCAAATGAACTAAATTTTTCAGTCACCTTTACTTGTGTTCTCTCTTTAGGATAAAATAAAATCTAGGTACCGAAGTGTGAATTATGATAAAGTTCAGGTACCATTGATGTAATTAACTCATGAAACTCGCATTGACCGGTCATTAACCGGTAAAATATACTAAATTGTCCGGTCATCATTACTTCAGGTATATTTTTGGGACAAAATGTAATTTAGGTACCAAAGTGTAAACTAGATAAAATTCAGGTACCATTGGTGTAGTTTACCCGTAAACTCAATAAACTAACTAATCACCGTAACTTTTAATTTGTTGGAAATAAATAAGGGTGGTTCTGGCGGTTCCGGGGGCGAAACCATCCATGGTAGGAGTGATTCCGATGACTGAAAGCCTGGACCTATCGACAGAGGGTTCCACCCCCGGTTCTTGAGCCATGGTCTATTAGGTAAAAAAAAGGTTGTATCCCTTTTTACATTTTTATAGGCCTAATATATTGGCTGTTTCTTGTATTTGACCCAAAATTTCAATTGTCCATCTAAAATTTTAAAAGTTTAAATGATATCTGTTCTTGTTCAATTGTATTCAATAACTTTTTATTTCTCAATATATAAAAAGACAAATAATTAGAAACTTTTAAAAGTTCACGGGCAATTAAACTTTAGAGATTACCGAATGAAATTGGACGAGAATATGATAGTATTGAATGAAATTGGACAATAATAAGGGGTTATTGGATACAATTGAATAAAAATAAATAGTCATTTGAAATTTTTGAAAGTTGATGGAAGCAATTGAAATTTTGAATATGGGGTGCTTATGGTGGTCTCTCGATATTTATGGATGCTAAATTAATATTTTTTATGTGTTTTTACATTAAAAGAAATTAAAGTTCATTACACAATTTCAATAGAAATTTCAATGTTTTTGGACGAACATAGAAATATATATATAATATTTAATAATAAAAAATTAAATGTAAATTTAAAAATAAATATTAATATATAAATTTATAAATTTATTAATTAATAGGCGGGTCGGGTTGGACCGACCCGTGCTATTTTTATAAATTCCAAGTCTGCTAAAAAGGAGGCGGGCTTTAATGGACCTAGACCGAACTGGGCCTAAAAATAAATTTTCATGCTTAAATCCGGTCTAGAGGATACGGGTCTAAGCGGGCCGGACGGGTACCCGGGCCCGTGAAAATATCTATTTTGTATGTTAGAAGAGTGGAATCTTGAAATTTTCAATGTGATGATGGTTGAAATAGGAGGATGTGTTTGTTACTCAAATTTCATAAATGGAAATTAGAAGTAAATATAGTAAGATTTAAATTTGAAGCCTCTTTACTTTGGTTTGCTTTCTAATTGAATCTAATTAGTAGTATTCTTTTGTATTTTCAAATCATGATTTGATTTATACCTTGCTTCTACTCAAAGAATTACAACAATTTCTTTAAAGCTTATAATATTTCAATTATTGGTTTTAATTAAAATGCTAAAATTAATCCACATCATTTATTCATTAGTCGTTACATACGTGATGGTTGTTTGATAAAATTTAAAATTAAAATTGAAAAAATAAATACTGAATCTAAGTAATAAATATTATGCTTAACACATCCATAGTCTCCCTAAGTTGTTCAAAAACTGCAACTGACCTTTGAATTTCAAAACTTTACAACTAACCCCTTAACTTGCTTATTTGGAACAAATAACCCCTCAGATAGGTTTAAATCGGTGATTTTTTTTTGCCCTTTTGTTAATGTATCAGCAGATTAGTTAGATATAGCATCAAATATTTTGAAAATCTTTAATTTCTGTTGTAATCTTATGTTGAATGTTTTTTTTGGTTTATGGGTGATTTGTTCCAAAATAAACAACTTGAGGGGTTACTTGTTTCAAATACGCAAATTGAGGGAGTTAATTGTAACGTTTTGAAATTCAGTGGGTCAATTACAATTTTTGGACAACTTAAAAGGGCTGGGGATGTATTAGATCTAAATACTAATATAAATGTTGAAAGTTGTATTAAGTAGTGTAATTATTTCATAAATATTGAAAATAAATACTTAATTTAATAATATTACTCTCTCCATTCTGGAATATATGTCATTTAAGATAAAATTTTGTAAATTATAAAGTCATTAATTAAACAAGGTTTAAAAAGACCATATTATCCTATATCTTCTCTTTAATGACTAATTCTCACACAATCTTCTCTATATTATCATCCAATATTCTCTCATAAATTTTTCATATTTTCAAAAGGACGCGTTATTAAATGAAGAATTTTTAGGATGGGCAAAATTGAGAAAATGAGTGAAATTTAGTAATAAAAAGACTTATAATCTAGAATTTTTCTCCCCCGTTTAAACAATATATAATTCATAACGAAGGGAGTATCAAACAAACCTTATTATCTGGGTAAATTACATACATGGTGTATAACTTTTGCCCTATTTCATAATTTGGTGTACATCATTCAATTTTACACATAAAACTGTACAGCCTTTGGGTGACTTCCCACTAAAGTGTACAACCGGTAATTGTAACCGATCAACGCGCCACATCAACAATTGACCTTCCTGAAAGTTAAAATTTGACCGGTCAACGTGAAGTCAACGCACCACGTCAGCAATTTTGACTTTTAGGGAGGTCAAATTGCTGACGTGGCGCATTGACTTCACGTTGACAGATTATAATTACCGATTGTACACTTTAATGGGAGGTCATCAAAAGATTGTACAGTTTTATATATAAAATTGAAGGTTGTACAATAGACTGTGGCTTATTATCTCCCATGAATTACAAGTTCAATGTCCACCTTTTGCAAAATAAAAAATATATATTCTTTTCTAGTATCTAATAATAATAATAATAATTAAAGGAACCTATCATTCCTCTAATTAAACAAAACTTACTTTTAAGTCCACTTTTTCTTTCTTTATTTGGTTTTTGTCGGAAAAGGTAGGTATGATTTTCTTATATTTGATGAAATATAATAACTTATCATTAGATCAATTTTAATCAATTTATTAATTTCTTTTTGTAATTTTGTCTAATAATCCGTTCTAGGTTAAATGGATGATCTCTTAATTAAAAGGAAAAAGTATATTTAAGCCCCTGAACTTTACTTGTTTTAAGGATCAAGCTTCTGATCAATTATTTTTCCGTATTGAGCCCTTAATCATTGATTTTGTTATGGATTTGGCCTTATTTAAATTTTTTGTCGAGCTTGGGCGGCATGTATCGCTAGGGCGATTCAACTTATTGACGTAGACAAATAAAAATAAAAGTTTATTGACTATGATAGATAGAGAGTAAAAAGTAACAAGAAATTACAGAAATTAATTTTCAGTAGGTTCTTCCAAACTCGATCTTCTCCTCTTCCAAACTCGATGAAAAAGTTAAATACGGTCCAAATCCAAAACAAAATAAATGATTAAGGGCTCAATGTGGAAAAATAATTGATCACAGGCTTGATCTTTAACACAGATAAAGTTCGGGTGCTTAATTATGCTTTTTGACTAATTAAAATACATATTTAGTTTATTCTTCCTATGTACTTGTTCCCAAAAAATCTACCACTCTTTATATTGTGAAAAAGTCCAATTTACCTCGTGAATTTATTTAAACTGATATATTGACTCTTTTAAAGGTATCTATTAGGGTCCTAAACTTTCTTAAAATGATCTGTCTTTTTAAATTTGCTTAAAATATACACATTTTAACTTTTCTAAAATTCTCCTTACTTTACCACATATATTTTAAGGGATTAATTGATCGATTTAAACAAGTTTAGGACGTAAATATGACATTTTAAAAGTTTATAAAAACAATTGACTTTTTAAGATAATTATACGGAGCTAAGAATGTATTAGCCTCGTGTATATGTATATTAAAATGAGTTCAGTTCAAATAAATGTCATGTGGTTTCACATTTTTTTTTGTTAATCGGTACATGTGATTCGAAATTTTTTCATTTTTCCAAATTTGACCGATAACGAACTCAAAATGAAAATTTT
The DNA here is from genome assembly GCF_963576675.1 of Euphorbia lathyris. Lineage (NCBI taxonomy): Eukaryota > Viridiplantae > Streptophyta > Magnoliopsida > Malpighiales > Euphorbiaceae > Euphorbia > Euphorbia lathyris. The sequence goes on from NC_088916.1 coordinate 79,683,446, forward strand.
CAAGAATTAAAGTTGTTTAGTATCATATTTACTCTGGAACCACATTTTTTATTTTCAAAATCATCATTTATGCAGTTTTTTGTCTCTAAATATTAAATTTCTCTATCATAAATAAAAAACACCACCTAAATGACCTCAAACCTAAAAAATTAAAGAATTAAAATTACTTAAAATATCATTTAATTCTTGAAAATTTTCATTTTGAGATCGTTACCGGTCAAATTTGAAAAAATAAAAAATTTACCAACCATATAAATACCGATCTGTAAAATATAATACGTAAAGAATGGATATTTATTTTTTTTAAATTCATTTGAGTTAAATATGAAACATTTTTTGTTAGGTATGAATTTCATGTTTCTTGTCTTGTTGACCAAAATTAACAATATTTTAGGCTGGAATTTTACATATATTTATCTTGTTGACCAACATTATTTTTTTATATATATAATATAGTAGTAATTAAATTAAACCAACTAATTTATGTCGGTTAAGAAGTGCAAAAAGCATTAGAGGAAGGAGGTTGTTTTGTAATAATGCTATTTGCTAGGGCCTAATTAAGTTAATCATTCAATCCACCCATTTTGACTTGTGATTAAAATATAATAATCTTTGTATAAACAAGTAATTCAAAGCTCAAATTAGTGAGTGCACAAATTAGGTAATCACTAATGCTAAAAATAGTAAAAAAATGTTGATGGCATTTTGCAAAATGAATATTCGAATATATCAAATGAACACTTTTGAGGTAATTACATGTGTCAATTAGGAATTGATACACAATTGGGCTTTTGAAAGTCTGGTCTTGATATGATCCTGATATCTTGCAGATTTTTGTTCACCGGATTATGTCCATGTGTGATGCCGTTGGGATCGGCCGGAAATACTCCGATGCCAAAGTCAGTAATATCCTATAGAATAAAACAGTAATCACAAAGTAGGGTTTAGAATAATGCGTACCACAATACATTGGAGCATGTTTATTTATACTAGGATTTAGTAACCATCGATTAGTAACTAGAAAGCCTCTTATTTAATGTTCCTTTAATGTAAGATTGTTACATAATTCATGTCTGGCCGTTAACTTATTTATGGAGCTGTTTCTAGTTATTAATGATATCACTTTTCTTCTAGAAGTGTCTACCGACATCCCTGAGCGGATCAATACGGATCTTCTGTCTTTGGCGGATGCGGACCTCATAAAGGCTTTTGGCCTTTATGAGGCGTATTTGTATGTTGTGGTTCCCCCAAGATGTGTGACTTCCTCCATACGTCATCTGCCTTGCGGACCTTGGCGGATGATGATGTTTAAATGCTTTTCTAGTCCTTCTATCATAAGGATCTTCAGGGATTTATCCCTAGATAATATTCGGATGTTATCAGATCTGAAGTCACCAAATGGGCCCAATTCCACCAAAGCCCATTATAACGTTATTCTTGGCCAAGTCACGACTTCAGCGACCTCATGTTTGAAGATTGCCTTCGGAAACTTCATTTGAATACACATGGACCAATGAGCATACTGGATTCTAAATGCACGCTCCCCACATTCAAAAATATTATGGCACGGAAAGATAGGGTCCAAAGACCTATCAGGTGCTGCCATGTGTCCATGTACACTTTATTTTATCTATAAATAGCAGAGACATCCACAAACTCAGGTATCTTACTTCAACTATTTTATACTTCACTCTTTGTTACTTGTTGGTTAGATATTATCTCTAATATCTTCTAACTTTAGCATCGGAGAAGGTTCACCGGAACTCCGACCCCTTTTTCTGACATCTTTTGTGATCTCAGGTTATCGGAGTGTCATAAAAGGTGACATTTACAAGAAGTGCGATATCAGGAATGTAAAGGGGCGGAGCGCAACAGTTCTCCGTTCCCGCGGGTATCCCTATTTCATGTTTCTTTGTGTCAAATTATGATATGATAATAATTTATAGAAATAATTCGATTGACACTACTATTCATATATATTGCATGAACTATATAGATGATATAATACGATTATAACATGTCAACCCAAAATATCATATTTATTGGCAAGTTCTCGGGAACTCCTACCTAATCAGGTAAGTAACTACTATTAGTGGAGGAGAAGAGAGTACACAATATTTGTTACATCCTGAGCCATTAGAATTTACTATAAAAAAAGTGGTTTCATGCAGTGGCGGAGCTAGCATTCCACACATGGAGCCATCTTGCCCTGCGGTAGTTGGTGGCAAACGATAATAGGCTGATGGCAAAATTGGATGGTGAAGGGAGGAGAAGGGAGAAAAGAAAGGAAGATTAAAATGTCCAGTAGAGATTTGGGAGGGGCGAGAGGCAACATTGGCACTACCTTACTTGTGGGTGGCGCCGACGGCTAAGGGGAGGCCCTATGTTGTCTCTGACACTGGTTCTATATAGCCCTTCACTTATAAAAGGCTTGAGAATTCTTTAATTGCACCTTCAAAACCTCTTTCCCAACTCATCACTGACTATAATCCTTTCTAATTAACTAGTTAAGATTTTTTTTAGAGCTAGCATAATAAACAAGATATACTCCTAGTTACGAATATTAATCCCTATACAACTTTAGAAGATGGAACCATATATAGGGCAAGAAATTTTTTATGCTCACTCTATATATAGGAATTCAGGTTGAGGAGAGTGGTTCCAAGCAATGGTAGAGCCATGATTTAACACATGGAAGCCATTTTAGTCATGCGACAATCAAGTGTGGTAGTTGACGACAAATGGTGGTGGGCCGATGGCAAAGGTGGGCGATGAAGGCAGGTGAATGGACAAAATAAGGGAAGGGGACGAGATTAAAGGTGCCCAGTAGAAATTGGAGGGTGAGCTGCCTCTTCCAGATGACATTTCACCTGGAAAAAAAAGGGTGAGAATGTTTCAATTGCACTTCCAAACCCTCTTTCCTAACTGATCACTAACTATAATCTTTGTCTAATTAACTAGTTAAGATTTCTTTCGAGATAACATTATAATCAAGATGTACTCCTGACTAAGAATATCAATCCGCATACAACTTCAAAAGCTAGAACCATATATAAGGTAAGAATATTTTTATGCTCACTCTATTTATTATTTCTTTGCACTCTCTCTAATTTAAGTGTCAAAATGTGGTCACGACAACTCGATTCCCAGAAATAGAGAGTGACATTGAACAAATGATAAATGAAAATTACAACGAACAATAATGAGTCATGAATAACTCTTGTAAATTATAGCAATAAATAGAAATAGATTGAGATTAGAAAATCTCAATACCATGTTTTGTTTAAAAAAATATATTTAAGGTCACCTACTTCTTCATAAAGATATACTCGCAACACCTCCAATCATTATTTTAAGGTGAAACACTTCTTAAAATTATCCCTTTTAAAATAGATTTCATCAACTAAGAGTGCACTGGACTTCATCAACCCTTCTCCCTCTATCTCAAGAGACGGAACTACAGAGGGTCATAGAGGGTTCATCGAGCTCCCGACTATAAAAAAATAACGATAAATATTTATCGATGAATTTTTTAAAATTTTCATGTCAATAATTTCATTATTTTAAAGAATTTGTGACAAATTCAGCTATTCTTTAAAACTAGCAATAAATTATTCCAATTCTTAATCTCAAAAAATGTGTTTTCTTACTAAATTTTTATCCACTAATCTTCGTTCCGATTCTACCGTTGTCTATCTCTACTGGACCGGACTCAGATCGGATCTAGCGGACTTTTATCTAAAAATGCTCAGTCCAAACCCAGTCTAGTCCGTTATTAATTTAGGTGAGCGCATGTCGGGCTGGGTTAAAAAAAAATCAAATCCCGAGCATGTCCCATATAAGTCCGCCTAAATATATATGTATAATTTTTAATAATAAAAAATTAAATTTATACTTTAAAATAAATATTAATATATAAATTTATTACTTAATATTAATAGGCGGACCGGACTGGACCGATCCGTGCTATTTTTATAAATCTCAAACCCGTTCAAAAAAAGAGGCAGGCTTTAGCAGACATAAATTGAGCTGGGTCTAAAGATAAATTTTCTTATCCAAACCCGGTCCAAGTGACACGGACCGAGCGGGTACCCAAGCCCGTAAACAGGTCTAATCTCTACTTATTTTGTCTCAAATGCAAATTTGATATATAATATGCAAGAAAAACTAATACAAAGTCGGCAACCCCACTAAAAATGAAAAAGAATTCCATTAAGATATCATTAAATATTTCACTAATAATAATGTTACACTAATATTTAGAAAACTTCTTTCTTTGTCTTATACCTAATTAACAAAAGATTGGATTAGTCCAACTTAATGGTGGTTAACATTTTCTTTAATTAATTTAAATTAAAGACATCAATTCCATTTTCTTTGGAGCCGTTCAATTGATTAATTAGTAAGATTTGCATTGACCCACTATAAAATTAAAACCTTATATTATAATTTTAATTAAAACTATATAGTATATGGTGCTCTTTCTCACTCACTATTTAGAGCATTATAGCACTAGCATAGCATAGGGACAAAGAATATTAATTAACCCATTATATTTATGTATTTTAGGGCATTTGCTAAGGGTATTTAGATTCCTTTTCCTATTTATAGATGAACAATGACTAAAGTTTTGTGTGTATTCATCATAATTTCATAGGGCAACTAAGGGTATATTTCATTCATAATCATTTAAATGTAGTACTCTATTATTGAATTGCATTTTCTTTCAATGGGGGTATTCTATTTGATAACTTCATTAAATGTGGTACTCTATTTGATAAAGTTTAGTGGAGATATTGGACTTTCCGGATTGCCGACCGATTGCGGTCTCCTTCTATGCTGAGATTGGTTTTTGAAAACACTTCGACGCCCAAGTTAAAGAGATAAAGGAATAATTAGAGAGAGAGATAGACCAGACCTCGTTTAATGTGATTGGTTGGCTTTATATAGAGCTCTTCATAGGTCGGGCCATGATCCAAGTGTATGCTTAGCTGATGGGCCTTGTTGGGTTCGGTCCATATGTCTTATCAACGTTTACTCTCATCTACACTAACTAGAAGTCAATATGAATTTACACATTCATTCATATACTACCTATTTCTTAAAATTTCAAACAAAATAAAAAACAATATTGGAATTGGGTTGCATTGGGGCTTAGGTTAAAGGTAGATAAATGGTCGATTTAGGTGCAAGTTCTAGCAACTAAACAAAAATATAGTCAATAGCATAAGAGGTTGTTTCTCTAGCAAGAAAAAAAGAAGAACTTTGATACTTGTGTAAAATATTCTCGATCGGAATCCTTCCCTGTGAGGCGCCGTTGGACTCGGCAGAAGACGCTTCGAAGCCAAAGTCAGTATATTATTTGAGAATAATAAGAATAATGACAAAAAGCTCTTTTTGGGAATTAGTAAGCATGCCTAGAATACACTGTGCTATTAATGCTTTTAACGGCTATTGATTGCTACTTAAGTTCATATGTTTCTATCTTTAATGATGTTAACAATAATGTCCCTTGCAAGGGCGGATGTGTGTTGGAGGAGTTGGAATGGCGGATCCTTTTCATTTAACTCTTTTTGGCATATGTCTTTTGGATGGCGCATCCTACTTTATGCCACGTGGCGCATAACGTTCGAGACTCTTTCCTTGCTTTTCTTATTACGCTTTTGCCCTAAGGATAATATGCGGATGTTATCAAATTTGAAAGTGTTTGAAATTTTTTGATTTCTAATGATTTTTCTAAGTTTAGAGATTGAATTGATTTTTATTTTGAATGAGACTACTGAAGTTTGACCTTTATTGAATAGTATTTTTTTAAGAGGATAATATAAAAGGTTGTTCAAAATTTACAAAGGTTCAACTTGCTAACTTTGAAAGTTAAGAATGTGATGACAAATGTAAATTTTAGTGCTACAAATAAAGGTGCAAAAGTTATTTAAGTAGTTAGAAGTTTGCATCTTAAGGTTACAATAAAGAAAAATAAGTGGTAATAAAGCTCAAATGGGTTTTCTAGAGGATATAATATGTTAGGTAGGTAAATTTACAATTTTCATCATCTAATGCCTAAATTCAGAGCACGCGATCTTAATATGATATTAAGTGCATACCCTATGACTTAAAGCTAGTAAAAGCACACAAAATTTTAAGAAATAGAGCATTTTGATGTTCGCTTTTAAGCTCAAGTTTCTCACATATTAGGTTCTTTTGTGTTCTAAGATTTTTCTAAAAGTTCAATTCAGGTTGCACAATCATACAATAATTAACCTATGAACTAAAACATAAAAAAATAAGCTAATTAATCAAAGTAAACTAGATGCAATTATTAGAGTTTTATGTCCTATAGACAATTGTTTTAGGATATAAAATAATTGTAAATGAATTGTTCTTTATCTTTTATTTTATGAGATATAGTATGTTTAACTATATAAATGCATTAATCTTTTTTATCACAACTAAACAAGTTAAGTAAAAGGAAATCCCAAATTTATTTAAACAATCATAAAGTGTTCATACAAGCATGAAGTGAAACTATAATTTATAATAAGTCAATAAACTTAAAGTTGCCTCAAGTCAAGTAATATGTTTAGGGATTAACATAATGTTGTTGAGACTTGCATTTAATAATGTCTTCTGTTGTGAACATAGAGCTGATTTCACAAGCTTGAGATATTCGAATATCTAGGCAGTTACATGGATCCGGTGAAAGACTTCATTAGGATTGGGGACCCGACTTGAGATAACATGATGGATGGATTTATCTAGTGTCACATGTTTTGTCTCAAAGGTATTATTAGGTATAAGTAATCCTCAGACTCAAACAAACATTAATTAGTGATTCTGAATTATGGAGTGTGTTACTTTGACTCTGTTTAAACACGGTCCATAATAGGAGGATTCAGAGGGTGTGTGTGAGTAGGCGTTGAGTATCACATAAAGTAATTGCAGGATAGTTAATGTTAGATTAAACATTCGTCATTCCTAATAAAGAGGAGATATATCCATGGTCTCTTGTGGAATTAACTTGAAATCCTTGCAAGGTGATAGGGTTAAGAGTAGAAATTGAGATTTCACTTAACCTATCTATTCAGAGTTAATTTTACCTGGACAAGTATATAACTTGACATATTCCATAGTTACATATTCGTTTAAGGATATTGCTGATGAAGGATCGAATTATACTGGACATAATATAGAAAGGTAAAAGTCAGTATCAACCTGACTTCTTATCGCACTGGGGGAATGTTTACGGTTCTGCTAGTAACAGTCTGTGCGCTCATTCCGTTATACATTTAGTTGAGATTAATTTGTTTAAATTAATTACAATAAATGTATACAATTAGTAGCGGTAAAAACCTATTAGGTCACACATGAGACTTGGAATCAGAGGACAGAATGGTAGTTTGAGAGCGAAAACCTATTAGGGCCGAAATTTATAGTATGGGGATTATGTTTATTTCATTGATTTATTTAGATAATTCTAATTTAATTATAGTTATGGTTAAATTAATTATGGGATAATATTAATTAGTATGTCTAATGTGATTATATCTCTAATTAAATTATTATTTTGATATAAATAAATATTTTAATATGATTAGAATTAGAACTATTAATTATATTTACATTATATATAAGTAATATTAATAATTATATTTATTTATTACATTCACATTGAATTCACACCTTACTAATAAGCCTCAGTCATACTCTCTCCATTTCCGATATGAGATTTAGTTCATTTCTGTCTCCACCGCCATACCTTAGGGTCGTTCCTTGCTGATGCCTTCTACCCCGGTGCCACCCACTCCGGACCGGGTCATTACATGCCCACCAATTTCCGCATGGTTCGTCCCCGAACCACACATCGTACATGGAGAGTTGGGTCCAATAACAATTATAACACCCTGGTCCAATACCATATAGGTATTGTCCACTTTAGCTCAAAACCAACACATTGGGTCTCACGACTTTAAAACGCGTCTACATGTATTGGATTCATACCTTACTAATAAGCCTCAGTCACTCTCTTTATTTTCGATGTGGATTTAGTTCATTCTTGCCCCATCACCATCCCTTAAAGCCACTCCTTGCTCAGGGCTTCTACCTCCGATGACATCCACTTCGGATCGGGTGTTACAACATCTGTACCTAAATCTATACATGTTCAACTTTAAAATTAGTATATTACTAAAATATTACTAATAATTATGAAAAATATATAGATCATATAACACACGATTATGATTATGATAATAGTATGGAATATTGGATGAGCAAAGCCACACTATTTTGAAACGTAACAAAGTATTGAATGGACTAAACTATAGTTGTCATCCAAATATATTGAAATGTCGTACTATTGTGTATATAAAATAATAATAGTAATAATAAAATAAAAAATTGACATGTGATGTGGCACTTAAAGATTGGAAGTCCACTCAAGTCACCAAAACTATGTTGAGTAGAGCATGAGAAGTTCCATCGTGGACCGGATCAATACTGGTCCTTCCATGATACTGATTACTATCGAAAATGAGGGTTTTGATCTTAAAACACATAAAGAGTTTCTTTTCTAGTTAAATTAGAAAGAGTTAGTGTCAAATTTCACAGACTAAATCCGTAGGAATCAAGAATCCCCAATGTTAAAGGTATGAAAACTTTAACAAACTTCAATACGAAGATAATAGCTTTTGATTTGATAAAAGTTGTTCAATTACAGAGAATGACCTAATTGGCAAATTACAATAAAGGGTAAATGTATACAATTAAAAATAGAAACTTGAAGGGGTAAAATAGGATTGAACTGAAGTATTCTCCATGGCAAACAAGGAACAGTACCATGCAGGCGGCGTGTCAGGTTTGTCTTCTTGAATAGCAAGTAAGCCATGTCCCCGTACAGAGCGAGTCATTCTGGTCTCCTTAGCAAGCAAGTAACCGAAGGGTCTAGGCACCAGCTAAGACCGAAGCAATTAGACATTGGAAGCTGAAACAAGGATACCGAAGAGACTTCCCCAGATTGAGCGAAACAATGAGAAAGGAGAGGACCCGAAATAATCCTGCAGAGATGTTACTTCTCTGTTCGGATTTGGATATTCCGAAAGGATGTCTTCATCATTCTACTGAGTTAATATTATATCAACAGTCGGACAAATGTAGTATCATCTGCATGAACGCCCCATTGTTGAAATTTTCGCAGAACACTCTGTTTAAACTCCGATTATTTAGTTAAAACTTAAAGAGTATATAAAAAAAGGATAGAGGTCAAATTTAACTGCAACGTTTTAGGGTAAGTGCAAAGTTAGCTCTATCATATGGAATGGTATAAATTTAACCTCATCATTTTCAAGCAAGATCAATTTTAGTCATACGTTACCGAAAATTAAAAAGATTGGTTTGATTGTTATTTAACTTCAGACCTTCGAAACATCAATTATATTTAAAATATTTAGTGTGTTATTAACACAATTATAAAAAAACATCTTAAAATTCTAACTACTAAGTTTACAACATATAAGTTATTAGTTAATCACAAAAATAATTACCAATGTGTCTAAAACATGTAATGTCTTACTAATATAGTTACAAGTAACCAACAAAAAATGTACGAATCTGCTTCAGCTTATCAGTAAACTTGTTTGGAATGTCTAATATGACAGTTAAATAACAGTCAAACCAATCTTTTTTAAATTTTTAGTAACCTAAGGTTAAAATTGATCTTGTTTGGAAACGTTGGGGTTAGATTTGTACCATTTCATACATTAGCCTTTATCACTAAAAAAATATAGATAAAGTATTAAGTATCCGTTTGGTTCTCTATTTTATAACTTATTTTTATTATTTTACTCCAAATAGTAGACTTTAAGTGTTTGATTAGAATTAAAAAACACGGCCATGAACTCGAAAAGGAACAAATGTCATTTTTTTATAGATGATAGATACAAATTAAACAAAAAAATATGTTTAGAGAACAATAGTAAATAATATTTGAAATGCTTTTGTCGCTGCTCTACCTAAAAACATATGCATAGTTTTTATTTTCATGAATGACTTTATGATCTTTTAATGAGTCAAATCTATGTGATAGTAGACAACTATTTTTATATTTCCATGAAAAAAAAACTTGATAAAACTTATAAAATGAGACAGAACACACACTTCCATGTAGGAAGAAAACAAAATACACGCCAAATAAAGAAGAAACGATCAAACCTAATATAAAATAGGTCGATCAGAAGTTTTATTTGATAAAAGAAAAATATGGTTTATCTTTCGACTAAAAACTAAAAGAAAACTTAAAAGACTAAAAGCCAAAAGAAAAATTAAAACCAAGGAAGAAATTTGAGTGTTTTTTTTAATGAACAATTCAATGGTCTTTAATTACTCATAAAACTTGTGGTTAATAAAGAAAAAAGGGAAATTATTAGGATCATTCGGTTCTCCATATTAAACAGAGGACATTTTATACATATTTTTGTTATGTCTAACATGGATACATACATATTATAAGAGGTCTCACTATTTTATTTATTCAGTGAGATCACAATACACATATCCAAATGTGAATTGAGGGTCCTTTAAGTGACATGGAAGACCAAATGTTTAAGGCAAAAAACATGTTTTAAGGATCCCATGATCAATTATTTTTCCATATTGAGCCCTTAATCATTGATTCTTTTATGAATTCGGCCCTTATTTACCTTTTCCGTCGAGTTTGGACGATACACATCATTAGGACGATTTGGCTTATTGACCTGGGTAAATAAAAATAAGAGTTTATTGACTAGGATAGATAGAGAGTAAAAAAGATACACGAATTACAGAAATTAATTTCTAGTAGGTTCTTCCAAACTCGGTTTTCTCCTTTCCCATTTTGTGATTTTCAACATTAGAATCGCCAAATCGACCTTCTTCTCTCCGAAACTCGACGGAAAAGTTAAATAAGGGCAAAATCCATAACAAAATCAATGATCAATGGCTCAATGTAGAAAAATAATTGATCAAAGACTTGCTCCTTAAAACAGGTAAAGTTTAGGGGTTTAATTATGCTTTTTGCCAATGCTTAATACAAGAACTCAAAAAAAAAAAAAAAAAAAAAGACATTATTGTACCTATATAATGGTCTCCTCCCCTCTAAGGGTTAATTAGATTTTAGATTATATATAGGCCTAATACACAAATAACCCCATGAATTTGTTCAAATATTGCAACTGCCCCCTCTAACTTTCAATTGTAACAACTTATCCCTCAAACTTGTCCAATTGTAAAACATAACCCCTCAAACTTGTCCAATTGTAAAACATAACCCCAAATTGCTGACATGGACTGAAATTGAAGAAACACGTGAAATACAAATTTTGCAACGCTCGTGGAGTGTGATAATCAGATCGTTGGCGAGATACGAATCCGGAGAAACGTTTTTACGATTGCTTCAAGTACGGGGTAAAAAAATTCCCAATTTGGGGTTGTGTTTTACAATTGGACAAGTTTGAGGGGTAAATTGTTACAATTAAAAGTTGGAGGGGGCAGTTGCAATATTTAGACAAGTTCAAGGGGTTATTTGTGTATTAGGCCTTATATATATTTGGATTGAGGTACATTTTAATTAATGATAGAGATATATAACTAACTACTTATATTTTCCTTCACTTTCGTATTATATTTTAGGGGAAAGGACATAATAAACTTTGTGTTTTTGCGGATTTATAAAAACAGTCCTTGTAGTTTAAAAGTTTTCAAATAGACGATCATGCTTTGTGAAATTTACAATTAAATGACATGTGAATCATTTTTTCAGTCAAATAATGTTTGTGCTTTAGTTAATTTGTAAAATTAGATCTTGTATTTTATTTTCGGTAATTTATAAAGTCAGCCTTTTTAATTGCTTCAAATCACTCCATTTTAAAGTTAATAGTCATAACAATAATTTTTAATAAAATGACTGTGTTTGCAAACCGTACAAAACACAGGTTTCTATTTGCAAACTTTTAAATCATATCTGAACCATCGATTTTTTCTTTACTTTTCCCTATGTGATGTGGACATAAATTCTATACATACGTGATTAAAGAATTATTAATTATTAATGTTAACTAAGAAAAATAAACATCTAGTACATATAAAAAGTTAAAATTTGATACCAACAATAGGTTGGTCCTTTGAATAAAGATTTGTGATCAAATTCAATGTATATAAAAATTAAAAATTAATTAATTAGTACAAAATATATAATTAATTAATCACTAATCAATTAACATATTGATGATGTGGCAGACTTAGGTGTCATGTCAGGTGGCGGAACTAAAACCAAATAATTAGGGTCCATAAACAAAATTGGAATAAAGTGCAAATTTAATTCCAGCGTTTTTGTAAAGTGTAAATTTGATTTTATTGTACAAAATACTTGTTTGACTGTTATTTAACTGTCGCATCAGACTTTTCAAACATCAATTATGTTTAAGATAGTTAATATCTAACAGAGTTACAAAAACCTGTTAGAATGATAATAATTAAGTCTTCCGTATATAAGTTAATCAAATTTTTTTTTGTCAAACTGTCTAACATGTTTACTCTGTTACAAATATAGTTAAATAGTTAACAAAAAATGTACAAAACTGCTACAATGTATCGACAAACTTGTTTGGAATGTTTGATATGACAGTTGAATAACAGTCAAATTAGTCTTTTCAAAATTTTGGTAACGTAGGGCTATAATTGATCTTGCTTGAAAACGTTAGAGTTAAATTTACATCGTTTTATACATAAGGACTAAATATATATTTCTTAAAAAACGTTAAGACGAAATTTTATCTTTATCCCAACAAAAATTTAGCAAGAAACAGGGAATTTTTTTAGGTTTAAGAACCAACGACGGAAAATACATCGTCAATTCTATGGATAAGGTTAACTTTGTCATTACTTGTTTCGTGTTTGGTGTTTCTGATAGATAGCTGGGTAGCTTTGAATTGGATTTTTTTTTCCGAAATAGCTATCTACCAGAAGTAATTTATTTAGACAATTCATTGTAAGTGAAAAATATATTATTATATTTACGCGATTTTAGTTTGATCCGTTTAACCGGAAGTGTTTCAGTAATGAAAGTTAGATTACAGTTATCTTTTTGTGACTTTGGATTAATGGCACGTATTAAAATTTTATTCAATGTGTAGTTTATAATTATTGGGATAACGTGCAAAAATACCCCTAACGTCTAAAATGGTGCAATTTTACTCCTAATGTTAGCAGCCAAGAGCAATTTTATCCCTAATATTGACAAGTTAAGTCAATTTGAGAAATAATTTATCAAATTGTCTTTCTCGGTCATGAATCTTGTCATCTACAGTTCACATGTGCGTCATTTTATCACTAATTAGTAACAAGTCACAAACATATGATTAAACGAGAAAAAAAATATATTTTGTACGAGATGGACAAAAAAATTCAAATATTTCACCGAATTTAAAAATTTTAATTTTCAATTCTATTATTAAATCATAAAAAAATATGAAATCTTTTTTTAGAATCAACACACGTGCAATTGGTGCAGAATAAGAAATAAAATATCTGTATTTCATAATAATGTCTGGAATTGATCTAATTTGTCAATGTTATGGGTAAAATTGCTCTTCACTACCAACATTAAGAGTAAAATTGCACCATTTTAGACATTAATGGTAAAATTGCTCTTGGCTGAAAATGTTAGAGGTATTTTTGCGCCTTATCCCATAATTATTTTATTTTGGATTTTCCTTTGATGATTTTTTATTTTTATTTTTGTGAATTGTTTTTATCTTTTCCTGAATTTTGTGTTGATTTTAACTTAAAATTACATGATGTTTTACTTTTATTTAGGGGTGGCAATGGGGCGGGCGAAAACCGAAAACCGTGGGGATCCGAACCGATAGGTTCGGGGAAAAACCGAAAATTTTGGGTGTGGGGCTGGGGGCGGGGGAAACTTTAGCACCGAACATTAAAATTGGGCGGGGGTGGATATTACTATCCCCGAACCGCGGGGATCCGAAACCGCCACCGAAAAACCGACCGTAAAATCTCCGAAAAATCACCGCAAAATCCACGTACAATAAAATAAAATATTATACATATATCTAAGATAATTAGTATTTAAATGTGATTAAAAAAATAAGTATTGTGATCAGTTAACTTATACTATTATCTACATCTACAACAATTTAATTTAGTTTTACTGTTGTTCTTGGTATACCACATTTGTTTAGATATATCAGTACTAAATGCTTCCTAACAAAAAAAAAAGCACTGAATGCTGAGTTTTTTTTATTATATTAGTACTTTAATTTTGTTTTATTGCTACTATTAGTATACAACTTGTATTTAGATATATCAATACTGAATGCTGAGTTTTTTTATATTATATCAGTACTGATAACGAATGCTGAGTTTTTTTTATTATATGAGTATTTTAATTTTGTTTTATAGCTACTCTAAAGTTATATTTTATAATTTTGTTTTATTGCTGCTCTAAACTGATATTTTATACTAGTAACACGTGGTGAATTTTAAATTTGGGGATTGAGTAATTTTTTAATTTGAAAATTTTTTTGAATTTTATTTGGGGATTGGGGATTCTCCGAAACCCGTGGAGAACCGTGCGGGCGGGTGTAGGTGCCAAAAAATCCCCGAACATTTTTTTGAGGAGTCCCCAAAACCGCCCCCGAAAATATTCGGGGCGGAATGGGGGATGCAAAACCGCCCCCGTCCCGCCCCGTTGCCACCTCTACTTTTATTTGTTTTTTTACTATATCTTTTTCTTCATTGAAAAAGTATATACTTTCATTAGAAAAAAAAATTCTAACTAAATTCATGCTTACCTTAGAGGGGGAGGAGACCACTATAGCAAGTAGGTGTAATAATGTATGTACTATCTTTGTTTGGTAACCACAATTTTTATGAGTAATTAAAAATCATTCAATAATTCTCAAAAAAAAAATAATTCATTGAATAATTAACAAAAGACTATAGTAAATTATGACCATTATTTATGAGTTGTATGAGTTGTTTTGGTATAGGATAGGGTAGAATATTAAGGTTTTGAGAACTATGGAGTATTGTATCCACTTATGATAGTAATTAGGAAATACAAATAATCCTAAATAAGTTTGAACTACTAATAGGATAGATAAAAAAAAAGTGGTTACCCCCCTAATAGGTAGAGATATGAACATAATTAATGTAAAGATAATTACAAGGATTATCTTAACACCTCCATCAAGTCGATGTCGATAAGTGATGCGCCTCGTGGAGGCTCACTAAGGGATAAGTGTACCACATCGTTATCAAGTAATAAAATCTGGACAAGTCCAGGTATCGAATCCGCAGGATTTATTCCTGCAAGTATCGAGCTACTCGATTTCTAGTGTTATTTAGGCTTTGGGGGGGGTGTTGAGATTGAGTTTGATTAAGTTAACCTACTCCTAACTAAGTTATTCTACTCCTAGGTGATCTTTCACTAAAGTAATTGTGGAATGATACGATAATGATGAATATAGGTTGTTTAGGCAACCAATTAAAAACCTAATCTAAGTCACTTATGTTGGTCCCGTGTAATTAGTTCCAAATGGGGGTTAGGAACTAATGTAACTTTTTCGTTTAATTATGCTGACTTAAAACAATTCTTTAAATTACTTTACTTAGTTTTGGCCAGCAAGGCCGAGCAAGATGTAAGACAGCTTTAGTCAGAGGCTGACTAGAACTGTTTCACTTGTGAGTTGGGAATTAACACTTAAGGCCAGCTTCCAACTCAGCACTCTGATTACTCAGTGTCAGCTTATACAATTTATATCCTGAGTAATTTAAGCAAGCAACATATACATATATATATTGAGAGAAAGAGTTAGAAATTACTCAGCAGACTTATCCTGGTTCGGCCTCACCGCCTACGTCTAGTCCCCATAATCCTTCCGGGCTTTTTCAATCCAATACTGAGCTCTTTAAAGGTAGAGCACAAACCGTTTACAAGCAATTGAGTATGCAAGAGTATCTTCCTCTATTCGTCTACTCAACTCCTACTGAGCGCTATAACCAAACACTCAGATTTTCTCTACTGCTGAGTACTAAAACCGAGTACTCAGCACCACTCTCTCAATCTTTATAATTGATACAAATTTGTTCTTTCTAGATGAAGAACACTTTAGATGAATACAAATTCAATCTAGACTTTTACACAGAAATAGGATTTGGGTGTAAGTATTTGCTTTTTCTTGTTTGTATATGCTTGTATGTATGCTTTTCTCTTTTGTATTTCGGCAATCGCTCCAAGTGAAGAGCTTGTCCTTTTATAGTGAATTCTGAGGCTGCAATCATTTGAATTCGGATGTATCCGTTGAACTCAAACGGTCTTCTTGCGTCATTCACTGGTCAGCATACAGTTTTGCAGGCCAATCCTATCGTCTGAATTTAGCAGGCGTCAGGCTTGTCTTCTTCCTGCCAGGTTCGTCCTCTAGCGCCCGTTTCGTCTTTTAGCCAAACGCCAGTTGACCCATGCGTCTCGAAACTGTCTCCTTGCGTAATTCCAAAGCTTCTGTACTGGCGCACACTCATGTCGGATCTTGTCTTTTAGTAAACGGATCATTTGCGCTGTCCTGACGAACACTCAGCTTGATATTATAGACGTTGCCTTTGATCTTTTATCTTTGGCGAGGCTGTGTCACGTTTTACTCAGCTTCTTCGGTCAGCATCATCTTCAAGCGTTTGTTCTGAAGAAGACTTTTATTCTATTATGCTGAGTCGTGTTCTACTCAGCTTCTGTGGCTCATGCTGACTTCGTCCTGTCTTACTTTTTATTTCTTTTCTCATTTATGATTATACTCAACATTGAACAAACATATTAGTACAATTAAATCAAAGCACTTAAATTTAATTGTCTTAATCATGGATTAACTTAAATAATTTTGTCAAATCAAAATCATGTAGAAAGGTGTTTCAACAAACTCCCCCATTTTGATGTTGGCAAAAATATTTAATTATGGAACTCAGCATTAAAGTTCCCCATGATTGATTTGTCTTTTAATCTTCTGAAGTTACTCCCCCGTAAGGGTTGCATCCATTGACTTAAATTAATTCTAAACCTTCTAAGATTTAATCGAGTGAAAATAAGGCATGCCTTTACTGACTTAGTTTAATTCTAGACCTTCCAATATCTAATTCAGATAAGCCTAGATCAGCTTTCAGAAGATGGTCAATATTTGGAACATATAGTTATTACTCAGTATTGCACATAGGTATCAGAGTTATTATATAGGTATCAGAGTTATATGTGCTGAGTATATTTTACTTGTATTTTTCTTATGTTCACAAGATTTACTTTGTTCAATGATTAGTTAAGTATGACAGATCAGCATATAAGCATAACAGGTAAGCATCATATAGATAAGTCAGTTTGGATAAACAGATGCTTATATAGATAGTCAGCACAACAAAACAGAACATGCCACATATAAAGTTACAAGTCTAAGACTATTTCTAATCTATCTCTTTATATTGACTTGAACTTGATGGGATTTGCCCTTGCCCTTGACAGTTCTTTGTTGCTGACTGGGATTGCTTGGGTCAGCAGAAGTTGAACCATGCTTCTGCTGAGTTCCGGCGGCAGGCTGAGTGATCTCCCCCTGTTTCTGCTGAGTTCCAACAGCTTGCCTTTCTTTCTCCCCCATTTTGCCAGCATCGGGATTAGGAGGAGGAGGATAGAAGGTTCCCTGTTGAATAGCATGAGACAATTTGGATGTGTACATTTGGAGCTGACTCGTACTTTCCCGAAGACCGTTGAAGACTTCCATGCCATCAGACATAGTGGAAGCGGGGATTTTAATGTTGGCACTGAGCATACTTAAGAGATACTCTTGAGATTTCCCGATCCAAGTTATAGATTCTGTCATTTTGGCGTATGATTGATGATACATCCTGAGCAGGGCAGTGTCATATTATTGACGTTGAACATTGGTGTGCTGAACCTGCTTAAGGGTAGATTGAGTGCATTGCAGAATCTCATTTGTCTTTACTAGGTCAGTGTCCATTTCCTGTTTATTTAGGTTGAGTAGGCGAATGGCTTCACCAATCTGTTCGATGGAACACTGAGAGGAGGAGGAGATAAGCTCATGAGCTCCGGTCAGCTCAGTGGTCAGCTGGGAGAAATGTTGATTAACCTCAGCAGAGGTTACATAGATTGGGTTCACAGCTGATAAGGCGTTGAGTTGACCTTGGATGGCGTTCATATAATTCACCATCATCAGCTGGAGTTCTTCCAGCTTTACTATAAATTCTTGCTTGGGCTGTTGAGAAGAAAAAGAGGTCATGGCACTCATCAAGTCTTTGAGACCTTTGATTTCAGTGAGAAGTTGAGTGACAGAGGAGATTTGGGTTGGCTCAACATGAACGGACCCAGCAGCATCGGCCTGAGTTTGATAAAGATCCTGAAGGAGAGCTTGAGCTGAGTCAATAATTTTCCTACCAGACTCAGAAGCATGCAGGTAAGTATAGGATTCATCAATGTTTTGCTCAAAGGCCGGAGTCTCGTCAGCACCAGATGGAGGAGGTGTTTGATGCTGAGAGGTAGAGGTGCCAGCTTGGTCAGCAGCTGCACTTTTTTCCAGGTCAGCAGCAGGAGCTGGCTGGTTTTCATTCTGCCTTGGTGGAGTGGGAAGAGGTGGATCAGCAGAGATATTGACCTGCTCAGAGTCAGTCTGAAGCTGAGTATTTGTAGAAGGTGGAGGCAGTTCAGAGCTGACTTGAGCACGATTTTCCTTTGCTAACTCTTTGTCTTGAGCAGCAGGAACTTCGAGCACTTGCTCAGTGGGGAGTTGAGCAGAAGTGTCGGCAGAGATTGGACCCTTAGGAACAGTGGGGTCGGCTTATTCCTCAGCTTGAGAAACAGAGGCTTGATTTTCCTTGAGTTTCTTCGGAGAGGGCTCAGTGACAGTCGAGAAGAATTGGAACTGAAGCTTGGTAAGGTCAGTGATGGGATCTCTGAGTAGGGAGTCATCCATCAGATCAATGAGGTTTGGCTTTTGAGCCTTGCGTTTAAAACGCTTATCTGAACCTTCCTTAGAGGATTTAGTTAGTGGAGAGGGATCAACATGAATAGACTCAAGGGATTCAGAAGAGAGGTTGAGGTCAGTGTCAAGGCCTTCCACCACCTTGTCCTTCACTGGTGACTTTGCCCGATGCTTAGCTTAATCAGTATCAACTTGTTCATTTTGCTTAGCATCACCCAACTTATCAGCTTGTGGCTGTCCCTTAGCATTTCCCAGTTCTTCCTCCTAGTCAGTAGGAGTCTTCTCAAGGTCAATTTCTTAACTCCGCACAAAGTGTGATTCTGGAGTGACCACGAAGTCAAGGGGGTTAGCTTCTATCGGCGTCAACCCAGAGTTTTTCTTCCTCTTCAGAGGCATTTCAGGGGTTTCCTCACTTTCTTCCTCAGGCTCAACTTGCCTTTTCTTAGATTCCCCTTGAGCTTGCTCAGCGGCTTTCTTGGCACTAGAAACAATCCGAATCTTTTTCGGCGCTGTGTTAATATCTCTTGCGGATTGGTCAGCCTTACGCTTTTTGTCCTGTCTAGTTCGGTCAGCGGGTTCCTTCTCAACCATTACCTTCTTCCCTTTCTTGGTTGGCACATCCTGTGCTTCTTCAACCACATTATCCCCTTCTTCAGCCCCTTTTCCTTTCTTAGCCTTAATGGGTTGGTTATACGCTAAGCCGAATAGCAGTGCCGCTGTGATTTTCGTACCCCAAATCTCAATTTCTTCGACCATGTTCACTTGGTAGTCCTGAAGAATTCTTGTGATGAGGGAGCCCATCCTGAGTTTCCCATTACTCCGTTGGAATGCGTCGATAAGAAAGACGGGCATGTTGAGCGGTTGGTAGGTCAGCATGTGCCAGATGAAGCACTACTCGAAATTTAAGGCCGATGAGGAGGAGTTGACCTTGGGGAATATGAAGTTGGTCATGATGTAATGAGCCATTTTCTGAGGCTGACCCATGCAAGTGCTGGCTATTTCCCCTTTGTGATTCTTTGGTTTGCAGAACTTAACAGGATAGTCAACTTTTGAGTAATCATTTGTGGTCCTGAGTTCTGAACCTTTGGTCTTTAGTTTTAGCAGAGTAGCGAGATAGGATGGAGTGATAGTGATGTCCTTCCCCTTGAACTTTGCCACTAAGTGGTCAACATTATCCTTGTCAACCCTGAGATTTGCGTAAAATTCTCTTACCAACTGCGGGTAAGTGATACCGAGGAGAGAGAATAGCTCGGTCCAGCCATTTTTGGATATCCACTCGCAAAAGGGTTTTTCAGCAGTTACAAAACTTGGGGAGAACCAACGGCAACGGAGTACCTCACAGTTCTTTACGATGTTGTATACAGGAATGAACACCTTCTCCTTAGGTTGCTTGTTCTTCTTCTTTTTCTGGTTCTTTGACGGAGTTGCTTGGTCAGCTTGAGGGTTTTTACTAGGAGTGGTACCCTTAGATTGGTCATGATGACCATGTCCTTGAGACTCAGTTGAAGTCTCTTTATAGTCCTGCTGAGCAGGGGAAGGAGGATTTTCATCGGAGCGATTTTCGTCGTAATCGGCACCGGAGATGTTCTGAGAATCGTCAGACATGATTTTTTGAGAGATTTTGAGAGGATTTGGGATTTAAGAGAGATAGAGAGATTGAATGCCAAAGATTCCAAGTGTAAAGAGGGTTTAGTGGGAAGTCGTCCACTATTTATAGAGGTGCCGAGTTGATCTGATAGGTCGGAATGGCGGTTTGATCTCGAGATGATCAATCGACAGTTATCTCTGGCTTTTATGACACATTCGGCGTATGTGTTTTATAATTATTATGCTTACGTCATCCTAGGTGGCTATTTAATGCGCGTACTAGCATTTATTGTTTCATTGGCTTTACTCAGTATCTAGAATACTAAACGTTTTTTACATCCTGAGTGCACAGTTTTACGAAGTAGGAATGTTCGAATACTTAGTAACTCAGCTTATGATAATCACTCAGCATGTATGTCGGTTCAGCATGAGGTGATTTTATGTAATTCATATTAGCTCAGCATGCGATAGTTACTAATTAAGCACAAATCACTCAGCATGATAATCACTCAACATTCAATTAGATATGGAATTTTATTGAAGAGGATTAGACATACCGATAGCTTCCCTTAGTATGTTAAATTGCTCACGAGTGAGAGGCTTCGTAAAGATATCCGCAAGCTGTTCATCGGTTGGTACGTAGGTCAGCTTGATCTCACCTTTGAGTACATGGTCTCTAATGAAGTGATGCCGAATGCTGACATGCTTCATCCTGCTGTGTTGGATTGGATTTTTGGATAAGTCAATGGCACTCTTGTTGTCGCATTTGACTTCGATTGTATCAGTTTGTACTCCATAATCCTCCAGCTGTTGCTTAATCCATAGGACCTGGGCCACACAGCTTCCAACAGCAATGTACTTAGCTTCAGTTGTTGACAGGGCCACTGACGATTGCTTTTTACTAAACCAAGACACCAGACAGCTCCCAAGGAATTGACATCCTCCTGAAGTACTCTTACGCTCTAGCTTATCTCGTCTATAGTCAGCGTCAGTGTATCCAATGAGTGTGAAGTCATTTGTATTTGGATACCATAAACCTGCATTAACTGAGCTCTGCAAATATCTAAAAATTCTTTTTACAGCTATAAGGTGAGATTCTCTGGGGTCAGCTTGATATCTTGCGCAATAACATACTGAGTACTGAATGTCAGGCCTACTAGCAGTAAGATAAAGTAGAGAGCCAATCATACCTCGATATAACTTGCTGTCTACTGACTTACCTTTCGCGTCAGTGCAAAGGACAGTGTCAGTACCCATTGGGGTAGATATGGGCTTACATTCTTCCATATCGAATTTCTTTAACATTTCTTTGGCATACTTAGACTGACTGATGAAGATGTCGTTCTTCCCTTGCTTAATTTGTAGTCTAAGGAAGAAGTTGAGTTCACCCATCATTGACATCTCGAACTCAGTTTGCATCTGTTTACTAAATTTTTTTCACATTGATTCATTAGTAGCACCAAAGATAATATCATCTACGTAAATTTGTGCCAGCAGGGTATCTTTACCCTTTTTCTTAATGAATAAGGTTGTGTCAGCTTTACCTCTGACATAGTTCCTAGTCAACAGGAAACTGGTCAACCTTTCGTACCAAGCACGTGGTGCTTGTTTCAGGCCATACAGGGCCTTCTTGAGTTTATAAAGGTGGTTTGGAAATTTTGGATCTTCAAACCTTGGAGGCTGACTAACATATACCTCTTCGTTTATAAATCCATTAAGAAATGCACTCTTGACATCCATTTGATATAATTTGAAGTTCATGAAACTAGCATATGCACATAATATTCGTATAGCCTCTAACCTAGCAACTAGAGCAAAGGTCTCACCGTAGTCAATGCCTTCTTGCTGACTATAGCCTTGAGCTACAAGTCGGGCTTTGTTCCTGACTACATTGCCTTGCTCGTCTAACTTATTTCTAAATACCCACTTAGTTCCTATGGTCTTTTGATTCCTAGGTTTTGGTACTAAATCCCATACCTCATTTCTCTTGAATTGATCAAGCTCTTCTTGCATCGCATTGATCCAGAATTCGTCGTGCTCAGCTTTGGTGAAATTCTTTGGTTCATGGACTGAGACGAATGCAACATTGCTAAGATATCTCCTGAGTTGATTTCTTGTCATCAGGTTGTTCTCAGCAGCATCAAGAATGGACTTCTCCAAATGTCCTCTTGGGATTTTGATTTCTTTGGGTAATGTTGAGTTGTCAGGAGCAGGTGTTTCAACAATCTCTGCAGTTTTAGATTGGTCAGCAAAGGTAATTTCAGGTTCATTTTTACCTTTGGTCAGCCCGTGTGGTAATGACTCGGTGGCTCCATTTTGGTCAGTGGAAGCTGAGCCTGGGTCATCTTCGGTAGACTGACTTAATTTACCTGCAGGGTCAGTTTCATCGAACTCGATATGGACAGACTCTTCTACGACTTGAGTTCATTTATTGAACACCCTATATGCTTTACTGTTAGTTGAGTACCCTAGAAAGATTGCTTCGTCAGCTTTAGAATCAAATTTGGCAAGGTTGTCTTTCGTATTGAGTATGAAGCATTTACAACCAAAAGCACGAAAGTATCCAGTGTTGGGCTTTCGTCCTTTCCAAAGTTCATAGGGGGTTTTCTTAAGAATAGGTCTAACTAAAGCCCTATTGAGTATATAGCATGCTGTGTTGACAGCTTCGCCCCAGAAATACTTTGGAAGCCTATTCTCACTCAGCATTGTCCTAGCTATTTCAACTAATGTTCTGTTCTTCCTCTCAACTACCCCATTTTGTTGAGGAGTTCTAGGAGCAGAAAAGTTGTGGTCAATGCCGCTGTCTTCACAGAATTCATCAAACTGTTGGTTTTTGAATTCTCCGCCATTATCACTACGGATGTGAGCTAATTTTAAATCTTTGTCAATTTTAAGTTTTCTGATCAGTGTTGAGAATGTCTCAAAAGCTTCATCCTTGCTACTTAGCAAGATGACCCAAGTGTACCGAGAGAAATCGTCTACAATGACTAAGGAAAATTTCTTACTACCCAAGCTGAGTGGCTGGACAGGTCCGTAAAGGTCCAAGTGTAGTAATTCCAATGGACGCTTGGTTGAGACAATATTTTTACTTTGAAAAGACTTTTTGGTTTGTTTACCTTGCTGACAAGCATTACATAATTGATCTTTCTCAAATCTAAGTTTGGGCAAACCCTCAACTAATTGCTTTCTTGCTAATTTGGCAAGGAGGTCCATGCTTACATGACCAAGTCTCCTATGCCATAGACAGGAATTATCTTCCTTTGACACTAAGCATATGTTTTTTGAAAAATTCTTTTCTAAACTCAACATGTAAACATTGTCAACACGAGGGGCAGTTAAAATCAAATCGTTTGTTTTCTCTCGAGTATCTGACACTCAGTGGCATCAAATACAACCTTTCTACCGCTGTCACACAGCTGAGCGACACTCAATAGGTTATATTTGAGACCCTTGACTAAGGAGACTGACTCAATAGTAGGATTTCCTCCGATAGTACCTGAACCTACTATCTTACCCTTTTTGTTGTCTCCGAAGCTTACGCTTCCACCTCGTTTTCGCTCAAGTGTCATGAATTGAGTTTCATCACCAGTCATATGCCTCGAGCATGCACTGTCAATATACCAAAGTTTTGACTTCTCCACGCACCTCAGGCTCACCTGCATTTTAAACTATTCGTCTTTAGGTACCCAATTCTTTTTGGATCCTCGTTGGTTAGCATGAACAGGTGGTGCATCATATTTTATTTTGTGACGGCATACATTTATGGTGTGGCCAGCTTTACCACAATAGTCACAAAAGATTACCCTTTGAGGGTATTAACTCTTTTGGTCAGCACGATGGTGCTGATCATACCAACACACTTTTATAGTGTGTCCTCTCTTTCCACAACAGTCACACTGACTGTTCTGCTGAGTGTACTGTTGATGCTGACCAGTACCTTGATACTCAGCATGGGAATAGACCCTTTTCTTAGTCGATGTACTCAGCTGGTTCTGTATGGTTGTGATGTCCTTTCTCAGCTTCTTAGAGTCTGATTGGACTTCAGAGACAAATTTATGCATTATTTTCAAATTTTCATCCTGCCTAGTGTTGTCCTGAAGTAGATGTCGGAAATCACTTAGTTTGACCTCCTCAATCTCATCACACCGCCTGTTGAGTGCCTTTATTTTCTTATTACACTTTTTGGTCAGTGTATATAGATCGCTCAGGGCGTTAACCATTTCATTTCTAAGCATGAGAAGAGATGTTACCTCATTGGAGTGTTCCTCTTGGTCAGATTCATCTGAGAGGTCAGCTTGCTCAGATCGGCATTGGTCAGCAGCTTCATCGGCCATAAAACATATGTTTGCTGACTCCGTGGCATCAGCTTCTGATGAGGTTGACTCATCACTGTCACTCCATATTGCCACCATTGCTTTTCTGCTGCCTTTCTTTTCTTTCTTCAAAGTGGGACAGCTTGATTTAATATGCCCAGTTTGATGACATTCAAAGCATGTGACAGGCTTCGAGCTATCCTTTTTGTATCTGCTGTCGCTGGGCTCAGCTTTGTATTTATCACTTCTTCTGAATGACCTTTTACTGTTCTTGTCATTCTTTCTGAACAGCTTCTTCATCTTCCTGGTAAACATGGCCATCTCTCATCATCTGATGAGTCAGCTTCTGTTGAGTCAGCTTTCATGACAAGTGATTTTTGCTTCTTGTCCTCTGACTTTTCTTTAGCTTCAAAGTTCTTCATTGAGATCTCGTGAGTCAACAGAGATCCGATCAGCTCGTCATATTTGTATGTGGTCAAGTCCTGAGCCTCTTCCACAGCTGTCTTCTTAGCTTGCCAGCTTTTGGGTAGACTTCTCAAGATTTTCTTCACCTGCTCTTCTTCCGTGAAGTTCTTGCAAAGTCTTTTCAGCTCATTTATGATGTCTTCATTGTCATTCATCTCGAACAGCTCGTATAATCTCATATGTGTGATTCACCTTTGATTCCTTGACCTTGCTGGTACCTTCATAGGTCACTTCCAGCTTCTTCCATATTTCCTGTGCTGACTCACAACCTGAAATTTTGTTGTACTTCGCAGCATCTAACGCACAGTGAAGCATATTGATAGCTGAAGCATTATTTTGCAGTTTTCTAAGGTCATCCTCTGACCACTCAGTTTCACTCTTAACAACTTTCTCGTTGTCAACCGTTTTGTAAGGCACATATGGGCCTTGAACTATTGCAAGCAACGCACTCATGTTTGTAGCCTGAATAAAGTTTTTCATCCTATTCTTCCAAAATGTATAATTTGATCCGAAGAACAAGGGAGGCTGACTAATAGATAATCCCTCAGGGAGTATCTGTGTTTTTTGATTTCCAAGAAGGAAACGAGTGCTGTTCTCAGCCATTTACAGGGATCAGCTCAAGATAGTTTTATCTTTGAGTAGTGAGCTACTTAGCTCTGATACCACTTATTGGTCCCGTGTAATTAGTTCCAAAGGGGGGTTAGGAACTAATGTAACTTTTTCGTTTAATTTTGCTGACTTAAAACAATTCTTTAAATTACTTTACTCAGTTTTGGTCAGCAAGGCCGAGCAAGATGTAAGACAGCTTTAGTCAGAGGCTGACTAGAACTGTTTCACTTGTGAGTTGGGAATTAACACTTAAGGCCAGCTTCCAACTCAGCACTCTGATTACTCAGTGTCAGCTTATACAATTTATATCCTGAGTAATTTAAGCAAGCAACATATACATATATATATTGAGAGAAAGAGTTAGAAATTACTCAGCAGACTTATCCTGGTTCGGCCTCACCGCCTACGTCCAGTCCCCAGAATCCTTCCGGGCTTTTTCAATCCAATGTTGAGCTCTTTAAAGGTAGAGCACAAACCGTTTACAAGCAATTGAGTATGCAAGAGTACCTTCCTCTATTCGTCTACTCAACTCCTATTGAGCGCTATAACCAAACACTCAGATTTTCTCTACTGCTGAGTACTAAAACCGAGTACTCAGCACCACTCTCTCAATCTTTACAATTGATACAAATTTGTTCTTTCTAGATGAAGAACACTTTAGATGAATACAAATTCAATCTAGACTTTTACACAGAAATAGGATTTGGGTGTAAGTATTTTCTTTTTCTTGTTTGTATGTGCTTGTATGTATGCTTTTCTCTTTTGTATTTCGGCAATCGCTCCAAGTGAAGAGCTTGTCCTTTTATAGTGAATTCTGAGGCTGCAATCATTTGAATTCGGATGTATCCGTTGAACTCAAACGGTCTTCTTGCGTCATTCACTGGTCAGCATACAGTTTTACAGGCCAATCCTATCGTCTGAATTTAGCAGACGTCAGGCTTGTCTTCTTCCTGTCAGGTTCGTCTTTTAGCCAAATGCCAGTTGACCCATGCGTCTCGAAACTGTCTCCTTGCGTAATTCCAAAGCTTCTGTACTGGCGCAGACTCATGTCGAATCTTGTCTTTTAGTAGACGGATCATTCGCGCTGTCCTGACGAACACTCAGCTTGATATTATAGACATTGCCTTTGATCTTTTATCTTTGGCGAGGCTGTGTCACGTTTTACTCAGCTTCTTCGGTCAGCATCGTCTTCAAGCATTTGTTCTGAAGAAGGCTTTTCTTTTATTATGCTGAGTCGTGTTCTACTCAGCTTCTGTGGCTCATGCTGACTTCGTCATGTCTTACTTTTTATTTCTTTTCTCATTTATGATTATACTCAACATTGAACAAACATATTAGTACAATTAAATTAAAGCACTTAAATTTAATTGTCTTAATCATTGATTAACTTAAATAATTTTGTCAAATCAAAATCATGTAGAAAGGTGTTTCAACAACTTGTGTCCGAGGTGATTAACCCTACTTATCCTTCTGAGGTTCCTAGTTCGTGATTCCCTTGTAAGGCCGAAACTAGCTCTAAGGCTCAACAATTTGGGCTTAATCATCTATAAGCTCGTCAATCTTATAGGCTCTGACTAGGTCAGATTCAGCTCGCAATATGTGCCAACTTAATTTTTGGATTTATGAATGAGTTAAACCAATTAGACAAAGCGTAAGACAAAGATTAAATAAATAAACCAATTGAACAAAACAAAACTATATTATCATTAAAGATGGAGAAACATTGTCACGGAGATACAATTAGCCTAGGATTCATAGACTGTATCAAGAGCTAAACAAGTTATGAAAAAGAGTAAGAAAATCCCTTTCAGGGAACCTGTCTACCACTGCAGGCATCTTCCTAGGACTTAAGGAGGAACCTTGAACAATCCTCGGTGAGCGGAGCTTCGAAGGTTCTTTAATGGAGGTTGAAGGAGATGGAGGAGGTGGAGATGATTCTTCAAGGGGGAAAGCTAGGGTTTTTACAAAAGAGAAAGATGGAAAAACTAAAACTAAAAACTAAAAATTGATAGGTGAAAAACGGATTACAAAAACTCTCTCTAAAATAATTACAAAATGACTCACTGATAATTCCTAACAAATGGAACTATTTATAATGAAAAACTAAAATATATTCCTAATGTAAACTAATTAATAAAACCTATTCCTAATAAAAGACTAATTAATAAAAAGCTATTCTAATGGAAAAATAACTCTCCAAATATTATCTAATAAAAACTAATTTATCTTTGGGGATAAAAAAATCTAATTATTTAAATACAAAAAGCCCAAAGATAATCCCTAAAAATCTGCCAAAATATTCTGCATGATTTTTATTTGAATTTGATGCGCCGAGTGGGTCCTGATTCTAATCCTTAAAAATCTCCACCTTTATCTCTAAAAATCTGCACATAATCTCATAAAATATTATTTAGATAATTCACCTAACATTAATTAATTATCCTACTAAAAATCCTTTTTAATTACCAAGTCAAATTTGATTTATTTTTGGTAGGTTAATTTCTTAATTTTGGGTACAGATAAAGCTCAAAATAACATATAGAGATTAATTCATTAAAAGTGACAAAATACTTGACAAAAGTTAGGAATATTTAATAAAATGATAAAAAAAGTAATTTAAAAATCTAAAATTGACAAAACAATGATAAATTACTATTAAAGCAAATAAAAAGATAATAAAAGATACAAAATAATCCCTAAAACTGTACTAAAAGATAGGGGTTTTTGACCCCTATCAATAAGCAACCATGAGTCGATCGTGAAGCAGGAGAGAACGATTACTCGATAGAGATTTGGTTAAGATGTTTGCAACTTGATCCTCGGTTGGGATGGATGTGATATGAAGGAATCTAACCTGGACTTACTCGCAAACAAAATGGTAATCCAACTCGATGTGTTTTGTGCGAGGATGAAAAATTGGGTTCATTGTGAGATAGATTGCAGTGACATTGTCACACCAGAGCTGCACTCGATATGGAAGACGATACCCAAGGTCGACAAGAAGGGACCGAAGCAAAAGGAGTTTCGTTGTTGCGTTGGCCATAATATTGTACTCGCTTTTAGTGGATGGCCGAGCAATGGTAGGTTGTTTCTGTGTATGCCACGAAATCAAGTTGTTGTCGAGATAAACACAGAATGCTCTTGTTGATCGTCTATCATCAGGACATTCTCACCAATCATTAACAGAGTAGCAATGGAGTGAACAAATTAGAGAGCGGGAGAATACAAGACCATGATTCGTGGTTCCACATATGTAGTAAAGAATGTGCTTGACGCTTTTCCAATGTTCATCAGTAGAAGAGTGAAGAAACTGACAAAGTTTGTTGACAGCAAAATAGATGTCTGGTCAAGTCAGTGTGAGATATTGAAGTGCACCAACACTACTACGATACTCATTTCCAGAGAACATAGGGTGCCCAATGTTTTGGAAAACACGTGCTTTGTGGCTATTGGTGTCAAGCAGGATTTGGAATCAGTCGTTTTAGCGTGATCCAAGATGGCATTCATATACTTCGCCTAGCGGAGATGACTGCCTTTCGACGTGTATCAAATTTCAACACTAAAAAATTAATATGCACGACCCAGATTCCTGATCATAAATTCCTTCTTAATATTGGTGATTGTATCAACGAATAAGAGCAGGGTTTGTACCAGTGATATGTATGTCATCAACGTAACACAAAATATACACTTTATCTTTGCCAGTGTGCTTCACAAACAGAGAATTGTCTGCCATAGACATAGTGAAACCAAGTGTGAGCAAGAAGGATTTGAGTCATGGGAACCGCTCACGAGGAGCTTGCTTAAAGCCATATAGAGATTTTTTAAGAAGACAGATGTGACTATGTTTGTTTTTATCACAGAAACATTGCAGTTATTCATCTAAATCATTTTCGTGAGCGTGCCATGCACAAAGGCATTAGAAACATCTAACTGATCGACAAACCAGTTATTGGAGGCAGCAACAGCAAACACAATGCTAATGGTAGTTACTTTAACCACAAGATTGAAGATTTCCTTATACTCAATGCCTGATTGTCGAGTGAAACCTCGAGCCATAAGTCAAACATTATAGCATGCAACCGTACCATTGGAGTGATGTTTAGTGCGAAAAAGCCATCGTGAACTAACAATAGCCCGATTATAGGGATGAGGCACTAGCTCCAAGTGTTGTTTACAAAAAGAGCCTGAATTGGATTGCGCCATTTAGGAAGTTTATTTGCTTTACTAAAGCATGTTGTCGATGTCACCATGACTGTGGGTGACTAACAAAGAAAAAAATGATCCTCAAGAATTTAAATGGATGGACGGAGAGTCATTTAGTGAGTCTGAGTTGATTCTAGTGCAGAAGGGGGTAGATTAGCTGCAACTAGAGATGGGATCAAAAGATTGCTTGTGGTTGAAGTGGGAATAGGCTCAGGAATGGGAGAAATGGGAGTATGAGATGCTATTGTAGTGTCAATGTGTGAAACATAAGGTAGAGTGGCATATGAATTAGGTGATGTTGGTAGGGTGTGGAAGGTAAGGGAGTGAGAAATATTTTACATGTGCGTTCGGGAAAAATATTTTTTTGATAAATCGAACTTGCTTAATTTTTTTTTTTTTTTTTTTGTATATATGCGTGTTATAATTTGAATGGTCAAGAACCAATTTTAAGTATTAATATACGATTTCTCAAAATTAAGATAGATTTCGTTTAATAGTCCTAATAGTAAAAAAATGGATTTAGGGAGGGCTGAACATGTAAACAAATTAAAAAAATTGATTTCAGATAGCCTACTAGGCCAAAAAAAATTAATAATTTGGATTTATGGAGGCCTAACATGCAAAAAAAATTAGAAATTTGGATTTAGATAGGCCTAACAGACCAAAAAAATTAGAAATTTGGATTTAGATAGGCCTAACAGACCTAAAAAAAATTAGAAATTTGGATTTATGGAATACCTAATAGGTCCAAAATATTGATATTTTGAATTTTGGACAAGTTTAACACGTAATGGGATATATCTAATTTTTTTTATTAGTTCAATGCTAGTTTCTAAATAAATTATAACATTTTTACATTTTTTTTATTTTTCGTTTTAAAATTTTAAAATATATAATTTAGAAATTCAGTTGTTTGAGTCTCAAAAATAAAAAATTATTTTTTTAATAGAAAAGACATAATAAAAATGAGTTCAAAAGTGTTATGAAAATAAATTAATTAATTAATAATGGTAACATAGTTTTATAATTATTGAAAAATAAAATTTAAATAAATAAACACTTTCTAAAATAAATTGAGATTGGGGGGAATTGAACCTAGGACCTTTAAAAAAAAAAAATAAGTGTCTTTAACTATCTCATCTATCTTTAAAGATTGAAATATTACTACATAGAATCTATATATACTATTACTAATATTAGGGGGGCGAAACTACTCGTACCCCTGTATCCGCCCCTGGGTAGGGCTGAGTTTTAGTTGTCTAGAAGTGTGGTGTGCATGACTTGCATGGCTCGTTGGAGAATTGTGAGTAGGGGAGCCTATACAACTTGTACATCTGGGTGAGCTTGTGGCATTGATATGGCTTTCCTGGTTGGTTTTGAGGATGTAGAAGGTGTATGAGCAGGATTTAAATTTGAGGAGGCAGGAGGTATTGATTAATTATGGGAAGGATGCATATCCGACGGAAAACCAAGCAGATAGGGGATTTGATGTGTTACGACTCCATTTGGAGTTGATATAGTGTCCACACGTATCCGTTTCTCATCAGCCACAAAGACGTCCTCTCGATAATCTACAAATTTACAAGTGTAAATTCGTCCTGTGTCTAAAGCCAAGCATAAATCGCGTGAATTATCAGGTGGTGGACTAAGATAGACACACAACTTAGATCGAAAATCAACTTTTTAAGAGCTATAGGGATAAAGATACGAAGAAATAACACACACAAGCACACGTAAGCTTTTGTAATTGGGTTCCTTGTGAAAGAATTTAAAAAGTGACGAGTGAGCTAAGAGAGTAAGAAATGTGTCAACAACATGTCTGGTTTTTGTTTCTGAAATGCCATTTTGTTCATGAGTATGAGGACAAGCAGTCTCATGTAAAATGACTTTGCTTTTGGAGAAAAGGTTGAAGTTTTTGAAATTCTTCACCAAAATCTGAGTAAATTGTTTTGATATTTGCATTATATTTTTTTGTTATCATGGCATAAAAGGTGATAAAAACCGATGCAACATCACTTTTATTTTTGAGACAATAAACCCATGTTGAAAATAACAAAATAATGTTGGCCAAGACTAGATAAAAGAAGGACAGGGCCTCAAACATCCAAATGTAAATTCTCAAAAACAAAATGTAAAGGTGATTTGGAAAATTTGCCTAAAGGATAAAATCAACATGCCATATTTGGAGGTGAGGATGATGGATTATTTTGCTTGACTATGCTGCTAATTGTGTGATACTGACAATATCCTAGATGATCGTGCCACATTGCAAATGACAACTTTTCACGAGTGAAAGCATGCTTCAAAGTGGTCGGTAACACATACAACTCATCTCTACTCGATCCGTACAATAAGATTTTTTGGACAACATGATTCTTGATAAGAAAATGATTAGGCCAAAACTTAAAGAAATATGAGTTATCTTTACTAAATATTTGCACATACAACAAAAATTGGCAAAAAGCATCATGAGGCCCCTGATCTTTCATTGTTTGGTGTATTAAGCCATCGATCTTTTATTTAGACACATTGAGCCCCTGATCTTTCACCATTTGGTGCATTAAGCCCTCGATCTTTCATTTAGACACATTGAGCCCTTGATCTTTCATATATGGGTGTATTAGGTCCTTCCATAAATCAATTAATATATAGGTTTATTAAGGGCATGTTTGGTATGATAACAAATGATGTTCTAAAAATAACAAATTCTAAAATAAAAAATATATTATACAAATTAATAAAAATAATTTAAATAAAAAATAAAAAATTTATTGAACACAATAAAACCTTGTTTTTCGATAAGTATGTTCTAAAAATAAAAATAATGTTAAAATTGAAGCACATTTTGTGGAAATAAGAAGGGTAATTTTATCAATAACAAGTAACTACAAACAATTGTTCATGAAAAGAGCTTTTCGTGAAAAGTTTCAAAATGTTACAGTGTCCAGAGAAAATGCGAAACGCTGCAGTTATATAAACCTAACCAAACATGCCCTTAATAAACCTATATATTAATTGATTTACGGAAGGGCCTAATACACCCATATATGAAAGATCAAGGGCTCAATATGTCTAAATGAAAGATCGAGGGCTTAATGCACCAAATGATGAAAGATCAGAGACTTAATGTGTCTAAATAAAAGATCGAGGGCTTAATGCACCAAACAATGAAAGATCAGGGACCTCAGGATGCTTTTTGCCACAAAAATTTAGTAAGTTTTGGAACTAATGAGATATCACAAATGTTTAAGTTGAGAATTTTAGATTGACCAAAGTGATAAATTTGTAAACCTTGACCATTATCGAGGAGGAAATTAGCATGTCACTAATATGGCATGTGTTCCTGAAGATGGCATGCATCCTCGGTCATGTGAATTGTGGACTTTGTGTCAGGGTACCATGGCTGAAGGATTTCATAATTTGGGTCGTGTTGTTACCATGTCATTTATGCATGTGGATGAGGAGTAAAATTACAAGGTTGATTTCTGTTACCACTAGTTGATTGTCTTTGAGGACACAAGATAAATTGGGGTCACTATTAAAAGATAAGGCCACCTGTACCGTTTAGGTCCCACCTAAGCGCTCAAAAGCGAGAATCACCCCAATTTTCTCCGATTAGTCGCTTTAGTCGTGTTTTTGTCCCTAGGTGATTTTTAACCGCATAGACTGCCTGAACACCACTTAGACCGCCTAGTTACCGCTTAAGCGACGATGAACAAAAATATTTGTTATTTTAAATTTATTTTTTACTATATTATGATTCAGTTTTGAGTTGTTTCAATAATATATATGTTATAAATATACATGTTTTTTTATATTAAATAATTTTATTTTATTATTTTTAGATATTATAATACACATTTTAATTGAAGTTGGATAACAATTTGTTGATTAAAAAATAAAAAATAAAAAATACAAATATGATTAATTTTTAACTAATTCCCGATTAATCTTTGAGGGTCTTGTCCATCCGACTAGCGCCTACCGATTTTACAACTTTGATTGGGTTGGTGGTGGAGCACTAATGATGATGTGACCATAAAGCTTATGCAAGAAGGGTATGTGTAGGAATTATCTCTAAGGCAAAAAGCATCCTGAGGCCCCTGATCTTTCATTATTTGGTGCATTAAGTCATCGATCTTTTATTTAGACACATTGAGCCCCTGATCTTTTACCATTTGGTGCATTAAGCCCTTGATCTTTCATTTACACACATTGAGCCCTTGATCTTTCATATATGAGTGTATTAGGTCCTTCCATAAATCAATTAATATATAGGTTTATTAAGGACATGTTTGGTTAGGTTTATATAACTGCAGCGTTTCGCATTTTCTCTGGACACTGCAACATTTTGGAGCTTTTCACGAAAAGCTCTTTTCATGAACAATTGTTTATAGTTACTTGTTATTGATAAAATTACTCTTCTTATTTCCACAAAATGTGCTTCAATTTTAACATTATTTTTATTTTTAGAATATAATTATCGAAAAACAAGGTTTTATTGTGTTCAATAAATTTTTTATTTTTTATTTAAATTATTTTTATTAATTTGTATAATATATTTTTTATTTTAGAATTTGTTATTTTTAGAACATCATTTGTTGTCACACCAAACATGTCCTTAATAAACATATATATTAATTGATTTATGGAAGGACCTAATACACCCATATATGAAAGATCAGGGTTCAATGTGTCTAAATGAAAGATCGAGGGCTTAAT
Source organism: Euphorbia lathyris (assembly GCF_963576675.1). NCBI lineage: Eukaryota > Viridiplantae > Streptophyta > Magnoliopsida > Malpighiales > Euphorbiaceae > Euphorbia > Euphorbia lathyris. Next base: position 79,718,367 of record NC_088916.1, read on the forward strand.
GCACCAAATGGTGAAAGATCAGGGGCTCAATGTGTCTAAATAAAAGATCGATGGCTTAATGCACCAAACAATGAAAGATGAATGGCCTCAGGATGCTTTGTGCCTTATCTCTGACATGAAGTAATTATACATAGGCTAAATTTATAGTCAAGTCTTTAAACTTTTTTTTTATAGTTTTAAGGATTACAGATTAGAGATAACTATTAATAAATGGCTCAATGCCTGTAAAAACTAAATATCAGATGCTTAATCAAGGAAAGTTATAATAATGAGGGTTTAATTGAGAAAAATTATAAATGTAAGGTGTTTAATCAAGAAAAGTTAAAAAGATTTTTGTCTATAATAATAATAATAAAAAATGAATATGAATATAGTCAATTTTTTTTTTTTTGAAAAACATAGTTTATTTATTATAAGTTAGCTAATATAATAGAGTATATTTATATATGACGTTAATCAGTATAACCAATTTTACTGATATGTTTTTTTATTAGTTTTTTTTATGCCTAACTAATTCTAAATTCAATTATTATAATTCATGAATCTTTTATTTTTTTATTTTAATTTCTTTAATCGTTATAGATATATATTTAAAATTGGCAAAAAGCATCATGAGGCCTCTGATCTTTCATTGTTTGGTGCATTAAGCACTCGATCTTTCATTTAGACACATTGAGTCATTGATCTTTCATATATGGGTGTATTAAGGGCCTGTTTGGTTCAACTGTTAGCTAATAGATGTTGTTATTACTGTTAGCTGTTTGCGGTTGTAGTAAGCTGTTTGTTATTAGTTGTTTAATTATTAGCGTTTTACTCCAAACCGCATGAAACATAACGTTTGGTTAGGTTTATATAACCACATCGTTTAGTATTTTCTCTGGATACTGCATCATTTTGGAGCTTTTCACGAAAATCTCTTTTCATGCATAGTTGTTTGTAGTTACTTGTTATTGACAAAATTATCCTTCTTATTTCCATAAAATGTGTTTCCTTTTTGACATTATTTTTATTTCTAGAACAAAATTATCGAAAAACAAAATTTTATTGCGTTCAATAAATTTTTTATTTTTTATTCTTTATATAATTTATTTTTATTAATTTATATAATATATTTTTTATTTTATAATTTATTTGTAGTTTAATTTAAAACATGTCCATATTAGAAATAAATCTAAACTAACAGTTCAGTATAATTTTACCAAACACTAATAATTAAACAATTAATAACAAACAACCAACACCAACCACAAACAGCTTACTACAATAACTAACATCAACAGCAACATCTACTAGCTAACAGTTGAACCAAACGGGCCCTTAATGCACCTATATATGAATTGATTTACAAAAGTACCTAATACACCCATATGTGAAAGATCAATGGCTCAATGTGTCTAAATGAAAGATTGATGACTTAATGCACCAAACAATGAAAGATCAGGGGTTCAATGTGTCTAAATGAAAGATCGAGGGCTTAATGCACCAAATAATGAAAGATCAGGGGTCTCAAGATGCTTTTTGCCTTTAAAATTAAAAAAAAAAAAGCAAATTTTTTTTTTATATTTAAAAAATAATAAGATAATGAAGTAAACAAATGTAAAAAAAAAAAACATATGATTAAATCCTTTAATTTTTAAGGTTTTAAGAATTAAGTTTCTAATCTTTAATTTTTATACACATTAAGCTAATACTAACAGTTTGGCTAATGGAACCGTTAATCAGGGGTTTAATGTGTATAAAAATTAAAGTTCAGTGGTCAATTTGAAAAAATAAATGATCAAGTAGTTAAATCTTAAAACTTAGAAAGTTTAATGACTTAATTATAGATTTAACCTTAAATATAATAAGGGTGTGGCTGCTTGCTGTGGGTGGAAACACAATTGATTTGAGTCATTCTTAGTGTAAGAGTCAACTCAAAACCATTTCAACACTAACCTTTTTTTATTTCAAAAGTAAGAACAAAAAAAAAAATTGAAAAAAATTTGGTATTGACTAGATTTTCTAATTTCTCCCACTATTTAATAAAATTAATCAGGGAGAAAGTGCAATCAGTGACAGGATCGGCAAATTATTGGAAGCATCCGATTTTCATGTCAAATAGAGGACCTCCAATACATATTTTGACACGTGTAATATGGAATGGATCCATAATTATTAGAGGCCCCACTATTTTAATTATTACGTGGGGTCACCATACACGTGTCCAAATGTGAATTGGGGGTCCTCCGAGTGACATGAACTAATTTAATTATCTCTTTTCACATAGATCAGAACTAATTTAAGAGTCGGAGTATCCCTCATCATCGGAGATCTGATAGCAAGCTTTGTTTTATAAGTTTAAGTAGACTTGCCTAGAACTCCATCTTCAGTAATACTATCTGGATTCCCCCAACTAGTTGTTTGGATCCTCAAAGATAGAACTTTCATGTGATATTATAATTGGTGTGATGAACATGGATCTGTGAACTTTCATCTCAGTTCGATATGTCTCTTTTAGAAGAATCGAACAAGGTGAACTTTCATCCGAGATCGACGTCTCTCTTAATAGAACCGAACAAGGTTTCTTCGAGGATTGTAGATTAATCCTCTGACATATCCAAGATGTTTGGGAAACAAAAAAATAACTTTGTACACGCCGTTGTCAGGGAATTGGATTCAACCCTAGGCTAAGAAAACCCAATCCTTGAAAGATAAAAAGCTCGCCACGAGTAGCCCAAAATTCTCCTAATCATTCCTCTTGTTGTGTCAAGCAAACACCTAGTTTGCACGCTAATGTTCTAGCCATCACAATGTTGATAGAAGGGTACATCGTGAAAAGAGTACTCATAGATACCAACAGTTCTATCAATTTGATTATTAGAGAAGTGATACGACAATTGCAAATAGATCCAATTAGGGTTATATATGTGCAAGTACTCGTGATAGGTTTAAGAGGGTGCATCATTCTAGTCATTAGTTGTGATGGGGGCTTAAGTAGTCGGTCATCGAAAAATGTCAAAAAATTCATAGAAACCACGGATTAGATTTTAATTATTTTTTTGTAAAAATATATTTTAAAAAAATATCAATTATGCTCTCATAGATCATCAAAAGACACTCTAAACACCCCTGTCAATGAATCTTAAATACGTGCTTTGGGTACTAACCAAACTTTGTAGCATTGTATACTTCCATCACTTTTTCTCTTAATTTTATACACCCATAAGTTGATTTTCTTAGATACACACAAAAGCTATTGTGTAGATGATAATCCAAGAACATTAGATAATTGTAGGTTACTATGTCCCGGTCTAATGAATTTTATTAATGAAAAGATGATAATTAATGAAAAGATGATAATTATACGATTTTGTTTTTTTATATTTTATTGATCGGGTTCATTGTATTCAATCCAATCCACTGTAGAACTTATTATTAAATGGTTGTTAGTATGTACAAGCCATCTTGTATAGATTGAGTTTGAATTTATATTTAACATTTGATCTAACTGGTTAGAATTTACTTAAGTTAATGTTGTAAAAAATATTAAGTGCTAGTCGTGCGGATATAATCTTCGAGGATTAATCAATGATTAACAGTGGTGGATCCAGGATTTGAGGGAGGGGGTCAAAACTCTATGTAAAAAATTTTTAAACTAATGTTTGTAGCCAAGAGCAAAAATACCCCTAACGTTTTTTACCCCTAACGTCTAAAATGGTGCAATTTTTTACTCCTAATGTTTGTAGCCAAGAGCAATTTTACCCCTAACGTTGATAAATTGGATCAATTTCAAACACTATTATAACATACAATCATTTTTTTCTTTATTTTGCACCAATTGCATATCAATTTGTTCTAAAAAAAATGATATAAAGTTTTTTTTGTAATTTAATAATAAAATTGGAAATTAATATTTATAAATTCGATAAATTTTTTGAATTTTTTGACCCCCTACATCCGCCACTGATGATTACTTAGGGATTAATCGGCTTTATATTTTTTACTTGTTAATCAACAAATTGTTATATAATTTCAATTAAAATATGTATTATATTATCTAAAAATAATAATATAAAAGTATTTAATATAGAAAAATATGTAAACATCAACATTTTCAACAACAATATCATTGAAACAAGTCAAGCAAATAAAATATAATGTTCACAAGTAATATAATTCATTAAAAGCTATAAAACAACATTCTTAACGTGTTAAACTATATAATGAAAACAAGTAGAAAACGTAACTAAACCAAAATAACTGAAAATAACAAACAAAATTCACGAATACCAATACAATAATATTCAAAAATGAATTATAATAAAATACAAAAACACTTTTATTCATCGAATCAGCATCTAGGCAGCTAAAAGTCGTCTATGGGCCAAAAAAGTCCAAAGAAACTGATTGGGGGAATCCACGAAAATTCATGATTTTAAACGCCTAGACTTAAGATTTGTTTCAAAAGAAGAGGAATAAAATAAATTAAGGAAAAAAAAAACAAATTTGTAATTTTATTTATTTTTATTTGATTATTAAAATAGTTTTGTTTTCCAAAAAAAAAATTGAATAAAAGATTTTTAGATAGACTTAACGGAGGAATAATTTTTAGATAGATTTAACGGGAGAGGATATAGCCATTAACGGTAAACAAAAATCAGTAATTAAAAAATTATTTATTTTAATTTAAAAATAAATTATTTAAAAAAAATTGAAAAAATTGAACCTGACGTGAATCGAACACGCAACCTTCTGATCTGGAGTCAGACGCGCTACCATTGCGCCACAGATCCGTTCATGTTCCTCAACGATAATTTAAATATACTAATAAACTTCAGAAGAAATTGCAACTTGGAAATGCGGCGGAAGGAGAGAGTGGCGCGGTGAGGAACGAAAGATGAGGCCTTTTGTTTAGAACAAGAGAAGCGAAGAGTAATCTTCGAAGCCCTAACTGGAGATTCTATCATACAAATTACAATGGTAATACTTCAATTATGCAATTGAATTTTGAACTCTTCCTCCTTGTTTTTCAGCGTGTAAAATTTCCATCCACAAAATGGCTGTACTTCAGTTTCACTCCTCGATTCAGGTAACCGAGTTCTTCCCATCTCCTTCTGTATTTCAAATGCTGTCTCTCGTCGTTTTTGATGTTCTAATTTGATTGTAGCCATCAATTTGGATTTTGAATCACCGAGTTTCCCCAAATTTTGCTGGGGTTAGGCGAGAACTTATGGTATCTCATGCTCTACTGAAGTGGAATCGATTGAAACCTAATCCAATTTTCCAATTGAGAGCCGTCGGTAGTTCAGAAGACGGGTCGAGTCCTCAAGATGAGGTGGTGAAGGGCTGCAGAGATGCTATGGTGGAATTCAAACACTCTATTGAGAAATTGCAAGGAATGGTTTCCACACTCCCTCCTGTTGTTTTTGTGGTAATGTGTTTGGCTTCTTTTCTTGCATATGAAGTTTAGGGCTCTCAATTTCTGACACGAAAACAGGATTTAGAGAGACAACACTGTTTGATTCAACTCCTTTGACATGATTATCATTTTTGTTGATTATGACACGGGAATTCGTTTTGATACCTTTAGTTTCTTGTTGTTATGTTAGATGAGAAGACAAGGTGGAAATGGTGTTGTGATTTGGTTGTGTTTTGCAACTGCATTTCTGGTTATTGCTGTGAGAATGTTCATGGCAAGGAAGACAAGACAAAGTCGCCCTGGCACGGTTGCGGATCTTGTAAGACGTGGGCAACTAAGATCTGATAGAAGAGGCATGTATGATTTCATTCCCTAATTGTTTGTATTAGTTGTAGCTTATAATTCTTGTGCATAGTTATCAAAGGCTCTTGGCTCCAGGCATGTCTCATGAGAAGCCTAAAGGCGGGTTACGTTCAAGAGACGGGAGACGCGGACCTGAATGTGCCTTTATGAGCTTGGCGTGCCTAGGCGCAAATTAAGATGCTATACAGTGTTCTTTAGTTCTTTCCTATTTGTATGATCTTCAACTGAATTTAAATTAAAATAGAAAGAAATAACTAAGAAAGGAAAGAAGATTTAGTTGGCAGAAATATTGCAAAGAACAACACGGGAAAAGGTTGCTCCATTTTGAAAAGTTTAGAAGTATCGCAAAAGGCGACTTTATTCTTGATGAAAAATAGTTATTAGACAATTAGTTAATTAACTTAAGATTTGGTTGAACTTTATTCTTTAGATTTAGAATTTTTTTTACGGATTATGATTATGGAAGAGTAAGTAGTTGTTTCGAATTTATTTCATACATTTTATGATTAAGATTATGGATAATTTGATATGATATTTATTGCATTTTAGAAATGTTAATTGTTGTTATTTATGATTTTGTATATTATTTTTCTTTAGTATGCCTTGTGAACGTTCAGGCGCACGCCTCCGCGTTGTGCTTAGGCTAGTAAGTGAATCCTACAAAGAAAAGGATTATACTTTTAGACCTATATATGCAAAGATATACATATGTGCAAGCTTTTCGGTGTAATCAGGTCTCGTGGAATTTGAAAGTTAGAGACTTAGGTAAAGGATGATATTTCCTTACTGTCGTACCAACTTGTCAATTACTAATGAATTATGTTATGCATTACTCCTCGCCTGTGGATGTGAACAAATTAGCCGAGTCATGTAAATCTCTTGTTCTTGTGATCGAATAGCGTAAATCTCTTGTTCTTGTGATTGTATGTCCAGTTTCTTGTTCCAAATGTGATAATCAACAACCGATCCGATTCTTAACAGTTTTCTAATCCACTTATTCAATCTGTCTGTTGTTACGCACAGCTCAACGCCTCTCAAATATGAGGATCCATTCAACAATCCAATGGTAAAACTTGGCAAGAGCAATTCCACAGTGGAAATGTGTGGAAAGGTTTATAAGTTGGCGCCGGTTACTCTAACGAAAGAGGAACAAGCTATCCATAAGAAGAGGAGGTCGCGAGCTTATCAATGGAAGAGACCGACTATATTCCTTAAAGAAGGAGATTCTATCCCGGCAGATGTTGATCCTGATACAGTCAGATGGATTCCTGCAAATCACCCATTTGCTACTACTTCCAGTGACATTGATGAAGACTTGGCACAAACTAATGTTTATCAGAAACATGGTGTTCCTTTCCGTATTAGAGCTGAGCACGAGGCGCTGCAGCGGAAGTTGGAAGCTTTGCAAAATGTAAGTGCTTTTAACATTCAATTTAGCACTTGACAAATCTTGCAATTGAAAACTTGAGCCTCAAAGTAGAGCTTGTATGAAGATATTGAGACATTTGCGGTCAATCCCGAAATTTTCTCTATTTATGGTGGATTTGAAATTGAAACTATTTCCGGTTTTCTGGTGTTTTTGGTTCACTCCGCCAGTCATAATGGCGTGCCAAAGATTTTTGTTAGACATTCAAAGCAGTCCGCTTGTTAGAGTGGATTTGAAACTTTTTCTGGTTTTGTAGTGTTTGTGGTTCACTCCGCCAGTCACAACGGCTGCCAAATATTTTTGTGAGACATTCAAAGTAGTCCGTTTGTCTAACAGGCGGACTGCTTTCTCTGATGCGTGGCAGAGGTAGCCTGGTGGCAATAGTTGCTCAAAGCTGGATAAACTCAATCTTGTCACCAGCTGCCTTTCCGACAGGCGGACTGCTTTAATGTTTGACAAAAATCTTTGGCATGCCATCATTGACTGACGGAGTGGACTAAAAACACCACAAAACCGTAAATAGTTTGAAATCCACCATAAATACAGAAATAGGGATTGACTGCAAATGTGTCAATACCCTGCCTTGTGCGGATTTACCTGTAAAATCCTGTTCTAGGACAGTATAAAATGAATTTGTTTATGAAGGGCATAACGAATAAAATCGCGAAACTATTAGTTCTGTTGTTGAATAGAAATAAGGAATGTCAGCATTTCCTAATAAATGATAATGAGATTGCATTTTACCTATTTCTGAACTATGCCACATTAAGGGTGTCAATTTGTGTAAGTGGGTCGTGTTCATGTCATGTGAATTATCGATTTAGACTCAAATGAGTCAAGGCAGACCCAACCTAAAAAAATTCGTGTCATTATCATGTCAGTCAAGCCTATCGAGTTCGGTCGTCCTCGTATTGTTTTGTGAGTCACGTGTAATTTTACTAACTCTGTTAACGGTGACAATTAAAAATATAAAAGGATACAGACCATCCAAAATTTTGATCTAAAATCTGCCTTATAAACCCTAACTAATATCATATTGGGTTCGTATATTCACAGATCACGTGTAATTTTACTATCTTTATTAAGAATGACATAGGAAAATTCTATTCTCATTCGTGGATGATAGTTGTAATTTTATTACCTATGTTAAAGAGACGTGTTAAATATTCATGTTATTTTTGAGTTAGCAGGTCAATCCAATCCAATCCATATATTTGCATATTAATTTCGTATCAACCCAAATACGAGTCATTACCTGTTTACTGATAAGATGCCGCACTAAATCCGTGTAGGGTTTGTGTCTATGTTGTTGGGTCCATATTCATGTTATAGCATGTCAATCCCAATCCAATCCATATATTTGCGTATCAACTCAAATATGACTCTCCATACATGTTCAATGAAACGATGATCCACTAAATCCGTGTTGGATATGTGTCGTGTAACAAAATCTCGGATTTATTGCTGTGTTTTGCAGGAAGAAAAACTGAATAAGTTAACCATTGATAGCAGCAGTGCTAAAGATTTTGAAAGATCATTCAAGTTAAATCAAAAATCAAGCGATCAAACAGGCGACACCAAGTCTTCCCGATCAGATTCTTCCCCGAATTCCATTAACAGCAGTAATTCATCTTCAGAAGAAACACAGAAACCATAAACTAGGTATTTTGCATTTGAAATTACTTGTATCATCTATCAATATATGATCATATGTTTTGTATTGAACTGAACTCTGGATTTTTGACAGTGGAGTTTAGAGATTTCACCTTCCAATTTAGCTTGGTATAGTTACTCAGTTGTAAAAACTTTAGGTTCAGTAAATATGATGATAAGTTGCTCGTGTATTTCGTTGCCTAATACATCTGTTTTCGCCTTCGGTACTTGGCCCAAAACTTCAACTGCCTCTCTGAACTTTCAAAAGTTTCAAATGACCTCTTATTGTTGTTCTGTTGCGATCGATAACCTCCTATTTCCCAGTAGAATTATTCGGATGTAGAAAATGGGAGACACGCTCCCTGACATGTCAAAGTGCTCGTCACCTGTCAAAAAGGAAATGAAAAATAGATATAATTGGAAACTGTGGAAAGTTCACGGAGCAGTTGAAGTTTTGAGGTTATTGAATACAATTGGACAAGAATAGATGTTATTGTTCATGTTTGGTATAGTTACTCAGTTGTAAAACTTGAGGTTCAGTGAATACGATGATAAGTTGCTTGTGTATTTTGTTGCCTAATACGTCTATCGGCTTCTGTACTTGGCTCAAAACTTCAACGGTCTCTCTGAACTTTCAAAGTTTCAAATGATCCTCTACTGTTATCCAATTGCATTTGATAATTCTCTATTTCTCAATAGAATTTATTGGATATAGAAAATGGGAAGCACGCTCTGTCACGTGTCAAGGTGCTCTCCATGTGTCAAAAGAAATTAGACAAATAATTAGAAACTTTTAAAAGTTCACGGATAGTTGAAGTTTTGGGGTTATTGTCAAGAATAGAGGCTATTAAATGCATTTGGAGAAGAATAGTGGGTTGTTGTGCAAGTGGACGAGAATATGGGTTATTGAATGCAATTGAACAAGAATAACGACTATTTGGAACTTTTGAAAGTTCAAGGAGTCGGTTGAAGTTTTGGCAAGTACTACTGGCAACCGATGTATTAAGCCTATTTTGTTCTTCCGGAACTGTCATGCATGTTAACATTCTACTTTCGGCATTTATTTTAGAGTCGATACATCACGGCTTCCTGAACTTGGTCAGAAAAATAGAGTGTCCCTTGAATTTTAAGGTTGTTTCGTTATCTTTTTGAACTCATTTAAAATGACATATTAGACGTTTAAATTGATTCATTGATCCTTCTGAAGTGGTTTAGATGATTTATTAGCCGTAATACACGTGTTAATGTGTCTAAATCTTTTTTGTTCTGCCATGTGGAATTAGAGGGAGTTAATGAGACATCATAAACAAGTTTAGAGGGTTAACGAGACACTCTTAAAATTTAGGGAATCAATCAGCTTTTAATTTGAATCGAGGGTCAAAATAGAACAGATGCCAAAGTTAATTCCGAATCGAATTTTACCAATTTATTCCGAATCATTCGTTCTAAATTTGATAATATTTGACAAATTAGTATCGATTTTTGTGACAAAACTAACAATCTCAGGTTGGGGGTGGATTTGTTCATGAATTGGACTAGGTCGGGTCGGGTCTAGTCTAATAGGGTTAATATTTAACTATCTTGTTCAAATCTAGTTCAGATTATATTCATAATTGTCTCGGATTGAACCGGATCAGATTTAAAAAACTTATTATTAAATCCAACTAGTATATTTATATTAAAAAAAGAAAATAAAAGAAAATTAGATTATTATTATGAACAATAAAAATGTAGCAAATTAAAATTGGTAAAAAGCATCTTGAGCTGTCTGATTTTTTATCTTTTGGTCTAAATATTTTATTTTCGATCACATTAAGTTTGTAATCACTATAAAAAAAAGTCGGCGTTGAATATAAAATTCAGTTAATAAACTGTTATATTTCAAATTTTTTAAATTTTAACACTGTAAAAATCTTATTTTGATTTATAAAAATATGATTTTAAACACATATATGGTTAACCATTTTGTAAAGAAAGAAGGACCAAATTTTCCCATTACGTTTAAATGGTACAATTTTACACTTAAAGTTGCCAAGCAATTTACCCCTACACAACAAAAAATTTTGAACTAACTGATTAAATAGTTATTCGACTATCACATCGGATCTTTTAAACAAGTTTGTCGATAAAAAAAACAGTTAGGTGTATTTTGACGGGTTGTGTATAACTGTTTTAATAACATAATAAGCATTTTATCCAGTTTTTTTTATTATTATTAACTTGTATCTAACAGACTTAAATATTATCATTTCGGCAGGTTATTTGCAACTGTGTTAGTAACAGAATAAATTAGACATAATTGATGTTTGAGATGTCTGGTGTGATAATTAATTACCGAGTTAAATAACAGTATAACAATATGTTTAAACCCTCCACTTCAATTGGTATTTTTTCACGAAAAGCAAACATGATCTGTTAGGCATGGGTAAAATTATCCTTGCTTGACAACGTTAGGGTAAAATTGCATCATTTTATACGTTAAGAATAAATTTGCACTTCTCCCAAAACATTAGAAGCAAATCTGCACCTTATGCCTTTTTTAAATGAATTAAATGTTCACACGTGACTAATTTAGCAAATAATAGTTTCATATTGCCAAAAAATAAATGATTATGTATGCTATAAAAGATCAAGAGTTTAATACATCAAAAAAATGAAAGATCACAAAATGCATTTTGTCATTAAAATTTAATTAATCGATTAAAAAAGCTCAACGAACATAATATTAAATAAACAATAAATATTTAACAAAATAATAAAAAATCAAATTTAGGTAAGAAAAATTATATAACATATGGGGTCAAGTTCGTGGCTTTAAACAAACTTCAAGCCCAATCCATTTTATATACGAATCCTACTAAGCCGGGCTAAATGTCAAATAAAATTATCCAAATCCAATCCACGAAGGACGGGTTTAGACGGACTAGGTCTATGAACAGGTCTAGCTAGGACTGCGAAAATAGGCCAACCCCGTATGAGCTGGGTTTAAATTTTTATTTGTCCTAGCCAAAGTCAAAACGATGGGTTGGGGTTGGGCAAAAGAAAAAAAAAACATAATACATCCTCGGTCTTTCAAGTTATCCAAAAACTGCAATTAACCCATAAACTTTAAAACATTTCAACTAATCTCTTCAACTTATTTATTTCGTGACAAATAACCTCTCAAATGTCACATGACATCGCGTGATATGATAGTAATAGATCAGTTGCAGCATTTTGAAGTTCTAATCACGCGTTGTCATATGACATTTGAAGGTTATTTGTTTCCAAAGCAAATTGAGAGGGTTAGTTGTAAACGTTTTGAAAATATATTATTCCAAAAAGAAAAAATGCTCAACCCACTACATTCGAGTGTATTTTTCGATGGCCGAGAGTGCGACGATATCCTTGCACCCCTTGTCTCCACCCCTAAATTTGACCTAAGAAATCAATTCTAAGATCTCATTAAATGAGTTGATATCTAAAATTCAATTTCGACTAAAATGATCCGACCTGTACTCGTAACTTCTTTTAATTTATTCAGTAAAGGGTTAAGATGCAAAAATACCCCTAACGTTTTGGGTTAGGAGCAATTTTACCCCTAACGTCTAAAATGGTGCAATTTTACCCCTAACGTATGTAGCCAAGACCAATTTTACCCTTAATGTTGATAAATTGGGTCAATTTCAGAAATAATTCATCAAACTGTCTTCTCGGTCATGAATCTTATCATTTACACTTCACATGTGCGTCATTTTATCAGTAACAAATCATAAACATATGTTGGAATGTGAAAAAAAATAAAAAAATATAAAAAAATATACTATCTTTTGTACGAATTAGACAAAAAAAATTCAAAAATTCACCGAATTTATAAATATTAATCTCCAATTCTATTATTAAATTACAAAAAACATGAAATCTTTTTTTTAGAATGAATTGATATGCAATTGGTGCAAAATAATGAACAAAAATATCTGTGTTTTATAATAGTGTCTGAAATTGACCCAAATTACCAACGTTAGAGGTAAAATTGCTCTTGACTACAAACGTTAGGGGCAAAATTGCACCATTTTAGACGTTAGGGGTAAAATTGTACCCAAAACATTAGGGGTATTTTTGCACCTTAAACCCTTCAGTAAATTAGGGATAGAGTGCAAAAATACTCACACCAATTTTACCTAAAATGATGCAATTTTACCCCTAACGTTGGCAATCAAAAGCAATTTTACCCTAACGTTATCAAGTTGGATCAATGTGAGAAATAATCCATCAAACTATCTTCTCGATCATGAATCTTGGTAAAATTGCTCCCGACTGTAAAAAAAAAAAAAAAAATTAGGAATATTTTTGCACCTTATCCCAGTAAATTATTTTTAGGTTAATTTGTCATTTGGATTATAAGCAATCACGTTGTTAGTTTATCTTACATCAAATAACAAAACATTATCTGAATCAACTAAATTTTATTGTACTATCATGGAAAATTTTGAAGAAAATAAAAAATAATGGTAATATGAGATATTAGTTCTCAATTTAATCACAAACACAAATTTCTAAACACAAGTTGGATGAGATCTTTTTAGCAGCTCAAACTGCAACAAATCGACGGAGAAAATCCGTCCATAGCTAATTCTTGGCAGCAGCAGCAGCTTGCCTAGCACCAACAGCGAAGAACTCAAGGCAAGCCTTTCGTTTCGGGCCTGATTACTGATTCTTGGCAGCAGCAGCAGCTTGCCTAGCACCAGTAATGACTTCGAGGTTTCGGGCCCGATTACTGATTCTTGGCAGCAGCAGCTTGCCTAGCACCAACAGCGAAGAATTCGGTAATGACTTCGAGAGGCATGCCTTTGGTTTCAGGGACTTTCAAGAAGACGAAAACCCAAGAAATCGAACACATGACAACGAAAATGATACAAAGACCCTCTAATCCGATCGAAGTTAGCAGTACCGGTACTGCATAGGTAACAATGATATCTGAAATCCAGTAGACTAAGGCGCATATGGCAATGCAGAGACCGCGGACCCTTGTAGGGAAGATTTCGGAACATAGGATGTTTGGAATTGGCCCGTAAGCCATCACGAAACAGCAGAAGTAGATGACAACACACGTCGTTGAGATTGCTGCATTAGCTACGGAGCCTAAGTCCAAAGCTATGCCAATTATTAGAATCAGAAGAGATGCTATAAGCACCGGGATTGTTGTGAGTAGCAGTGACCTGAAAGAAACGAAAACGGAGTTAGAAAGTCGTACTTTTTCAACCGAAACGACTGCAGAACTTAACGTAAAATAGTAAAATAGAAATCACCTTCTGCCCGCGATATCCATAAGCCTCATGCCTACTGCTATACAAGGAAGCATCAGGAATGTTGTCAATAAACTAAGAAGGAACGACGCGGATTCTGTATCAAGGCCGAGATTCACGAGAAGAACTTCGACTCCTGCCTCTTCGAGAATTTGAGGAGTGTAGTAGAGTATACCGCCTATACCGGAGAACTGCAAGAAAGAAGAATTAGAACACGTTTCGTGCTATTTTCGATCTAATTGGAAGCATATAAAGGGCGGCCCGGTGCACTGCGCTTCCCCGCTAAGCGAGGGTCCGGGGAGGGGTCCCACCACAATGGTGTATTGGGGGCAAGCCTTCCGACCGCTCCTAAGACTCGAACCCGTGACCTCTCGGTCACACGACAACAACATTTACCGTTGCGCCAAGGCTCGCTCCTAATTGGAAGCATATGCAGAAGAAAAATAGTTCTCTCTGTTCCATAATATTTGTCTTTTAAGGTTAAGGCACAAGAATTAAGAAATGCAATTAATGTTAACTAAAAGACTTTCTTACCCTTGTATTAATTGCATCCATTAATTAATTTTTATCTATTCCTAAAGTAAAAAGACAACTTAAATAGGGGTATATTTGGTAAAACATCAATTAATATACATTGATTGTATCAAAACGTCAAACATTATGAAACAAAAAGATTTTTCTAGAAAGACAAATATTATGGAACGGAGGGAGTATATAAGATGGCTAACCTGTTGAAGTAGCTGAATTCCGGCCCCGACAACCAACGCACTCTTAACTCCGGGATCGAGTAAAGCAGCCCAAACCGGACCCTTTTTGGCGGTTTCGGCAGGGTGAACCATTGCGGGTCCAACTGGATGCTGATCCAGAAGTTCTTTTGAATAAAGAGCAGGCTGACTTACTAGAGCAGCAGCTTGAATATAGTCACCTTCTGCGGGAATATCACCACCGACAAGTGAAATAAGTGACCCGCGACGAGATCCATGAGCTCCTTCTTCGTGCAAATAAACCCTTTTAAATCCTCCTTCCTTCTTTCCATCCTCACCGTCTTTCTCGGACCATTTCCACGCTAATTGCCACCCGCCGCCAATTCCTGTACTACCGACTGCCTCTCCAGTTCCTTGCATTAGGCTGCTGTGACGTCTCATGCTTATCATGCTACCGTGGGAAGGAGGAGGAGGCATATCCTTTTCCATGCTCGTAGTCTGCCGTGACATCAACGGACTATGCAAATTGTCGTCCGAGTCTCCTCCACCGGCTTCAGATTGGTAGTCATCGCCGTCCCTCTGTAGGCTCTCTTCATCCCATTGCTCGTGTTTACCATGCGGCTCTGCTGTACTAAACATGCTACCGAATGTCGGGAAAAGCATGCTTCGCATACTTCCCGTATCAGGTAACTTTTCATGAACACTACCAAAAAGCGTCACAAGGGGATCCATAAGCGGCACACTTTGGTTCACCATGCTTCCCTGGCGAGACGCAAGGCCAAGAGAACTCTGTCCGGTCACCGGTTTCGCCACCCACGAAAGCCCCGCTTCAGGTCCATATAGTTTGATCTTATCTTTCTCAGCAGTAGGTTCATGACCGTCGTCTAGCTCATCTGGCGGGCCTATTATATACTCTTCTATCGATGTTTCACCTCCGAACCCGAGACCTTCGACCAGTAACGCCATTTCACCTGTAGATCACGGTATCAGCTGAATTCTGCAGCGACATTTTGAAACATTTACTTAAGAAAAACAGAGAAACAAACCTGAAACGTCTTCCCTTCCGCGCAATCTCTGGAGAACCTGCTTTGCCTCGAGCATCTTCCCTTTACTGACAAGCCATCGAGGAGATTCGGGCAAATAAAATATTGTTAACACGAAATATAACAAAGAAGGTATCGAAAGAACCCCGAGCATCACCCTCCAACTCGGTGAGGGTGCCAATGACATCAAGAAAATCATACAATACGACAAGAACATGCCACCCGAACCGGTGAACTGAGGAAGTGTGTTCAATGTGCCCCGTATATCCGATGGAGCCGTCTCGGATATATAGACAGGAATAAGTGTAACAGCTAAGCCAATTGCGAATCCATCTAACAGCCTTGCTAGGCACAGAACGTATACATTCGGCGACCAGAACATTATCAATGCGCTGACAAAGTAAAGCACTGATGAGATTATTAGCATCGGACGGCGGCCGAGCCAATCTGATATTGCTCCTGAGCATGTTGTGATTGCGGTGGCTCCGATGAGTGACATAGCCACAACTAGACCTTCAACTGAAGTTTGCAAGTCTAGGTCCTTTTTTATGTACACAATGGCAGCTGAAAGCACGAGAATAACATAGTTAGTGAAGGCGTAAGGTGCGAGCGCGCACGCGCCTGAACGACACAAGACGCACTAAAGAAAAATAACGTATAAAATCATTCAGAACAACAATTAACATTTCTAAAACGCAACAAATAGTCGAATACTAAATCATATCCATTCATCCATAATCTTAATGGCGAACTCTATTGTAAGTTAATTAACTAATAGTCTAATAACTACTTTTCGTCAAGACTAAAGTCTCGATAGTCCATATTCATCACTCGTCAAAGTCATCACCAGCACTATCATCATCTTCAAGGTTCTCAATCGCATCCGATTCATCTACAAAGCGAGATTCTTCCACCTCATCTCTAAGAACTATACGAGTTCTTTCTCGAACACTAGAAGATCGTGGTTTAGCCTAGGCCTAGCACTCGAAGTAGAGGTATTCATGATATTTTTTCCTACTCTAGTTCGATAAACACTTTCTTCAACCAAGATTGATATAGATAGGCAACCGTTGAGATTGAAATAACCATTTTTTAACTTAGAACCCAAAAAATTGCGCCTCCGCAAGGCGCGTATCTCTTGAACAGGCTCCGCCTTTTGGCTTCTCAGGCGACATGCCTGGACACTAGCGCCTTTTACACGCCTTTGATAACTATGCTCTATAACTCAAAAAAGATTAAATTGCATACATTGGCATTGTGTTATCAAAAAACAAATAGACTATGTTACACGGAAACCGAAACAGAATCTGAAACGGAAATCAAGAAACATTATTTCTAAAAACATATAGCTAGGAAACCGTAATAGAAACTGAAAAAGACTAAATTGCGCCTCCGCAAGGCACAATAGTTCAAGATCCATTTCATATTAATATCTGACACATCCCCACACGTGAATGTCCACTAGGCTTGACACCTGCACAACACAGACCCATATCATAGATACAACCAATTGAACTAAAAGCTCGAGCTGAGCTGATAGTCAAAGATCTACTTCATATTAATATCTGACGCACTCCCATCCCACTGGCGAATACCTGGAGCTTTTAGTTCAATTGGTTCATGTCTAACTCAAAAAAAGATTAAATTGCATACATTGGCATTGTGCTATCAAAGAACAAATAGACTATGTTGCACGGGAACCGAAACAGAATCCGAAACAGAAACCAGGAAACATTATTTCTAAAAACATATAGCTAGGAAACAGTAATAGATACCGAAAAACACGAAACGCGGAAATGCTAACGAAGAAGTACCAGCAATAGTAGCATTATCCCATCCTTGCAAGAAGCTACCAACACAAGCAGCAATAGCTACAAAAACAGCTCCTTTCATCCTTAACCCAATGAATCAAAAAAACCCCAAATTAAAAAAAACCTGCAACAACAAAAGATGAACTCACTCAGATTAACCAAAATACACCTACTTCAGATCTAAATCAATCAATCAATCCCTCAATTAACACTGTAAATAACAGAAAAAACAAGATCTCTTTAGAAAAGAGAGAAATTTACAGAAAAAGAGAAATTTACAGAAAAGGAAGCAACTGAGTTTGATGAGTTTAATAGGATCTTCTTCCCCACCAACCCTTCAAAACTTTCACTACTCGGTCACTCGGAAGACTAACTCAGTTACTCAGATTGGGAAAAACCCAGAAGCAAATTAATCAACCATGGTAAGAAAACAAGTGGGGAAAGTTCAGAATGGAGCAAAACCCAAAAAAGATAGTATATTTATATGGCAGAGTTCAGAATTGAAGAATTTTTTATGATAAATTACTGAATTGTAAAATAATAATAATAAAAATTGGAACTTGCTGGACCAACCAAGCAATCATGTACGGATATTGTTTTTATTTTTAATTTTTTAATTTTTTTAATTTTTTCTGTGTTTTGTACCAATAATTGAGGGAGATTTGAGAGCCTCACAAGTCTCTGATCTATAATTCTTGTGTAAGAATCAGACATTTTACAAAGGGAAATTCTTTTTCTTTTTAAAGGAAATTTATATTAATTTGGGGATATTTTGGAATATGTAATCAAAGTTCTTCTTCTTGGAATATGCTATTGTTGCTAGATATTTATTTACGGCATTAGATTGTATCCTAACTAAAACTTCAAAATCAATTAGGAATCTAAACTATCAAAATCATCTATTAGGTCTCTGAATTAAGCAAAAATCATCAAGATTCTCATTTTATCCTAAAATTAGAAATTGTGACAATTTCATATAAACTGCAATAATCGGGTAAATTACACTCATGGCTACTGAACTTTACCCATTTTCACATTATGACCACTGAACTTCATTTCTTCCCGGTATGGTCACTGAACTTTACACTTTTTAACACCGATGGCCACTCAACGCCTCAAAACGACCGTTGACGGGTAAAAATAAAAAATCCAAAGCGTTAATAATATTCTAATGAACTTTAATTCTTGAAAATTCTCATTTTGAGATCATTTAAGTATTGTTTGGTTAAGAGAGAGAAAGAGAATTTTTAGAGAGAGAAATCTCCAAAAAATGTGATTTTGGAAAATAAAAAATATGGTTTCATGGTAAATGTCGTTCTGAACAACTTTAATTGTTGATTATTTTCATTTTGAGGTCGTTAACGGTCATTTTGAGAAGTTAGTTAAAATTGAGTGGCCACCGGTGTTAAAAAAATGTAAAGTTCAGTGCCCATACTGGAAAGAAATGAAGCTCAGTGGCTATAATGTGAAAATGGGTAAAGTTCAGTGGCCATGGATGTAATTTACCCTGCAATAATCTCTATGTTGGTTCAATTGAGTTCTCATTCTAAACAAAAATCTTCAATTAAGACCTCATTGAAAATCATTAGGTTGAACAGTTTATATGAAATAGTCACAATTTCCGATTTTAGTATAAGATGGGGACCCAATTAATGATTTTTGCTTAATTCAAAGACTTGATTGATGCTTTTAATAGTTTAAGGTCCTAATTGATTTTGAAGTCTTATTTTAGAAAGTCAAATGGATATTATGCCTTTATTTATCTAATATGAAATTGTTATATTGGGGTAATTGTTTTCCACCACGAATGAGATTCTTGTCTCGTCAAATCGGAATCCTAATAGAATCCTAGCTTGCTTCATCATTTTGGAAGGCTCGTATCATACGTGAGGTTGTAAATGAGTTAAGCTGTTCATGAGAAGTTTAGTGTGTGGTTCGATAACAGTTTGACGGTGTTCAGCTCGATTTATAAATAAACTGAGTTTGAGTACAGCGATATCCAACTCGAAACTTCAGGAGCATTATAGGTTCATGAACAAGTTTCATTATAGTGTTTGTGAACATTCTCGCGAGCAAGCTCGTTCCATTATAAAAAGAGGCTATGAAGTCGATTCTAGGTGGGGTGTGTTTCTCGTCGTTGTACCAAAAACAGTTTGAAGCACTGTGTACTATTGCTCTATCACGATCTATGATATTGAAGAAGCAATGCACTTCTAAATTGTAATGTTTAAATTAATTATGTTGAGATGTACTATTTTTTCTATGAATGAAACAATTATCCTTGTTCTCGGAAAAATAAAAACTACCAAGCCTTCCTATGAGAAACTAAAAATAAAAACAATCATGTTTGTTTCCAAGATTTTGAACCGAGCTTAAAGAAGTTAGAGTTCGACTCGTTAATGTCTCAAGTCGAGCTTTGACCGAACTGAGCTCCAATAATTTCCGACCTACCCAGTTCATTAATAACCCTAATCTTAATTAGAAGGGTTAAGGTGCAAAAATACCCCTAACGTTTTGAGTCAGGAGTAATTTTACCCTTAACGTCTAAAATGGTGCAATTTTACCCCTAACGTTGGAAGCCAATAGCAATTTTACCCCTAACGTTGATAAATTGGGTCAATTTCAGACACTATTATAAAACACAGATATTTTTGTTCATTATTCTGCACCAATTGCATAATAATTCGTTCTAAAAAAAGGATTTCATGTTTTTTATAATTTAATAATAGAATTTGAGATTAATATTTATAAATTCGGTGGATTTTTTGAATTTTTTTTGTCTAATCCGTACAAAAAGACAGTTTTTTTATATTTTTTTTTCACATCCCAACGAATGTTTGTGATTTGTTACTGATAAAATGACACGCGTATGAAGTGTAGATAACAAGATTCACGATCGAGAAAACAGTTTGATGAATTATTTCTCAAATTGACCCAATTTATTAACGTTAGGGGTAAAATTGCTCTTGGCTACTAACGTTAGGGGTAAAATTGCATCATTTTAGACGTTAGGGGTAAAATTGCTCCCGACCCAAAACGTTAGGGGTATTTTTGCACCTTAACCCCAATTAGAATAGAACCAGATTTTTTTAAGGACTCTAAAGATTATTTCTTTTAGAAGAAAAGTAATTTTTCATTCCTAAAAAAATAGTACATCTCGACATAAGTAATTAAAACAATACAATCCAAAATTATATTAGAGGAGTTTGAATCTGCCTCTTCAATATTATAGATGGTGATAGAGTAATAACAAACAGTACTTGAAGATGTTTTTGCCACAACAGCGGAAAACGCTCCACCTAGAATAGATTTCAGAGTCTTTTTCTCCAAGAATGACTTCATGATGTTTCAATGAGTCAGATCTATGTGATAGTAGTCTAAACTTTTCTGTCTTTCCATAAAGGAAAACACGATAACGCTCATATAGGGAGATATCTCACAATCACTCATATAGGGATAAAGAACAAAAAAAAAACTCCAAATAAAGTAGAAACTGTCAGACCTACCATAGTAGTAGATCGGTCAACAAAATTTATTTAATAAAGAAAAAGCAAAGTAAATGAAATGCTTATTGATAATTGGTTACCTGATTCTGCTTACGTGTTCAAAGCGTCTTAGTAATCCAACGTGGTTGACAACCTACAAAACAGCAACGTAGGTCAAATGGGGTCGAAATCCGGCGAACCCGCTCCGATGCCTAAGTCAGTTTGTGCTTAGGACCGAATTGAAGGGTATGAACTAGTTTAGAGATAGTAGTTAACGTATCGTACCATGTGTTAATACCTGTCTATTTATAGGGTTTTTTAGGTTAAGGTTGTCACCGCTCTGGGAATCCTTATGAGCTTAGGATTATGTATCCCTCAAGGATTCCGAATCCTGTAAGGATCCTTTATCTCATAGGATTCTAGAGACTTCCCTTTTAATGGAAAGTCGGAGCTGTGGTTGCTTGTATTTGCGCAGCTGCATTTATATGGTGGGCTTCTGTATTGGTATAGTGGGCCATTGTGTTGTACGTGTTTTTGAGTTTTAAGGAGGGTAAAACTGACGTCATACATGTGATGTCATTTTGCATAAAAGTCGGAAAAACGAAGTAGTTGAATTTTTTTTGGCTGGTAGAGTTTTTTTTTTCCACTCAAATAAGTACTTTTTGCTATTTATTTTTGTTAAGAGAGCATTTATGCACCAAAAAGTATTTTTAGAATTTTAAAATTTGCTTATTAGATCCCTTGTTTTGGAAACTTTCCATTTTGATGAAATTTCAGTTATTTTGGTTAGATCTTCCATTTAGAAGGGCATGAAAAGGAAAAGAATCAATTATTTTAGGGTAAATTACACCCATTGCCACTGAACTTTACCCATTTTCACATTATGATCACTCAACTTCATTTCTTTCCGGTATTGCCACTAAACTTTATACTTTTTAACATCGGTGGCCACTCAATTTTAACCAACTTCTCAAAATGACCTTTAACGACCGTTAACGACCTCAAAATGAAAATATTCAAGAATTGAAGTTGTTCATAATGACATTTACCATGAAATCACATTTTTTATTTTCGAAAATCACATTTTTTTGGAGCTTTCTCTCTCTAAAAATTCACTTTCTCTCTCCTAACCAAACAATCCCTAAATGACCTCAAAACGAAAATTTTCAAGAATTAAAGTTCCTTAGAATATCATTAACGCTTTAGATTTTTTATTTTTAGCCGTCAATGGTCGCTTTGAGGCGTTAAGTGGCTACTGGTGTTAAAAAGTGTAAAGTTTAGTGACCATACTGGGAAGAAATGAAGTTTAGTGGCCATAATGTAAAAATGGGTAAAGTTTAGTAGCCATGGGTGTAATTTACCCAATTATTTTATGTATTAAATATATAATTTGGCGGATTACTTCCTATAACTTTTCAAGTATGGATACCAAACTAAATGTGGTCTACATTAAAAGAGCCGAGCTGCTTATGAACGGTTTGATGTTCGGCTCGATAAAAATTTAATTGTATTCGACTTGATTTATTAACGAGCTGAGCTTGAGCATGACGAAAATCGGCTCGAAAGCTCGCGAGCAGACTCGATTATAGGTTCATGAATAACCTCACGATTAATGTTCATGAGCACACGCTCGTGAGCAAACTTGGGTCGATATTTTTTAATAATAATCTTTCTATAAAGAGGGAGTAAAACAAAGTAGTTTTTTTGTAAATTTTTGTTTAGTAGATTTCAAAAGTATGTAGTTTTGTATTAAAAAAAATTCAAATTAATATGATTAATGAATATAACTAATGAACTGTTCGCAAGCGAAATTGGTGAACTGAATTAACGAACTGCTCGCGAGCAAAACTCGTTAACAAGTTTGCGAGCAGCTCATGAGGAAAGTAAAAAGTCGCACTCTCCATCTCCCTCTCACTTTCCCATGCGCCGCGGCTGCCCCCCTTTCTCTCTCCTCTCAAATATTCGTCATTAGTTCGTGGTTTATCGTGACTTTTTCTGATTAATTTCGGCATAGTTGATTCGTGATCAATAATAGCAATTATAGTTTCGTTCTTCTGCTACAATAAATCCAAACAGTTTCTGTACTACAAGAGATAACTTGTGAACTTGTCATTATATCCAGATTATATTTGTCACACCCGACCCTAAACGGCATCGAGAATGAAGGGAAAGCAGGATAACGAACTTCTAATAGTCTGAAAGACGAACCTATTTTCTATTCAATAAAAATTTATTCGGACTACCTAAAGTTTTATTTAATTATTTGGCTTAGACTTGATAATTCTATCAAGCTTCCTACGTATCCCGAATATCTTTTGAATCTTTAAATCGAGAATCAAAGCCACGTAGTTCTACCTATTTTAGGTAGTTCTCTTAATTGATCGACACGCTAATCATTTAACTGTATATTTCATTTTACTACTATATAATTATATATATATATATATCATTTTATTAAAACGAATCAAATTAAATAACGTTTTATCAAATCGAAAATTAGAATTTTAGATACCGACGTTACAATATTCAATATAATCCCTTTAACTATTTGATCACTTAATTAAAATAATTTGATAGAAAATCTTTAATCTTTAAATTATTGTAATTTTAAAGTCCAAATAAATGAAAATCTTTTAAAAAATCAATAAAATGGTAATTTGGACAAATTTAACTATATCATTATATCTTATTTTATTGATCATGTAATTTAAATTATGATCAAATACCTAATTTATCCTCATATAATTGTTTCTCTATAATTTTTTTGTTTTGCTTTATTTTTTCTAGGGATTTTTTCTAGGGATGTAAATGGGGAAGGGATCCGCTTTGACAGAGAATCCCGAATAGAATCCCTAAGGGGCAGAGATGGTCCCTTGGAGCGGGGATTGGGATAGGTATTCACGCCTCGTGGGGATCTCCATATTCATCCCCGATATGTCCCCACAGAGATTCCCGCAGATTTCTCAATTAATTCCCCATTTAATATTGGCAAAAAGCATAATTAGGCCCCTGATCTTTTATTTTTTGGTTCATTAAACCCTTGATCTTTTATTTGGATACATTAAGCCCCTGATCATTTATTTCTGGTCTCATTAAGCCCTTTATGACCAAATTAGTAAGTTATGGAAATTTAATTCTGTTAAAAATACGTTATTAAACTTCATCTGTATTTGAAATTATTTAAAAAGTATATTTTTACAGTTTGAATTAAGGTTTTTACAATTTTTCTACAACCATATTACACATCCAAAACTACTTTCAAACAGTGAAAATACAAATTTCGAATGCAGGTGTAATGAATAACAGTCTGTTAACCGATTTTTATGTTCAAAATTAATTTTTTTGATCATCAAAGGCTTAATGAGATCAAAAATAAATGATCAGGGGCTTAATGTATCCAAATAAAATATCAAGGGCTTAATGAACCAAAAAATGAAAGATCAGGGGTCTAATAATGCTTTTTGCCTTTAATATTATATATATATAACTTTTTTTTATTCTTTTAGAGTTATTAAGTTATGTCAATTTTATTCTTTCTTTCTATCACTTAACTCAAATTCAATATAATTATTTGTCATTATATTATACCAAATGTCAGAAGATAGAGAAAAAATAGAATAAAACAATTTATATATATTAAAAAATATAATGAAACGAGGAACGAGGATTTCCATCGAGATAGGGATAAAAAATTCCCGTTTAGGTTTCAGACGGGGAATCCCCGATAGATCGAAAAGTAAAAATGAAGAATGCAATCCTCGTTTCGCCCTCCCCCATTTACATCTCTAATTCTTTCTTTATATATGAGAGTAATATATGCATATGAACATACTTTATAATAACATAGATAATTAAAAAAAATTAATGATATGGTTAAAGTTGTTCAAAATTATGCTAAGTAATGAAGTTCAAAAATTTCAATGTTAATATAATTAGGGTAAATGATTTATTAGTCCCCTCATTTTTATCTAGCACTGTTTAGTCCCTTATTTTGAAAAACATATTATAAGATCTCTATTGTTTGTCAGTATTAACCCTTTGGTCATTTTGTCTATTGTTTTTAGATTTTTAACCGTTATATTTGGCATAAACAGACATATAGAAAATAGGGTAAATAATTATAAGGTCCCTATGTTTTTACCTAATACACTACTTAATCCCTGTGTTTTTAGAAATAATTATATAGTCCCCTCCTTAGTCCTTATGCTTGGGTCAATGGTCAAACTATACTAAATAAATTTTAAAATGCCAAAATTTCCCTTTACTTTATGTTTTAATAATAAAACATCTATTTTCCCTATTTTATTTTATTTTTCTCTTTTTTCCTACATCATCAAAATCTCTCCAATATAAACTCCAATATAAGTAATTGATTTATTAATTTTTATATAATTATAGAACTTTAATTTAATAACGTAAAATTTATTGACTAAGAAAATGAATGAAAAATATTTCAAAAATTATTAAAACAGGAGCAAGACTATCATTGTAAAAAGTTTTTACAATTCTAATAAATTTTACCGTATGAAGAAAAAAAAATATATGATTTTTAAAAAATTTATAATAATATTTAATGTTAGTTTAAAGATATTATATTAAAGGTGTTTAGATTAATAACTCTAACTTGTATGGTGGGATGTTCTCTGATCAATTAACATATAATTCTCAATTCTCTTGTCTTTTGACAAGCTCGCTCCTCTTGTCTTTTGACAAGCTTTTCATATTTTCGATTCTATATTTGCAAAAGGCTCTGGTTGTCGTATATGGCTTCTTCAAGTTCGATTGTTTCTCTTTATGGTGATCTTTCATTGGAGGAAGAGGAGGGTGGGGGAGTAACGATAGGTGATGATGATTTGCGATCAGGAGATCTGGATCTTCGTTGGTGCCTGGTGGGAAAGTTTCTGACAGACCGTCCAATCGATTTTCCAACCATGAAGGATCTATTGGCGTCTATTTGGAAGCCGGGGAAAGGAGTTTTCATTCGTTCTGTGAATGCAAACTTGTTTTTATTTCAATTCTTCCATGAGATTGACGTTAGGCGTGTCGTTGAGAATGGTCCATGGACATTCGATAATAAGATCCTTGTTACTAAGCGTATGGCAGCAACTGATATCCCAACTGATATTCCGCTATTCTTTGTTGATGTTTGGGTGCAAGCTTTTAACCTGCCAAGTGGTTTCTTCTCTGAGCGAGTGGCTAATGCAATTGGGAATCATATGGGTATTTTTGTAGCATCTGATCAGAATAATTTTCAAGGAATCTGGAGGGAGTATATGCGCATACGAGTTAGTCTGGATGTGAGGAAACCTCTTATGCGTCGGATGAAGATGAAGAAGCAAGCAGGGGAATGGTTTTGGGTTGAATTTAAATATGAGAAGATTAAGAGGTTCTGCTTCATATGTGGTTTTTTGGATCACACTAAGTACAATTGTCCAAAGGTTTATGATAACAGTGAGGCTGTGGTGGAGAAACCGTATGGAGCTCATATGCTAGTTCAGTTGGGCCGGAAACAGTATACAAAGGGTAGCAGATGGCTGGTGAATGAGGCGGGGATGAGGCTGTCCGATGGTAGTCGGTCGGAGTTGACAGTTTTGGAGTCGATTCAAAGAGATGTGGCAGTTACAGATAGTGGCATGAATGTAGGGAGTGGTGATCATATTACGGTTACTGCTTCAGGAGGTGGCAATATGGTGGTTGATCCTGTGAGTGGAGATGATGGCAAGAAGTCAAATGGGCCTGCTATTGAGGGGGTCATTATTCTGGACTCTAAAAGGAGAAGGAAGGATGAGCCCATGAAGGGAGGGGCAGAAATGGATTCTTCACAAGTTAATGAAATGGGTTTAAAAAACGAGTTATCGGCGAGTCTTGCAGGTCAGACCCGCCCATCATCATGAGTGTCTTGGCCTGGAACTGCCGGGGGATGGGCAACTCTCGTGTAGTTGGCGTTTTGATGGATATTGTCCGTGTTCACAAACCTGATCTCATTTTTCTTTCCGAAACACGCATTGGGCTTTCTAGACTTGATGCTTTAAGGCGAAAGTTGGGTCTTGTGGGTTGTGTTAGTGTTGACACAATTGGTAGAAGTGGTGGGTTAGGCCTTATGTGGGGGTCAAATGTTTCTGTTCATGTTCTAAAAACAAATCGTCACTTTGTGGATGTTAAGATTCGGTTATGTGCTGAGTTTGATTGGAGATTCACTGGGTATTATGGCCACCCTGAGCGTAATCGTCGAGCTGAGTCTTGGAATCTCCTCAGAACACTTACTCGTGACTCAAATTTGCCTTGGGTCTGTATGGGGGATTTCAACGATTTGTTAGCAATCTCTGAAAAGAGAGGCAGGCTGGCTCACCCGCAAAGACTATTCGATGGATTCCAACAAGTTGTGTTCGATTGTAATTTGATTGACTTGGGATGGGTTGGCAATCAATTCACATGGGAGAGGGGTCGGGGATCCGATCATTGGGTTGAGGAGAGACTTGATCGAGCCATGTCTACCATCGAGTGGCTGGATTTATTTCCCCAAGCTTCTGTCCAGGTTTTAAATTTTTCTTCCTCTGATCACCTTCCAATTTTACTAAAGTTACAACAGCAAAACAGAAGAGTTTGGGTTAAGAGCTTCAAATTTGATAATCTCTGGCTACAAAATCCTCGTTGTAGAACGATTGTGGAGGAGGTTTGGAATCGGTTTTCATCGGGTGACTTGTCATTGAAGATTAGAGAATGCGGCTCAGCTCTTTCTAGTTGGGGGTGTGATTTTACCAATGAGCTTAAACGGAAACTAAAAGTTATTAAGCAAGAGTTGAGTTCTCTCAGATGTCGTAGAGACGAAATTGGGGTTGGAGAGTTTAAAAGGAAGCAGGAGGAGTATTTTGAGCATTTGGGGTTTATGGAAATTTACTGGAAGCAGCGTTCAAAGGCTCATTGGTTGCAGGCAGGTGATGCCAACACTAAATTCTTCCATTCGTATGCCTCTAAGAGGAGGGTCAGAAACAAAATTGCGAGGTTAAAAGATGATGAAGGTCGATGGCATGATTGGGATGGAAATTTAGGGGATACTGTGGTGAGCTATTTTCATGATTTATTTCAATCCTCTAACTCCTTTTCTTATGAAGTCCTGGATAATATCTTCCCAGTTATTACAGAGGAGCAGAATTCTTTATTGCTAGCAGATATCTCGGAGGATGAAGTTCGGGATGCAGTATTTAGTATGCATCTGGACAAGGCGCCTGGTCCGGATGGTATGAACCCGGCATTCTTCCGCACTTTTTGGGATTTGGTAGGGGTTGACGTGATCAAAATATGCAGAGATTTTTTTCAGACTGGTGTTCTTCCTTCGGATTTGAACAACACCAATATAGTTCTCATTCCAAAAAAGGAGAGGCTGGAGCGTATGTCAGAATTTCCGTCCGATATCCTTATGCAACGTGCTTTACAAAGTAATTGCAAAAATCCTTGCTAACAGGTTAAAACCTTTGCTAAACTCTCTGATTTCAGATTCCCAAAGCGCGTTCATTCCAGGGCGATCGATTACAGATAATATATTGATTGCTTTTGAGACCACTCATTATCTCAATCGAACTTCTCAAGGTCGATATGGGGTTGCGGCATTGAAGATCGACATGAGTAAGGCATATGATCGATTGGAATGGAATTATATACGTGCTATGTTTTACCGTTTTGGGTTTAATGAGAAATGGATTGATTTGGTTCTGACCTGTATCACAACAGTTCGGTATAATGTTGTTGTAGAGGGGAGGAGTCTGGGTCTGATTATTCCTTATCGTGGTGTTAGGCAAGGGGACCCCTTATCCCCTTACCTATTTATTCTGTGTGCGGAAGGGCTCAATGCTTTGATAAGAAGAAAGGAGAGGCTTAACTTATGGCATGGGTGTCGAGTTGCTCGCCAAGCCCCGAGGGTCAGTCACCTTTTTTTCGCTGATGACTGCTATTTGTTCTTCAGGGCTTGTCATGAGGAGAGTGTTGTGGTTCAAGAAGTTCTGCAGGAGTATGAACTTGCTTCTGGGCAGGTTGTAAATTATCAGAAGTCTGCCATATTGTTCAGTAAAAGCACGGATGATGGGAGTCGCAGTGCTGTCTGTAGTGTTTTGGATGTTCATGAGACTATGGATCAAGGTAGATATCTCGGTTTGCCTTCCATGGTTGGCCAGAATAAGCGTGAAGTGCTGAAATTTATTAAGGATAGAGTTTGGGCAAGGCTAAATTCCTGGCACTCTAAAATTCTCTCCAGGGGAGGTAAAGAGATACTTCTGACAACTGTTCTTCAGGCTATTCCTACTTACGCTATGAATGTGTTCCTCTTGCCTATAACATTATGTAGAGAGATTGAGCGTCTTTTCAACGCTTTTTGGTGGTGTAAAGATGGTTCTGGTATTCGTTGGATGGCTTGGGACAGAATGTGCTACCCGAAGTCGGCAGGCGGAATGGGTTTCAAGCGACTTCATGATTTTAACTTGGCTATGCTTTGCAAGCAGGGGTGGCGCTTTATTACTGAACCTAATTCCCTTGTGTCACGAATTTATAAGGCCCGGTATTTTAGAGATTCTGATTTTTTCAATGCTGAGAGGGGCAGCAATCCTAGCTTTACTTGGAGCAGCATTTGGGGCGCAAAGGAGGTACTACAGAGAGGCTGCCGGAGGAAGGTGGGTGACGGCAATGGATTGTGTATTGGTACTGACCCATGGATAATTAATAATCACCTTGGTAAGCCTTCTACTTTGCTTCCTCCTAATATAGCAGCAGCAAAAGTTTCCTCTCTTTTTGCTATGGATGGTAGGAGATGGGATGTGGAGGTTGTTCAAGACATTTTTAATAGCTCAGATCAGGCTAACATCCTGAGTATCCCGCTATCTCCGTCAAACTCTGATGAATGGTTTTGGTCTCCTGAACATCATGGTAATTTTTCGGTCAAGAGCTGCTATAAGATGTTGACAGGTGAATTGGTTTCCTCTGCTAAAAGTCCGCAATATTATATGGCGTGCTTGCAATAATGTTCTTCCTACTGTCGAAGCACTCCGGCAAAGGTGTGTGAATGTTAACCCTTTGTGCTCCCTATGTGGTTTAGAAATAGAGTCTACTATTCATGCTTTCCATGGTTGCTGCTATGTTTCTTCCGTTTGGGTCAGAGCCCGTATGGCTACAAACAATATAACTCGAGATTCCTCGTTTCTCAATTGGATAGGATGGATTTTCTCAAGTTTTAGCATGGAGAAGTGTTGTCTTTGGGCCATGTTGATCTGGAGTATATGGTTTAGACGCAATAGTCTTGTGTGGAATGGTAACACAATTGCTGATGAAGTTGTTTTTAATATGGCTTGCAACTTTATTTGATTGTGGGTTAATTTGACTCTTTGCGACAACTTTAAAAACTGAGTTAATACTCAAATATCGATTTGGATTAAATTAACCTTTCGTACCAACTTTAAAGATCAATTTGACTATTTATTCAATTTCCTACTTCTCATTAAAGCCAAATTCCACTTTTACTACCACATTGAAAAAACAATGTGGTAGTAAAAGTGGAATTTGGCTTTAATGAGAAGTAGGAAATTGAATAAATAGTCAAATTGATCTTTAAAGTTGGTACGAAAGGTTAATTTAATCCAAATCGATATTTGAGTATTAACTCAGTTTTTAAAGTTGTCGCAAAGAGTCAAATTAACCCACAATCAAATTTCAAGTATAATAAATTTTTGATACCCAAACTTTGTCATATTTATATTTTTATACATGAAATATACTTAAAACAGGGGAGTAGATGAGGGTGTGTAAGGAGCGCTTTACGCACAGGGCCTCAAAATTAAAAGGGCTCCAAAATTTAAGATGTGTTTAGTCAAATATAGATATTAGCTTAAATAAAAAATAATAATAATATAATGTAATAAGATTTATTTATACTTTTTCATTACATTAAGTGCGTATGTGATTTAGATATTCAACCATTTAAAATTTACAACCTTAATACAAAATTCTATTAATTATCAAAGGTTTAAGAAAAATTTAGCATAGGGCCCCCAAAAAGTTTAAGACGGCCCTGACTTAAAACTATTATATCACATCAAGCTTTAGTGTTGGCACGTTACTTTATGCGTCAGTACAGAATGTCAATTCACTAATACTATTTTGAAGAATTCAATGAGGTTTTTTGTTTCTGTTTCGAGAAATTTCTATCAAAATTAATTATTCGTGACCTATACCCATATTTCGAAAAAAAAATTAGATACTTCCTTTATTAGTGTTGTTTTGGTTTTTTTTTAATCAGTAGATTCTATATTCAATTAATTCTTATCTAAAATTAGATATATTCTTTATATAAATAAAATATATTTGTTATTATTTTTTTTTTAAATCTCTAAAATGAGACCATTAGATATAAAATGCTACATCAACTCTGGTCGTCGGTTCAATCCCAGTTCACACCGATTTTTTACTCTCCTATCGAACCAATTGAGTTCGGACCGGACTCCTTACCGATTCCTAGTCGAACCAGTTCGTTCGATCCAGGGGCGGAACCAGGGGGGTTGGGGTGGGCTCGAGCTCCAGCAGACCGCCGGAGAATTGAGAAAAAAAATTTAGTAATGGTGTCTGGTAATATTTTGGAGAGAATTATATTGACTCTATGTAGTATTATTTCAATGTTTAAAGGTAGATGAGATGGTTACGGATGCTTATTTTTATTTGAGAGGTCCTATGTTCAACTCCCTCCAACCTTATTTTCGTTTAAAAAGTTTTTATTTATTTTAATTTTATTTTTCAATAATTATCATGTTACCATTATTAATTAAATGGACTCTTTATTTTTATTTTGATAACACTTTTGAATTCATTTTTAATATGTCTTTACCATTAAAAAAAAATAAACATATTTAATATTCATTTTTATTATGTCTTTACGATAAAAAAAAAAGTAAACATGTTTAAATTTCTATTAGTTCTATGCTAGTTTTTTTAAAAAAATAATAACATTTTTATAGTTTTAATGTGTTGGAGGCTAAAAAAATTTTGCCCAGCCCTAACGGGCTGGACTTTGAAAATTTACCGTCAACTGCACGGTCAATTTCGAATTTTTTTTTACGTTTTGATTTTTTTTTTACTAATATGTTTGAACCCCGAAATATCTGGGGTCCTGGTTCCGCTACTGGTTGGATCCAAGTTTGATAGCATTGATAAGAACTACCTGTCAACACAAAGGAAGACGAGATGAGGCAAACTCTAAAATGAGACCATTAGATATAAATTGCTGCGTCACCCCACATGGCATACTTATATATACCACTAAATACTACACATATATTAATGCATATATGATCTAATTTTTAAGAGTTAAGGTGCAAAAATACCCCTAACGTTTTTTGTCAGGAGCAATTTTACCCCTAACGTCTAAAATGGTTCAGTTTTACCCCTAATATTTGTAGCCAAGAGCAATTTTACCCCTAACGTTGGTAATTTGGGTCAATTTCAGACACTATTATAAAACACATATATTTTTGTTCTTTATTTTGCACCAATTACATATCCATTCGTATTTAAAAAAAGGATTTCATGTTTTTTTGTAATTTAATAATAAAATTGGAAATTAATATTTATAAATTCGGTGAATTTTTTGATTTTTTTGATTTTTTTGTCTAATTCGTACAAAAGACGGTATATTTTTTTATTTTTTTTATTTTTTCACATCCCAACATATGTTTGTGATTTGTTACTTATAAAATGACGTACGTGTGAAGTGTAGATGATAAGATTCATGACCGAGAAGACAGTTTGATGAATTATTTCTCAAATTGATCCAATTTATCAACGTTAGGGGTAAAATTGCTCTTAGCTTCCAACGTTATGGGTAAAATTGCACCATTTTAGACGTTATGGGTAAAATTGCTCCTGACCCAAAACGTTAGGGGTATTTTTGCACCTTAACCCATAAAAAAAATACAAAACTAAAAATTTGTCCGGTTTGTAAAAATAATTTTCTTTGTTTTTTAAACGGGTTTTGTACTTTACGAAATTTGATGTTAAAGGATTTGTGAGTAATTTTTTAGTTAAACAATAGTTGTTGTTTAGTTAATTTATAAAGTTAGACTTTATATTTTGTATAATTTGTAAAGTCGGTCTTTTTAATTGGTCCAAATCGCTTCCTTTTAAAGGTAAATAGTTACAACAATAATTTTTGACGGAATAACTGAGTTTGTAAACTGCACAAAGCACGGAATCTCTGTTTATAAACTTTTAAACAATTAATTTTTAGTATAACAGGTGTATTAAGATATCTTATATTGTATAATTATAAAACAAATATTGGGTTAATTTTAAATAAATGTAATGTGGTTTCACATTTTTACAGATTAGTATATGTGGTTTCATATTTTTACATATTAGTATATGTGGTTTGCAAAAAAAAAAAAAAAAAATTTGTATTGATTTTGTCAAATTTGGTCGATAATGACCTCGAAATGAAAATTTTCAAGAATTAAAGTCATTTAGTATCATATTTACTATGAAACCAAATTTTTTATTTTTTTAAATCATCATTTTTTGGAGTTTTCTCTCTAAATATTAATTTTCTTTCTCATAAAAAACAAAACCTAAATAACATCAAATATGAAAATTTGAAGAATTAAAGTTGTTTAAAATATCATTTAATTCTTGAATTTTTTTATTTAGTGATCGTTATCGACCAAATTTGGCAAAATCAACAAAAAAAAATGAAACTTTTGCAAACCATATGGTCCGTTTGTAATAAAAAAAACTACAGATACCAATCTGCAAAAATATAAAACCAGGTGGCATTTGTTTGAAATTAGCCTAAAATCTTATAATATATTTTTCAGATCTAATTTCTATAAAGAAGACCAATTTAATTTTTTAATCTATAAAGTGTTGGAAGCATAAAGGAACATAAAGTACATTTCAGTCAAAATCTCTAGATTAAGAAAGGGTTAATACATATACTTGTCTTTATATTTATCCATTTTAGCACATATAGCCCTATATTAAATAAACACATAAATATATCCTTGTATTTTTCCAATAACACCAAAAATGTCCTAATTTAACAGACTTAATAACACCGTTAGTCTAGTCATCACACTGTTTACATAACACCAATTACCACATTCCATGTCACTAGTCTTGTAAGAAAAAGTCAAAAAATTTGTCTAAATATTTATTATTATTATTTGTTATAGAAAATAACAAGAAAGCGGCTTTGTTTCTCCATTTCCCCAGCACATCCTTCATTTGTCCCATAGTATCTGCAAAAGTTGAATTCATAAACTTATTTTCCCTCAATGGAGAAAAGCAAAATTCAATTCAAATGAACATAATTAGGATGGGATAAGAGCAAAATTCAATTCAATTCATAACAGTGGCAGCAGCTCCTGAGATGGGAGTGGACTTGAAGAAGGAGGAGCCATGGAAACGTCACCCCAATTCTTAGAGGGAGGAGCAACGTCGTCGGGATCGAGCTTCGTGTAAGGAGCATAATACGTAGTATGAGGACTGTTGTCTTGGATTTTGTGGGAGTTTGTAGAAATTGGTTTCGTTTCCTCGACCATCGGCTGACTGACTTTGTGTTGGAAAAATTGAATAAAATTATATATTAATTTATATACCAACAAACGCATCCTTTTATGAATAGTCGTGTTCGTACGTAAACAGTCGTGTCTGTCAGTGTACAGTCGTGTTCGTTCGTGAAAAGACATATCCTTTCGAGTTCTATTTATATAGAATGGATTGTCAAATTCATAGTTAGTTGGAAATGATGAAAAAAAAAACTATTGTTGAAGTTTTTCAAAATACTGTTTGTCTGTTCACATTGTTCTTGTTTTCCTACTCCGGTGATAACTAGGCTACACACGGTTTGAGTTCGCTTGCGTAATCTATTGTATCCTGGGAGACGATCGTCAATAGCAACGACATCGTCTTAAGGAAACTGCTAATACAGGATTTGTCTATCTCTTTCCTTTTAATTTCCAGTTTTACTGTTTATATATTTTTCTGTGTTCGTTTTGTTTTTTTGGTTAATCACATCCAACATTTTTTAAGACAGACGTAATCGTTTGTCTAACATTCTTAAGACAGAATTACGTTTGTATAACACTTTGTTCCATGAGTTTCTCTGTTTGATCTGAGATTGATTTGTGGCATTTATGCATCACCCATTTCCTAACGGTCCCAAGTTTCTTGATTTGGTGATGAAGAACATACTAGGGATTTAGATGTCTCTAATGGGTTATGGGATTTTAATATACCGATGTCGATCGATTTTAATACACAAACTCATCATCTCCAGTTCCCTTTCTACAGATCCGAAATTGTCGATTTCAATACACAAACTCATCATCTCCAGTTCCCCTTCTACAGGTCCGAAATTGTCAAGGCAGCAGAGCAACATCATCTGAGCGGAGAGGATGAAAAGATGGGCAAGTGAAATGGCCGTGGATGATGAAGAAGGTGTTGAGGCTAAAGTTGTTGAGGAGGCTTACGTGTTACACCGTTATGTCAAATAAGTTTAATCTGTTAGATTAGGGTATTTTTGGTGTTATTGGAAAAATATAAGGATATATTTATGTGTTTATTTAATACAGGGGTATATGTGCCAAAACAGACAAATATGTGTATTAACCCGATTAGTGTATTAACCCGATTAAGAAAATATTAACTTCCTTCAAAAAAAAAAAAAAAAAAAATTAACTAACCCACGTGATAATTTTCATAATTAAATACACAAAAATTAATCAATTAATTAATATTTTGCATAAAAGGGTGAAAGAACACAAGTATATTTCAGTCAAAATCTATAGATTTCATGGATTAATTCTCTCAATATTAACTAACCCACATGATATTTTTCATAATTAAATACAAAAAAATTAATTAATTAATGGGTAAAATAAAATAAAATAAAACTCTTATGCTTTCACGTTTTATCATACAGATATCTGAGGATTTTTTTTTTTGTCTAAACGATGAA
The DNA here is from genome assembly GCF_963576675.1 of Euphorbia lathyris. Taxonomy (NCBI): domain Eukaryota; kingdom Viridiplantae; phylum Streptophyta; class Magnoliopsida; order Malpighiales; family Euphorbiaceae; genus Euphorbia; species Euphorbia lathyris. Next base: position 79,754,521 of record NC_088916.1, read on the forward strand.
TGAAGTTTTCAGATAATCTTTTAGTTTGACACTATAAAAATAACCATTAACGACTTCAAAATTAGTACCATATTTACTATGAAACCAAATTTTTTATTTTCTAAAATCAATTTTTTCGGAGTTTTCATTCACTTTCTTTCTCCTTACCACACCTAAATGGCCTCAAATTTTAAAAGTTGAAGAATTAAAGTTGTTTAGAATATCATCAATCTTTGATTTTTTTTTTTTAATTTTGAGGTCCTTGTTTTTAGCAAAGCGAAAAACCTCAATCATCTCTTGGTCGTAAAGAAAAACCTGTTTGGAAAAAAAAAAAACTTAAAGTTGAAGAATCCTGGAGCAGAGATGCAATCCTCGAAGGTATTAGAAAGTAGCAGACGTTGAAAGGAACCGGTACATTTAGTAAAAAAAATAGGTTTTTAATTTAATTTTTTTAACTGTGTAACATATTTAATTTTACCATGTCATTTTATCTAGGTGGAAATTAGAAATTATTTATGTGCCACGTGTAAATTTTGTATTGGTGATTGTTGTCACATCATTGATAGATTTTAACACTGTTAACTTCTCATCTAATGTGGATTGGATTTTATCTAATTGAATAGGTCAGGGGCTAAATGTGACAAAATAATAAGTCAGAAGTCAAGTGCACAAATTTTGGATAGATGAGGGGTCAAAAAGTGCTTTAAGCCACCGAGTTTATAGAATTAACCTTCTTCCTCCTCCTCCATGTGTTGCTCAAATCTTATTATTATTATTAGGATAAATAATTATAACGGCTTTGTGTTTTTACTTAACTCACAATCGATCATGTTATTATAAGGTCCTTAGGTTTTACCTTAATCAATTCTTTAGTCCCTTTATTTATTTTTATATATAAAAGTACAAAATTATCCCTAATAAAATAATTTATTTTCTAGTTTTCAAATTTAATGAAAATAGTTTTAATGAAGTTTGTGTCGTATATACACCGAAATTCTTGTACTTATGAATATTAATTATAAAAAAAATATTTCTTGATCTCTTAAAAAATCACTTTTATAATTTTATATTATTTTACTCCAATTTTAATAATTTTACAATATTTATCATTCATTTTTATGACTAAATTCTACAATACTAAATTAAAAAATTATAATTATAAAAAAATTAATAAAACAATTAACTTTTTTTTTTTTTAGGAACAGGAAAGGAAAAGACAAAAAACCCAGAAAACCTAGCCTGGGATTAGCCTAGGGAAGCTAACCCCCACCACATCTTCCAAAAGAAAAGAGTGAAGATAATAAGGAGGATAAGAAAATGTAGTGACGTCCATCATCCTCTCATGCCCAGCAGTCACCAAACGATCCGCTACCCGGTTCTGCTCTCTGAAGATATGGCTGAACTTTATGAAATCAAATGAAGAGCAAAACCTTCTGATACCTTTGATAAGATTATGGCTATTTAAACAAATAGCATTTTTTTTCGGAAATCATTTTGTTAGCCTCAAGGTTATCAGATTCAACAATCAAATTCTTCAAACCCAGACTCATGGTAAGTTTAATGCCAGAAAAGATCCCCCAAAGCTCAGCCGAAAAAGGCGAACCCAAACCCAGATTCTGAGTAAACCCAGAAACCCAAGCACCCCCATCATCTCTTAGAACACCTCCTGCCGATATCTTACCGTCCTTCAGACAAGATCCATCAGTATTTAATTTCACCACTCCTTCCCTAGACCTGCACCAACCAAGGAGGTGAACAGTCTTCTTCTGGGTTGACCTCGCAAGAGAATCTCCTTTGAAGCTATCAGTAATGTTGAACATTTTTTCCGAGAAGAACTCTATTAAATTGGGAATAGAAACAGTTAAGGGGGATTGGATTTGGTCTAAATTTGACTCCTTTTTTAGTCTGGATACGCTCCTAAGGATTAGAGGGATGAAGATAAGTAACAGGGAGGAAGATAGGGATAGTCATTATTGGGCATTGACAAACAATGGGACGTATACCTGCAAATCCGCCTTTGAGGCTTTCAACCAAGATGGTACGGGTCCTCACTCTGAAGTTTGGAAAATCATTTGGGCTTTAAAAATTCCTTACCGCATTAGGAGCTTTCTGTGGCTTGGTGTTAAGGACAGGTTGCTCACTAACTCGGAGAGAAATAGACGTCATCTGGTGGATTCCGGCGCTTGCAGCAGATGCAGAGGGCATGTGGAAACTATTTGCCATGCTCTTAGGGACTGTACTAGAAGTAAAGAGGCGTGGAGAAAAGTTCTCCCTCACCACCTGCTTTCTACTTTCTTGGCTCACTCTGATCATGACTGGTTTATAGATGGAGTTAGTGGAAAGTTGTTGACTAACCTTGAGCATAGTGATATTTTCTTTGCTATTGTTTGTCACCAGATTTGGAAGTGGAGAAATGAGGAAATAGCGATCTTCCAATTGCGGATGTTACTAGGCGGCGGGGATCTACACACCTCTAATAAAGATTTGTCTCCAATCCAGATGTCATTCCAGAAGCTGATGGATTTCCCATTCCCTACCTCCCAACCTATCCCAGAGCAAAACTCTGAAAACACAGAACTGAGGCCTTTCCAAAGAAAATAACAATTGACAACTCTTTCCTTAGGGCCTCCAAAAATCTTATATTTTCTATATTTACCACAAAGGAGACGAACCCAAAGAGAAGAGGGGAGTTGCCACATTCTCCACATAAGCTTCATTAATAAAACTTTGTTATTATCTTTAGCTTGTCTGATCCCCAGGCCTCCCATGCTTTTAGGTTGGCAAACCTCCTTCCAAGGAACAAGGTGGATCTTTTTCCCCTCCGCCGAGTTCCCCCAAAGGAAACGCCAATTGATCTTATCAAGATCCTTGAGAACAGGCTCCGACAATCTACAAGCTTGCATAATATGATTAGGAGCTGCTGTCACGTCCGTGTCTAAATTTCTATTGGGTATGTGATTTTTATTTGATGTTATAGAAAAAATTTGGGGTTAATTTGATGGGTTTATGTGTAAATTAAAAGTTTAGAGTAATTTGTAAAAGATTATATAAAGATGGAGGACCAAACTGGATATTCGCTAATATAGATATATATATAAGCGAAGAGGCGGGGGAGAGATAGGATCATTATCTGATTTTGTTTCTTTTCTTTTCTCTTTCTTCTTCTTTCCGTTTCTTCGTCATTTTTATCGTTCCTGAACCGTTTCTCCACCGTTTCTTTGATTTATGGAGATTCGACCGTCCGAATCACTCGAAATTGAAACTATAGTATCCTTATACATAGTTCTAAGTCCTAGCCGAAGAACTTTTGAGTTTCGGCAGTGTTTGGAGGGAAATGTCTTAGACAGAATTTAGAGGATAATCGATCGGGTGTATTTTCTTCAATTAGTAGCCAAGGTAAGTAACTATCAACTATATTTTGAGTTTTATGTATATAGATATATATATATATAATCAAAGAAGTTTCAGAAATTGATATTTTAGGGTTATGCAGGAATTTTATAAAATTGGGGTTTTTCATGATTTTGCTTTTTATTGTGAAATTACGGTTCAAATGAAGCTATTGATTATGCTTCTATGTGAATTTCAGATTTTACTTGATTATGTTGATTTAAGGCTTAATTTGGTTGATTTACATATATACATATATGTTTTTAGTTTCAATATATATCTATATTGAACAAAATGAATTTGATGATTTCTTACTAATTGTTTTTGGATTGAGAAATCCGTTGCGGTTATTGTTGTTATTATTTTGGATTGAAGTCCAACTATGATTTTTATGATACAAAAGGGCTAATTGAAGCCAAATGATTTATGGTTATGAAATAGTTTGGAATTTGATTGTGAAAGGAAATTTGAGCACATCACGATTTTATGATTTTATATCCATCGAGAGTTATCCGGATCGGTGGTTTTATATTTGAAGACCATGTTCAGTGAGGGACATGGCCTGTGTACACAGTCTAAAGACCTATTGGGTATGGCAGCGAAGTGTTGGGTAAGACCATATGGGATAGGCAATGTTAAGAGACGTCTCGACTATATATGTGGTTATGGATTGATACTTAAGGGGAGAAACTCGAGGATGGATACAATGTTTTAAGTTCATTTGGATTATGTTTTCGGTTATGATTGATTTTGATATAAGGTTTTACGTTTGATTGAATACGAGTTGGTTTGATAAAACACTTATTTGATTACAAGTTGGTTTGATAAAACATTTATTTGATTATGAATTGGTTTGATAAAACGTTTATTTATTTTGATTCGTTTTGACAAGATAAAGGTTTTGATTAAATCCCTTTATAAATGTATATATGTAGCTATGTTAAGTAAAGTTGGTTTTTATAGCTGATAGTTTTTTACTGAGATTTTTGTCTCACGTTTTTAAATGTTTTAATGTTTTTAGGTGAGAAAGTACATGAGATAGAGAATGTAACCGACTGATTAGGCGAGGTTTGGAAGTTGTTGCTTATTGTTAGAATTATGGTTAGAACTTTGGTATTGCAATTGTAATATAATGATATTTGGTTAAATTGGAGACTCCTAAGTATTGATTATGATCTTTCTATTTCACGCCCGATGCCGATTGAGGTCGTTTAGGATCGGGTGTGACAGCCGCACAATTGACAGATTGAATCAAAGTAAGACGGCCAGCAAGAGAAAGAGTATTAGCTTTCCAAATGGCGCAATTCCCACTAGTTTTTTCAATAGTCTCTTTGAAGGAAGCTTTAGAGACTCGATCGCTATGGAGAGGGACCCCCAGATACTTACCCAAAGAATTAGTCAAAGGAATACCAGATATATCACTTAACCTTTTGCAAACACTCTTGCTCATGTTTTTAGAACACAACATCCTGGATTTTTGGATATTGAGCTTTTGGCCAGAAGCAGCACAGAAACAGTTAAGGATGTCCATAACCACACCGATTTGCTCCTCATTCCCTTCCACAAAGATCATAACATCATCTGCGAAGAACAGATGGGTAATCGAAGGGCAGAACCTGTTGATGGACACAGGGTGGAAGGTTCCATTACCCACAGCCTCTTGGATCAGGTGAGACAACCTTTCCATATCAATAACAAATAAGAAAGGGCTCATAGGGTCCCCTTGACGTATGCCCCGGGAAGGAGTAAACTCCTCCGACATATCTCCATTGATCAGAACCTGAAAAACAGGAGAAGAAATGCAAACCTCGATCAAACTCCTCCAGTTATCCGGGATGTCAGCTCTCTTCAGACTATCCAGAAGAAAATTCCAGTTTAAACGGTCATAAGCTTTCTCCAAATCCAGCTTAAGAGCCACAATACCTTTCCTACCTTTCTTAATTTTCATGGAGTGAACCATCTCCTGAGTAATAACGACATTATCCATCATTTGTCTTCCAGGAACAAAACTGCCTTGATTCTGGCTGATAATACCAGGAAGAATGCCCCGTATCCTATTAGCCACAATTTTTGTAATAGCTTTGTACAACACATTACACAGACTAATAGGCCTCATTTATAAAAAGGAGGAAGGTTTTTCAACTTTCGGAATCAAGACCAGAAGAGTTTTATTCACAAGCCTAATATCTTCAGTTCCACTAAAAACTCCTTTAATAAAACTATAAATACCTTCCTTCACGGTATCCCAATGTTTGTGGTAAAAACAGGCAGGAATACCATCAATCCCATGAGCTTTGGTGGCACCAATACTAGAGAAGGCCAGATCAATCTCTTTCTGGTCAATAGGATGGAACGCAACCCGAATCGTTTCCTCTTCCAAACTAGGGAACGTAGTCCTAGAAAGAGCTTTATCCAGATCCACACTTTCTTCTTTGAATAAGTCTTTATAAAAATTAAGGGCCAAGCAACGAATGTCCTCATCCTCATAGACCCAGACTCCATTTGAATCTTTGATAGCATCAATCTGGTTCCTCTGCCTTCTAATAATAGTAGAAAGGTGGAAAAACCTGGTATTGCGATCTCCATCTTTAATCCAAGCCTTCCTTGATTTTTGAAACCAAAGAAACTCTTCCTGCCTCAATACAGCTTCTAATTCCTTCTGGAGAGATCTTAGAAGACAATTCAAACTATGATCAAATCTAATCTCCAAATTGCGTTGAATGCCTTCGATTCTGCTCAAAAGTTTATTCTTCCTTCTAATAATATGGCCAAAGATATTTCTATTCCAAACCACCACACTCCTCTTAAACCCATCAGCAGCAAGGAGAATATTGGAGTGGGGCTGCCAATTATCCTGAACAAAGTTATTAAACTCAGGGTGAGATTCCCAGGCCACCTGGTACCTAAAAGGTCTATCCCCTCTAGGCCGACAGCTTTTAACAAATTTAAACAAAATAGGACAGTGATCAGAATGACGGAAAGGAAGATTAATCGCTTTCACTTCAGGAAATCTACAGATAGCCGCAGTATTCGCATAAACTTTGTCTAAACGAACAAAGACATTATTTCACTTCCAAGTAAATTTATGACCAGCAGCTCCCAGATCTGAAAGCCCACATAAATCCATATTCTGTTTATGGTTTAGACACCTATTAACATAGTGGTTCCCACTCCCTCTTTGATCGCTCATAAGGGTAATATCATTAAAATCCCCTGCCACCAACCAAGCATCCAAAATACTTGTACTCATAGTATACAGAACCTCCCACAACCTTTTACGATTGGCCATGATAGGATCAACATAAACAAAGGTTATAAAGAAAGGTTTATTACTAGGATAACAAACTTTACTGTGAATAAATTGCTTATCCATACTGACAATGTTAATCTGAACTCGATCAGGCTTCCAGAAGAGCCAGATCCCCCCAGCCCGGCCAGTAGCCTCCGATCTGATACAATTCCAATTCCTAAACTTACTAGCCACCTCATCTGCTTTACTACCACTGATTTTGGTTTCCAGTAAAGCAAAACAAGAAGGGTTAAATTGTTTAACTAAATCTTTAACATGGATACGGGTAGCCTTTCTAGCCGCTCCTCTAACATTCTAGATAAAAATATCCATCAAAAAGGCAGACTACTGACCACGGGCCCAACACCCTAAACCATGTACTTATTTGGGGCTCCTGAGAGCCTTGAAGAGGTACCCGCAGGCCCCCTTTTTATCCCATGAATCTAAAGAACTATGGTTGTTTTTCTGAACACCCTTAAGTTTCTTCATACTCATTTTATTAACCCCCATAGTCTTTCTGTTCACATTTTCAACATAGGTATTCGATTTACTAACCTCCTTATGCTTCTTTATCCCCATGGGGGCAAGATTTTGGGTGCTCCCCTTGTCAACAACTTTGGACTCGAACAGAGGGTTAACTGCCTCCACCTTCTCAACCATCGGTTCAGCAGATTCTAACCCAGGCATGCTCAGATCCAAATGCTCGTTTGAATTGTCAGATTCATGAGAAACCTCCAAAGATAGAACTCCAAATCTAGATCCTAAGGCGGGAGCCGCTTCATTGCCAGATCCATCAGTCTTTTTAGGGGGATGGTTTTGAACAACGTATGCACGAGTCCTTCGTCTCCCTGACCTCTTAGCCATCATCCAGGGGCCAAAGTTTCTCCCTTCACCTTTAAGACCCTCATCTCTCTCTTTCTCGACCATCACAACCTCTTCGATCCGCTTCTCCCTTTTATGACACCCTTCATAAGTATGTCCAAACATACCACATTCATAACAAATGGTATGGATACCTTCATACTCAATAAAGTAAACCGAATTCTAAACACAGAATTTAGACAAGAGAGGCTTAGCTAGATCAATATCAATACAAACTCTAGCAAACTTGCCTCTAACCGCCCCAATGGTGGTTTTATCCACATGGTGAACTTTACCAACTAGTCCACCAATCTTATTAAGAAAGCTTTCATTATAGTATTCAATAGGTAACCCTGTGAATCTCACCCAAGTAAGAATCCTATTGACTGAACAGTCATGAGGATTAAAGTTAGGGACCCAGTGCCTTAATGCCAGAACATGATTAGAAATAATATAAGGACCACCATTGACAACGGCATTAAAATCCTCCGCCCTAGTAAATTTGATAACATAATAGTCATTCTCTAAGTCAGTAATGGTGACTTTCCCTTTTTTTGCCCACTGTGCTTGGATCCTCTGAGCAAAATAATTGAAACTAATTCTTTTACCAAGCACCGTCACTATTAAAGCGAGCCTCCATTTAGACCTGAGGGCATGTTTATCCGCTGAGGATAGCCGAATCACAGGACATAACGGATCATCCTGTTCTCCATCCTCCTTATCAGAGTCAGAATAGTCCTCCTCAAAATCATCCTCAATGATCTCTGTTGAAACACCTTTCCACATAATTTTGATTTGACAAAATTGTTTAAGTGTAATTAAAAAATATTCTAAACACACTAAGTTTAAAAGCTTTGATTTATTCTACTAATGTGTTTGTTCAATGTTGAGTTAAATTGTTTATAAGACACAAAGATTAAAAGGCCCAAAGCCCAATACGGAAGTCAAAGCCCAAGTCAAACAGTTTAAGGCAACTCGGCCCGCGTATGTCAAAACGCTGTCGTTATGTACAAAACGCAGCTCAGCAGGAGAAGGATCTAGAAGACCTTCGTTGAACAACTTCGGGAAGAAGCTGCTGAGTTGATTCGACAAAGAGTACAAGACAGCAGCTGAGCAAGAACAACTTCCAGACAAAGTGTTTCCACTTTAGGTAAAGTTCAGAAGACACAGAATGCTGTCTAGTTGACCTTACCATAAATGGAGAGACAATTCTGCCGAGCTGACCAAAAGCTGATAGAGGACAGAAGATACTCAAATCTGATTGGCCGAGAGCTCTGAGCAAGACTGGGTGACAACGACAGGAAGCCGTTTCCCTCCAACGGTTATTTCGAAATTCGAAATGACCGATGCCTCAGACGTCTCTATAAATAGAGCCTTTCAGTTGCTTCATTCGACACAGAACTTGATCAAGCCATTACGCTGACCAAAATTCTACTCAAAGTTCTGCAAGAAAAAGCAAAGCAATCTTACACTAAATTTCATATCTTTTGTGTAAAAGTCTAGAGTGATTATTCAATCATCTAAGGTGTCTTAGCAATCGTTGTTTAGGACAAACACTTATCATTTCTAGAGATTAGAAAGGAGAGGTTGAGTACTCGGTTATATTACTCAGCGAGAGATTAGGATTGAGTAGAGGTATAGAGGAAGGTACTCTTGTTATACTCAGTTTCTAAGATTGTAAAAGGTTTGATGCTCTACCGTTAAAGAGCTCAGTAGAGAATTCGAAATCTCGGAACGTGTTCCGGGGACAGGATGTAGGCTTGGAGGCCGAACCTGGATAAATCTGCTGAGTAATATCCTTCTAACCTTAAACTCCTTAATATATATATATATTGCTTGCTTAATCAAAACTGACCAAGTAAAGAGGTCAAGCTGAGTTGTGTGTATTGAGTGTCTGAGTTCAGGAATAGACTCAAAGTGCTATCTCCTGACTCAACGAAAGAAGCTGACTTAGTCACCAGTTGACTAAGCTAGTGTCTTATTTACTCAGTGCGCTGTGTAATCCTTTTTCAAAGAAAAAGAAGTCAGCCTTAACATATTAAAATTTTAAATAGTTCCTATCCCCCCCTTGGAACTAACTTGTTACGTTATAAGGGACCAACAAGTGGTATCAGAGCCTAAAAGCTCACTGTTAAAGGTTTAACTACCTTGAGCTGATCCCCACTATGGCTGAAAACAGCACTTGGTTTCTCCCAGGAAACCAGACAACTCAGATCTTACCTGAGGGGCTGTCCATTACTCGGCCTCCCCTATTCTTCGGGTCTAACTATACCTTCTGGAAGAATAGGATGAAAAACTTTATTCAGACAACAAACATGAGTGCATGGCTTTCAATAGTCCAAGGCCCGTTTGTTCCTGTTGAAGTTGTGGCTGGCCAAACAGTTGTCAAAGCTGAGGCCAAATGGACAGAGGATGATCTCAAGAAGCTACAAAATCACGCTTCGGCTATAAATATGCTTCACTGTGCGCTTGATGCTGCAGAATATAATAAGATATCAGGTTGTGAGTCGGCGCAAGAGATCTGGAAGAAGCTGGAAGTCACCTACGAAGGAACCAACAAAGTGAAGGAGTCCAAGGTGAACCAGCAGATGAGATTATACGAGCTGTTCGAAATGAACGATGATGAAGGTATATCCGACATGAATGCAAGGTTTACAAACATCATCAACGAGCTCAAGAGACTTGGTAAGATCTTCACCGAGGAAGAACAAGTTAAGAAGATTATTAGGAGTCTTCCTAAAAACTGGCAAGCAAAGAAGACAGCTGTTGAGGAAGCTCAAAACTTAACCACCTATAAATATGATGAACTCATCAGCTCACTGCTGACCCATGAGATCTCGATGAAGAATTTCGAGGTGAAGGAAAAGTCTGAAGACAAGAAGCAAAAATATCTTGTCATGAAAGCTGACTCCACTGATGGGAGCTCAACAGATGATGAGGAGATGGCTATGTTCACCAGGAAGATGAAAAGGCTATTAAAAAAAGAATGACAAATATTCTAAGAAGACTTACAGAAAGTTTGATAAGTATAAAGCTGAGTCCAGAGACAGCAAATACAAGAAGGACAACTCAAAGCCCATTACATGCTTTGAATGTCATCAAACTGGCCATATTAAGTCAAGCTGTCCCACGCTGAGGAAAGAAAAAAAGAACGGAAAAAAGGCAATGGTGGCAACATGGAGCAACAGTGATGAGTCTTTATCATCAGAAGCTGATGCCACTGAGTCAGCAAAGATCTGTTTTATGGCTGACGAACTTGCTGAGCCATGCATTTCTGAGCATGCTGACCCCTCCATTGCATCTGACGATGAGGAGCAATCAAATGAGGTAATATCACTTCCCCAGCTCAAAAACGAAATGGGTAATGCCCTGAGTGACCTCTATACACTTGTCAAAAAGTGTAATAAGAAAATTAGAGCACTCAGCAGGAGCTGTGACGAGGTTGAAGAGGTCAAGCTAAGTGACCTCAGATTCCTTCTTCAAGACAACTCAACTTTGCATGAAAACATGGAGATCATACATAAGTCTGTCTCTGAAGTCCAATCAGATTCAAAGAAACTGAGAAAGGACGTCACAAATATCCAGAACCAACTAAAGATTCAAAACAAAAGAAATATTCCTCTGAATGCTCAGTACCGAAGTACTGGTCAGCAGAGATGGAATCCCCAGCGGAATGTCCAGTGTGACTTCTGTGGGAAGAAAGGACACACCACAAAGGTGTGCTGGCACGCTCAGCACTGGGGTGCTGACCAGTCAGTGAAAAATCCTAAACGGAAAGTCAGCTGTGACTTCTGTGGAAAGAATGGCCATACCATCCAAGTATGCCGCCATAAAATAAAATATGATGCTTTACCTGTTGAACCTAACAAGCAAGGACCCAAAAAGAATTGGGTACCTAAAAGTAACTAGTTACAATGCAGGTAAGCCTGAGGTGTGCTGAGAAGTCAAAGATGTGGTATATTGACAGCGCATGCTCTAGGCACATGACTGGTGATGAAACTCAGTTCATCACGTTTGAGCGTAAACGAGGAGGAAGCGTAAGTTTTGGAGACAACAAAAATGGTAAGATAGTAGGGTCAGGAACCATCGGAGGTAATCCTACTATTGAGTCAGTCTCCCTAGTCAGCGGACTCAAATATAACTGTCAGCGTAGCTCAGCTATGTGACAATGGGAGAAAAGTTATATTTGATGCTACTAGATGTAAAATATATGAGGGAAAAACAAATGAGTTAATTTTAACTTCCCCTCGGATTGATAATGTCTTTATGCTAGACTTAAAGAAAAAGTTTTCAAAAACTGTATGCTTAGTTTCAAAGGAAGAAAATTTCTGGCTATGGCACAGGAGACTTGGTCATGTAAGCATGGACCTCCTGGGCAAATTAGCAAGAAAGCAATTGGTTGAGGGACTGTCTGAACTTAAATTTGAAAAAGATCAATTATGCCACGCTTGCCAAGCTGGAAAACAAACCAAACAATCTTTCATAGCAAAAACATTGTCTCAACTAAGCGTCCGTTAGAATTACTACACTTGGATCTCTTCGGTCCAGTCCAGCTGCTGAGTCTGGGTGGAAGAAGATTTTCCTTGGTCATTGTAGATGACTTCTCTCGGTACACTTGGGTCATCTTGCTGAGTAGCAAGGATGAGACCTTTGAGACATTTTCAAATTTGGTTAGAAAACTTGAAAATGATAAAGACCTAAAACTGGCTCACATCCGAAGTGATAATGGTGGAGAATTCAAAAACCAACAGTTTGTTGAATTCTGTGAAGCCAGCGGCATTGACCATAACTTTTCTGCTCCTAGAATGCCTCAACAAAATGGGGTTGTTGAAAGGAAAAACAGAACACTGGTTAAAATAGTCAGGACAATGCTGAGTGAGCATAGGCTTCCAAAGTATTTTTGGGGAGAGGCTGTTAACACAGCGTGCTATATTCTTAATAGGGCTCTTGTTAGACCTATACTAAAGAAAACCCTCTATGAACTTTGGAAAGGACGAAAGCCCAACATTGGATACTTTCATGCCTTTGGCTGTAAATGTTTTATTTTAAATACCAAAGATAGGTTAGCTAAGTTTGACTCAAAAGCTGATGAAGCTATCTTTTTAGGCTACTCAACAAACAGCAAAGCATACAGAGTTTTCAATAAACGAACTCAAGTTTTAGAAGAGTCAGTACATGTTGAGTTCGATGAAACTAACCCTGCAGGAAGATATCTGCCGCTGACCGAGGATGATCCACACTCAGCACCCGCTGATCAAGATACAGCCGCCGAGTCATTCCCTCAAGGGCTGACCAAAGGTAAAAGTGAACCAAACATTGTTTTCACTGACCAATCTTCACCTGCAGAGATTGTTGGAACACAGACAGCACAAGACATAAATCTACCAAAAGAGATAAGGATACCAAGAGGACAGTCAGAGAGTGCTATTCTTGATACCGCTGAGAATACCCTGATGACAAGAAACCAACTCAGGAGGTACCTCAGCAATGTAGCCTTCGTCTCAGTTCAGGAACCTAAGAACTTCGCTGATGCTGAGGAAGATGAATTATGGATGAGCGCAATGCAAGAGGAACTTAACCAATTCAGAAGAAACGATGTATGGGAGCTAGTGCCACATCCAAGGAGTCAGAAGACCATTGGAACAAGATGGGTCTTCCGCAACAAGCTAGATGAGCAAGGAAACGTAGTCAGGAACAAAGCAAGGATTGTAGCTCAGGGCTACAGTCAGCAAGAAGGTATTGACTACGGTGAGACCTTTGCCCCAGTGGCAAGGCTAGAGGCTATTAGGATTTTATGCGCTTATGCAAGCTATATGAACTTTAAATTGTTTCAAATGGATGTTAAGAGTGCATTCCTTAATGGAGTTATAAACGAGGAAGTTTATGTTAATCAACCTCCAGGGTTTGAGGATCCTAAATTCCCAAACCACATTTATAAACTCAAAAAGGCTCTATACGGCCTCAAGCAAGCACCACGTGCTTGGTATGAGAGGCTGACCAGTTTCCTACTGACTAGAAACTATGTCAGGGGAAAAGCTGATACAACCTTATTCATTAAGAGAAAGGGTAAAGATACCCTGCTGGCTCAAATATATGTTGATGATATTATTTTCGGTGCTACTAATGAATCAATGTGCAAGGAATTTAGCAAGCAAATGCAGACTGAGTTTGAAATGTCGATGATGGGAGAACTCAACTTCTTCCTTGGACTTCAAATCAAACAATGGAAAAATGGCATCTTCATCAGTCAAGCTAAATATGCCAAGGAGATATTGAAGAAATATGATCTTGAAAATTGCAAGCCAATATCCACTCCTATGGGCACTGACACTGTCCTCTGCGCTGACGAGAATGGTAAGTCGGTAGACAGCAAATTGTATCGAGGTATGATAGGCTCTCTACTTTACTTAACAGCAAGTAGACCGGACATTCAGTTCTCAGTATGCTATTGTGCTAGATATCAATCTAACCCTAAGGAATCTCATTACATAGCTGTAAAAAGAATCCTTAGATATTTGCAAAGCTCAGTGAACGCAGGTTTATGGTATCCCAACACTCATGGCTTTACACTCGTTGGATACACTGACGCTGACTATGGTCGAGACAAGCTAGAACGAAAAAGCACCTCTGGAGGATGTCATTTCTTAGGAAGCTATCTTGTATCCTGGTTCAGCAAGAAGCAGGCGTCAGTAGCCTTGTCTACCACTAAAGCTGAGTACATTGCTGCTGGACACTGTGTTGCTCAAGTCCTATGGATTAAGCAACAGCTTGAAGATTATGGTGTTCAAACAAAGACAATTAAGGTCAAATGCGACAACAAAAGTGCAATTGATCTATCAAAGAACCCAATTCAACACAGCAGGATGAAGCATGTCAGCATAAGACATCACTTCATTAGAGACCATGTACTCAAGGGTGAGATAAAGCTGACCTACGTCCCAACGGATGAGCAGCTTACGGATATCTTCACAAAGCCACTGGCTCGTGAACAGTTCAGCATACTGAGAGAAGCCATTAGTATGTTTAATCCTCTTCAGTAAATTCCAGCTCTTAATATAGACTCATGCTGAGTGAATTAACATGCTGAATGATCTATTGTTTGCTGAGTAAATAAATGCATGCTGAGTGTTTAACGTTAAATGAATGAATGTCATATACTGAGGAAACATTGGCACCAAGTAGTTACCTCAAACTGAGAAATCATCTGTATGTATAAAACTGACCACTCAGAATTTAAAACGCTTAGTATTCTAAACGCTGAGTGTTAAATCCGTTGCATTAAATGCAAAAGCACGCGAATAGCCACCTAGGATGACGTATGCGCCGAATGTGTCATAAAAGCCAAGATCTTTGTCGGTTGACAATCCCAAGACAAAACTGACACATGGATTCGATAAGATCCACTCTTCACCGCTATAAATAATGGGTAAATCCCCATTTTTTATTTTCTTTACACTTACCGAATTCTCTGGCAAAGCACTCTCTCTCTAAAAACTCTCAAAGCTTCCCAATCCTTTTCTGAAATTATGACTAAGGTTTCCGTTAACATCTCCGGTGCCGGTCACCCCAAGACCAGTTCCGATGAACCTTCCAGGCAAGCTACTTCGCCTGAAACTACAAAGGTCACTACGCCGAGCAAAGGCAAAGCTGGCCAAGCCACCTCATCTAAGGGAAAGCCGACCAAGGTCAGAACCTACACCAAAGTTTTCGCAGACGTTAGAGAATGGAAGATAGACTTCTCTAGATGGGTCTCAAAAGCCTTCGTAAAAACTGAGCAACCCTTCTGCGAATGGATATCGAAGAATGGCTGGACCGAGCTGTTCTCCATTAGAGATCACACCTACCCTGACCTAGTAAGGGAGTTCTACCACAACCTCTGAGTTGCCAATGATAACCAGGACTATCTGGTAACTGTGGTAAAGGAAAAGACCATTTTTATAAACCCTACCTATCTTGCTAACTTACTGAAGTTAAAGAATGAGGGAACAAAACTGAGGCGGTCTAGGGATCACGAAGGAACTGGGTACAATACCACCTTCTGCAAGCCCGCTGGCCACTCTGGAGAAATCTCCAGCACCTCAATGGGTCAGCACCAAAAGATGGCCCACTATCTGCTGACCTACTACATTTATCCCAAGATCAACTGCACCACCTCAGCAACGAATTTTGAGCAATGCTTCATATGGAATATGCTGACATACAAGCCGATTAACATGCCAGTATTCTTGATCGCTGGTTTCTTAAGGAGCATTGGAACTCTCAGGCTGGGCTCGCTCATCACCAGAATCCTCTTAGATCATCAAATTGATCTATCTGAGGAAACTAAAGTTAAAGGATCTGAGATAACCGCTGCTTCGCTGAGGGCTTTAAAGTTCAATCAGCCAATTAAGAAAGGTAAAAATACTGTTGAGGCTAATGAGGAGTCAACTGTCCCAAAGAAGGGCAAAAGGACAAAGGCTCCAGCTGCCTGAAAGAGAAAAGCTGTTGGGACTCCTTCAAAGAAGGCTGAGCCTCAGGCCAAGAAGCCTAAGTCAGCTACTGAAAAAGGTCAGGAGAGACCTAAGTCAGCTGAGAAGAGAAGTAGGCAAGATGAGCCTGAAATAGAGGAAAGAACAGATGCTGATGAGCAACCTCAAAAGAAGCAGAAGTCTTATACGCTGACCCCTATTGATGCTATCCCCACTGACATCATTGTTCCTGGTGATTCTCACTACACTCAGTGTCAAGGAACTGAAGCTGAGCATCAAGAAGATGATATGGAACTGGATGATCACTTCATCACTCAGGTGGAAGAAGAACTAGATAACGATGATCAGGATGATCAGGAAGCAGAAGAAGAAGCAAGCGGCCAGGATGACGCTGAGGACGCTGAGGAGACGGCTAGTGAAGAAGAAGTTGCTGACCCAACTAATACTGAGCTGGGTACATATAAAGAACAAGAACAAGCTGTCCAGCTTACTGCTGATCAAGAAGAAACTTCTCCCTCTCACTCAGGAGAGTCTATCCAAGCTGACACTCCTCCTCGCAGAAGAAGATTAGTTAAGGCAAATCAGAAGTCTGTCATTGACCTTCCTGTTCAAAAACCAACTGTCCCTGACCTTGTTATCCAGAAGCCAACCAAGGATCCTTCTACACTCAAGCTGAAATTTTTCAGAAAACAAACATCTTCTACTCCATCGGCTTCTCTTGAAAAGCAAGCCTCTGTTTCTTCACCAAAGGAACACGCCGACTTGAATGCTTCCGCTAATTCTACAAGTCAAATGGAGAAAATTCCGTCAATGCTGTTACTACAAGCATTGTGCTGACTCAGGACATTCCTGCTCCAGTCAGCACAGACAGCATTCGGATTACTTCTTCTCCAATCAACACTTCTGCCAATCAATCAGCTCTACCCGAGACTCAAGTGCAGATTGAAAACACACTTCCAGTCACTGACCATGTTATTCCTCTGACTCCTCTTCTAACCGGTCATACTAAGGAAACTAGGCAAGTTAATGAAGGCTCTCTCAGCTACTTGCATGCCACCGAGTCTGGTAAAAGAATCATCGACTCGGTGCAAACATTAATTAAAGACCTTCATCAAACCACTCCACCTGCTGCTGGGTCTTCTACTGTTGAGACAACTCAGCTCTCCCACGTAACTCAACTTCTCAATGAAGTTAAGGGATTCAAGGATTTGCTAAGTGTCATAGTCTCCATTCAAGCACAGCAACCTAAGCAGGATTCCATCACAAAGCTGGCTGAGCTCCAGTTGACAATAGTTCAACATCTCAACACTCTTCAAGGTCAAGTTCAGACCTTGTCAGCTGCGAACACACGATATGCAACTTCTGATGAAGTCAAAATGCTCTTTGCTCAGCTTCACACTGAGCAAATCAAGACCAATGAGCAAATGGTCTCCTATTCTCAATGCTCAGTGGAGCAAATTGGAGAGGCTGTTCGATTGCTGAACTTGAACAAACAAGAGATGGACACTGACGCCATGAAGCAAAATGAGATATTGTCTGTCACCAAACAAACCTTCAACCATGTACGTCACAGCAACATTCAGCGTCAATACTGTTGAAACACCTTTCCACATAATTTTGATTTGACAAAATTGTTTAAGTATAATTGAAATACATATTCTAAACACACTAAGTTTAAATGCTTTGATTTATTCTACTAATGTGTTTGTTCAATGTTGAGTTAAAATTGTTTATAAGACACAAGAATTAAAAGGCCCAAGCCCAATACGGAAGTCAAGGCCCAAGTCAAACAACTCAGTA
This sequence comes from Euphorbia lathyris, assembly GCF_963576675.1. Classification (NCBI taxonomy): domain Eukaryota; kingdom Viridiplantae; phylum Streptophyta; class Magnoliopsida; order Malpighiales; family Euphorbiaceae; genus Euphorbia; species Euphorbia lathyris. The sequence continues at coordinate 79,772,308 of NC_088916.1, forward strand.
CAACTCGGCCCGCGTTTGTTAAAACGCTGTCGCTTTGGACAAAACGCAACTCAGCAAAAGAAGGATCTAGAAGACCTTCGGGAACAACTTCAAGATGAAGCTGCTGAGTAGTCTCGACAAAGCGTACAAGACAGCAGCTGGCTAATGAAAACTTCCAGACAAAGTATTTCTACTTTGGGTAAAGTTCAGACGACACAGTATGCTGTCCAGTTGACTTTACCATAAAAGGAGAGACAGTCTGCTGAGCTGGCCGAGGACAGAAGATACACAAATCTGATTGGCCGAGAGCTCTGAGCAAGTCAGGATGACAACGACAGGAAGTCGTTTCCCTCCAATGGTTATTTCGAAATTCGAAATGACTGATGCCCAGACGTCTCTATAAATAGTGCCATCAGAAGTTTCATTCAACACAGAACTTGATCAAGCCATTACGCTGACCAAATTTCTACACAAGTTCTGCAAGCAAAGAAGCAAAGCAAATCTTACACTATAATTTATACATTTGTGTAAAATTCTAGAGTGATTATTTCAATCGTCTAAAGTGTCTTAGCAAATCATTGTATAGGACAAAACACTTATCATTTCTAGAGATTAGAAAGGAGAGGCTGAGTACTCGGTTATAGTACTCAGCAAGAGATTAGGATTGAGTAGAGGTATAGAGGAAGGTACTCTTGTTATACTCAGTTGCTAAGATTGTAAAAGGTTTGAGGCTCTACCTTTAAAGAGCTCGGTAGAGGATTCGAAATCTCGAAACGTGTTCCGGGGACAGGACATAGGCTTAGAAGAAGCCGAACCTGGATAAATCTGCTGAGTAAAGTATTTCTTACCTTTAACTCCTTATATATATTGCTTGCTTAAAATAACCAAAAACTGACCAAGTAAAGAGGTCAAGTTGAGTTGTGCGCGTTAAACATCTGAGCTCAGGAATAGACTCTAAGTGCTATCTCCTGACTCAAGCTAAGAAACTGACCTAGTCACCAGTTGACTAAGCCAGTATCTTACTATTTACTCAGCGCCGCTGTTGAAACCTTTTTCCTTAGAAAAAGAAGTCTGCCCTAATTGCAAAAAAGTTTAAATAGTTCCTAACCCCCCCTTGGAACTATACTTGCAACCTTACAAGGGACCAACAAGTGGTATCAGAGCTTAAAAGCTCACTGTAAAAGGTCTAACAACCTTGAGCTGATCCCTACCATGGGCGAAAACAGCACTCGGTTTCTCCCTGGAAACCAAACAACTCAGATACTGCCTGAGGGGCTGTCCATTACTAGGCCTCCCCTATTCTTCGGGTCAAACTATACCTTTTGGAAGAATAGGATGAAAAATTTCATTCAGGCTACAAACATGAGTGCCTGGCTATCTATAGTCCAAGGCCCATTTGTGCCTGTCGAAGTTGTGGCTGGCCAAACAGTTGTAAAAGCTGAGGCCAAATGGACAGAGGATGATCTTAAGAAGCTTCAAAATCACGCTTCGGCTATCAATATGCTTCACTGTGCGCTCGATGCTGCAGAATATAATAAAATCTCAGGTTGTGAGTCGGCACAAGAGATCTGGAAAAAGCTGGAAGTCACCTACGAGGGAACCAATAAAGTAAAGGAGTCCAAGGTGAATCAGCAGATGAGACTGTACGAGCTGTTCGAGATGAACAATGATGAGGGCATTTCAGATATGAATGCAAGGTTCACCAACATCATTAATGAGCTCAAGAGACTTGGGAAAATCTTCACTGAGGAAGAACAAGTCAAAAAGATACTCAGGAGTCTTCCTAAAGACTGGCAAGCAAAGAAGACAGCGGTTGAGGAAGCTCAGGATTTAACCACCTACAAATATGACGAACTCATCGGCTCATTGCTGACCCATGAGATATCCATGAAAAACTTTGAGGTGAAGGAAAAATCTGAAGACAAGAAGCAGAAATCCCTTGTCATGAAAGCTGACTCCACTGACAGGAGCTCAACTGGTGATGAGGAGATGGCTATGTTCACAAGGAAGATGAAAAGGCTATTCAGGAAAAATGACAAATACTCTAAAAAGCCTTACAGAAAGTTTGATAAGTATGAAGCTGACTCAAGCGACAGCAAATACAAAAAGGACAGCTCAAAGCCCATTACATGCTTTGAGTGCCATCAAACTGGCCATATTAAGTCAAGCTGCCCCACACTGAGGAAAGACAAGAAGAGCGGGAAGAAGGCAATGGTGGCTACTTGGAGCGACAGTGATGAGTCTTCATCTACAGAAACTGAGACCACCGAGTCAGCGAAGATATGCTTCATGGCTGACGAACTTGCTGAGCCATGCGTCTCTGAGCATGCTGACCTATCCGTCGCATCAGATGACGATGAGCAATCAAATGACGTAATTTCTCTTCCCCAGCTCAAAAATGATATAGTTAATGCCCTGAGTGATCTCTACACACTTGTCAAGAAGTGTAATAAGAAAGTTAGAGCACTCAGCAGGCGCTGTGACGAAGTGGAAGAGGTCAAACTGAGTGACCTCAGATTCCTTCTTCAGGATAATTCAACTCTGCATGATAACATGAAGATCATACATGAGTCTATCTCTGAAGTCCAGTCAGTTTCAAAGAAACTGAGAAAGGACGTCACAACTATCCAGAACCAACTAAAGGTTCCAAATAAAAGAAACAGTCCTTTGAGAACTCAGTACCAAGGTACTCAGCAGAGATGGAATCCCTAGCGAAAAGTCCAGTGTGACTTTTGTGGGAAGTTAGGACACACCACTAAGGTGTGCTGGAACGCTCAGCACTGGGGTGCTGACAAGTCAGTGAAACATCCTAAACAGAAGGTCAGCTGTGACTTCTGTGGAAAGAATGGCCATACTGTCCATGCATGTCGCCATAAAATAAAATATGATTCTTTACCTGTTGCACCTAACAAGCAAGGACCCAAAAAGAATTGGGTACCTAAAAGTAACTAGTTACAATGCAGGTAAGCCTGAGATGTGCCGAGAAGTCAAAGATGTGGTATATTGACAGCGCATGCTCAAGGCATATGACGGGTGATGAAACTCAGTTCATCATGTTTGAGCGTAAACGAGGAGGAAGTGTAAGTTTTGGAGACAACAAGAAGGGTAAGATAGTAGGGTCAGGAACCATCGGAGGTAATCCTACTATTGAATCTGTCTCCCTAGTCAGCGGACTCAAATATAACTTACTCAGCGTAGCTCAGCTATGTGACAATGGGAGAAAAGTTATATTTGATGCTACTGGATGTAAAATATACGAGGGTAATACAAATGAGTTAATTTTAACTTCCCCTCGCATAGATAATGTCTTTATGCTAGACTTAGAGAAAAAGTTTTCAAAAACTGTGTGCTTAGTATCAAAGGAAGAGAATTCCTGGCTATGGCACAGGAGACTTGGTCATGTAAGCATGGACCTCCTGGCCAAATTAGCAAGAAAGCAATTGGTTGAGGGACTGCCCGAACTTAAATTTGAAAAAGATCAATTATGCCACGCTTGCCAAGGTGGAAAACAAACCAAACAATCTTTTCACAGCAAAAATATTGTCTCAACTAAGCGTCCGTTAGAATTACTACACTTGGATCTCTTTGGTCCAGTCCAGCCGCTGAGTCTGGGTGGAAGAAGATTTTCCTTGGTCATTGTAGATGACTTCTCTCGGTATACGTGGGTCATCTTGCTGACCAGCAAGGATGAAACCTTTGAGACATTTTCAAATTTGGTTAGAAAAATTGAAAATGAAAAAGACCTAAAATTAGCTCACATCCGTAGTGATAATGGTGGAGAATTCAAAAACCAAAAGTTTTTTGAATTCTGTAAAGCCAGCGACATTGACCACAATTTTTCTGCTTCTAGAACACCTCAGCAAAATGGGGTTGTAGAAAGGAAGAACAGAACTCTGGTTGAAATAGCCAGGACAATGCTGGATGAGCATAGGCTTCCAAAGTATTTTTGGGGAGAGGCTGTTAACACAGCATGCTATATTCTTAATAGGGCTCTAGTTAGACCTATATTAAAGAAAACCCTCTATGAACTTTGGAAAGGACGAAAGCCCAATATTGGATACTTTCGTGCCTTTGGCTGTAGATGTTTTATTTTAAATACCAAAGATAGCTTAGCAAAGTTTGATTCAAAAGCTGATGAGGCTATCTTTTTGGGCTACTCAACAAACAGCAAAGCATACAGAGTTTTTAATAAGCGAACTCAAGTTTTAGAAGAGTCAGTACATGTAGAGTTCGACGAAACTAACCCTGCAGGTAGATACCAGCCGCTGACCGAAGATGATCCACACTCAGTAACCACCGCTGACCAAGAACCAGCTACTGAGTCATTCACTAAAAGGCTGACCAAGAGTAAGAGTGAACCTAAGATTACTTTTACTGACCCATCTACTTCTGCAGAGATTGTTGAAACACAGACAGCACAAGACATGAATCTACCTAAAGAGATAAGGATTCCAAGAGGGCACTCAGAGAGTGCGATCTTTGATTCTGCTGGGAATACCCTGATGACGAGGAATCAACTCAGGAAGTACCTCAGCAATGTTGCTTTCGTCTCAGTTCAAGAACCGAAGAATTTCGCTGAAGCTGAGTAGGATGAATTCTGGATGAACGCAATGCAAGAGGAGCTCGATCAATTCAGAAGAAATGATGTATGGGAGCTAGTGCCTCATCCAAAGAGTCAAAAGACCATTGGAACAAGATGGGTCTTCAGGAACAAGATGGATGAACAAGGGAATGTAGTCAGGAACAAAGCAAGGCTTGTAGCTCATGGCTACAGTCAGCAAGAAGGTATTGACTATGGTGAGACCTTTGCCCAAGTGGCAAGGCTAGAGGCAATTAGAATTCTATGTGCATATGCATCTTACATGAACTTTAAATTATTCCAAATGGATGTCAAAAGTGCATTTCTTAATGGAGTTATAAACGATGAGGTTTATGTTAATCAACCTCCAGGTTTTGAGGACCCTAAGTTCCCAAACCATGTTTACAAACTCAAAAAGGCTCTGTACGGCCTCAAGCAAGCACCACGTGCTTGGTATGAGAGGCTGACCAGTTTCCTGCTGACTAGACATTACGTCAGGGGCAAAGCTGATACAACCTTATTCATTAAGAAAAAGGGTAAAGATACCCTGCTGGCCCAAATTTATGTTGATGATATAATATTTGGTGCAACTAACGAATCAATGTGCAAGGAGTTTAGCAAACAAATGTAGACTGAGTTTGAAATGTCCATGATGGGAGAACTCAACTTCTTCCTCGGTCTTCAAATTAAACAAGGAAAGAATGGCATCTTCATCAGTCAAGCCAAATATGCCAAGGAGATATTAAAGAAATATGATTTGGAAAATTGCAAGCCAATATCCACTCCTATGGGCACTAACACTGTCCTCTGCACTGACGAGAATGGTAAGTCAGTAGACAGCAAATTATACCGAGGTATGATAGGCTCTCTACTTTACTTAACAGCCAGTAGACCGGACATTCAGTTTTCAGTATGCTACTGTGCTAGATATCAATCTAACCCTAAGGAATCTCATTACATTGCTGTAAAAAGAATCCTTAGATATTTGCAAAGCTCAGTGAACGTAGGTTTATGGTATCCAAATACTCATGATTTTACACTCATCGGATACACTGACGCTGACTATGGACGGGATAAGCTGGAACGTAAAAGCACCTCTGGAGGATGTCACTTCTTAGGAAGCTGTCTTGTATCCTGGTTCAGCAAAAAGCAGGCGTCAGTAGCCTTGTCTACCACTGAAGCTGAGTACATTGCTGCTGGTCATTGTGTTGCTCAAGTCCTATGGATTAAGCAACAGCTTGAAGACTATGGTGTTCAAACGAAGACAATTGAAGTCAAATGTGACAACAAAAGTGCAATTGATCTTTCAAAGAACCCAATTCAACACAGCAGAATGAAGCATGTCAGCATCAGACATCACTTCATTAGAGACCATGTACTCAAAGGTGAGATCAAGCTGACCTTTGTCCCAACAGACGAACAGCTTACGGATATCTTCACGAAGCCACTGGCCCGTGAGCAGTTCAGTATACTGAGAGAAGCAATTGGCATGTTTAATCCTCTTCAGTAAATTCCTGTGCTAAATGAATATGAATGTTGAGTGAATTATTATGCTGAATGATTGGTTTTGCTGAGTAACTCATAGAAATTGATTGAACATCAAATACTGAGTAAACTTGCACACTAAGTAAGTTAGTTTAAACTTGAACTTAGAAATCATCCCTTTATGCAATACTGACCACTCAGAATATCAAACGATTAGTATTCTAAACGCTGAGTGTTAGATCCGTTAGAATAAATGCAATAGCACGCGTATAGCCCTAGGATGACGTATACGTCGTATGTGTCATAAATGCCAGGATCTTTGTCGGTTCACAATCCCGAGGCAAAACTGACACATGGATTCGATAAGATCCATTTCTCACCTCTATAAATAATGGGTAATTCCCCATTTTTATTCTTTACGCTTATCGAATACTCTGGCTAAGAAATTCTTTCTCTCTAAAAATCCCTCTAAGCTTTCCCATCCTCAACAATGACTAAGGTTTCCTACAACATCTCCGGTGCTGGCCACTCTAAACCCAGCTCCGATGACACTTCCAGGCAAACCTCTGTGCCGGAACCTACCAAAGTAACCTCGCCGAGCAAAGGAAAAGCTGGCCAAACCTCTGGTCAGGGAAAATCTGTAAAAGTCAGGACCTACTCCAAGGTCTTTGAGAACGTCCGCGAATGGAAAGTTGAACCCTCAAGATGGGTATCAGAAAACTTCGTACAAAACGAACAACCTTTCTGCGAGTGGATTTCACAAAATGGCTGGACGGAGTTGTTTTCGGTTAGGGATCACACCTATCTTGACCTGGTAAGGGAGTTTTACCACAACCTCCGCGTTGCAAATGACAACACTGACTATCTGTGTACAGTGGTTAAAGAGAAAACCATCTTCATCAACCCTCTCTACTTAGGAAATCTTCTCAAATTAAAAACTGAGGGAGCAAGGCTGAGAAGATCTGGAGATCAGGATGGCACTAGGTATGAACAAAATTTCTGCAAACCTGAGGGCCACTCAGGAGAAGTCTCAGCTTCATCTATGGGTCAGCACCAGAAGATGGCTCATTACTTGCTGACCTACTTCATCTACCCGAAGATCAACTGCACCACATCAGCAACTAACTTCGAGCAATGCTTTATATGGCATATGCTGACGTACACTCCCATCAATATGCCAGTCTTTCTTGTTGCTGGTTTCCTTAGAAGTATTGGCACGCTGAGGCTAGGATCAATCATCATAAGAATCCTCATCGACCATAAAGTTGATCTCGAAGGTGAGGAGAAGACTCGAGGATCTGAGATAACGGCTGCCTCGCTGAGAGCATTAAAATTTGGACAGCCTTTGAAGAAAGGAAAAGCTGCTGCTGCTGCTGCTGGACAAGCTGAGCCAAAGAAAGGGCGAAGGACTAAGGCCCCAGAATCCCGCAAAAGAAAAACAGCTGAGACTCCTTCCAAAAATGTTGAGTCTCCAGCAAAGAGGCAGAAGTCAGCTGGTAAGTCAGCTGAGAAACGAAGCAGGCAAGGTGAGCCTGGAACTGAGGAAACTGCTGAGCAACCTCAGAAGAAGCAGAAACCTTCTACACTGACTCCCCTCAACGCCATACCTACAGACTTTGTAGTACCGGGTGACTCTCACTTCACCCAATGTCAAGGTAGTGTAGCTGAGTCCGAAGAACATGAGGTACAACTGGATGATCATTTCATCTCACAAGTTGAGGAAGAACTTGATGGTGACAGTACCGAAGAAGAAGAAGAAGAGGCCAGCGGTCAGGATGACGCTGAGGACTCTGAGGAGACAGCAACTGAACATGAGACTAAGCAGGCCAATGCTGGGTTTGCTGCTGAAGATGAGCAAGTACTTGATCAACACAATGTTGATCCAGTCCAAGAACAAGCTGACCAGCCTCATGATGAGCAACACGAATCTTCTCCTTCTCACTCAGGAGATGCTACTCAAACTGTCACTCCACCTCGTAGAAGAAGAAAGTTGATTAAGGCCAGTGAGAAGCCTGTCAGTGAAGATTTTGTGCCACCACCAACTCTTCCTAACTTTGTCATTTCTAAGACAACCAAGGACCCATCCTCAGTAAAGCTTAAATTTTTCAAACGCCAACCAACCTCTACTGTATCGGCGCCATTAGAAAAGCAAGCCTCTGTTTCTTCTCAACATGAACATGCCAACCAAAATGCTTCCGCCACCTCAACCAGTCAGGTTGAGCCGATTACTGTCCATGCCATTTCTTCAAGCATGGTGCTGACTCCACACACTTCTGCCGTCAGCACAGACAGTATTCGGATTACCACTTCTCCAACTCAACTCTCTGCCGATCAATCAACTATACCTAAAACTCAAGTGCAGATTGGTACAACTATTCCAGTCACTGACCAGGTCACTCATTTCACTCCTCTTCCTTCCGGTCACACTGATGTCCTTGAAGGCTCTCAAAGCTATATGAATGCCACTGAGTCCGGCAAAAAGCTCATTGACTCAGTTCAAGCGTTGATCAGAGACCTTCAACATTCTACTCCTCCTGCTGCTGGGTCTTCATCTATTGAGACTACTCAGCTCTCACAGGTCACTCAGCTTCTCAACGAAGTTAAAGGACTCAAGGACTTACTGAACGTCATCATCTCTTTTCAAGCACAGCAAGCTAAGCAGGATTCAATCGCCAAGCTGGCTGAGATTCAGCTGACAATCGTGCAACACTTGAACTCTTTACAACAACAAGTTCAGAAATTGTCAGCTGTGAACACCGACTATGCCACCTCATCTGAAGTAAAAATGCTTTTTGCTCAGCTTCACACCGAGCAACTTAAGACAAATGAGCAAATGGTTTCTTACAATCAGTGCTCAATAGAGCAAATAGGTGAGGCTATTCGCTTGCTTAATCTGAATAAGCAAGAGATGGATACTGACGCACTAAAACAGAATGAGATGCAGTCTATCATACAACAAACTTTCAACCACATTCGTCATAACAATATTCAACGTCAGTATTACGACACAGCTCTTTTAAAGACCTTTCACCAAATCTTTGCTGGTCTTACTGAAGCCCTCATCTGGCAAGGAAAAGCTCAAGCGTTTAGCGTCAATATGCTCAGTGCTGCTGACCTCAACATACCCGAAGAGGTATCAACTGATGGAGTTGCAATTTTTGACGGCGTCAATGAAAGCGCTGAGAAACTTAAGGAGTTGTCCCAAGAACTGACTCGAGCTGCCTTAACTGATGCCTTCAGACTTCCTCCTCCTGATGCTGACAAAACGGGGGAGAAAGAACAAGCAGCTAGAGCTCAGCATGAGCGAAGTCAGTCGCAACACAAGAAAAAGAAATAGATAGGCTAGCTCAGTATAGACTAAGTCAGATGTAATCTATATGCCGTATCTATAAGTTTTGCTGTGTAAACACTGACTTCCATCAATATATCATATCTGCATCTTTTATTCTTATTCCTGAGTTATGATATATGTTAATATATGTTACTGTGTACTGAGTCATTACATATCTTCAATTAAATCAGCTATGTCTTATACTTATAAATCTTATTGACTGAATCAAATGCTGATAACATGTTTGACATTGTCCTATGTGCTTATAAAACATTGTTTCTTAAGAATCCATTGAACAACAAATTACTCAGCGCACTCTATATGATTAATCCTTCCGCTTTATACTGAGTAAATAGAATATGTTTAATAAGCTGACCTATATCTGAAAACTGACCTTAGACTTACTCAATTAAACCTTTAAATGTTTAGAGTAAAACTAAGTCAGTAGCTCAACCCTTACGGGGGAGTTTGCTAAATTATACTAGGTCAACTATCATGGGGGAGCTCATACTGAGTTCCTCGCTGAATAGTTTTACCAACATCAAAATGGGGGAGTTTGTTGAAACACCTTTCCACATAATTTTGATTTGACAAAATTGTTTAAGTATAATTGAAATACATATTCTAAACACACTAAGTTTAAATGCTTTGATTTATTCTACTAATATGTTTGTTCAATGTTGAGTTAAAATTGTTTATAAGACACAAGAATTTAAAGGCCCAAGCCCAATACGGAAGCCAAGGCCCAAGTCAAACAACTCAGTATAACTCGGCCCGCGTTTGTTAAAACGCTGTCGCTTTGGACAAAATACAACTCAGCAAAAGAAGGATCTAGAAGACCTTCGGGAACAACTTCAAGATGAAGCTGCTGAGTAGTCTCAACAAAGCGTACAAGACAGCAGCTGGCTAATGAAAACTTCCAGACAAAGTATTTCTACTTTGGGTAAAGTTCAGACGACACAGTATGCTGTCCAGTTGACTTTACCATAAAAGGAGAGACAGTCTGCTGAGCTGACCGAGGACAGAAGATACACAAATCTGATTGGCCGAGAGCTCTGAGCAAGTCAGGATGACAACGACAGGAAGCCGTTTCCCTCCAATGGTTATTTCGAAATTCGAAATGACCGATGCCCATACGTCTCTATAAATAGTGCCATCAGAAGCTTCATTCAACACAGAACTTGATCAAGCCATTACGCTGACCAAATTTCTACACAAGTTCTGCAAGCAAAGAAGCAAAGCAAATCTTACACTACAATTCATACATTTGTGTAAAAGTCTAGAGTGATTATTTCAATCATCTAAAGTGTCTTAGCAAATCATTGTATAGGACAAAACACTTATCATTTCTAGAGATTAGAAAGGAGAGGCTGAGTACTCGGTTATAGTACTCAGCAAGAGATTAGGATTGAGTAGAGGTATAGAGGAAGGTACTCTTGTTATACTCAGTTGCTAAGATTGTAAAAGGTTTGAGGCTCTACCTTTAAAGAGCTCAGTAGAGGATTCGAAATCTCGGAACGTGTTCCGGGGATAGGACGTAGGCTTAGAAGAAGCCGAACCTGGATAAATCTGCTGAGTAAAGTATTTCTTACCTTTAACTCCTTATATATATTGCTTGCTTAAAATAACCAAAAACTGACCAAGTAAAGAGGTCAAGTTGAGTTGTGCGCGTTAAACATCTGAGCTCAGGAATAGACTCTAAGTGCTATCTCCTGACTCAAGCTAAGAAACTGACCTAGTCACCAGTTGACTAAGCCAGTATCTTACTATTTACTCAGCGCCGCTGTTGAAACCTTTTTCCTTAGAAAAAGAAGTCTGCCCTAATTGCAAAAAAGTTTAAATAGTTCCTAACCCCCCCTTAGAACTATACTTGCAACCTTACAAGGGACCAACAAATACTACGACTCAGCCTTGCTGAAGACATTTCATCAAGTAGTTGCTGGTCTGTCAGATACAATTACCTGGATAGGTAAATCTCAAGCTTTCATAGTAAGCATGATCAGCGCTGCTGAACTCAATATACCCAAAGAGGTCTCAGATGATGGAGTTGCTATCTTTGACGGCGTCAATGAAAGCGTCGATAGACTTAAGGAGCTATCCACGGAACTGACCAGAGCCGTCTTAACCGACGCCTTTAGGATTCCTCCTCCCGATGCTGATAAAACGGGGGAGAAAGAACAAGCTAGAACACAGCATGAGCTTAGTCAGTCTAAGCAAAAGAAAAAGAAATAGATGTAGGCTAGCTCAGTATATGCTATGTGTGTAGTCTCTATGTTTTTCTTTTGTCTTTTATTGTATACGCTGACTACCTCTATTAATATCAATACTTGCATCTTTTTATCCAAAACCTGAGTTATGAGTTATTATATACGATGCTGAGTATTAAGTTATTATGTATCTTCAATTACATCAACTATGTTTAATGCTTATAAAACTTATTGAGTGTACCCAATGCTGATAATATGTTTGACATTGACTTGTATGTTTATAAAACATTGTCTTATAAGACTCATTGAACAACAAATTACTCAGCGCCCTCTGAATGTTAAAACTTCCGCTTAAACACTGAGTAAAATAGAATATGTTCCATGAGCTGACCTATATCTGAAAACTGACCTTAGACTTACTCGATTAAACCTTTAAATGTTTAGAGTAAAACTAAGTCAGTAGCTCAACCCTGACGGGGGAGTTTGCTAAGTTATATTAGGTCAACTATCATGGGGGAGCTCAATACTGAGTTCTTCGCTAAATAGTTTTGCCAACATCAAAATGGGGGAGTTTGTTGAAACACCTTTCCACATAATTTTGATTTGACAAAATTGTTTAAGTGTAATTAAAAAATATTCTAAAGACACTAAGTTTAAAAGCTTTGATTTATTCTACTAATGTGTTTGTTCAATGTTGAGTTAAATTGTTTATAAGACACAAAGATTAAAAGGCCCAAAGCCCAATACGGAAGTCAAAGCGCAAGTCAAACAGTTTAAGGCAACTCGGCCCGCGTATGTCAAAATGCTGTCGTTATGTACAAAACGCAGCTCAGCAGGAGAAGGATCTAGAAGACCTTCGTTGAACAACTTCGGGACGAAGCTGCTGAGTTGATTCGACAAAGAGTACAAGACAGCAGCTGAGCAAGAACAACTTCCAGACAAAGTGTTTCCACTATGGGTAAAGTTCAGAAGACACAGAATGTTGTCTAGTTGACTTTACCATAAATGGAGAGACAATTCTGCCGAGCTGACCAAAAGCTGACCGAGGACAGAAGATACTCAAATCTGATTGGCCGAGAGCTCTGAGCAAGACTGGGTGACAACGACAGGACGCCGTTTCCCTCCAATGGTTATTTCGAAATTCGAAATGACCGATGCCTCAGACGTCTCTATAAATAGAGCCTTTCAGTTGCTTCATTCGACACAGAACTTGATCAAGCCATTACGCTGACCAAAATTCTACTCAAAGTTCTGCAAGAAAAAGCAAAGCAATCTTACACTAAATTTCATATCTTTTGTGTAAAAGTCTAGAGTGATTATTCAATCATCTAAGGTGTCTTAGCAATCGTTGTTTAGGACAAACACTTATCATTTCTAGAGATTAGAAAGGAGAGGTTGAGTACTCGGTTATAGTACTCAGCGAGAGATTAGGATTGAGTAGAGGTATAGAGGAAGGTACTCTTGTTATACTCATTTTCTAAGATTGTAAAAGGTTTGATGCTCTACCGTTAAAGAGCTCAGTAGAGAATTCGAAATCTCGGAACGTGTTCCGGGGACAGGACGTAGGCTTGGAGGCCGAACCTGGATAAATCTGCTGAGTAATATCCTTCTAACCTTAAACTCCTTAATATATATATTGCTTGCTTAATCAAAACTGACCAAGTAAAGAGGTCAAGCTGAGTTGTGTGTATTGAGTGTCTGAGTTCAGGAATAGACTCAAAGTGCTATCTCCTGACTCAACGAAAGAAGCTGACTTAGTCACCAGTTGACTAAGCTAGTGTCTTATTTACTCAGCGCGTTGTGTAATCCTTTTTCAAAGAAAAAGAAGTCAGTCTTAACGTATTAAAATTTTAAATAGTTCCTATCCCCCCCTTGGAACTAACTTGTTACGTTATAAGGGACCAACAATCTCTTCATCTAACACGGGTTCCTCCTCGACCACACCCATTACAGTATCTCTCCAAGAGAATTTCCCCACTCCTTTAACTTTTTTATTTTCCGCATCCTCGAAAGCCTTTGAAACCACCTTCAAAGTGGAACTGGACTCAACGTGCATCATAACACCCTCCGCCAGATTACCCCCATCGACCAAGGTCGAATCCGCCATTTTGCCAGCCCCATGGACAGCAGGCGCATCCCCTAGGGCAGTCGCATCCCCTCTTGCCTGGACTGCCGCTGCACAGCTAGCGGCAAAAATGCCTGCTGCCTGGGCATTACTGCCTATCCCCGCCCTTCCTCCATTGAAATCAACATGAGGGGCGCCCCCTCCCAGATCCGGGCCATCTACCACCAGCCTTCCATCATCACGCCCTGTCCGGCAATCTCCCCCTCCCAGATCAGAATCATCCACCGCCAGCCATCCCTCATCAAGCCCCAACCGGCCCGTGCCCCTGCCCCTGCCCCGATCTCCCTTCCATTCCGATCCCGCCTCATCCCTACCACCACCACCTTCCACCCCTTCCGGTCCTATAAACCCGCCACGACCCTTGCCATCATGCCGATCCGCCTCCGTCGCCCAGAAACGGCCGCTCAGACCGTCGATCACCACCCTCTCCTGGGATCGGTCCCTTACCCTATCACGCACCCTCTCACTCTCGCGTTCCTTAGTCATAGCGTTTTTTTGGACTTTTTTTTAGAGACAATAAAACAATTAACTAATATTGGAGAGATTAATATTATGAAGGAAAAAATATAAAATAGAAAAAATGGATATTTTATTATTAACACATACAGTAAAGGGTAATTTTGGTAATTTAAATTTTATTTAGTCTAATTTAACTATTCATTCAAATATAAAGACTAAAAAGTTAACGAAAATAAAAACTGAGAGACTATATAATCATTTCTAAAAACATGGGGACAACCAATGTATTACGTAAAACACAAATAACTTATAATTATTTATCCTTATTATTTATTATTATTATTATTATTATTAGGGTAATTAATTTATTAGTCCCTATATTTTGACAAAACACACTGTTTAGTCTGTATTTTCAAAAACACACGGTAAAGTCCCTAACGTTTTTCTTGGTGAACTGTTTAGTCCCTGCCGTTAAACTCTCATGAAGATTATGTTAGTCAATTTGGATTTGCGTTCTTCTTTTCCTTTATTTTCCTTTCCTTTAAACTCTAATGCATCTGAAATCAACTTTGAGTGTTCTTCTTCTTGATTTTCTTCTTAATCGTTCAAATTCGTAAGCATTGGGTCTGTTCTTTTTCTTGTTCTCCATACAAATAGCTTCTTCTTCTAAATTGGATTTCCTCTTCTGAAGTTTGAAGGTAAATAGTAAAGGGTAATTTAGTCATTTCTGAAGTCATAAACGGTAAAAAATCTAACAAATAGACGGAAGGATTAAACAGTTCACTGAGAAAAAGGTTAGGGACCTTACCATGTGTTTTTGAAAATACATGGACTAAACCGTGTGTTTTATCAAAATATAGGAACTAATAAATTAATTACCCTTATTATTATTATTATTACTATTATTATTATTATTATATAGGTTGAAAATATGTAAAGCTTACTAATTTGTGTGACCATAATATAACATGTGCATGTAATACAATATAACACGTGCACATGGGCGGAGACAGGGGGGCTCGGGCCACTCCGGCCGCCGGAATCACCATGGCCACGAGTAGTTTCGACCCCCATCTCCACAAAATTTAAGATTGTAGTGATTCCGGCCCTCCTGTTTTCAAGAAATTTAGCTCGTGTACTATATTAATACTCCAAAATTGGCCCAGGTCCCGTTAAGTCCTCTCTAAATCCAAAATTTTAATTTTTTTTGGGCCTGTTAGGCTCTTTCTAAGTACAAATTTCTAATTTTTTGGTCTGTTAGGCATTTCTTAAATCTAAATTTCTAATTTTTTTTTGTCTATTATGCGCTCTCTAAATCCGAATTTTTTCTATTAGACACCGATTTAGCAAAAAAATTTTTTTTACACACAACGTGTAAAATCGGTTCCCCCCAACCGAACAATCTTCTATTCACCACTGCACGCACATAAGAAGTTCTATTTAACATAAAACTCTAAAGCCCTTAATAATTTTTCTTAATTTACATAGATAATTTAATTGACACGACTAGCTGAAGCCAATATTATTTTCTTGTCATTTATATTTTATGATATAATCTATCGGTTTTTAAAGTCCATAAACCCAATATAAATAGACCGCGCAATTCATTAAGCATCCTTTTTATAATCCGGTTTCTAAAAATGTCTACAACCTATAATTAAGAACAAGAATTGCTTCTTCAAAAGGAAATAAGTTTATATCCGTTCTATTTATAATCTCTACATACACGTGATAATTTTATCATCGGAATTTATAAACGAGTCGACCCCAACACGCATTCGATAACTAGAATAATCTGTTATTACCTCTAGATGAATATCATCATATATAATAATAATGTAGTAGCATATATAAATCACAATATGATAATCTATTTTGATATACTGTAACATCCCTAAAACCCTAACATATGAGTCTTCCCATATTCATATATGTTTTCATGATTGAATAAATACATTTTAGATTCATCTCATTGTCATTAGAAGTTTCGTATTCATGACGTGATTACCGTGCGATTAGGAGGCGATTAGTGTGTCGTTAAGATGTAACGATTGGTTAATTGCGTTAGGACTTAAATGAATGAATGCACATGTCCTTAATTGATTAAATTAGACTTATGGAGGTCTGGAAATGAAGTTTAGTAGGTAAGCACCTCACAAAGCATGATGGTTAAAAATAAAATATCTAATATTATTAAACGGTGATTTTCACGTCACTGACTGGTCTAGATTTATTAAATCTAAGCTTTAAGATGGTTTTAATCTCCACCTTAAGATTTCAATGAACTTAAATCTAACGGTGATTGATCAAATTCATTTCATCCGCTATTCACGACGTGAAAATCACTGTACTTTAAAATACTAATCTATATGTTGAGAGAAGAACACAAGTATTTATGTACTACTACCCTTTAAGGAAGGTTTGTGGTTGGTTTGGTTCCCCAAACACGTGAAAAATGTGTGGATCTAACTAACAAAGAAACTATTTAATATATATATAACAATCCATAAAATATAGAAGAAAAGAAATTTCTTACCGTATCTCCAAGAGATTTATAGTACACTCTCTAAAAATAATATAAATAATTGACTCTTAGTGATTTAAGAGTGACTAAGGGGGTGTTTGATTGCTCATTTTTATGCTCTTGTCTGCCTTTTCACTTAAAAAATGAGAGTTTTAGGTGTTTGGTTAGCGACTTCCTGTTTGCCTTTTATATCTGAAAAACAGCATTAGATGTTTAGTTAGTGACCTCATGTTTGTCTTTTACATCTGAAAAGCAGTATTTTACAAAAACAAAGAATCTATGCTTTGTAGAAAAGCAGCTTTTTCCAATAGCAAACAGTAGGTAAAACAAACGGGTCCTAAGACATTATCATCTCCAACAATACTCCTCATATTTACTCATTATTTATTATTTTATCTCCAATAATATAAATAATTGACTCTAAGTGATTTAAGAGTGACTAAGAAATATAACCTATTTTTTTTAACAGAGAGCCAAAACTACCTTTGGTCATGGTGGTTCTAGCGGCCGGAGGGGTCTGGATCCCCCGGCCTCTCCCTGTATCCGCACCTATCTAACCTATTTAACCAAAATGTTATAATAAGAGCTTGTTTATTATTTACTTGGTTATTGTTAGTTGGGAAAAATATAAATATAAACCACATGGTTTAAATCATTTTCAAATATAAGCTATGTGGTTTAAAAGTTAATAAATAAATACATTATTGTTGATTCTGTTAGCAAACATAGTCTAAACTGATTAATGGTGTTAAACAATGGAAGGAAGAAAATTCCACAATACTCACGATCAACAACACAATAATTATGATAATACTGAAAGTGGTCCTGATTCACCAAATTGCTGCTCCAAGCCCTGCCCATGGCAGCTTGCTCTCTGCTTTCAGACTCACTGAGTTTTCTGATTCAGAGTGAGAGTGAGAGTGAAAGAGAGAAAGAAGAGAGATGTGAGAGGATTAGATCTGGGTATGAGCTGGGTTGGGCAGGGCTCAGGCCGGACCTGTCGGGCTTTTAATAAAACCTGACGAGTCCAAGCCCAGCCCATCCCGCAATAAATTGAGTCGGACTCGGACTCGGACCTAAAATATGAATCCCAAGCCCGCCTATCCAAGCTCATCTCTATATTAAAAAAAAAATACAATTAAAATCTCAAATCAACTTTTCTTAATAAAAAAATAGTACACACAACACAATACTTAATATGTTTGGAAAAATTCTAGTTTATAAAAACATCAAATCCAAAATGAATTACAACATAAAAAATATAATTAATTTATATTTATAAATTATAATATATATATATATCGGACCGGACCAATGGAAAATTCATATAGCCCAAGCCCGTCCTGTTTTTGGTGGGCTTATACGAGCTTGGGCCGGGCCGGGTCTGACACCAATTTTATGTGTCCAAACCCGACTAAATGGGTCAGCGCCGGGCCGGGCGGCTCACCAGCCCATGCCCAGGTCTAGAGAGGACCAGAGATGGTTTGTTTGAATTTTGGTTATTGTTTTGGGATTTATTAGTTATAATTAGATAATAAGAGGTTAATTTATAAAATAGATAAATATAAGGATCAAAATAACTCTTTATCTTTTGACTTTTCGACTTTTTTTTTTTAATATCGTTAGTCAATTTAGATTGTTTTTGCTAACGGAATCAACCACAAAATATCTGTTTATCAATTTTTAAACCGCATAGATTATATTTAAAAATGGTATAAACCACATGATTTATTTTTATATTTTTCCTTGTTAATTTGTACTTTGTAATTGTTTTTTCTAAAATAATTATGTATAGATATTTTATTCCGATCAGATTTATTGGGTCTAGTTTGGAACTCGGGAATGGTAACTTTGTAACTTTTATTTCCTTATAAGGGCATTTTTGTTAGTGTATTTTTATAATTTTTTAAAATTATAATTTCTACGTTGAAAATTAATAAATTACATGAAAAAATGAGAATTAGAAAGTGGAAAGTGACCGATTAAGTTTGACTTTAGTAGTTACGGGTCTCAAATCGTTTAAACTAGGTTTTAAGTTCGAGTCTTAGTGTTTTGGGTTTTTTTCAAAGTCTATAAACAGAGACCTATGACATAATTTTACGTTACAAAATTTAAAGTGTCCAGAGCTTTATGTCCCAAATAATGCTTTTATGTTTACTGAAAAAAAGATTGTCTGAAACATAGAATTCCGAGCATTTTAAATTTTATAAAGTGTCTGAAACTTTAAGTCTCAAACAAATCATTCTCGGAGTCGAACTCCTGAAAAGTTTACAAGACTACACTAACATTAGAAATACTATCAAAATTTGCCGTAAATAATAGGTTTCACTAACACGAAAACGTATCTTTCATCTGAGAGTTCATACTGGACAAAGACATCTGTAATCCTATTACATAATGAAAATTGTGTATCTGAACTTTGTCCACGTGTCCGAACTGCTTGCTGGGTCTTCTGGATATCAACTTGTAAAACATAACCACGGTCAAAGAGGGGTGGGAGTACAACAAACCCGCTCCGATGCCTAAGTTAGTTGATGATTTAGGAAAAGTTGAAGAGTATTGACTAGTTGTAAGATAATAGTTAACGTACCGTAGCTTGTGACTATACATGTCTATATATAAGGTTAGAAGGCCGAAAACCTTTACCAACTAGGAATCTTTATGAGTTGGGGATTTCCTTCTCTCATAAGGAATCTTGTCCTAGAAGGAATCCTTTGCTACGTAGAACTTTAGTTATTCTCGAATGTTCCTTTATAAGAGGAACCGAAGCTTCTAAGGTTACCCTTAGACATGTTCTGTTGCACGTGATGTGCTTGTATAAGGGACAATGCTGATGTCACGTGCATGATGTCATTTTGCATAATATCACATAATACAGTAAACCCTAACATAGAATAGGCTCTGCTAGCCAACATGTAAGCAATCTATTAAGAGAGCTAAGAAGATATTTACGATCATCCAAAATAAGACCATAAGGAAAAAACGAAAGAGTAGTAAATTTACAGTCCTAATTTACGGTACTTGTTTTCGTAATCATTATCATTTTTCTTTGTTCAAGCTAGAGTTGAGTGTGGATCTTGGAGATTCTTGAATCGGATCAAATATCCGAATAGAAAGATCAAGAATTGAATTGAATCGTTGAATTTTTCTTTTGGACCGAACCAAATTGTACTATTGACTTAATTATGTACAATTCTGAAGATTTTTAAATTTATAACATTACTGAATAAATATGTTGGAGGTTTTAGAACTGGACTGAATATCCAAAAAGAAAATCCAAAACTGGATTGAACCGTTAATTTTTTCTTTAAACCGAACCGAATTATAATCTTGATTTTATTAGATACAATTATGAAGATTTTCATATCACACAATTGTACCTAACTAGAGGTGGCAGAAGTACACACGACCCGATTACACGACACGAAATCGACATGTCATTTTAGTGTTTGGATTTAGCTTAGTAGGTAATGTGTTATTTTTGGGTTAACACGAAACTGACACGTAAATTTTTGAATAGACTAGGGTTGATGTGCTAACCCGAAAATGACACGAGTAGATAGGCCAGAGTGGAGAGAGAGAATTTGTGTCAAATCATGGACGCCTTTTCCACTTGATGGGAAGTTTCCCGCCGTATTTGTAACGGTTTATAGCTTGCTCAGTTGCTCTATTTTCCTGCCAAAATTTCAGTTCACCTCTACATGAGATCATCCTGTCTCGGAGGATCCCCAATCTCGCATGCAACGATGGATAAAATGTGTTTCCTCGCATCTCTCTCACCCTCTTCCCCGTTTCTTCTCAAACCAACAAAACCCCCCTTCTTCTCAAGAGCTCAATTTTTCTCCACTCTTTCAGAAATTCCACCAATCAATGAAAGATTGTGCCTCAGTATCCATAGCTCGAAAGCTTCACGCTCAACTGATTTCAAAAGGTTTGAACTCTTCCATTTTTCTTCAGAACAATCTTTTAGGTATGTATTTCAAGTGTGGCTTAATAGACGATGCTTGCTGTGTTTTTGCTCAAATTGGGGATCGCAATGTGTTTACTTATAATACGATGA
The DNA here is from genome assembly GCF_963576675.1 of Euphorbia lathyris. NCBI lineage: Eukaryota > Viridiplantae > Streptophyta > Magnoliopsida > Malpighiales > Euphorbiaceae > Euphorbia > Euphorbia lathyris. The sequence goes on from NC_088916.1 coordinate 79,793,057, forward strand.
TTACTGGGTTGGGTAATGCAGGGAAAATTGGGGATGCGAAGAAGGTGTTTGATGAAATGCCTGAGAGAGACTCTGTTTCTTGGAATTCTATGATGTCTGCTTATTTCCGAAATGGGGATCCTGAGGAGACTGTTGTGAATTTTGTTTATTTGATTCGATATAGTGCATTTCTCGCTAACATGCTTTCATTTTCTTGCGCGATGAAGGCTTGTGGTGCTTTAGGTTATAGCAATTTAGCTTTCCAATTACATGGTCTTGCAGAGAAATTTGGGTTTTCAAGTGATTTAACAATTGGGGATTCGGTTATTGATATGTATATTAAGTGTGGGGCTGTGAATTATGCGGAGAAAGTGTTTTTGAGGATTCCGAATCCGAGTTTGTTTTGCATTAATAGTATGGTTTATGGTTATTCTAGAGCTTATGGAGTAGGGAAGGCTCTAGATTTGTTCAACCGAATGCCAGAACGAGACTGTGTGTCTTGGAACATGATGGTTTCGATCTTGTCTCAACGGGGAATTGGTGTTCCAACTCTTTGTATTTTTGTTGAGATGTGGACTCAAGGTTTTAGACCCAATTCCATGACATATGCTAGTGTTCTTAGTATATGCACAAGTTTTGGTTATCTAGAATGGGGCACTCACTTGCATGCTCGGGTTGTTCGAATGGAACCTGTTCTTGATGTTTATTTGGGTAATGGTTTGATCAATATGTATGCCAAAAGTGGATGTTTAGAGCTTGCTAAGCGAGTATTTGACAGTTTGACAAACCGTAATGCAGTTTCGTTGACTTGTTTGATAGATGGAATTGCAAATTGCGGCTTTGACGAAGAGGCATTACTGCTATTTAACCAAATGAGAGAGGTTCCTGTTGTCTTCGACGAGTTTACTCTTGTGGTAATTTTGAAGATTTGTTCACATTCAAACTATATATCCATTGGCAGGCAACTTCAGGCTTTTACAATCAAGACTGCAACGGATTCCTTCGTTCCGGTAGGGAATGCTCTCGTTACAATGTATTCTAAGTGTGGTGATATTCAGAGTGCGAGTTTAGCGTTTCATTTTATGCCAGTCAGAAATATAATTTCCTGGACATCTATCATTACTGCATTCTCTCAAGTAGGTGATGTTGAAAAAGCCGAGGCCTTTTTCGAAAAAATGCCAGAGCGGAATGTCATAACTTGGAACTCTATGATAGGTATGTATACCCAACATGGACTTTGGGAATACGGTTTCAAACTGTATGTTCAGATGCAAAGGGAATGCGTTATGCCAGATGAAATTACTTTTGCAACTTCGATCAGTGGTTGTGCTGATCTAGCGATGTTAAAACTCGGAATTCAAATTGTAGCTCAAGCTGAAAAATTAGGGTGTGGTTCTGATGTGTCAGTTGCGAATAGTGTCGTTACCATGTATTCCAGATGCGGACAAATTGAAGAAGCAGCAAAAGTTTTTGATACCATATCTGTGAAGGATTTGGTATCCTGGAATTCAATGATGGCCGGATATGCTCAGAATGGCCAAGGTAGGAAAGTGCTCGAGATTTTCGGAAATATGTTAAGGCTGAAATGTATACCGGATCATATTAGCTATGTATCTTTGCTATCGGGGTGTAGCTATTCCGGGCTTGTAACAGAAGGGAAACATTACTTTAAGTCAATGTCTGAAGATTATAGCATTTCTCCAACAGATGAACATTATAGCTGCATGGTAGACCTACTCGGCCGGGCGGGGCTTCTAGACGAAGCTAAGAACTTGATTGATGAAATGCCTTTTAAGCCGAATGCCGATGTTTGGAGGGCTTTCCTTGGGTCCTGCAAGACCCATGGCAATGCAGAATTAGCAGAATTTGCTTTGAGGAACTTGCTTGAACTGGACGTACATGACAACAGAAGTTTAATACTTCTAGCACATATATATTCGGAAAGTGGCAAGGCCGAAGGTGTTGCAGATGTGCGGAAACTGATGAAAAAGAGAGGGATCCACAAGAATCCTGGTTGTAGCTGGATTGAAGTTGATAACAGGGTACATGTTTTCACTGTAGATGAGACTAGTCATCCACAGATCAAAGATATTTACAGCATGTTGGATGCCATTCTATATACATTAGCGTCTGAGTGTTCTGACTCAAAATTGCTGCGGGTAGTAGCTGAATATAATAGCTGAAGATGGAGTCCAGGAAGCTTTAAAGTAAAGTCCACATTAAATGCAGAGAAGGAAAAAGCTGAAACTTAGGAGAGGAGACATAAATTACAAGATGCTACGGCCATGAGGTAAAATTTCGAAAAGAAACTAGGAGTTTGTTGCCTGTATTCTGTATCTTTTTCCGAATGAACAGGTGCCTAGCTTCTGGGTGACGGGTTATTGACATATTTGTGGTAAAAGTTCAAACTATTTCTCATTTTATTATGTTTTTTTTTTACAAATATTTCTGGAGTTGTGGCATTTTTTGTCCAAAACGCCTGTCAAACAGGCGGAGGGATGCATCAGTCGATTATATCAGTGGATGACACAAATTCAATTCTCATCCGCTTATTACATGGATGAGAACTGAATTATATAATATATATTTTATAATTATAAGTTCATTGTCCAATATAATCATTTACTACTGCTCACCAGGCTTCGTCCCAACTTCTCAGGTGTTGGGCAGGGTGATTGATAGACTTCGTGAACGATTTGTTCCGAATGATCCTATCACTCCTCCGGATGCAGCTTTCCCATACCTCGAGAGACTTCTTAGAATGGTCTCTGTACCAAGGTGGATGAGGCAGTATCTGAAGTACCCGCACTGGTATTGTGCTGTCGCACTTGACCCTGCGGTTAGCTTGTTGTCGTATCTAATGTTTGTGTTATAGAATAAGTCAATGTAATAAATGTAAGCATGGCTAAGTCAACTAAAGCATGCCTCAGTCAACTAAAGCATTGTTATAGACTACTGTGGGCCTACAATGTCTCCTTGATTGAAGGAGAACCTTGTATATATATGTGTATTGTTCTTAAGTAAAATATATTCATGTAGGCTCTTAATCTACATGGTATCCCATGTATTCTAGTGTATTACATGGTCTGTTACAGTTTGATTTGCTTTCATGAAGTATATTGTCATTTATTTATATAGAGTATGTCAGCAGTGACATGTGTTTAGATGAAGTAGTACGATGAATTATACAGTTTGACACCCGAGCCAAACGGTATAATACATCGGACTGCTGCTTCATCTAAACACAGTCCAGTGAATAAAGAATATAAAAAGGCGGATGAGAATTGGATGTGCCATCTGAAGATTTCAATCCTCCGCCTGTTTGATAGGCGTGTTAGACAAAAAAAAAATGCCACAACTCCACAAATCTATGAAGCACGGACTCTTCCCCGGGGTCGTCGTGGCCGAGTCGGACTCGCCGGACTCGGGGACTCGGCGGGACACGGCGGGGACACGGCCGGAAAATGGGACACGGCGGGACACGGGGGGACACGGCGGGACACGACTGGGGACACGGCTGGGCTAAAAAAAAGTTAAAAATTAGGGTTTTTTATAAATTTTTTTATAAAATTTAAGGATCAATTATGCAATTTGTCAAAAATCCTAAATTATAATCTCTCACGAATTAGAATTAGGTCTTCTCTCCTTCCTGCGCAAATCACGATTTCAACCCCTGTGCTGCTTACATCGCAGTTCTCCTAACATCACGATTTCGTTTTTGTTTGGGAATAATCAGAAACAATTTCTTCTCTCCTGGGTTCTTCTCCTAACATCACGATTCTGATTTGTGATTTAGCACGTTTTTTATATATTTTTATATCTAATATATATATAATTAATTATATAAAATTTGCCGTGTCCCCGCCGCACCCGTGTCTCATATTTTCTAAAAATGCTGTTTGCCGTGTCCGCACCCGTGTCCGTGCTTCATAGCCATAAATATTTTAAAACCGAAATACAAAATGGGAAATAGTTTGGATTCTTACTACAAAATGTGTCAATATCAGTCTTGGTGATAGGAGCTCAGATGACATAACATAAACATAGATACCTTCCTAAGTAATGCAAAATCTTTTATATTTCCTAAATCATCACAAGGTAAAGCCATTCTCTTTATATGTTAGTGTATGTTATACTCATGAAGTGGATATCCATTTTATCATTTCGAGGGAGATCTTGCTCTTGTAAAGTGAAAGAATAGCTGTTAAATTTACTGGTTTTTTTCTCGTTCTTCCCTTTTTCCTTGTTCGAGCTTAAATAGGTTTGTTTGAGTTTTTGATTGGTTTCAATTACTTTCGCATGCTTTGATCATAAATAGACTGTTTTGGCCCTTGATTATCTTATATTTTGGATTCTCTCTTTGGTAGAACTGCCAATTTCTGACACGACAACATGATTTACAGAGAAACCTGCTTGACACGGCCCGTTTGACACGATTATCATTTTTGTGTTATTTATATAATATATAATCATGTGAAATTTATAGATCGCATAACACGATAACCGGTTTTGACACCCTACTTTTTGGTTGCAGGAAGAGTATGAAGTTGTTAAGAGAGATCATCATCGGCTACTTTTGTAATTATAGTTGGTACGTGGAAAGGTTTAGCATATAAGTGGTGGGTTGCATCCGGTCCTTCAAAGTTCGGCACATCTTAAATGACTTTTCCTGTTTCATTTTATGAGTTCCAGAGCGAATGGCAGCAAGGTGCATTGCCTGCCTCTGATTGCGTTGGTTATCAGATATCTATTGTTATTGACATTCGTGATGGATTTACCTAATTTTCGTGTTGCAGGGTCCTCTTGCTGTCCCAGTTCTTCAGTTTGTTGCTTAATTAATCTGTTGAGACTCAACATATATAGCAGCAATAGGTAGATAATGAATCTTTCAAGCATTTATCTTTGCTGGAAGTTATGAGGCCTGTTTTGATTTGGCATTTTGGCTACTATATTGCCGTTTCCGATTTTAATTTCAATTGATATCGGAACAGTTATGATACAGAACTTAAATATACTTGAGGATGTTTTCACAGTTGGACTTACTTGGACAGCTTAACCCGGGAGTCTGTTTATAGTGAATTGAATTTTTCGGTCTTTACTTTCAAGTGATTACTAACCCGGCACAGAATCGATATGGAATCTGCATTCACTGTTAGGTTATGGATGGTCAAGAATAATCGTGTCAAACAAGTTGTGTCAGTCAAGTTTGTTTCTGTAAATTGTGTTACCGTGTCAGATATTTTCGTCCCTAGTAAGACGGCATTGATAGTTCACAGGGTAGTGTAGTTGGATATTCTTTTGCTTTAAGTTAATTGATTTACGCATATGTAGAGGTACATTGAGCCGACCATTTTCGTCGATGGAATTTTAACCTTCTTTTATTTGCTGATTGTGCAGGGATTCAGAAAGATTAACCTGAATCAATGGGAGTTTGCTAATGCAGAAGTTATAAGAGAGCACAAGCCAATCCGTATTCCATAGCCTTTCTCGGCAGAATCAACTCGGTATTAACTGAACAGAAAACTGTGTCTACTCAAAATCGGTACGATTTATAGAACTATATTTGGCTCAACCATGAATGACACTTATTGCAATTGTTTTCTGAATAATAAAAGTATTGACATGTAAAATTTATATGAAGAAATTGAATAAACGGAACTCGCAACTATAAATTTCATGTCGCCGAGAGTTGAAGAAGCTGATCTCTCTACTTTATGAACTTGACATCTGGATTTCTCATTGGTGTTAGCCACATATCCGCCATTATTCTCGATGAAATGCTCCACAACAGATCTTGCCCCTTTGCCAATACGTGTTTCGCTCTTTTCGCCCCCTTCCCTAGTCCATACTCGAGCAGCCATTGCATTGCAGTTAGCCTCTGCCTCTCTGTATCCCACATGTTCTTCTTTTCTCCCGTCTTCACCTTCAAGCCTCCAATGTGTAAACTCGCCACTTTGAACTTCTTTTCCTCGTCATACTTGTCTTCTTTCGTGTCAATGCAGGTTGCAGGAATTAGAGCTATTACAGGGCCTCCGACTGCCTCGTACCCTCTCAATGGATCCCTTAGTTGGACAATAACTGCCACGGTTATTGTCCGCGAGTCCTCATTGTTTTTAATCCAATCCTCGAGTGGAATTGCAGAAGCCAAAGGATGATTTCGTTCTTTAACTGGGGAAACATCAAATGGTGCTTCTTCGTCTGTCATGTCTGCCTGAATTTTCAAGGCGTCAACTGACATTGCTTCGATTTTAGCCAACGCGAATGCCAAAACTTCCTCCAAGGCCAATGGATTTTCATCTACGTTCCAAATTCCTGTCGAAACCCTCTCTTTCCTGCCTGTACTCATTGCGGTCGCCATGGTTTTTACTGAAGCAACGGTACGAGCAGCGCTTGAGCTTGCACCCTCTTTGTTTCTCCCTTGAATGATTGCCGAAGCTATACCCTCAAAAGCTATCTGTTCAGCTGTTTTTCCCATCAGTTCATCCATCGGCATCAATGACGAAATTTGAGAGCTAAGCTCTTCAAAACCAGCAGCTGCCATTCTTTGAAATAATTCGACTCCATTCATCGATTTTTCGGATGGGATGATCACTGGTTTTGATAACTGCATAGCTAATTTAGGAGTGTCTTTCCTCGCAACAATGGTATCTAGAGGATTCATGGCGGCTAAGTAGCCTCCGTTTCTGGTTTGCACCACACAGCCTAAGCCCTTGCCAAGATCAGAGAGATACACAGCGGAATCCGCCTCTGTAGAATCCTCCTGTAAATTAGTGATTTCAGTCTTACTGAATTTATATGTTTCGAGCTCTTCCTCCTCGAGCAATTGAAGAAACTCTTTCGTTACAGTCTCTTCATCAGCATCTAGTATTTGTGATTCGCTTTCATCATCTATATCAACGTTTTTCTCTTTCGCCATCATAGATTCTAGAGCTTTTATCTGCTCCGCAATGGAGTCAAGCTCGGTGAGTCTCGTAAGGTGTAGCTGATCATGTATTATCTCCTTGACAACCTCACTTGATGTTGATTTTGCTTCAACATTTTCTTCAGAGTCTTCATTGGCAATCTCTTCTTTCTCTTGAATCTCAACTCCTTTATCAACAACATCGAAATCTAGGAGTTCGAATTCTTCGATCTTCGGTTCAGGTTCTTTCGGTTTCTGAACTTTAGGGGATAATGCAGGAACCAAGGCTGGCTCATCGAGATTCAGCTCATCCATTCCTTGAAGAGCTGCTGCTGCTTTTGTCTCCGAAGGAGTCCAAGCTTCAGTTCGACTTGACATCCTCGGACTAGGGACACTAAACGATGTTTTCGACTGTTTCCGACGAAATGAAGGCGAACTTCTCGATTTACCGGACTTAAATCCATCAGCCTGACTGTAAATATCAATTCCCCCATCTTTCTCCATGATCTGAAATCCCAATTTCAGAACAAGTTCACCTCCTTTCGCCTTCCCAAACAGGCTGAAACTGGTGTCCCATTGCCGAATCCGAGAACCTTCTTGATTCTTCTCCATTGATTCCTGAATCAAGTAACTTAAATCCACAGAACCTCTCCCAAAATCAAGCTCTTCAGCATCAACAGCAAAAGCATAAATCCAAAACGGCCGCGGCTCAAATTTCAGCTCCCGCTTCCCCTGGCCTGGAGTACAGTACACATGACATTTCACAAACAATGTCTCTTCAAAATCAGCAGCTCCCTGCGAAACTCGTGACGGCATTGTATGAACAGCACCATCCTTAGTCTCCTTCTTCCTGATACAAACAGAAAGCCGGAGTCCATTCATAGAAGCCGGAAGACCTTGTACTGCAACAACTTCAACAGAGAACAAACAACTAAGTTTCTGCATTCCAATCCGCGAAAGAGCACGAATTGGCTTCCACTTCCAAATCCCCTTCTTCTCAGTTGTATCTTCTGTTTCAAACAGCTTCTTGGTCTCTTCTTTCTTATCTTTCTGCTGAATTTCCTCGTCAGGTTTCGGCCTGGAACGCCATGGAGACAATGACATCCGCCTGGAACGAGTTCTGGCACTGGATTTGTCATCATTAACTTTAGTCTCATCAACAGAAGTGAGAGCAGGAACTGAAGTTCTTGGAAGTACAAGAGAAGCAGTCCTCCGACCGGCGGTGGCGGTGGAAGTGTGAGTTTGGTATAGAGATTGACTGAGTTCTTCCAGCTCTTCCAATAGCTGAGTATTGGAGTTTCTTCTACCGGATGCTGCAGCCATTTTCACTTGTGGTGAAAACAACTGAAATCAAGTGAAAACAACTGAAATCAACTGAAATTAAACTGAAATAAAGTGAAATTCAAGTGAAATCGTGTGAAAATCAAGTGAAAACAACTGAAATCAAGTGAAAACAACTGAAATCAACTGAAATTCAAGTGAAATTTAAGTGAAATCAAGTGAAAACAACTGAAATCAAGTGAAATTCAAGTGAAATTGAGTGAAATTAGAAGAACCAGAGAATGGTTGCAGAGAGGGAATGGAAGGATAAGAAATTTCAGGTGTTTGGAAGGGATTAGAGGTGGAGAAAAAGCCATGGAAGATTGATTAATTATTTGGTAATTGCTGGTCCATCTGAAGCCATGAATTTTTGTATGGGTTAGGATAAGAGAAGAAAGTTCTGGTTTTTGTTCTGTTTTTGTAATTTTCTCTCTCTATGATAAAGACAAGTTTCAGAACTAACATATGAAAAGAACTGGTATGGTCCCCATACTATTTATTGGTTTTGTCTGTTCAATAAATTTACTTGTCACAGAAACATAGTTTCTTGCCTTTTCTGTAGTTATTAAAATCAAACATTAAACCGGATTTAGACCTGTTTGGCAAATAGTTGTTAGCTATTAGCGAATTACATTAACTGATTGTATAAGCTTGGTAAAATTTAGCCGATTGGTAATATCTGTTTGTAAAAATGACAAATGAGGACATGGTAAAACTTTTATTTGAGGTTAAAGAGTAGTAATTAGGGGTAAAAATGTCCATAAAAAAGATGGAGCAATAAGCTAATTTTGGACCTAATAAGCTCGTTGTTAGAGATTTGACTAGTCAAACTCTTTAAAGTGGCTCAAATTTCTAATTTTATTCCAAAATGCTCTTTACTAAATTGTCATTTGCCTTATTTGGTAAAATTTGGTCTGTTCATACTCGACTCTTTAGAAAAATTGATGAGCTTCAGCTTAATATCCTGTTTGTGAGCTGCTCACGAATTTGTTCGTTAATTTTGTTAATGAATTTCTCTTGCGAACAACTCATCGATTATGGTCATTTGAAATTTCTTTAACACAAAAACCACGTAATTATGGAACCTACAAAACTATGTTACCGTACATTTCCCCTTTTATAGGAATATTATTATAAAAAAAAAATCGAACCAAACTTGCTCGCAGAGTGTTCATGAACATTATAATCGAGTTTGCTCATGAACCTATAACAGAGTCTGCTCGCAAACTTTCGACTCGAATTTCCTATGTTCAAGGTTTGCTCATTTATAAATCGAGTCCAACACGGTTGAGATGAACATCAAAACACTCATGGGTAGATCGGTTCATTTATAGCTCCAGTTTTTGATGGAAAATTTACATGACACAAATTTTTACATGTGTACATATAACAATTGTTTTGATTTTTTTTATATATATAAATTTAATACGTAGATAAATAAGAAATTATTTTTTATTTATATATATCACGTATTAAAAATTGTATTAAAAATTATATTATATCACTGCTTTATTCCTAAAATCAATTTTGTGACAATAAAATTAAGTTCAACTATGCTTGTCAATAAAGTTATTAATATTATAGCCAAATTTTAGGAATGAAACAATTTTTCTTTTTCTAAGAAAAAGATTTTTCATAATTCTTTTTACTACGTGTCGGTATGAAATGAACAAAAAAATGATATGCAATAACTATCATTGAAATGTTGCATTTGTGCACCAATTGATTTGACACGTCATAGTTATAGTTGTTTTCTCTTATCAAATTTGGGTCGGTGATTTTAGGTGCTCTTTGACAAAACTGAAAATTAAGTATTAAAAAATAAATACTAATTTTTAAGTGTTAAATATTATAAGTTCTAAAAGTATTAAATGATATAAGTGTTATAACAATATTAGTTGGTAATATTTAATTTAATATGTTAAGTTAAATATTTTGATTTATCAAAATAAGTGTTTTTTAACTTAATTGACTAATTTAAGTGGTGAAAAATAATCGTTATCAAACATACTTAAATTAAACAAGTGTTTAACATTTTAATTTAAGTGATTATTAAAATTATCAAAAAAGTCTAACTATTCTAAAAAAAAAATTATCTAATCGAAGAATCGAAAAAAAATAAAGGGAATTAGGATTCAGAAAAATCTTATGAAAAGTTATATTTCTATACACAATTAACTTTATAATATATTAACAATGTTAACAATGTTAATAAAAATTATACTAATAATAATATTTCAGTAGCTACAAATTATTTTATTTTTTTTAAATAAACATGGATGAAATCTAATCGGACCAAGTAATTCAACTGGGACTGGATCAACTGATTCATAATTAATTTGGCGATTTGAGTTCTTATCGATTTTTAAAGATAAAAAAACGAATTACTTTTTGAAAATGTGACCGGTTTCAGTTGAATCGAGTTGATCCAACCAATTCAGTCTGGATCTAACAACTATGAATTTTATTGATACAGAATTGATCCTAGTGATCAAGGACATATAAATAGAGAATTTGTGACTAGCGGTGCATTTCACCCTTTTATTACTTAACTTTATTTTCTTATAATAAAGTAGAAATTTGGCACATCATATGACATCAGTTGTGTTCACATGGATCCTAATAACAAAATGAATTTGGTTATTCACCGTTAGATCTAAACTTATTTTAGAGATTCGAATCTCCACCATATGATTTAAATGAGTTTAGATCGAACGGTGAATGATCAAATTTATTTAATATAAATGAATTTGGTTATTCACCGTTAGATCTAAATTCATTTTGGAGATTCAAATCTCCACCATATAATTTAAATGAGTTTAACTCGATCGGTGAATAATCAAATTTATTTAATTATTAGGATATATGTGAACACTATTCTGTGTGACATTTATTTAAAAACAACTCACATTTTTATCTAAGGGTAATTAATTTATTAGTCCCTATATTTTGACAAAATACACTGTTTAGTCCCTATATTTTTAAAAACACACGATAAGGTCCTTAATCTTTTTCTCGATGAACTGTTTACTCCCTAACGTTTTTCTCGGTGAACTGTTTAATCCATGTCGTTAGACTCTCATGAAGATTCTGTTAGTCAATTTGGATTTGAGTCAAAAATCTATTTAAAATAAAAATATAATGCCTTAACTACCCTTTACCATAAAATCAAATATATACGACCATTATCTTCATTGATTCTCATCTCTGCATTCTTCTTTTCTTTTATTTTCCTTTCCTTTAGACTCTACTGCATCTGAAATCAACTTTGAGTGTTCTTCTTAATCGTTCAGATTCATAAGGATTGGGTCTGTGTTCTTTTGCTTGTTCTCCATACAAATAGCTTCTTTTTCTAAATTGTGAACGCGATTTGTGAGAGAAAGACATAGAGGTGTGAATTGCTTTTGACCGATAAATAGTAAAGGGTAATTTAATCATTTCTGAATTTATAAACGGTAAAAGAAAATACATATATTAGATGTGAAATCAAATCATTTTACTGAAAAATATTAATTATAGTGACCCAAAACTTTAATACAGTCCAATTATTTATTTGACTATTTTGTAGGAGAAAAAGTTGACCAAATTTAATGTTGTGGAGCCCATAAACACTATGGGTTTAGATGGGCTCTACTACCTAAGCCCATTATTTTAGGTTATGCTACATACCAAACATTAGAAATTGAAAATTTATATGAAACTATAGTTTTTAAAAATTATTTAAAATTCTTAAAAAAAATAAATATTTAAAATTATATCAAATTATTATTTGAATTATGATAAACTAATCATTTTTAATATATTTTAAAGAGTTGGATTTATAAGTTACGAGTTTAGGATATATCTTTTAAGATTAGTATTTATAAATTGAGATTTAAAATTTATAAATTAGAATATAAAAACATTCCTAAAAATATAAATATAAATTGAGATTTAAATGAAGAAATCGAGAAGCATATCCGTAGCTCAGTACTGCTGTCCTTACTTGCCTTTTTCACTTTTTAGCCGTCGAAGCGTCCCGCTATTACTCATGAGAACTCGAGTAAAGGTGGGCCCGGTGAATTTTGAGTGACGAGCAGTGTATATTCCATTTGTTGTTTGTTTTAATGGTATCTTTAATAACTTTTTTTACTCTTCGTAATTTATTTTTTGTATTCGTGAATCATGTATTAGATATAACATATCTTTATATAAGGTTTTATTTCTTATTGTTTTCGTATTACCATTGTACTCATATTATCTAATGAAATTTTAGCATTTTAATAAAAAAATATAAAAACATTTCTAAAAAATAAATATTATATTTGGAATTAAGTTTTATAATTGTAATTTTTAGGTGACTTTCATGTAAAAAGCCTAATAATAAATATTTGGATAAGTAATAATTTAGGGATAAAGTACCAAAATAGCTTAAGGTTTTTGGGAAAGTATCAATTTAGGCTCAACGTTCAAAATAGCATCAATATAGGCTTAACGTTTATAATATAATATCAATTTAGGCTTAACGTTTACAATATAACATCAATTTAGGTCTCACGTACAAAATAGCATCAATATAGACTTAACGTTTACAAAGTAATACGAATTTAAGATTAACGTTTACAAAATATATCCAATTTAAGCTAAACATTATAATTAAATTAACCATATTATATTCTTTTCCTATTAACTTTATAGGTTATCTTTTTATTTAGTTCTATATTCTTATTTACTATAATACAATTAATTAGTATTCTTGCCTATTAAAACCTTATATTTGTTTTTCATCAACCATTTCAATTTAGGTCTCACGTATTAGATTTTATATTATTTATTATTAATATTATTTTACATAAGCAATGAAATTTAGTAATCATGTAATGAAAAACAAATATAAGATCTTAATGTGCAAGAATACTAATTAATTATATTATAATAAATAAGAATATAGAACTAAATAAAAAGATAACCTATAAAGTTAATAGGGAAAGAATATAATGACTAATTTAATTATGACGTTTAACTTAAATTGTATATATTTTGTAAACGTTAAGCTTAAATTCGTATTATTTTGTAAACGTTAAATCTATATTGGTGCTATTTTGTACGTAAAACCTAAATTGATGCTATATTATAAACGTTAAGTCTAAATTGATATTATGTTGTAAAAGTTAAGCTATTTTGAACATGGAGCCTAAATTAGTACTTCCCAACAAAAATCGTTAGAACTATTTTGGTACGTGACAGTAATTCACTGGTTACTGTGTTTTTATTAGGTTCCGGCGAGTCGAAGCAGGAAAAGTTGAAAATGGCGATAATGAGAGGAGAGCCGTTGCTGGCGAAAGTGGCTGCGCTTGCTGTGTATGTGATTTTTCCGGGAGCGATGGTGGCGACTCTGATCTATTCTCCGCCTCGATATGGTTCTTCTAAGGAAAACAAACCGCCCAAATAAGATCCAATTAGGCTTTGTTCTTCCTGGTTCGTATTTCTTTATTCTCCACTTCGATAAGTATTCCTTTCGTGCTTAGGATTTAGGTTTCAATTTTTGATCATGTATCGTTTGTGAGTTTAAATGATGAATATCCATGACTTTTCTTTTCTATAAATTATAATCGGAGGGAGCCTTGATTTCGATACTTGCTTGAATAGATTCAGCTCTACATTGTATTGAATCGCAAACATTATAGATTGGATTTAGGCCTGGATGTTCAAGTTTTACTTCAATTATCTGAATTTTAATAGAACACTCACTGATTTACCATACAGTTTGCACAACAAGTGTGAATTTCGAGAATGGAGAATTAGTAAGACTAATCTAGATTTTTCTGTTGAATAAATGGATAAAATTGAAGCCAATTAAAATTTGGGGCCTCGGCTTCGCAACTTTTCCTTATAATAGTTAAATAGAATCTCTTATTGGCAATCCTAGATGACAGCTTCTCCTGTGGCTGAGCTTCACTTTGAACCAGATTTTTCCTCAGAATAAGCATTATTTAGTTAAAAAAATCCCATTGTAATGCTAATTTTAACCATGTTAGAGGGCGTACAAATACACACAATGCCGGATCCAGGATTCAGTGATAAGGGATGCTCAATTGAAATTTTTTGGGTGCATTTACTCTAAAAATTTATAGCTCCATATAAAGGTTTAATAGAGTTTTCCAGTGACTAGTGTGTACTCGAGGCCTGTCCAACTCCGCCTGGATCTGTCCTGAATACAAATAACCCGATGGTTCAATCATCTACTCTAAAAAAATTATAGCTCCATATAAAGGTTTAATAGAGTTTTCCAGTGACTATTATGTGCTCGAGGCCCGTCCGACTCCGCCTGGATCTGTCCTGAATACAAATAACCCGATGGTTCAATCATCGGGTTTTGTATTAGATGTCAATATCTAACACGCATTACATCTGACACCAGTGTTTCAAACACCGGTGTTAGAACAGTTGTTGCAACTTTCTCAAGGAAACAACATCTGTCAGTGAACCTGGTTTTTGCATTTGAAACTTGTGTTTTGAACACCAGTTTTGTACGCACTCTGACAACCTAGACAAGATTATTAGGCGCGAAATTTTTTTAACCATTCCTCACTTAAGGAATTTTCCTCAAAAGGCATTGTTCTGAGGAAAAATCCCTTTGAAGCTTCTAAACGTCTTTTACAGCTAATAGGCAACACTTTAAGTTCTGTTTATTTCTATTACGTTATAATTGTTGATGTTATTACTATTCATGAGTTCTTGCTTGTATCTAGACTTACATATAGGACACGCAATTAACATATCAGCTTGGCAGTTGGTTGCGGTTTGTTCGGGGTGTATGGCTGATGTTAAAGCTTGCCATTAGCTTTGATGGCTATAGGAGCCCTGTATCATACTGCCACAACCAGTGGCGAATACAGGATTACATCGCCGGAGCCAATTTTACACTAACTAGTAACTGCACCTTTTTTGGGGCAATTTTTTTTTTTCAATCTCATTTTACATTTTTCTCAGCTAAATTTTTTTCAGCAGATGCTTTTGGGGGGCATCTTGCACCCCAAACTCTCAATTTGACGGAGACAGGTGATTCCAAAGCCGGAGGCCCCCTTGGCACCCCTGTCTCCGCCCTTGGCCACAACGATAGTCATGCTAAGTTTTGCAAGTGTGACAAAGTTTTTTTTTTTTTTTTTTGTGCTGCAAATACTTATGACTTTTTTCAGCCGATACTTTTGGGGGGCCATCTTGCACCCCAAACCCTCAATTCGATGGAGACAGGGGTCGGTCGGAACTATCGCTGCTAGGGGTGATTCCAGAGGCCCCCCTTGGTGTCACGGGGCTAACTCGGTGTCGAGCCAAAGCCCCGTGTGGCGCCTCGACTTCCCCAAGTCTCGGCCAGCCAACTCCTACCGAAGGGTCCCGTCAATGCCTCTGTCGGTATTCCGTCCCGGAAGGGTCTCCCTGTGGGGCGAGCCTCGCCCTAGAATGGGCTCGCACTATGGGGCACTCACCGGCCCCCATAATGTCCGTAGGGTTCCACCCTACGGAGACATCCGCCTTCCTTCCTGAAGGACGTATGCCCGACTCTCCTAGTCTCTAGCAGACTAGGGTGGATCACTTAAGCCAGTACCGATTACTGACTCCGGGGGCGGCGGAGATCCATACGCCCGGGTAGCCCCTGTCACCCTATAGTGTTTCTTATACCAACTCGGGTCCTCCCGTCCGCGTACGTTGATATGCTCCATACGCCACACAGCTTGCCAATAGGGTTGAGTTTGCCTATGGCCAAACTCCCCCCCTTACACTTGGCACCCCCTGTCTCCGCCCTTGGCCCCAACGATAGTCATAGTGCTAAGTTTTGCAAGTGTGACATAGTGCTAACCACGTTTTCTGCTGTCTGAACCTTCAAACCATTCCAACTGGCTGCCATAACGAAAATATATGGACATGTCTATGAATTTTAAAATTATACAATTGTATGCTTAATTTATATATAATGCATCAAAAAAAATTACATAATAGAGGTTGTGAAAGTTTATAGAAGATAATTTAGAAATATTAGGGATTTAATGAACATGTGATTAGCATGGATCCACTTCTGAAAACACTATAGGAAATTATTTTCCAAATTTTAAGAAACAAGTTTCCAGTATTTTTAAATTACAAAACCTGAAGTTTCAGAGAGTATCGAAACGTGAAACTCTATAAATTAAAAGTTTCATTGCAACATAGCAATAAATTGATAGCAGTTTAGTTCACTGTTGTTAGAATCTTAGTTCACAAATGGAATCGTACGATTTCGAGTCGAATCTATAGGTTAATCTAAATTGTAACAGAATTTTACGATTCGCGATTCGAATCATACGTTTTGATTCAGCTCTATTTCGAGTCGGATCTTCATCAAAAACTTCAACAACACTAACTACTAAATCCACTATCCTCTAGTCCGATTGTTATTTAGCAAGTTAAAAGAGTAAGAAGCTCAAACTTCCATCTCCACTAAGTTATTAAACAGAGTCCGATTTGTAAATTAGTTTTATTAGGATTGTATTTGCATTAGATTAAATTGTAAGTACTTGGTTGATATGATTTCTTTTCTTTTTTTACATTAAAATTGCATTTCTAGACTAATATTTGATAATATTTTGAGTTCAACATGGTAAATATTTTATTTTTTTATAATATTTATGAATTTGAACTGAATCTTACAATTCGATGAATCGTGGATTTCGATTGACGAGTCGAATCTCGTTTTGACAACTATGGTTTAGTTTCTTTTTTCTGTTGAAGTTTGAGAATCTTCTCATTTTTCTGCTACAATTCACCCAAATAACTTACTAACTTCAACTTATTCTATTGGTGCAGGGGTGTAAGATTTTGTAGGTGGATTTTTACTCTTTCTTGTATGATTGTCCATGTAATAATCCTCAACTTAGGACCTGGATGAGTAGGTAGTTTATGAATGAAAGCTTCAATGAAAGAAGTTTTTGTTGGATATTTTCTGCTCAAAACTTGCTCCCTGTCAAGTAAATCAAAGCTGCCTTTTCTCATCAATGAACTGATCATAATGTTGAAGGTGTGCTCTCTTCTGGTTCTGCTCAGCTCAGGTCAGGTCATTTTCAAACCGTATATTTTCGTTTGGAATTAAGGGTCAAGCGATCTCTAAAGTTGCACATTTTCATATAGTCTAAATCGAAGTTTAGATATGAATTCAACCAGTGGCGGAATCAGGACCCCAGATGACTCGAGGCTTAAACATATCAGTAAAAAAAAAATTCAAAACGTAAAAAAAAAATTCGAAATTAACCGTGCGGTTGACGGTAAATTTTCAAAGTCCAGTCCGCTAGGACTAGGCAAATTTTTTTTAGCCCCCAACGTGTTAAAACTGTAAAAATGTTATTATTTTTTTTAGAAACTAGCATTGAACTAAAAGAAAATTAAACATGTTTACTTTTTTTAATGGTAAAAACATAATAAAAATGAATATTAAATATGTTCACTTTTTTTTAATGGTAAAGACATTAAAAATGAATTCAAAATAGTTATCAAAATAAAAATAAAGAGTCCATTTAAATTAATTAATAATGGTAAAATGTTTTTATAATTATTGAAAAATAAAACTAAAATAAATAAAAACTTTTTAAAAGAAAATGAGGTTGGAGGGAGTTGAATATATGACCTCTCAAATAGAAGTATGTATCCTTAACCATTTCATCTACCTTTAAACATTGAAATAATACTAAATAAAGTCAATATAATTCTCTCCAAAATATTACCAGACACCATTACTAAATTTTTTTTTTCTCAATTTTCCGGTAGCTTGCCTGGGCTCGAGTCCACCCAACCCCCCGATTCCGCCCCGGAATTCAACTATGAAATTAGCAATATTTGATAAATTAGTATAAATATAATCAGTTTTAAGACAAACTTATAAAATCTGATGTTAATTGATCAAATATTATATATACTCAAGATTTGTGCCAAGTTCTAGTGAGAGAAAGCTTCTCTCTACTTTTGCAAAGCTTCTACCTCCTTTTTCTTTTTAAGTATCCATTTTTTCAGCTCCCCGCCATCATTATTGTCGCGGCTCAACTGATCAAGAATACTTTCTTCCTTCTCCCATTTATGTTTTAGAGTTAGATTTTAGCTTCATATCTACTTTTTCTTTTTAGTTTGAAGTCCATATTCCTTATCGAACTTCTTTTTCCGTCAGATCTACACTTGCTAGCTATACTTCTTTTGTTTATTCTATTTCCGATCTTTAGCAAGAGTGGAAAAAGTTCATCTTATCCGTAGATGTAGAGATCTACGTGGTTACAAAAAAGAAAGGACTCAGATCCGAACGTCTGAAAGAGCCTCAATGAGAAGAATAAACTACAATGTTTTTTCAACGGGATTCGACTTACGAGAAGGATATGATTCTTATTTTTGTTGTATTTGTACATTTGTTTGTTTTTATTACTCTTTGTAGTCTATTTTTTTCAATTTTATGGATCTTGTACTGGTCTTACCCTATATGGGTAAGAGGTCTTATTTCTCTTACTTGTTATGATGTATATGTACTTTTTATTAATATATGACATTTTTCTTAAAAAAAAAAAATCAAATATATTAATTTTGCAATTGAGTTAATATCTAAATCTCGATTAATAATCTCAGTTGTTAACTTTAGGGCCTTGTTGACCCTTCATTCTATAATTTTATTTTTGTTGATTAAGCTACTGATATTTCGAGCTTTTTTTTATCAATTATAACCATACAATGCCAAATTAAAAAATGTAATTTATTTTATTTGTATTTTTTAATAAGTTTTTTACATTTCTAAGTAAAAATTGTAAAAACTGTAATTCGAACTCAAATAAAATGAAATTAATTTTTTTTATTAAAGATTGGTTAGCGAGGAAGGGTAAGCGGCGGACATCCCAGCTATGCTGGCACCCCCACCACAGACCCAAAAAAGCCCCGAACCAAATTTATTAAAAGAGTAAATAAATGTCATAATACAAAAAGAAAAAAGAATAAAATGAAGCTAAAGAATTAGGAAAAGCGATAAACGCAACGTCCTACACGATCATGAAAAAAGACCGATCCACAAAAATCTGGGACAACATCCCACCAAGTCGAAGCTGTTGCCGTCCGTCCATAATTTGCAAGCGAATCCGCAATATGATTTCCTTCACGAAAAATATGAGAGACCACAAAAGCCACAGAATCGGTCTGATTTAAACAATTGAACCATTTTTGTCTAAGCAACCAAGGGACCGAACAAGATTTAGATTTGAACATCTGCACAACATACATTGAGTCGCTTTCAAGCCAAATTTTCCGCCAACCTTTGCTGATAGCCATGTCAATGGCGTAAATAGCAGCAGATAGTTCAGCAAGATAAGCAAAGGAACTTTCAATCGGAAAGGCAAACGCACCAAGGCACATGCCAGTATGCGAGCGATAAATACCTCTGCAACCCGCAGGACCAGGAGCACCCATGACAGACGCATCAGTATTGATCTTAATCCAATCCCTCGGAGGTGGTTGCCAAAAAATCGGAGTAATGTGCGGAGCCTTAGCAAGACGCTTTTCAATCCCGAGCTCACCTAAGATTTGAAGTTCAACTAGCGAATTCCAAACGGAGCCCCGTCCAGTGTGAGCAGATTCACGAACAGCTCCCCAAATCCGTCTCAGCGTGATGGAAGTATCAACCCTCTCATCCTTAAAAATGGACCTATTACGAGCAAGCCATAGAGCCCAAATTGTATTAACAATTGCAGCCGCCCATAAATCAGCGATTTGAGTACTGAAACGTTGAATAACAGCATGATCAACTAGATTCTTAAGAGTCGAGTCTGTGTTAATTCGTCTTCCAAACAATGAGCTAACACCATGCCAAATAAATTTGGAAAACCGACAGGAGACAAAAAGGTGGTCCAACGTTTCAGAATCTAACAAGCACAAACTGCAACGAGAAACAACTTGACAGCCACGCAACTGAAGCTGATCATGTGTTGGCAAATACCCAAGATAAGCCCGCCATCCAATAAGCGAGTGTGCAGGAGGAACACTTTGACACCTTAAAAAACGACTCTAAGGCTGTTGAGTAGGAGGAAATCTAAGCCAAGTGTACAAGAGCTTAACAGTTAAAACCCCACTCGTAGCAGGCTTCCAAACACAAATATCAACATCGTCCCTACCCCGCCTAATATTCCGCAATCTATTCTTCACATCCGCAGGTAACACGGGCAGATTGTGCCAATTATTACCATCCAAATAATCCTCCACCAAATCAAAACAACGACGCTGTTGACTAGCAGATAGGCCAACCTGTGCAGCCAGTGAAGGACGCATCCAGGCCCCATTCCAAAAATTAAGTTCAGAGTGCTGACCAATCCACCAAAAACAGTGATGCTCAACTTCAGAATAAATGGATTTTATCGAGCCCCAAATAGAAGAATTCATGATATAATGTCGTGACTGTCCCGCTTTATTGAGAAAACGAGTTCTAAGTAAGTTAAAGCAGAGAGACTTTTCTTGAAGAAGACCCCAAGCCATCTTTCCATTCAACGCTTTGTTTAGAATAGATAGATTCTTGATTCCAAGACCTCCATCCTTGAAGTTTTGACAACAAATTTTCCAAGGGACAGTGACAAGCTTCTTGCAATTAATGGACCCAGACCAAATAAAATTCCTCATATGCCTAGTCATACGTGTAAGCAGCGCAGAGGGCCACTTATAAATGCTAAAAGAGTGAATGAAGCTACCAGTAATTACAGAATTTACCAGAGCCACTCTCCCAGACATAGACAAACAATGCCCTTTCCATTTAGCAAAGTGAGCAAGCACCCTATCCATCAAACTAGTCAGATGTCGTGTCTTTGGTAAACCAAAAAACAAAGGGACTCCAAGATAGCGAAATGGAACAGACCCTTGACAAATACCAATAATATCAGCAAGACGATTACCACGTCCAGAAGAAACAAAGGAGCCCAGAAATAATTCAGATTAGTTCCAACTAACACACTGACCCGAGATAGATCCATACAACTCAAATACACCTTTAATAACAACTAGATTACTCGAAGAGGCTCTGCAGAAGAGAAGAATGTCATCGGCATAAAATAAATGAGTCGGAAACACCTTTGCAGAAGTATATTGCATTGGATCAAGTCGCCCAGTATCCACGAGGTGAAGCAACCAACGACTAAGAAAGTCCTCGGCAATACCAAACAATATAGGAGACAGCGGATCGCCTTGTCGAACCCCTCTTGAACATCTGAAATATCCACTAATGGCTCCATTGTTCAAAATTGAAATCCGAGATGCAGATAAAACATTCAGAATCCAGTCTCTGAATTGAATAGAGAAACCAAAAGCGTCCATCACGGCAAGTAAAAAATTCCAATTTAAAGTGTCAAAAGCTTTCCTGATGTCAACCTTCAAGGCTAAGTTCCCTCCAAAACACTTTTTACGAAGCATATTAGTGCCTTCAGAAGCAAGTGAAATGCATTGGTGAATACTTCGTCCAGGAATAAATCCAAATTGATTCTGAGAAACAATGCGAGATGCAATAGAAGCGAGTCTATCAGCCAAAATTTTTGCAATTATTTTATAACTAAAGTTGCTCATTGCAATAGGCCTATACTGATCAAGAGATATCGCACCCTCCACCTTCGGGATAAGGACCATAATACTGGAGCACAGGCCAGGATGTATCATGCCACTCATAAAGAAGCTTTTGACAACAGCAAACACATCAGCACCAATAATATCCCAAAAAGACTGAAAAAAGACCCCAGAAAACCCATCAGGTCCAGGAGAACTACTGCTATCCATGGCAAAGACTGCCATACGAACTTCATTCATATCCGGACAACGAGTAAGCAAATCATTATCCAAGTCAGAGACAAGATGTGGAACAACCTCATAAACTAGATCATAATTCTGCGGTAAGACCTCGTCATTTTTAAAAAGACTTGAATAAAATTCATCAATATGCGTCCCAATTTGATTCGGATTAAAGACCAGCTCATCCTCAATTTGAAGCACCGAAATCCCAGAGGCAGCAGCTCGAATAGATGCCATACGATGGAAGAAGCTGGTATTTCGATCTCCCTCCTTAAGCCATCTAACTCTGCTCTTGTCACGCAAAAAAGCCTCCTTTCTATGCAAAATATTATCCAAGTGTGCATGAGCATTCATCTCCTCATGATGTAGTTCAGGAGTAAACCCATTCTCAGAGATTTCTGCCTGCACACGGGCCAGATCCGTCTCAGCATCAGTGAGACACATATCAATGTTACCAAAAACCACTTTATTCCAGTGACGAAGCACCGGCCGAAGTCGCCTGAGTTTATCGCATAAAGCTTGCATAGGAGGTAAGCTAGGATGCATTCCATTCCAAAAATCAGCAATCACCTCCCTAATCCCCAGATGCAGAATCCACATAGACTGAAATCTGAATCTAGAGATAGGGCTATAGAATCTACTAATATATTATATAATTAAGAATTATAGATATAGAATATTCTATTCTAATCGAAATATAATAATATAAAAATGAAATAAAAATTCGAATTAGAAGAAAAAAAATAGGTACAAATATTAAATTGAGGTGCCCCATTCGATGACAATTCTCAACAATTTACCCTCCATTTTTGTGCATTTAGTGGGCTTAGTATTTCCGGCAATTGCAATGGCTTCTTCATCTCTTCATGTTCAAAAAAACAAGATTTTTTAAATGAGATAGGGCGATTCCCCTTGGAGCAGCTAAACATCAAAGGGCAATGGTCAGAGTGATGTCGCGGCAAAGCCAAACTGCAAATCGATTCCCAGAAGTCCGAGAATAAAGCAGATAATAAAACTCTATCCAGACGACATTCAACCCGCGCAGAGCCAGACCTACCATTAGACCAAGTAAAGAAGGCCCCATGAGTAGGACCATCAACAAAAGAACCAGAATCAATAAAATCACGAAACTCCCTACAAGGACGCAAAGCAGGAGCCCGTCCTGATTTCTCATGAGATCCAAGGACAGAATTAAAAGCTCCAAGAAGCACCCAATGCCCATTCAACCTATTTTGATGAGCCAAAATATCATCAAACATAGTGACACGTCTATTTGCCCAAATGCTCCCATAAACAAAGCAGACAAAAGTATTTAAATTAGACAAACTCAGAATAACAAATTGTTCGTGTCTGAAACAAATATTGGTAACCATGGAAGAATTAATCTTTGCAAAAACCCATAGAGTTGGAAGCTCCTTATTGTTCATAGCAATTAAAGACAAACCAAGCCTTCTCCAGAAGGCCTCATTAACAGAACTGAACTCCACCATAGGCTCAGCTAAACAAAGAAAATCCGGTTTATGAAGAGAACACAAATGATGCAAGTAACCCTGAGTATCCCTATTAAGAATACCCCTACAATTCCAGTAAAGAAAGATCATTTAAAACGGACCGGAGGTTTACTGGCTCGTTTGTTTCGAGCTGGCAAATTCTCCGTTGTTGTCATAATTTTTTCCCTCCGCCTTACTTTCTTAGTGCTAACTGTGTTCCAGCTATTGTCATCATCCTCTGCCATATCAGCCCAGGATTTAGTACGGGATGATGATTCAGATGCTGAATCAGCTCCCTCATATCTAGTGAGAATATTGTCCATTCCAGGTGAATCTGGCCTATCAGTTTTATCACAACTGAATTCATCCTCCTTCCTAAGTTGCGGGCTGCCAGGTAGAACAACCTCCACCACACAACCAGTATCAACAGGAGGCCTAAGCTCAGAAACAATCCGTGAAGTGGCATGTTGAACAGGCACCTCGGTCTGAATTGCATTAGGCTTTTTCACAAACTTCCTCTCCTGTGAAACCATTGTACGTTTTTTTTCAATAACCGGAGCCTTTAGAACCTTTTCCAATGGTTTTTTATTTTTCCTGCAGTCATAAGCCATGTGGCCAATGTTTGAACAAACTTTACAGAAGCTTGGTAATCTCTCATACACCACATCAATCCAAATTTGTTTTTCTTCTCTCTCAATACCCATTTTAATAGGAAGCTCATTCATCAAATCCACATCAATTAACATTCTAGCATAATGACCAAACTCACCTTCAAGAGTGGTATTATCAAATCGTATAAGCCCTCCAATACCCTTTGAAATATCTGAAAGAATTTGAGGATCCCAATACTCCCATGGAAGAGAATATAATCTAACCCAAACCTAAGCATTTGTAGACTTCTCAGCATAGGGGTCAAAGTCCGGAACCCATGGTTGCAAACGGAAAGTACCTGGCTTAGTATTGATAATGCCCCGCGCTAACAACTGATTCTTGATCTCTTGGGATCCCAAAACCACATGAAAAAAGCCTCTCCCGATAGATATCAGTCGCCAAGAATCCTTCAAACCCCAAACCTTTGTTAAAGTTTCCTTAAGAGAAAGAACCTTCCATGGGGCATCTCCTTTGTTTAAGATTAACCTGCCAATCAGAGATGAGGAGCAAAGGGCCGCACGCCTATCATAGGCAGATTGAGAAATTCTAACCGACCGAAGACCGCCAATATCAGAAATCACAGCAGACGAGCAAGGAGTCGGATCCAGATTCCCAGCAAGGACCTTCGTAAATGACCTGCCCTGCACCGCCAAATTAGGCTTTCTCAAAGGATCCTGTGAAATCGAAGCAATCTGTGGTTGCGGGATACGCGATTGCGAATTATGAAAAGGGGCCTTTGGATTAAAGAGAACCTCTATACCGAGGTAGTTATCTAGATAATCCATGGTGGATAAAGAGTGATTCCTAAATGATTTGGAATTTAGTAAGGAAGGTTTTGGAGTCTTTTTAGGCAGATTTTAATCTCCATAACTTTATAGGATACTTCCTTTTCTTGCTATAATTGATTTATAATTTAGTAAGGAAGGTTTTGGAGTTTTTAGGAAGGTTTTAGTTTTTCTTCTAATTTTCCTTAACAGTTGCAAATGTCAAATTGTATTTCTTCCTGGAATATGAAATTGCATATCCAACGACTTGATGATCAACAAACCTGATCTTACGGTGGTACTTGGTGACTTGTGAGAAGATAGCTCTGAAAAAGAGAAGAGAGACAGATCTGAGAGAGAGAGGATAGATCTGAATAGATCTGAAAGAAAGAAAACAGATCTCAGAAAGAGAAGACAGATTTGAAAAAGAAAAGAAAGACAAAAAAATAATATGAAAATATTTTCACATACTCTTTATTTAATTTCTTTTACGAATAAGAAATAAGCTTTTCAAATAAAATGAAATTAATTGAATGTTATATTCAAAACTGATTTTATTTATTTTTTTCCTTTGGAGTTAAATGTGTGAAATTATAAATAGTTTAATGTAATAAATTGAAATATTAGAGGTTTAATTAATAAATTTTGATGTTTTGATCTTGTATTATATGCGGGGTAAATTGCACAGACGGCACCAAAATTTAGATTTTTTTTTCACTTGGAAAAAGTGAGTGAACTAGTTCTTATTTTAATAATATAATTCCTGTAATTTGATTATAAAAATGTGTCATATAAAGCCAAAATATGGCAGGATAAAGGATTGGGCCTCCTCTATTATAAATTATAATACATAGAGCACTCTGGTTTCCAAGAAATTCTCTAATAATTTCTCACAGATTTCCTAGTCATTGAATGATCAGTGGATTCCCAATTACATTTTGTTTTTTTCATCCCCAATTATTTATATTCTATTTAGAGAGCTAATCTTATCATTTTAAATAAATTCGAGGGTCAAAAAGATACTTTATAAGTTTAGGGATCAATCGGATTTTTTGAACCAAATTCAGAGAGTTAAGTCGTAATATAACTTTATTCCTTCTAATAATTTTCGTGTTTTTGTGTTGTATTTGTGTTTTTTTTTCATATAATGAATATATCTGACATTTGATATAGGCTTAATAAATCATTTGCCTCCTGAACTTGTCCAAAAAGCTTTATTGGCCCTCTAAACTTTTAAAGTATTCTGATAACCCCTTGAATTTGCATAAAATGTTCAGTTAACCCACTGAACTTGTATAAAATGTAATCAATTCATCACTCGGTCGTAAAAAAATAAGTTAAATGCGGAAGATGTATTGTACGAGTCTTAAAAAAAGTAAAACGACCAAAATCAGGGTATGCAGTTCTAATATTAGGGAAGACAAGTTGTATAGTTGAATAAGTAATAACTTCATTTTTAATCTATTTTTTAACTATGTAATAACATTCTAAGATGCGTGGAATACATCTTCCGTATTTAACTTACTTTTTTACGACCGAGTGATCAATTGATTACATTTTACGCAAGTTCAGGGGGCTAACTAGACATTTTATGCAAGTTCAGGGGGCTATTGAGATACTTTGAAAGTTCAGGGAGCCAATCAAGCTTTTTGAACAAGTTCAGGCACAAATGATGTATTAAGCCTTTTATATAAAAAGGAATTGCATGTAAATAGATAATAATATAATAATTTATTTATTTAAGGTTGAGTATGAATTTTGGAGATTTTCTTACCTTCTAGTATCATATAAAAAAATCAAGAATTGGAGTGAATTGTTAGATTTTTTTTTTTTATTATTGAATCAAATTTTAACTTTATTTTATATAATTCTTGAGATTTACTTTAGGTCTTTGTTTGGATAAAGTGTAATTAAAGTAAAGTAGTTGTAAGATGAAGTAAGTGAGTTGTATGAAATAATTTGTTGTGTTCGGATGGAAGGTAAGGTAAGTGATGATTTAATAATGTAAATATATATATAATTATTTTTATATCATTTCATTTATATAAATAAAATAAATGGTAATTTCGGAAAAAAAAAAAGTTATGTACCATGATTCTCCTCTAATTTGGGGTGTAAAGAAAATTATCCAAAATTTACCGTCACATACCTTAATTTACTATACTCTTCAATTGGGTAAATTACACCCATGACCACTGAACTTTACTATTTTAACATTGTGGCCATTGAACTTCAATTCTTAACATTATGGGCACCGAACTTTACACTTTTTAACACCAGTGGCCACTCAACACCTCAAAACGACCGTTGACGGCCTCAAAATAAAAAAATCAAAGAATTAATGATATTCTAAGAAACTTTAATTCTTGAAAATTTTCGTTTCGAGGTTATTTAGGTGTTGTTTGGTTAGAATAGAGAAAGTAAACTTTTAGAGAGAGAAAGCTCCAAAAAATGTGATTTTGGAAAATAAAAAATGTGGTTTCATGGTAAATGTCATTCTGAACAACTTTAATTCTTGAATATTTTCATTTTGAGGTCGTTAACGATCATTTTGAGGAGTTAGTTAAAATTGAATGGTCACCGATATTAAAAAAGTGTAAAGTTCAGTGGTCATACCGTTAAGAATTGAAGTTCAGTGCTCATAATGTTAAAATGGGTAAAGTTCAGTGGCCATGGATGTATTTATCCCTCTTCAATTACACCTCCAAACAAATAAGGTTATCTAATTACATTTAACCTCACTTACCTTCAAATATCATCATCCAAACAATTTCTTTGGATTTAGTTTCGATTTGGGATGTCGATTAAAAAGATTTAAATTGGATTCTGATTTTTTTTAGGACCGAATTGTATTATTGATTATATGTGATACAACTAGGTATGAGTACGGTCCATTACAATTCAAGGATTTTAAAATCTCCAAAATTATATCTAATAAAATAAATAGTATAATTTAGTTCGGTTCTAAAGAAAAAGTAAACGGATCAATCCGGTTCTGGATTTTTTTTCCTAGATATTTGATGTGATTCTAATCTCCGTTATATTTATTCAATATTATTATAAATTTAAAAATCTCTAAAATTATACTTAATTAAGTTAAAGGTGTTGAAAAATTTTGAATAAAATTATATACAGTAAAACCTCTATAAATTAATACTCGATAAATTAATAAATTCTTTAAAATAATAATTTCTTCTGGTCCCGACTTGGGCCAGTTCAAAAAATGATCAATTTTAATAAATTAATAAGATAATAATTTTCTGGAACGACCCTTGATAAATACATTGTACTATTACCTCTATAAATTAATAATTTCTCAAATACATATGAGAAATATATATAGATATATATACTTATGATAATTTAGCAAAATATGAATCTATAGTATTTTGTTTTTTCTTGAAATTTAAATCTAGTTGAATTTCATCTTTAACCATTCTTAGTGCATTCAAAAGTTCCGGGGTATCATTGTCAAATTGTAATAAAAAAATTATAAAGAGTGGATGATGCTATAATTGCTTCCTTTCTTGTGACTGGTTTCAAAGGTACCGAATCATCATCAGCTTCATCCCTAATTGAATTTTGCATAATGCTCAACACAATTTCTTCTAAACTTTGGACTTGTGAGCATTCATTAATTTCACTTGGATAATCCAATATTTGATTGACATCCATTGGATGGCGGTAACCAAGCTGAACAATCATTCCCTCAAGTTCATAAATCTCTTCTGTAGTTGCTTCCTCTAAATTCGTTATGACAAATTCATGAGAAGCCTATTTTTGGTATGGTTTGAAACAACACTCCCTATAAATTTATGTAGTAATTCATTAACTATGATACATTGAATATTTTTAACATAAATACAATGAACTTCAAAGTTCAATTAACTTATATAATGCACATTTAATTTTATTTGTTCATTGATTTTAGACAAAAACTTTATTTAAATTAGTAATTTAAAATTTATTTTTAAAAAAATTTAAAATCACTCTATAAATTAATAATTATTAATTTATCGATTAATTAATAACTCTCTAAATTAATAAAATTCTATGGTCCCAACATTATTAATTTATAGAGGTTTTACTGTATTAATTTAAATACCAACAAACACTTCCTTTCATGATCAGCCGTGTCCAAACGATTACATCTGTCTTAAGAATGTTAGACAAATAATTACTTCTGTTTTAAGAATGTTAGATTCTTAAGAAAATAATCTATCTGTCTTAAGAATGTTGGATATGATTAACCAAAACACAAAATGAACACAGAAAAGCATATGAACAATAAAACTAAAAATTAAAAGGAAAGAGTTAGACAAATCTGAGGTCTGTATTAGCAGTTTCCTTAAGACAGATGTCGTCGCTATTGACGATCGTCTCTCAGGATACAACAGATTACACAAACGAACTTAAACTATGTGTAGACCCGTTAGCACCGGAGTAGGAAAACAAGAACATTAGGAACAAACAAATAATTTTTTCAACAATTTCTTCAACAACTTTCAACTTGACAATCCATCCATTTTATATAAATAGAACTCGAAATGATATGTCTTTTCACGAATGAAAACGACTGTACACGGACAGATACGAATATTCATGTACGAACATGATTGTTTACGACTGATCATAAAAGAAGGTGTCTGTTGGTATTTAAATTAATATATAATTTTATTCAAAATTTTCCAATAAAAAATTCAACCCAATTCTGATCTTTTTAGTTGGTATTCGGTCCGATTTAAGATTCTAAAGATTTATATACAACCATAAAAAGTTACAAATCTCAAATTGAATTTTTTTTTTTTTTTGGGTAGTAGAACAAATTGAGGATACAATTATGATGGAAAGATGCAATGCTTTTTAGGATAAATACAAGCTTTTGATAGGCCGTATAGTATAGATGGCAGACCATGGGATGGTACGGTACGCATGCATGGAAAGGGGGGCCCTAATCCCATCATCAATCATACACATTTTATGACGTCATAAATTATACTATACTATAATATTTGAACAATAATCCAATCCCATCCACTTTGTCACATCATACATACATACATACTGTAGAAAATAGAAAAATTTTATTTCCTGACATCTGAATTTAATCTGGATTTTTTCCTTAAACTATTTTTGTTTTTATTTACAAACTATGTTATTTTTATTTCTACATTTAATTTGTTAAAGAACTTATATAAAATTGATGTTTAAAATAGGGTGTTGTTAAACCCAGCCCTAAATTCCCACCCCTAGCCTCGTGAAAGGACGAAAATGCCCTTTCATGGAATTTGAGAGGGGAATTTCTAATTTTTTTTGCCAATCCGACACGCGGGCGTGTGGATATCACGCCTCACCGCGTGGTCGGACGTGATATACACACGCCTCACCGCGTGGTCGGACGTGATATACACACGCCTCACCGCGTGGTCGGACATGATAGCCCCACGCTTCACCGCAAGGTCGGACGTGGGGCTATCACGTCCGACCACGCGGTGAGGCGTGTGTATATCACGTCCGACCATGCGGTGAGGCGTGATATCCACACGCCCGCGTGTCGGATTGGTAAAAAAAAAAGCTTTTTAACCCCGTAAATAGTTCGTGAAACCCGTAAATAGGCCGTGAAGCCCGTAACTACAGAATTGTACGTAACAAATAAAAATAGAAAACTTAAAAATTAAAATAAACATTAATAAACATAAACATTTATAAACGTAAATGGTTAAATATAATATATACAACAAAAAGTGTTAAAATGTATGAATTTTTACAACAAAAATTCAGCTCGCCCGACGCCACGCATCCATAAACTCATCCATCTCCCTCTTAATGCGTGGAACATCCTCGTCAGATCGGTGGGTAGCCGATAGTTGGGTGACACGCCACAACTAGCTAACCCACTGCAAAAAAAATAAAACTTAATAAATAAATAAATATTAACAATTAAACACATATAAACTAATACTAAATAATAATATTAAATAATAATAAACTTACAAATTCGCTATTGGCGCGAGCATGCTGTACCGGTGCAGCCTGTGGTGCATGAAGGAGATGGGGATGCGAATGTCGCCTATACCAGTCCATATAATCAGGCTCACAGCCAACGGGTCGGCATCTCCTCCGATCAATGCCCCGAGCCGATGGAAATCTCCGCCACGTATCCTCAACTGTGACTAAGGAATGCGTGAGCTTATACGCGATAGATCTCCATGGTCGTACTGCTTTATCAGGTCTAATACGCTCAGCTGGGATATGCTGAATATATCCGACCTGTCGCAGCGCTCGATCGGGCATATACGGCTCGACGATGTCTCTACACCGTATCCAACCGGCGTAGGACACTCAAAGCCGATCATCATCGGCGACAGGATCATAAGGCAACCACGTCACCTGGAAAAAAGTAATACTCAATAAAAAAATAATAATATACTATAAATAATACTTAAATAAATTCTAAAATTTTATAAAATACCTCTGCCGCCGTCATACGATCCAGCTGCCCACGAAAGGTATCTAGTCGAGCGGTCGTCTTGCCTGGTACCCCGACCTCCCATCTCAGTGCACGGACATGGTCAGCTGGGATCAAGTGAGCTCCTCTATGCGGCCGGAACACCGGAAAATACTCGTATATCCATGTCTGCAGTAGAGTCAAACATCCGCATATACCTGAACAGTCTCCCCTGCTCGCTATCCCCAGCTGCCGGTACAACATGGCTAGTGTAGCAGACCCACATGATAGTCCAGCTGCCCCGCTGACACCACTGTAAACCTCAGCAAGATGGGCCGGCCTAATCATATCTCCACTCTTGTCAACAAACAGAGTGGATCCAAGCATAAGCCACATCCACGTTGTGGCCCGAGTAGCGTCATTCCTACCCTCGGCGAGAAGCCCCTGTACAGCCCCAACAAATACACCTCCACCTGCCCATAAATGACTAGTCGGCAACAGAAGCTCGGTCTGACTCACCCCAAACATCATCATGCACATGGCATGAAGCGAGTCAGTAGGGGGAGACTCGGACACCATCGGAGCGTCGATCGGGATCCAAAGAATCTGCCACACATCATGCAACTGGATAGTCATCTCCCCGAACGGCATGTGGAAGGAGTTCGTATCAGGCTGCCACCGCTCCACGAACGCAGTCAACAGCGGAGTGTCGAGGTTCTTGAACATGGCATGTGGAAGGTGAGACAAACCAGTCCTCTCGATCATCTCCCTCAGCTGTAAAATGACACATATACAATTTATACAATTACTGAATGTTTTTTATGTTTATAGTTAAAAATACAAATTACAATAAATGTTGACACACTATATTATGTTTACCTCGGGTGACGCATCAGAAAACCACTGACACAAATCTTTGCATGTTGCTGATCTATTATAGCATGTCAGAAACGACCGAATCTCCTCTCCCAACATCCGTGAGGCAACATGTCCTAAAAAACTAGGAATCACGGAACCATCAACGGGACCACCATCAACCGGTGCAGTAACTACCCAGCTCTCGTCCTCACTAGCTTTGGGACGTTTGCTTGTCCCTGAAAATTATAAAATTATATTAAAATTATAAATTATAAATTATACTAAATACTATAATTATACTAAAGTTATACTAAAATTATAAATTACTAAAGTTATAGTAAAATTAAAAATATACTAAAATTATAAATTACTAAAGTTATACTAAAATTATACTAAAGTTATAAATATACTAAAGTTATACTAAAATATACTAAAATATACTAAAATTATACTAAAATTATAAATATACTAAAATTATAAATATACTAAAATTATACTAAAATTATACTAAAGTTATAAATATACTAAAGTTATACTAAAATATACTAAAATTATAAGTTATACTAAAATTATAAAACATACTAAAATTATAAATATACTAAAATTACTAAAGTTATACTAAAGTTATAAATATAACTAAAATTATAAAAAAATACATGTATTCGCAAAACGACCTCCTACGCGCTGGGTCGGCTGTCTCCCCGGGGTCGGCTGTCTCCCCGGGGTCGGCTGCT
The DNA here is from genome assembly GCF_963576675.1 of Euphorbia lathyris. NCBI lineage: Eukaryota > Viridiplantae > Streptophyta > Magnoliopsida > Malpighiales > Euphorbiaceae > Euphorbia > Euphorbia lathyris. The sequence continues at coordinate 79,825,996 of NC_088916.1, forward strand.
CATCGCTCTCCTCAACCTCGCGATCATGTGCAACTGCAGACTGTCGCACTGCCCGGGCTGCCACATCCAGGTAGTCCTCAAAATCAATCGCCCCCTCTGATCCATGAATATCGGGCTGATCCGCAATCGGCCCCCTCCTCACCTGCTCCGTCGCAGCCCCTCTCCGCCTACGACCAGATATATCTATACCACGTAATCTCGTATGCCGTGGTGTATTATCCTCGTCGTCCATATCTAGACGACGAGCAGATGACGGGATGGATTTTCCACCCCTAGTAGGCCGCTCCATCTACAAAAAAAAATTACACTAAATTAATAAAATTGTAAATAATGTAAATTATACTAAATTTATAAAATTATGCTAAAATACTACTAAATTAATACAAATGATAATAATAAATTACACTAAATTAATAAAATTATAATACATTATACTAAAATAAATAAATTACACTAAATTAATAAAATTATAATACATTGTACTAAAATAAATACTACTAAATAAATACTAAAATTTTAAATAATATTTTTTTTATACAAAAACAGCGTGGGGCGTAAGGGAATCACGCCCGAACCACTGGGCGGGCGTATGAGCATCACGCCCTATCAGTGGTCCGGGCGTATGAGTGTCACGCCCTACCACTGATTCGGGCATGTGGCTATCACGTCCGCACCACTGGTCGGACGTGATACTCATACGCCCGAACCGCAGATCGGGCGTGATGTTCATACACCCGACTGCGATGCCGGCGATTTTTTTCAAAAATCCAACAGATTCAATTCGAGCTACAAATCAACGAAATAAAGCGGTAAATCTTACCATTTTATCTTTTCCTTTACGAATTCTGTCACCATCCATGATTCGGTTCAGTAATTTGTCCGGATTTGAGCAAAAATCGTATAGGGTTCTTGAGAGGTTTTGGGTTTTTTGAAATTTAGTGCAAAGGGTAGTATGGTCTATTCCAGGGGCTAGAAGTATAAATTTGGGGCTGGATTTAGTAACCCACTTAAAATACGGATGTTAAAAAATAAGAACCCAGTTTATGGCAGCCCCGAGGAGTGATTTTGTCAAATGCAATGTTGATGGAGCGATTTTTGTAATCGAGGGGATGTGTGTTTTGGGAGCAGTGGTTCAAAATGACGCCGGACATTTTTTGTGTTGTAGTAGTAGCTTGATTTTGGGGATAAAGGAGCCATGGGTCATTGAGGCATTAGCAATGAGGCCGAATTTGTTGTGATGGCCGGTCTGGGTTATCAACACGTTGAATTTGAAATGGATACTAAGACGGTGGCTGATAAAATTAATTCCAAAGGTATTGATTTGTCTTAGTACGAGTCATTAATTCATGACTGTAAATCTATTCTTCATTGTTTTCCAGACTTTAGTATTTCATTTATTCCTTGTCTAGCGAGCGGTGCAGCCCATCTTATGGCTAGGCACACACGTTTCAGTGCTAGTGATTTTGTTTCAACAGTAATGCCAGTTTGGCTTTATGATGTAATTTTTAAGGATGTGAATTCTTCAGTTTAATAATACTTTTGATTCCAAAAAAAGAACCCAGTAATTGTATTACCAGATTGAATGTTAGATATCAATATTTGGTAACATAACAGTTATGTTGAGGAAGTCAATTTTACATCTATATATAAAATCCACATTATCTTGCACTCTCACCTCAATATTCCGAAGATAGGGGAGCAAGAACTATCCATAATAGGGGTGATTTTGGCGATCGGAGGGTCAAGGCATATCCAAGCCCCTTTTATCTACGTATCTAAGTACAACCTTAATATCTCATATCGGTGTTAGATATTAGAACACTTGTTGTAGATATACTTCTAACGTAGTTAATGGTAAATTTTTGTTCTTAACGTTTTCAACCTAGAACAAATTTAAGTCTAAATAACCGTATAAGAAGCAATTCTATTTCTTATCTTGTCTATGCTGACATGGAGGTACAGAGGCATGGAGTGACGATGCACTCTCGATCTCCAGGAGCCACTCCTTTAAAGTGTGATCATGCCCTCTCGACCTTCAGGAGTGGCTCCAAAACAATTAAAACCGATTTCGACATTGTCTTGGTCCAAAATTATTCTACATTGAAAACATGAAGATAAAATTTTACTATTTTTTTTAGGGTAAATTCCAAAAAAACCCCCTGTGGTTTGATGTTGTTCCAGAAAAACCCTTGTGGTTTGTTTTTACAAAAAAAAGGACCATGGTTTCACCGTTATCCGAAAAATGGAAAATGACTTAACACCGTTAAAAGTGATGACGTGGCAAGGGGTAGAGTTGGAAAAATATTTTTTTATTATTTTTTTTTAATTTTTCTTTTTCTTTTTCTTTCTTCTCTTCTTTTTTTTTCTTCTTCTTACTCTTTCTGGAAAATTCCAGAAATTCTGGAAATTTCTAGAATTCTGGAATTTTTCCAGAATTCTGGACGTCTGAAATCCAGACGTTCTTAAGAACGTCTGGGTTTCAGACGTTGAACGTCTGGATTTCAGACGTTGAACGTCTGGATTTCAGACGTTCAATGTCTGAAATCCAGATGTTGAACGTCTGAAAACCAGACGTTAACGTCTGGGTTTCAGACATTGAACGCCTGAAATCCAGACGTTCAACGTCTGAATTTCAGACGTAACGTCTGGATTTCAGAAATTTAAAAAAAAAATAGAAGAAGAAGAGGAGAGGAGGAAGAAGAAGGGAAGAGAGAGAGAGGAAGAAGAAGAAAAAGAAGAAAAAGAAGAAGAAGAGGAAGAAGAAGAAGAGGAGGAGGAGAGGAAGAAGGAGAAGAAGAAAAAGAAAAAAGAAAAATTAAAAAAAATAAAAATAAATAATTTTCCAACTCTACCCCTTGCCACGTCAGCACTTTTAACGGTGTTAAGTCATTTTCCGTTTTTCGGGTAACGGTGAAACCACGGTCCTTTTTTTTGTAAAAACAAACCACAAGGGTTTTTTTGGAACAACATCAAACCACATGGGTTTTTTTTGGAATTTACCCTTTTTTTTACCTTAACACTTAATCTAAAATGTCAAGGACAAATTTATTATTCTAGGAAAAAATCCTAGATAAAAGATGCTTATACTTATTTTTCAAGGAAAAAAAACTTATAATTTTAAAGTCACTCGTCTTTTTCATTTTCACTAATTATAATCGCACACATTGAATCTACGAAAAATGTATGATTTACCATAAACATGGAATCCACTAAAAATGTATAATTCATTGTACGAAATCATATTCTTTACGGTTTGAATTGGAGTCATATAGCTTTACGCTACCCACATTTACGTAAAGATTAAGAAGTTAGGACATGTTTCATTTAACGAGTTGTATATATTCTTCTCAATTCTAATCAAACACTACTACTAAACGGAAATTACAAACAGAAAAACCAAACGAATCGAAAACACAAAGATGCTTTTTTCCCCAATTTTCATATACATTAGATTAGACACTTTAACCTCATAAATATCAATCATTCCCAAGATTAGATTACATTAATCTCAATTAACACAAACTAAAATAATCTAGAAATGGTATAAACATCTATAAAAACAACTTCAACATCTTAACAATCTAACGGCTAAGATTCCACCTAGATTCTCCTCTGTTCTCTGAAACAGACATCTCATCTCATGGACAGTAATAAATGTCTGAATCATCAGCACCTGAGATTCCTGTAACTCCATTACAATCCATAAAATTACACAACATGTTTGGATAAATCTGATGATGATTCTTATCCACCCAGTTCATCAAATTAGAATCTAGACTGTTCTCTGGTTTAATTTGAAGAAGAACAGATGAAGAACAAGATCGAGATGATGATTGTTCTTCCTTGAAGTTGCGATTTTGATTTGAAATTAGGGATTTTAACAGCATTAATTGAGATGGGTTGCTGTTTAATTCTTGTTTTGTTGCTTCATTGATCTCCATGGAATTTGGGGGAAAATAGGGGAAAATTAGGGTTTTTAAATCATTGTTTTGATGAGGATTCATGGTGAAATTATGATGATTCTCTGTGGAGATTTCTAGTAATGAAGGTAAGGAAGAAGATGAAGTACATTGAGATTCAAAGAAGTAATTTTGCCCTTCAAATAGTGTAGTTTTCTTTTCCCCATTTTTGTGGAATATCCTGCAAATCACCCATTCTTCCTGCAAGGAAACAAATTTAGAAGTTACGGGTTTCTGATATGATAACACGATTTACGAAAATTGACCCGGTAAAGGGGTGTGGAGATGCAATTTGCACTCACATTAGATGAAGAATGAGATATTCGACCCTTTTTTCGGCTTAATATATGAGTAAGTCTCGAAACGAACTAATTTAGAAGTTAGGGTTTCTTTCTGATACGATAACATGGTTTACAGTGATTACTCGTTTGACACGACTTGTTTTACACATTTACATCATAAGGGTGATAAAGGGATGCGGATGTAATTTGCACTCCCGTTAGATGAAAAATGAGATATTTAACCCCTTTAAAAAAAACTGAACTGATCCAAACCGAATTGAAATCCCTTTCAAAATAAAAACTAAATCAAACCAAATAAGCGCAATAATTGAATATTACCAATCTGGATTTTATAGGGTCAGTTCGGTTACTAACCAGACACCAACCAAAATTTATTATAGGCACGATACTTATTTGACCCTTTAAACTATAATTTCAAAGTCAATTAGGATTTTAAACTATTAAAATCATTAATTAAGTCTCTGAATTAAGTAAAAATTATCAATTGAGTATTTATTTTATTCTAAAATCAGAAACTGTGACTATTTGACATGGACTATAATGGTCTCTGTGTTGGGTAAAATGAGTTTAAGAAAGAGGGTCTAAAACTGTTCCACCAAATAATTTTCAATAAGGACTCAATTGATGGTTTTTACTTAGGATGAGGACTTAATTGATGATTTTTACTTAATTTAGGGACTTAATTAATGATTTTGATAGTTTAAGGTATTAATTGATTTTAAAACTTTAATTTAGAGAGACAAATAGATATTACGCTATTTATCATAATAAGGTAAAAAATAAAATAAAAATCCATAATAAATATGAAACCAAAAAATAAAAAATAGTAGTATACATATATAAAATATAGTTTTATATTATATACATAATTCAGTTTTCGGTTACATTGATAACCGAACCAATTACTAAAATATCTCATTTTCAAAATCGAACCGAATCAAATTACATTTTCGATTCAGTTTCGCTTCGAGTATCAAAAATTAAGCATATCACACTAAACAAGTTCATAACACTAATAAAACGTTCTTAAAATTTAGGGTTAAGGTGCAAAAATACCCCTAACGTTTTGGGTCAGGAGCAATTTTACCCCTAACGTCTAAAATGGTGCAATTTTACCCCCAACGTTTGTAGCCAAGAGCAATTTTACCCCTAACGTTGATAAATTGGGTCAATTTCAGAAATAATTCATCAAACTGTCTTCTCGGTCATGAATTTATCATCTACACTACACATGTGCATCATTTTATCAACAACAAATCATAAACATATGTTGGGATGTGAAAAAAATAAAAAAAAAAAATATATATATATAATGTCTTTTCTACGAATTAGACAAAAAAAATTCAAAAAATTCACCGAATTTATAAATATTAATCTCCAATTCTATTATTAAATTATAAAAAACATGAAATCCTTTTTTTTAGAATGAATTGATATGCAATTGGTGCAAAATAATGAACAAAAATATATGTGTTTTATAATATTGTCTGAAATTGACCCAAATTACCAACGTTAGGGGTAAAATTGCTCTTAGCTACAAACGTTATGAGCAAAATTGCACCATTTTAGACGTTAGGAGTAAAATTGCTCCTGACCCAAAACGTTAGGGGTATTTTTGCACTTTAACCCTAAAATTTAAGGTCAATCGTTTTTTTAACCAAATTAGACACGTAATAATAAAAAAATATGAACAACCCAATAAAAATAATATCATTTCGGTACGACCTACCAAAAAAAGTTTTAAACTTTCGCACTTATCGGTTCAAGATTGACTCGTATATAATTACGTGACATATATAAACACATAATACAATTATGACATGAGAATCTGGTTCGGACCGACATTATTAGAAGCAATTCCCAGCAATAATGGACATTTTATAGGTGAGCAATAAATGTTAAATAAAATCAATCACATCAAGTTAATAATGAAATAGTGTGAAAAATAGTGTAGCTAGCTAGCGTGTAAACTTGTAAACACACTAGAAGTCAACCCACTAAAAGACAAAACATATAAACCCAAACCGAAATACCCGAAATACTCAAACGTCTAAAACCGAACAGAACCGGAAAAAATCGAAATGAACCCAAATATCGAAATGTACTTAAACGTGTAAAAACACTTACCTTACACGAGTGGCGATACGAGAAATCCCCGTCGAGACGATACTCGTGCATGACCCATTTGGTCTTTTCGCCTCTCGGAGCTCTACCTTTGTAGAAAACAAGTGTTTTTTTCATGCCAAGTAAACCACCACTTGATGCACTGTAAACTTCTCTATCTTTCCCTGTTGCTTTCCAGTAACCGGCGCCGGTAGCTCTGTTCGTTCGTAGTCCGGTTGGGTATTTCCGATCTCTCAAGCTGAAGAAGTACCACTCTCTTTCCCCCATCTTCGCCACATCTGGTTTTTTCACATAGTTTCACTTGCTTTTAACTTAATCACAATGATAAGATATGTACATTTTCAAGAAAAGTTTTTCACTTTTTTGAATTTTGGGCAAAATGGTCCGGAACCTACGGGTTTTGGACCACTTAGATAGCGACATGTTAATAGTTGTGATGACGTGTGACAATCGGAATGGTCCGAGACTAGTTTGGTTCCGACCACTTTTAGAAAATTTTCTTAGGCACATTAGTATATTGAAAAAAGTAAAGAAATTAGGGGAAACGATTTAATTTCGCGTAGAAATTTTAGTTCAATTTTGTATTTTCCGAAGTTAATACGAACAAAAATTAGCGACGAAAATAGTAAAATTAAAAATGGAAGTACCTTGATAATTTTAAAAGCGAAATTGACTCGTATCCGTACTATCATCATATATTGAATTTTCATTAATAAAATTTAAAAGTGATAAAACTCGGAACGTTTTAATACTATGTCAATAAATCATTAAACCCGAGAATAATTTTTAAAATGAGTAAATTCAAAGGCGGAGAGAGGAGGTGCCCTCATCGTGTCAGAATCCACCTTAAAAAAGTGGTTTCAAACCGCTTTTTTACTTAAAAAAGTCTCGGGTCATGATCCATATTGCATAAAAACAAAAATAGAGTCTGAAACGAAAACGGACACAGAAAAATATTATGTTAAAAAAATATAGCTAGGAAATTGTAATGAAAACAGAAAAGAAACCCGAATGGAAATAAAACATGAAACCGCTAACGAAGAATTGTTTCCGTGCAACATAGCTTCTGATCCTCGGTCCAACATAAATGAACTGAACTTGCTTATACGGAAATTAAGTAAAAAAGAACCGAGCCTAAGATTGAGATGGAGTTCATACCAGGAAGGTCCCAAGGCTCGCATCTGTTAAGATCAACTTCAGCAATTTCAACACCACAGAAACTTCCATTGAAGACCTTAGAAGCAAGATAGAATGTGATAAGTTCTTCATCTGTTGGGTGAAAACGAAAACCAGGAGGGAGACCTTGTTCATTCTTGTCTTCCCCAATGAGCTCGCAGAGAAGCTCTTCCATGGCTAACATTTGAAATAGAGCTTGATTGAAAGTATGTGAAAGTGTGTGAAATTATGTGAAAGTGTGTGAAATTGGGAGAAAATGAAATGAATTTTATAGGGAATTTGGAGCACTGAAATCGAAGGGTGAGTGAGAGAGAGAGGAGATTTAGGGGATAGATTTGGGGTTCATAAATGAAGAGAGAAGGGTATAGGGACCTACAAAAGAAAGGAATGCACCTGAGAGAGAGAGAGAGAGAGAGAGAGAGAGAGATTTCTAATCAAGAAATAGTTTTTGGTTCTTTTTCATTTGTGTAATAGTGACCAACCATGTTATAAAGTTTGCATTTTTTTAATGCCAAAAAGTTTTTGATTTTTAAATGTCTACTTGATTTAGGTGTTTTTAGTAGCTAGTAGCAAGGTTGAGTACGGTTTGGTACAGTTCGGGGATTTGAAAGTGTAACCCCCCTCACTAGGATCACATGATATCTCACACAACATTCGTTTCAGACATGCTTTCAAGTCTCCATCATATAAACGTCAATCTCATATAAACTTTACATATTATACATAAGAGAAAACATTTACAATTTACAATACACGTTTAAGTCATTATCCTACTTAGAGGTTTTACAAAACAAAAGTACATCACAATACTCCAAAATGCCTAGATGAGAATGGACTGACACTGCCGGTGCAACCTTAAGCAAGAAGAACTCCACCTAAACTCAATTAACCAATCGTTACATCTTAACAACATACTAATCGCCTCCTAATCGCACGGTAATCGCATTATGAATAGGAAACTTCTAATGACAATGAGATGAATCTACAATGTATGTATTCAATCATGAAAACATATATGAATGTGGGAAGACTCATATGCTAGGGTTTTGGGGATGTTACAGAAAGTCTCTAGAATCATATTTAATCAAGTTAATGGTACAATTTGGTTTGATTTTAAAAAAAAGTCAATGGTTTAATCCGGTTTTGGAATCTCCAACATATTTGAGTAATTTTGAAAATCCTAGAATTGTACATAATTAAGTCAATGGTACAATTCGGTGCGATCTTAAAGAAAAAGTCAATGTTTCTAAATCTTTTTATTTGGGTATTCGGTCTAGTTCAAGAATTCCAGATCCGCACTCAGCCCGAGCTAATAGATTGTGGCCGATCATGCAAGTTTAAGTTGTTAGTGGCCAATAGGACGGATGAGTACGGTTTGGTATAATTTGAGGATTTCAAAATCTTTAGAATCTTATTTAATAAAGCTAATGGTATAATTCGGTTCGATCGTAAAAAAAATAGTCAATGATTAAATCCGGTTCTGGATTTTTTCTGATATTCGGTTCTGTTCTAGAATCTCTAACATATTTTGCTCAGTAATATTAGGAATTTAAAAATCTCTAGGAATTATACCCAATTACTCCGTTAAGTTTTATCAATTGTACTTGAAGTGAGAAATCAAAACTTAGCGAAGTAATATTAATGACATGTCACATTTTATTATCGATGTCTAAATTGGTACCTTTTTTTAAAAGTGAAGTCTATATTAGTGATATTTTGTATGTAGAGCCTAAATTGATACATCTCTAAAACTATAGACTTATTTTAGTACTTTTTTTTGGTATGATTTAAATGTCTACTTGATTTAGTTGTTCTTATTAGCTAATGGCATGGGTGAGTACGGTTTGGTAGAATTTGGAAATCTCTAGAATCGTATTTAATAAAGTTAACGGTATAATTCGGGTTGGTTCTAAAAAAAATTACGGTTCAATCCGGGTTTGGATTTTTTTCGAATATTTAGTTCTGTTCTAGAATCTGCAATATATTTACTTAGTAATAGTAGGAATTTAAAAATCTCTAAAATTATACCTAATTAAGTCAACGGTACAATTCGGTTTGATCCAAAAGAAAAAGTTAACGGTTCAATTCAATTTTGAATCTTTTTATTTAGGTATTTGGTCTGGTTCAAGAATCTTCATATTCACGCTCAGCCCTAGCTAATATACAAATTTTTTTGTAGCCTAGGACACTACCGGAGACAATGAGGGGCTTGGCGAGGCTCTAGTCGTTGGAATCATCCCTGTTAGGGGTGGTATCGGTCTACTAGTCTTCGGAAGATTAGGGCTGAGGTGTCAAGATAGCGTGGAAGTTTCTTTTATATATACGCAAGTGTAAAATTGGGGTCCACGATGTAGCAGTTGTATATTCACCACTGGTCGAGGATTTGGATTTTTGTGAAGTCCTTAGTTGGCTTAAGGAGCTCAATGTTGATCGATTTTGGTTTGAGACATATTTTTTTTTATGTTAGTTCAGTCACTCCAAAAAAAATAATCATTATGATTCCTATATAGATTTCTCAGTTGCGTTCACATGGACCCTGATGACCACGTACATTTGGTCATTCACCGTTAGATTTAGGCGGATTAAATATAAACCTTAGGATATTTTGAATCTCCACCTTAGGATTTTAATCCGCCTAGATTGAAATAATATTATTCATTTAATATGCATTAGAAATTGCATTTTTAACGGTGGAAAATTAAAATATTCAATCTCTGTATGAATGAAATGTTTAACACTATTTAAACTAATTTTTTAGAGTAAGGTACAAAAATATTTCTATAGTCGAAAGGAAAAAGTAAATTTCACCATTACATTAATAGTATAATTAAGGACCTAATATTGACAAGTTTGATCAATTCTATACATTATTAAAAAAATCCAAATATTTTATTTATATGTTTTGCACGAGTTGTATATCAATTGATTCTGAAAGTAAGAGTTTTGCCTTTTTATTTTGGTATTTTTACAATAAATTTGAGGATAAAATGTATGTTTGAGTTTTTTTAATTTATTTGTCCAATAAATACGTAATACATGATAAGAATTTCAATAAGATGGATCCACAAGATGTCACGGATATACACATATTTTTTGTAATATACATATAAATGGATTGTAGATAACAACATTTATAACTGGGAAGAGAGTTATGTTGATGATGTAGTAAATGAGACTAGTTTATCAATGTTCGACTCTCAATATACTGTTTATAGTGTTAGTGGTAAAGTTATTCTTGATAGATAATGATAGAAGTATTCGTATACATAATGTTGCGCCAAAAATCAATATCCTTTTTTTAAACTATTTAAAAAAATAAAAAATAAAATGTGTTTGATAATGATTGAAAACAATTATTTTTAGCGAAAAACCATTAATATCTACTACTATCAATAATATTATAGCAAATAGTAAAGAGTAAATAATTTATTAGCTCCTGTCTTTTTACGTTATTATTTAACTCTTATTTTGAAAAAACACATTATAATATCTCTATCTTTTGTTACCGCTAATCATTTGGTTCATTTGTCTATTTTATAAATTTTGAATCAAATATATCTTAGCTTTCATGATAGCTATAGTGTGATATAAAATGACGATTATTTTGTTATTTTATGTCTGCCTGTTTATGCCGGATATTACGATTAAAAATCTTTAAAAAAAATAGACAGAATGGTCAAAAGGCTAACAGTGACAAAAGATATGAACCTTATAATTAACAAAGATACGACTAATATCAATAACATGTTGGAAAAAAATATATAAATGAAATTAATTTGAATTCCAACAGACACAGCCCTTTATGATCAGTCATCTCCGTTCATGAATGGTCGTGTTCGTTTGTGGACATCCGTGTCTGTCTGTGAATAGTCGTGCCAATTCGTGAACACGCTAATTTGTAAGCAGACATGTCCAATCAAGTTCTATTTATAAAGAATGGTGTTATCAATTTTAGATATTGAAAAACAAAACACTTTCTGAAATTCTCTGCTCTTTGTACGTTTATATTGTTCATGTTTTTCTAATTCAGTGATAACGAATTTATGCGCGGTAAGAGTTCGCTTACGTAATTTGTTATATCTGGAAGACGATCGTCAATAGCGACGAAATTTGTTTGAAAGAGACGACTAATAACTCACATGTGTGTTACTTTTGGCAAAAAGTACAATTAAGTCTCTGAACTTCACCTGTTTTAAAGATCAAGCCCATAATCAATTATTTTTTCATATTGAGCCCTTCATCATTAATTTTGTTATGAATTTGACCCTTATTTAACGTTTCTGTTCAGTTTGGGAGAAGAGAAGATCGATTTGACGATTTTAAGAGTGAAAATCACAAAATGAGAGAGGAGAATATCAAATTTGGAAGAATCAACTAGAAATTAATTTCTGTAATTTCTTGTTACTTTTTACTCTCTATCTATCATAGTCTGTAAACTCTTATTTTTATTTATCCACGTCAATAAGCTGAATCGTCCTAATGATGCGTGTCAGCCCAAACTCGACGGAAAAGTTAAATAAGGGTCAAATCCATAACAGAATCAGTGATTAGGGGCTCAATGTAGAAAAATAATTGAACAGAAGCTTGATCCTTAAAACACGTAAAGTTGAGAGACTTAATTATGTTTTTTTTCCTTTACTTTTTTTGAATTAATATGCTAAATTGAAAGATTAGCAGGTTAATTAATAAAATATGGAAAAATCAAGAGGTAAAAATGAAGTATTTTCTAGTAAGTATTAGTTAAAGAATAGATGGAAAGAATCCATTGAAGGGATTGAAAGAATCCATGGAACATAGAAATAAGAGAAAGAGAAAGAGATGAGTGCGTGTGTGAGATGTCTTGTTTAGTAGCCTTTAATGGATAAACACCACCCTATCATTCTCACCACTCTTTTTTGTATATTTACCATACATCATCTCTTCATCATCACACTCTCTTTCTTTCTCTTAATCATCTTTTACCCTTATGTGTCATATAATTATAAACCTAAATGTCTTTGTGTTTGAATCTTCATATGCTTAATGGGTAAATTACACCCATGGCCACTGAACTTTACCCTTTTTCACATTATGGCCACTGAACTTCATTTCTTCCCGGTATGGCCACTGAACTTTACACTTTTTAACACCGGTGGCCACTTAATTTTAACTAACTTCTCAAAATGACCGTTAACGATCGTTAACGATCGTTAACGACCTCAAAATGAAAATATTCAAGAATTAAAGTTGTTCAGAACGACATTTACCATGAAACCACATGTTTCATTTTCGAAAATCACATTTTTTGGAGATTTCTCTCTCTAGAAATTCACTTTCTCTCTCATAGCCAAACAACACCCAAATGACCTCAAAAAGAAAATTTTCAAGAATTAAAGTTCCTTAGCATATCATTAACGCTTTGGATTTTTTATTTTTAGCCGTCAACGGTCGTTTTGAGACGTTAAGTGGCCACCGGTGTTAAAAAGTGTAAAGTTGAGTGGCCATACCGGGAAGAAATGAAGTTAAGTGGCCATAATGTGAAAATGGGTAAAGTTCAGTGGCTATGGGTGTAATTTACCCTATGCTTAATAGATTTTAAAAAGGCTTAATACATTATTTGCCCCGTTGAGGTCCAAAAAGTTTGATTGGCTCTCTGAACTTTCAAAGTATCTCAATAGCCCTTCAACTTGCATAAAATATCCAGTTAGCTCTCTGAACTTGCACAAAATATAATTAATTGATCATTCGGTTGTAAAAAAAAAGTAAGTTAAATGGGGAAGATATATTGCACGAGTCTTAAAAACAGTAAAACAACCAAAATCGAGGTATACGGTTCTAATATTAGAAAAGATAAGTTTTATAGTTGAACAAGTAATAACTTCATTTTTAATCTATTTTTGAATTATGTAATAACATTCTAAGATGCGTGGAATGCATCTTCTGCATTTAACTTAATTTTTTGCAATCGAGTGATCAATTGATTACATTTTACGTAAGTTCAATGGACTAACTGGGCATTTTATGCAAGCTCATGGGCTATTGGGACACTTTAAAAGTTCAGGGACCAATCAAGCTTTTTGGACAAGTCCAGGGGGCAAATGATGTATTAAGTCTAAAAATAATGTTGTGAGATTGTAGAAAGATAAAAGTAGATGATTGATTTCACACAATTTATCATAATACACGTGGATAAAAAAATGCTACATGAGTCAACAGTAGTCGTGTGAACCAGTTAAAAGAGACTTTAATATCATGCATAGTCCTACATGTGTCTTATACCGTGATTTGAGGAATCACATGTGTAATACCCTGGTCCAATACCATGTAGATATTGTCCGCTTTGGTCCAAATGCAACACTTTGGGCCTCACGGCTTTAAAACGCGTTTGCATGTATTGGATTTTCATCTTTTTTTTAATAAGAATCTGGGACGAGGAGATGTGAAAGCCTGACATCCCAACTAGGTCGGTACCCCAGGACAACACAAACTCCAAACCCTTATATATAAGAAAAAAGAAATAAATAAATGTCTGTACAAAAGATTAGGAGAAACGAATGTAAGAAAAATTCAAACGGTCATTAAAAATAAAGGAGGAACAGAATGATGGCGCTGAGGGCCACCAAGTGATGCCAGGGGAGCTATAGCCGAATCCAGCTAAGGCATCAGCCGCCTTGTTGCCTTCTCGAAAGATATGAGAAATCAAAATGTTCATGTTCCTGCAATGAGAGAGTGCTCTAAGCCAGTCTTGTCTGATCGCCCAAGGAACAATAGTAGAACGTTGTTTGAGTAACTCAACAACAAAAGTGGAGTCCGATTCAATCCACAGGTTTCACCATTCTTTCTCCCAAGCTAAATCAATCGCAAAAATTACAGCTTTAAGTTCAGCGATGTGAGCGTGTGCGTTTGCAATAGGGAAAGCAAAACAGCCCTTCGGGAAGCCTCTGCAATTCCGGAAAATACCGCCCGAGCTTGCTGGACCAGGGGATCCTTTTGCTGAGCCGTTAGTGTTCACTTTTATCCACCGAGCGGAAGGCGGAATCCAACGCACATAAGTGAAATTTGGAGCTGCGGGCGGTCTTGTCAGCCTCGGACTAAAAAGAAACACTTCCTTGACGAAGTGGCAAAGCAGAGAGGGCACCATTTGGATTGAAGGGAGCTCGCTGTCAAAGATTGCATTGTTTCTGATATGCCATATAAACCAAGGCGCCGTGATGATGGAAATTCTCCAGGAATTCACCCTGGCATGCGGCAATTGCTGCTGAAGCAAAGACAGGAAAAAACTGGAGAACGTACATGTGCAAGTAATAGCCGTGGAGAGAAGAGAACTGTTCGTATCCCAGACCGCCCTCGCAAACGTGCATTGAATGAACAAGTGATCAATAGTCTTTGTTTCACATTTACAAAGCTCGCATCGGCTGGCAAAGTGGAAGCCGCGAGTCTGAAGCATGACCTGCACAGATAGCTTGTTGTGCAGCAACAGCCAACAAACAAGGGATCGACGTGGAGGAATATGAATAGACCAGATCAGATTGCCCCAGTCGATTGCAGGGGAAGCCGTGAGGTGTTTATAGTAGTCTTTGACGGATATCAGCCCCGAGGAAGAGGGCGTCCAAAAACAATTGTCCGCGGCGTCTAAACCCCTTTTAACCTGCCTGATATTTGCTTGTACTTGCTCCGGCAAAAGCTGGATATTTTCCCAGTTATCTCCAATAAGGAAATTGTCGACACCATCAAAGATGTTGGCCTGCAGCCTGCATGGGATTCCTAGTTGATCTGTAACCGAGGGCTGAATCCAATGATCAGTCCAAAAATTCAAATGGGAAATCATTCCGATCCACCAATTTGATTGATTTCTGATATCAGTGAAAGTTTTTCTGTAGGAGCCCCATATCGTGGAATTACTGATATACTTCCTCGGCTGCCCAGAGGTTGTCAGAAACCTAGATTTGAGAAGGTTAACCACAAAATTGTTCCCCTGTAATAAGTCCCAACTAAACTTTGCCATCAGACTGTGATTAAACCAAGCCAGATTCTTAATGCCCAGCCCTCCTATGCTAGAACCCTTACAACAAATATGCCATGGCACTATGATGAGCTTACGGGAGTCTTTATCCCCTGTCCACAGAAAATTCCTGATCGCTTTATTAATGGTGGCAAGTAATCCTATAGGCCATTTGTATATCATTAGAGAGTGAATTAAGGCCCTAGTAAGTGAGGACTTGATCAAGATTAGTCTACCTGCCATGGACAGAGAGTGACCTTTCCAGCAAGTAAATTTGGCCAAAAACCTATCAGCAAGAGGCTGAAGATATCGTTTCTTTGGAATGCCTCTGAATAAAGGGACGCCCAGATAGATGAAGGGCAAGCGACCGGTTCGGATGCCAAGAGTAGAGGTCAATCTCATTCGTCTGCTGCTGTTAACGGAGGCTCCAAAGTAAGCAGCCGATTTTTCCCAGCTTATGGCCTGACCGGAGAGCTTCTCATACAGCTTAAAAAGCTTGCTAATACATCTCATGTTTCCCAAGGGTGCCTTACCAAATAACAACATATCGTCTGCATACAGAAGATGAGTTGGAAAATTCAAGCCAGAACCATAATTCATAGGAGCAAAAGTACCTTCTCGTTCGAGTTTGGAGATCCACCTAGTAAAGAAGTCCTCTGCAATTCCAAATAAAATTGGAGAGAGCGGATCTCCCTGCCGGACACCATACGAACAGCCAAAATAACCTTTTGGATTACCTCCCAGAAGAACTGAGATTTTAGCAGACGACAGAATACTCAAAATCCAATCCCGAAAAACTAAAGAGAATCCAAAAGCTTCCATTACTGACAGTAGGAAATTCCAATCCAGAGTATCAAAGGCCTTTTTGATATCAATCTTAAGGGCCATGTTTCCCCCATAACATTTTTTGGCAAGCATGTTTACTCCCTCAGAGGCAGCATCGATACATTGGTGAATATTTCTACCCTGGACAAAACCGAATTGATTAACAGAAACAATTTTCGCAGCAATAAGAGACAACCTATCTGCCAGAAGCTTAGAAATAATTTTGTAGCTGAAATTACCCATCACAATAGGTCGGAATTGAGAAATCACAGTAGCTTCATTCAATCTAGGGATGAGATCCATGAGGTTGGAGTTCATACCAGGGAGAATGTAACCTGTGTCGAAGAAGCTAACCACCATGCTGCAGACGTCTGTGTCGATTATATCCCAGTACTTATGATAGAAAAGGCCTCTGAATCCATCAGGACCCGGAGCACTTTCTCCGTTTAGGCTAAAAACGGCATCTTTGATTTCTTCAGCAGTGGGACGCTTAGTGAGAGAGAAATTGTCTGCATCAGAGACCAGATTTGGGATTACCTCACTGATTGGACTCAAGTCGACGGGGCAGATTTTACCAATGAAAAGAGCCGAATAATATTCAACAACATGCTGCGCAATTGTGTTTTCATCAGTGATGCGTACACCCTCAATTGTAAGTGCGTCAAGAGTAGACTGAATTTTCCTTAACTTTGCACAGCGGTGGAAGAAAGAGGAATTGCGGTCTCCCGCCTTGAACCATTTAACACGGCTTTGAACCTTAAATAGGAGTTCTTGCCTGTGAAGCTGCAAATCGAGATCCTCCTGCGCCTGATTATGTCTACAGGCTCTGTCCGAAGTCATTCCCATATCAAAAATTTCTCACTGAATAGACTCAAGTCTACCTTTAGCTTTCGCAATGTTGGTAGATACCCTACCAAAGACATTTCTGTTCCAGCTTTTCAAGACTGGTCGAAGAGATTTCAATTTGTGGATAAGAAGCTGTGCGGGCGGCAGTGACAAGTGCGAGTTGGACCAATGTTCCGCTATTACCTCTCGGATTGAATTATGAGTTGACCACATGGCGAGGAATCTAAATCTAGCTTTGTTGGTGACTCCCGAGGTACAACTTGCAGTGATCAGATCTATGACGGCCAAGAGCAGAGCCAGTGATACGATCCCAAGAGTCCACAAAGTTTTCATTAACTAATGCCCTGTCAAGACGACATTCTATATGGTCAGCTCCTTGACGCCCATTAGTCCAAGTAAATTGATTTCCCGTGGTATTAATCTCAATAAGACCACCATTGTCAATGAAACCTCTAAAATCCAGACAAGAACTCCTAGCGGGGCATCTCCCAGTTTTCTCATGAGAACCAGTAATGGCGTTAAAGTCTCCCAGAACTAGCCATTTATTATCAGAGCCACAGAGATCCAAAAGTGAAGACCAAAGCTCTCTACGGGTTGCAGCTGAGGTGCTCCCATAGACAAAAGATAAGAGGAAGTCCTTACCTTGTGTAGGGTATTTGACCGTGATGTGTTGCTCCTGGGAGCTAATAATCTGAAGCATCGAGGGAATGCCAATTTTCAAAAGTAACCAAAGAGAGCCACAAATTTCAGATTAAGCGAAGACCAGAAAGTGTGATGAATTTTCTCAAATTGAACCATTGGTTCCATACCCGAGCCGATGATGACTTATGCAAGTCTGGATTGAATCCGGGAGTCCAGGGAGTGAATCTCATAATTCCAGGCTTTAGTGGGATGGCTCCGAGACTCCATACTGATTGCAAAGCAGCAGCAGTAGGCATAATAATGTGGTAGAAGCCCTTACCGAGGGATATGAATTTCCAGTCCATATTTCTTTGCCATATCTGGTTCAGTTTGTGTTTGAGCTCAGGGTGCTTCCAAGGTTGATCCCCTTTTGATAGAGTCAATCTCCTAATTACTGAGTGTTCAAATGATTTGATTCTGCCATGGCCACAAGGCGGGGACGGCGGGGCGGCGATCGGATTTTCATCTTACTAATAAGCCCCAATCACTCCCTCTCCATTTCCGATGTGGGATTCAGTTCATTCCTGCCCCCATCGCCATCCCTTAGGGTCGCTCCTTGGTCAGGCCTTCTACCTTGGCGCCACCCACTCCGGACCGGGTCGTTACAGGCCCACCAGCTTCCACCTGGTTCATCCCGGAACCACACATCGTACGTGGAGAGCTAACTCTGATACCAATTGTAACACCATGGTCCAATACCTTGTGGATATTGTCCGCTTTGGTCTAAATCCAACACTTTGGGCCTCACGGCTTTAAAACACGTCTGCATGTTTTGGATTCTCATCTTACTAATAAGCCCCAATCACTCCCTCTCCATTTCTGATGTGGGATTCAGTTCATTCCTGCCCCCATCGTCATCCTTTAGGGCCGCTCCTTGCTCAGGCCTTCTATCCTGGCGCCACCCACTCTGGACCGGGTCATTACAACATGTGCAACTGTGACAACTATTTCCGATTGACAACATGTTCTCATCATTGACGATTGTCATGTCACAACTTGATCCTCCTATAAAAATAAGGAACACAATAAACTAAAAGTACTCAATTTATCTATTTTGATCCTCTAGATTTCATACTACTCGTTACTTTTCTCTCACCTACTTAGGCATTAGAGTAAGGTCACTAGTCTCGGACCTCTTGATGCGTGCCGTCTAGTGGTGTAAATATGAAATGTATATTACGATAAGTGCGTTACGACTATGGATGTGATCTTTCGAAATGCTCTATATTTACTAGACGTCACTACTTAGGGGCAAGTGTACCCCGTTGTATCAAGTAATAATCCGGTTAAGACCGGGTATTGAATCCACGGGATTTATAACTACAAGTATTAAACGACTCGGTTTTATACGTTATCTAAGCGGTGAATACTTTGAGTTGATTCGGGGAACAACTAAAAACTACTCCTAACTACGGGTGAGACAAGTTTATATAACAAACCTCTATGAAATGATGTGGGTGTGATAAGTTATAAATATGACAAATAACGACTCCTAATGCATATACGGTTGATGTTTTGCTCTTGCAAAGACGACTACGTGTAGTGTAACCGACCCGTGAAGTACTTAGACTACGTGGTTCCTAGTCAAGGCGTGTCTAATGCTTGGGACCAGAAATTAGGGCCCGTAAGTTCCGTGGCTTGTCAATTCCTACGGTTTTCGGTTTGTCACTTCCGGTAAGGCAACACCTATATGAATCCCTAAAGATAGCCCGAATGGCGTCGGAAATCGCGTTCTCCTACACAATAATCAATTATTAATATCAAAACAAGTAACAAACATCAACACATATATAGAAAAGAAGATTATGAATCATAAATTATAAATATGGAGAATGTATATGTGAATTACAACCAAGCCTAGTACATAGGAAGAGTGCAAGCTAGCTAGCAAGTAAAAAGGGAAGAATCCACCATCGGAACTAGCTAACCGGACTCAAGGCCGTCTCTTAGAACTTGGAGGTGGAGCTTTCGAGCTTGGTGAGCGGAGATGGAACGGAACTTTGACGGAATGCCGGGATCAACGAGCAAGCTCTCAAGGTGGAAGAGAATTGTTATGTAAACTATAATCTCCAATAAAATAACAAGAACTTAAACTATACAAAAGTTGTATATCAAAAAGGGTGTGTACATGAGTGCTAATCACTCTTATTTATACATCAAGATGGGGGTAAGATTGTAATTCCACAAGGTGCAAGTATGGAGGAACATAATTTTGTGCAGAAATCCCATAATACGCCCCGCGTATGGTGGTATACGCCCTGCATGTGTGCCCATTCCGTCAGAAATCTCCTGCATGTGGACCAATCCCAGATCTTGTTGTCTCAAACACGCCCCGCGTAGACTGGGATGCGCCTCGCGTGTTTGAGACTCTGACTTTTTATTGCTTGATTTGGTCCTTTTACGTCGTGCATAGCTTGAGGCACGCCCCGCGTAAATGAGTCTCTGAACTTTTATATTGAAGAATTCCCTCACACGCCCCGCGTGTAAGGTAGTACGCCCCGCGTAGGGATAGTTGACTCAGGGAGACCATGCAGTCTGACTTTCAGGATTAGGCTAATCATTTCTGACATGTGTCATACGCCTCACGTAGGTTGGCATACGCCTCGCGTATGCTGACTAGATTCCACATGGTGCTTGTGGATAGGGCAATTATTTCTGACTCCATGTTTCACGCCCCGCGTAAGGAATGAGGCGCCTCACGTATTGAGTGGATTTTCACTCCTTGCTCGTACCTGAAATACAAATCTCGAGAGCCGAGTTAGCTTGACGTTTTTATTTCCTAAATTAATCAAAAACAAGGAAAATTAACTAAAAGCCCGGAATTTATTTTTATTTCGTTATTTTATTAAAACACTCTATTTTTGTAATTAAACTTATTTATTTCTTCTAAAATTAACCTGTAAATCACGCTAAAAGATAGGGGTAAAATACCCCTATCAAACCTCCTCGAACTTTAAAGTTTTACTTGTCCTCAAGTAAAAGAAATCGAAAGACAAGGGATTGAGATTATTAAGAAATAAACCGTTGGTTGGTTTTACCAAGTGCGTGATTTCGAAGTTACAGTTTTATGTAAAGTTTTCGGTAAGTACCTACGCAAACAATCGAGTGACCAAAACTTGTTTGAAACCTCCATGATCAAAATTAATAGGCAATATTAACGGGGGTTGATTATCTTTTGAGAACCCGATAGTACCTCGCCAAGGGATTTCACTCTTACGCTCAAACTTTGGTGGGTCGGTGTTTTAGCACTCTACTTTGCACTTACCCGAGATCACTTTGAGTTTGCATTTTCATCCGGGTTTTTCCTCCTATGTTATGGTTTAGACAATACTAAAAATGAACCCGGAGGGGGGTTGTAATGTGGGTGGCTTTTTAGTGGTTAATTTTTGGAAACTCGAGTTTAAATACCACTTTAGTGATTGCACCGTATTTTTATTTAGGCCTTGGCGAGTTCGTAAGGTATGGCTCGAAATTGCTCGGGTGGAGCTTGAGAATGCCTTTTTGCTCTTTATTATGTTCTTCTTTTTCTTTTTGTTTTGAGAGCGGCACAAAAACGATCTCGAGAACTTATGGTGCTCACTTATTAAGGCCTTGACTTATTTCGGGTGCGAATTGATTTTGTTGGTATTTAAACAAGAGAAAAAAAAAGGGTTAATTGTTAAAAGGGTATTAACAAGAAAAGTCGGTTAAGGGGGTTTCCTAGAGGTTGATAAAAACGAGAAAAATAAATTAAGAAAAGAATTAGACTAAGTGGGCTCGTTTTATCATCTATTGCCATTTTAACCAAAATAGGTGTACTTAACCCGATATTAGGTGCAAACTCTATGAGTCGAGTGAAGTCAAAGCTCTCGAAAAATTGTGAAAGGAATAGAGTTCTCGTACAACTCCTTTAGGCTCAAATTACCTCACAAAATTTTGGGTTCAAATTGTGTACTATCGAGTCTTCGCTAAACTTTCAAACATCCCGTTTTTATTATGGAGATGACATGTGGGTTAGGACTCGATACTTTTGTTTAGTATAAACCTAGGCTTTGCATAAATTCTAGAACTTCAAAATTAAGACTAAAATTTCTTACTAAAA
Source organism: Euphorbia lathyris (assembly GCF_963576675.1). Taxonomy (NCBI): domain Eukaryota; kingdom Viridiplantae; phylum Streptophyta; class Magnoliopsida; order Malpighiales; family Euphorbiaceae; genus Euphorbia; species Euphorbia lathyris. The sequence goes on from NC_088916.1 coordinate 79,847,971, forward strand.
CTGATCCTTTGTGTTCCGTCTTTTTATTTTAAGGACAAATAACGGAACTTTTATTTTATTTCCGAGGGGGAGGTAGTGTGTCGGAAAAATTTTAGAATCGATAAATTAGTTCAATTATTTTGTTGTTTATTTGATTTTTATTTATTTTTATTTTTGTTAGTGCAAAACAAACTGAAAGTGCGGGGTTGCACGACCCTCCGCGTTATTAAAATGACGTCTATTCCAAGGACGTCGCAAAAGAAAAGAAAAACAACAACAAAAATAGACATGAAATTAAAATTAAGATTCTTTTAAAGGTCTGGTCCTACGCGAGGCGTGCCCAGGGGGCGCCCCGCGTAGGAGGTGGATTTATTCTCTTTTCTGGGCAGAGACTCAAATACGCGGGGCGCAGTAAGAGGGGCGCCCCGCGTGTTTGTGTTTCTGGACATTTTATGCAAGAAAAAGGAGGGTCACACGGGGCGTACAAGGAGGTACGCCCTGCGTGAATTTTATTGTCGGTGCAAAATTAAAAACATATTAAAGATAAAACGATTACAAAAATAAAACGACATAACACGAAACATAGAAAAAAATTATAAATATATTAAAAATAAAAAGGAAAGTACAAGAAAAACACAAAAGATAAAAAAACGAACTACGGAAACATCAAAAATAAAAACGAGAAAGCAAAGAAAATATAAAACATAAAAAGAAATGGAGACTATGGTTGAGGCGGAGGGGGATTTCCGTGGATGTTGAAGTGGGTGTAGAAGGCGTTGGTGAAGGCGTCGAAGTTGGCCCTATCCGCTTGCCTTTGAGCCTCGGAGGCGTCGAGGCGAGCATCGAGGGAGTCGAAGCGGGAGTCAAAATGGGCCCGATCACGACATTGGTTCTCCTCCAAAATGTCCAACCGGGCATAAAGAGCATTGAAGTCGTGGAGGGGTGGAGGGCTGAAATTGAGGCCCATGCTCGAGTCCGAGTCTCCTTCTTCATTGGAGCGGGCCGCCCCCGAAGTCTCACCCGGGCCGGAGGTCGGACGCTTAAGAGACTTAAAGGCGTTCTTCTCCACGGGCCAAGGCAAAAGGCTCGGGAGGCGATCAAGGGCAGCTTCACCGAGAGCGGAGGTGGCGAAGATGGTGACGAGATGGCCTAACCCAATCTTGCCACGTTTCCGGGTGGAAATGTGGTGGAGTTGGACGGCCATGAGATAGGAAAGATCGTAGGTGCGGTTATTGGCACAACAATAGAGTGCCAAAAGTTCGTCCTTGTTGACCTTGGTGGACTCCGACTTCCCCGAAAAGTAGAAGGAGATGAAGCGGTGGAGAAGTTGGAGGATCGGATCACGGATGAGAGATGGGCGGAGGTTGGAGACATCGTAATCCTCGGACCCGGTGATGGAGGTCCAAAAATCACGAGCGGAAACACCCTCGAGCCAATGTGCAATGCCCGCCTCCGCTTGTTTGGTGAGATGATTGCGGATCCATTGGGTGTCAATGGTGAAAGGTCGGTTGTGGAGGCGAAAGTTGAAGAGGGCGGCTCCCGGAACATTGTTGGATTCAAGGGAGGTGTAGAATTCCACGACCAACGAAAAGTAGACGTGGTGGCGTGCCCGATAGTGATCGAGCCAATTGAAAGCATGGAGGCGGTCCTCGAAGGCGCCCCCAAAATCAAAACGATCAAGAGTGCTACGCTCGATGTAAGGAAGCTCCATAATATGGGCGGGGGAAAGTGTTTGATAATTTTGGGCTTCCTCTTCGGTGAGGAGATGAAAAGGAGCCCGGTAGACGTGGGTGAGTGGTGGTGTTTGTTCCCGTTCGGGTGATGGTGGTGGTTGTTGGTTTTGTGCGGAACGGGAAGACCGGGCCCGAGTGGACCGTGGGGGATACATGTCGGCGGTTTGCTTTCGCCTAACCATGGTGTGATTTGAGGGGTTGAGAGAGTGTGGAGGAAGGTTGTTAGAAGGTTGAGGGAGTTGTGAGGAAGAAGGAGGAGAAAAGGAGGGGTTTATATAGGGGAGAAGTGGGGAATCCAAGTAAAACTCGGATTCCCAGAGGGGTACGCGGGGCGTGAAGGGGCCACGCCACGCGTATCCCTCCCCCTAACCTTTATTAACGCGAAAATGGCATGGTACGCGGGGCGTGAAGGGAAGCACGCCTCGCGTATCATGCCTCCTGCCCCTTTTTGATGGAAAAAGGGGCGAGGACGCGGGACGTACTTGGGGATACGTCCCGCGTAAGAGGAGGAAGTTAAAGGATTTTTTCGGTTTTTTAACAGTTTTCTCATTTTTAATTTTATGCTTTATGAGTTTTTAATGAGTTTTTAATTGATTTTATGATTTTTATGTTTAATTATTAACTCTTTTTAATATTTTTATGTTTTTCAATTGTAATTAAGGGGGTAGTTAATACAAAATTTATTGTGGAGGGAAGTTGAAGATTTGAATTTGAAGAGATGGAGTTTGATTGGATGGAAGAGGAGGTGGAGTGTGGAATGGTGTATGGGGAAGAGGAGTGATGGGAAGTTAGGAGAAAAAGCTGCCATGGGAAGTTGTAATTCACAACTCCCCGAGGATACGCGAGGCGTGCCCTGGGGCACGTCCCGCGTGTCCTCCCACGTGGCATTTATTAAATGCTAAAGCGTACGCGGGGCGTGGTAAGAGGGGCGCCCCACGTAACGTGTCTTTTATTTAGAGAAACGGGTCAGAAACGCAACTACGCGGGGCATACTGGGTTGTACGTCCCGCGTGTTTAAGAATTTTTGGATTATCAATGGGATTTGATTTTCTTTTAATTTAATAAAAATGAAAATAAAAATATGGCTAAAAATAAAAACGAAAATAAAATGAAAATAAACGTAAAAATACAAGTTTCAAGTTAAAAATAACAATAACTCAAAGGGGAAAACTAAATCCGTATAAAAAAAGGGTAACTAAATGAAAACAAGTTTATGATACATATAAACAAGAGGTTCGAGAAATTCAAACCAATGCTACGTTTAGAGTCGAAATAGCTCGACTTTCTCGTGCGGCGGCTCAATGTAAGTTGTCCGAGTTGGAACTTGACGGGTCCGAACCTCCACTATTCTGATTAAATTCGTTTTCTCAAGGTTAATAGAAAAATCGTTAAATGGTTTAAAAAGGTTTCTAATTCTAATTTTGGTTATAGTTAAGATTACAATTTATAGAAATTTTGTTTAGATTAAAGTTCATTTCAAGGCTAATTTACACTAAGAGAAAAACACAATTATAACTTTGATTTGTTTAGGAAAATATAACAAATTTACTCAATTTAAAAGCATTGAACTGTAATCAATCTTTCCTTTCACTTTCGATTGACTACCTTAATCAAATGTGGTGTTTATATCCGATTAATTGATCTCTCACAATGATCAAATATAAATCTGAATTTGCTTAAGTGCCCAACAAGTTTGTATGAAAAATACCAAGATCTTTATAAATTATTTTGCATGAAACACCCATTAGAACTTCTCAAAGAATGTCGATTGACAAATCAAACTTTAGAATGAAATAACAGTAAAAATGGAATTGAATTAAAAGATATTCATTAGTTTGAATTGAAACGTCTTAAGTTAACAAAGAAGAAGAAGTTTGAATGGCATTTGACTAGGAAGAGTTCCGGGTTGTCAATCCTTTAATCAACTTCGTAGGTTTGTCAGACCGTGGGTCGTCCCCAATACTGGTTCTTCTCGCTGAATCCTCGAAATATAAATCTTCCAATTGTCTACGAAGCATAAACTCGACTTGAGTAAACTCTAATATAAACAATAAAATCTGTATCTTGTATCTATAACTATTTGCACAACTTGTAACTTTTGTAACTTTGTATAACAAGTTTGTATCTAACTTTTGAACTCTAAATTCTTCCTCTATTTATAATTATCCAAGAGGTGTGCTGAAGAGACGTGTCCGTTGGTGAAGAGTCGCTTCTATCCGGATGAAAGGATGCGTCGTTTGGAAAATAAAACATGTTAAATGTGCTGAAATGCTTGCTGTTTCTGTAGAGATTTCAAGAATCTCTATAGCCACAAGGGGAAGAGGAAGGAATCGGGGAAGGGTCGCGCTATTGCTGCTACTGCATATGTCGCTACAGAGATTTTCAGAATCTCTGTAGTGACAGAAACTATTTTCTCCCTCTTTTGGTTATGTGCTTCAAATCTCTGACGCGACTTTTGATTCTCATACGCGGCTTTCACTAAAAGCTTGATTTCTTACTCATTTCTACTCCATTTTTGCTCCTATTTGGATTTTTTCAAATAATTAACACCTTGCACACAACGTGAAATCTTTCCAAAATAATATAATTAATATATTTTTTACATGAAATTGACATATTTATGCATGCTAATTTAGGTATATTTTGGGCTTATCAACAAGCATCGTCATTACTCTAAAAAATTATATATCCAAAGCGTAAGAAAAATATCCAAAAAAACTCTATCGAATCTCACTATAAAGAGTAGAATAGAAACCATCTTAAAGCTCCGAGTCTAAGATCTTATGATCGACGATAATTAAAAACCAAATCAAAGAGCTGGAGATAGTGAAACGCTTTTTGTTAAGGATGAAATGCACAACCTTATTCATAAAGAGCTCCAAAACGCCAAGGCAGATGTCGACATTTATTTTAGGATTCTAGAAGTAACAGACGCTAGCTCACCACTATGTGCAGATATTTTGACCAAGCACATTCCAAAGGGATTCAAATATCCCTCTTTAAAATAGAATAATGGATTGACGAATCTCATTGTACGCATGAATTTTTTTTGAAGATCTTCAGAGGCCATGATAGCCAAATGCCCTCACGTGTAGACTTTTTTATACCAATCTGAAGGAAGTCACGACCTATTGGTATGAGCAACTCTAACCTGGATCCATCCACACTTTTAACCAAATAGTGAACGAGTTTGCTGAACATTTTATTACATACAGACTAGAGATCAAAACAATGTAAGGTATGAACTATTTAGTTAAGAAATCTCATGAATATCTTCATGAATGGATTGAAAGGTTCCAAAAGACAACAATTCAGATTCAAAAGCTAAATATGGACGAATTCGTTAATGATATGGTCTCAAACTGCATAAGCAAAGACTTATCGAAGGAACTCATAACTCGATGGCCCAAAACATTCTGAGATCTTATGTGACGGGCCATAGACTTTATAAAGTGGGATGGGCATGAAAGACAGATTGAGTCCGGTTAACACCTCAAATGGATCTAGAAATGACAGAGACAGATATGGAAAAAGACCATTAGAGCAATTAGAATGCGACTTCGCACCATTAAATCCTCCATGAAAAGAAATATTATATTCGGGTTAAAAATAACAAGTAACAGATCTAATACCAGTATAAGCTCAAAACCACTGATTGTCGCCAAAACAGGATGTACTCTGAGTTCTAAAAAAGTGAAGGCTACGACACTGAAGACTATGGACAGTTGGGCATAGAGCTAAACAAAATGGAAGAGCAAGGAAAGTTGTATAAGTTCTTAAAAGATCCAGAGAAAGCATTCGAGCAGCGAGATAAACACCCGGACGAATACGCACCCAGAGGGTTATAAATGTCATTATCGAAGGGTCTCAAGAAGATAGACAAGTCAAGTGAAAAAGGATTTTTTAGGGCAATAAGAGGTTGTATGAGTTCAGCTTCGAATTCTCATTTTGGGGCCTAAAAAATCCTTCAAGGTCGTACCGTGGAGATGCTTTAGTTATTGAAATTGTAATTAAGGACTTCAAAGTCGAGAGGGTGTTCATAGACACGGGCAGTAAACACCATTGCTAAGAAGGCATTTGAAGCCCTTCAGCTTGATCCTGAATGATTGATGCCAACACAATCTCCACTACTAGCAATTAGCGGACACAATGTACTTGTGCTTGGTATCATGAGGATAAAGGTCAGAATCAGGGATGACCGAACAGAGTGGCATATTGAAACAAAATTCTTAGTAGTTGATATGGTCTTGTTGTACAATGTTATTATTGGAAGGCCCCTACTGTCTGAATTCGTCGGAGCTCTCTTAATCTATCATTTGGCCTGGAGAATGCCTACATTGAAAGGCATGGTTATTGCGTAGAGGAACCATATGATTGCACATGAGACGTACTAGCCTGATTGAATATAAAACCTTTTGCAATAGATATAGAAAAAATAAGATTTGCCACGCATGACGGAACTTATTGCTATAAGGTCAGGCCCTTCGATCTCAAAAATTTCGAGGCAACGTACTAGAGGCTGATGAATAGGATTTTTGAGGATATCATTATCGGTAAAATTGAGATATATGTGGATGACATGATAATTGAGAGTAAAACATTGGCAGAGCATGCTTAAGATGTTTAAACGGCCTACACCATATTAAGAGACTACATGCTTAAGTTGAATCAAGAAGTGGTTGGATTTAAAAAGGATTTGCTCGTACCAAAAGGCTACTAGCTCATTTAGAGTTGTGGGGAAGAGACAACAAAGAACTATGGCAGTGGCCGTAGTGGCTTCCATGATTCACCTGAAGTTTTTGACGTGGTTTATCGAATCTCCACCACCTCTGTATTAGCTGAAGGTAGGGGTACGAAACCCCTTAGGCATTAGTTGACGTTGGATTTCTTTAGACAAAGGCGTGCATATATCTGATAGGACCGAAGAGCCGGTGTATGTACTATATCTGTTTAAAATTTCCTTCCCGGGGATTTCATACATGTCATTTTTACTGACAAGCTTGTCTTCCTCTTCGTCCTTCAGCTTGTTCCTGTTATGTGCATGTCATGATTAGTTGGAGGTTTCTGAGGAGATCATTTTTTGCTTCTACTCCGCTCTTTTGAATGGTTTCTGTCTGTTCTTGGGACTTCTTGGGTTTTCCCTTCGCCTAGGGCTTCTCAATCGGAACATATTTTTATGGGGGAGAGGCTCCTGGAGTGTCTTTTAGGTGTTTTTGTTGATTGATGGTTGGATTCTATAGTGTTATTGAGATTGTTTCGTAAATCTTTTTCGACTTTCCTTAATTGTTGTTTGAGCTCTGCCCATCTCTATCGCATACTCTCATGTCGTCCATCTTTTTTGCATGGCCACCAGGTTTTGCCCAAATCTTCCGGAAACTTCATCCACCAGTAGTTGGTATTGAGGTTCCAATTGTGGCCGACGATCAGCTTCTTGAATGAATTTTTCTCCATTATTTCGATAGACTTCCGATTGGATGCGATTTGATTCTGCCATCTCTGAATTGTTCGATTTATCACGTGTTTTGTTCAAGGTCCACGCTCGCCGCACCAATGATAAATGTATTTATGAACCCATGACAGAAGGTCCAGACATCTTTATGTATCTTCCTGATTGAACCTGTAAAACAGAAGAAATGGTTAGAGGGGCCGGAGTTCGACGAACCCGTTCCAATGCCTAAGTCAGTAAGTGTTTTCGGAAAGGTTGAATAGGAATGACTAATTGTGAGTTGTTGAGTTAACTTACTGTATGATGTGATTATACCTATCTATATACAGGGTCAAACCGAATCCATTGTTCTAGGAATCCTTTACGTATTGGACTCCTCCTACTAGGAGTCTGGTTCTAGAAAGTCTTCCATAGTGTGGAATTTTTGACCTAGCCATACAAGAGTTCCTTTTAGCAAGGAGAATTTCCATGGAAACTTCACAATAGAGCTGAAGGTCCAAATTAGGACACGTGATAATGAATCCGAAAGTTTATAAAATGCCACATATTTGATTCATTTTATATGATATCAGCAGTTAACCGCGAACTGAGTGGGTGTTTGGTTGCTCCTTTTCATGCTCCTTTTTGCCTTTTCACTTCAAAAGAGAGAGTTTTAGGTGTTTGGTTAGTGACCTCCTGTTTACCTTTTACATCTGAAAAACAGCATTGGATGTTTGGTTAGTGATCTCCTGTTTGCCTTTTACATCTGAAAAGCAGCCATTTACAAAAGCAGAGAATCTCTGCTTTTTGGAAATCCACATTTTTCCAACCGCAAACAGCAAATCGTAACAGCAACAGCAAACAACAATAGAAAACAGTAGGTAAAACAAACCGACCCTGAATTTGCATTACAGTAATTCCCACTTAAACACTTGAATTGAAACTAATAAATTGGAAGAGATTAATATTACATGAATTCTTCATTAAAGTAAGACCCAAAATTTGAAATTTTGAGAGAAAAGAGGAGTTGAAAAATAATCCCTAGAAAAATGACATCAGGTAATGGTAATGATAGAGTAATTAGTTTAAGAAGCAGGTAGCCTACAACAGCAAACAGACCATTAATGGTGTCGGCGTTGCACGTGCGCTATCCTCTATTTTAATTCTATTATATTAAAATAAAAAGATTTTTAGTGACTCAGCCAAGTAAAAGATCATATAACACTACGCACCCTAGCTTATCCTAGCCTAGCTGCCTCTCAATCTATTGCTGGGGATTGCATTACCCTATTTTATGCAACCTATTCTTATAGCAAAATTAAATATATTCCTAACTCTGTCACATTTTATTTATTTATTATACTACTTTACAAGAAAAAAAATTCAAATATAGTTTTGTCATTATGTGAGGGATTCATCATCTCTAATGAACTATAATGAACCATTTATTAGGTGTATGTTTCAGCTTTTTAGAAAAGTGTTTAGCATTCCACTTCAAATCACATGAAATATACATCGTTTAGTTAAATTTATATAACCGAAGCGTTTTAGAGTTTTTCACGAAAAGCTTATTTTTTGAACTTTTCATGAATAGTTTTTTTTGTGTTATTTGTTATTGACAAAATTATCATTCTTATTTACACAAAATATGTTTATTCTTTAACATTATTTCTATTTCTATAACATAATTACCGAAAGAAGTGCGTTCAATAAAAATTTTATTTTTATTTTTTATTTAGATTATTTTATTAATTTGTGTAATACTTTTTTATTTTATACTTTTTTTTATTGATTAATTTAAAATATGTCCATATTAGACATTTTAAATACTAACATCAGCTATCCTCCTTTCTATGGATTTGTTGTGTTGGAATGTTAGAGGTGCGGCTAGCAAGGCTACCCGTATCCATGTTAATGATCTAATTAAACATTTTAACCCTTCTTGTTTTGCTTTAATGGAAACTAAGATTAGTGGAGATAAAGCAGATGAGGTGGTTAAAAAGTTTAGGAGCTGGAACTGTGTTAGATCGGAGACTACTGGCCGAGCTGGGGGGGATTTGACTTTTCTGGAAGCCAGATCGGATTCATTTCGATATTATTAGCATGGACAAGCTGTCACACCCGACCCTAAATGACCTCAATCGGCATCGGGCGTGAAATGGAAAGATAATAATCAATACTTAGGAGTCTCCAATTTATCCACATATCATTATATTACAATTGCAATACCAAAGTTCTAACCATAATTCTAACAATAAGCAGCCAATTTCCAAACCTCGCCTAATTGGGCGGTAACCTTCTCTCTATCATGTACTTTTTCACCTAAAAACATTAAAACATTTAAAAATGTGAGACAAAAATCTCAGTAAGAAACTATCCGCTATAAAAACCAACTTTACTTAACATAGCTACATATATACCTTTATAAAGGGATTTAATCAAAACGTTATTAAATATACTCAAAACCAAAGTTCATAATATAGTCAAAGTAGTAAACCAAACACCAAAAATATATAATCTTGTATCGACTCTTGAGTTCAAAACCTTATTAAATAGTATAATCAAATAAGCGTTTTATCAAACCCAAATCGTAATCAATATCCTTTGATTATATATATATTTATATACATCAAACTCAAAATATAGTTGATAGTTACTTACCTTGGCTGTTAATTGAAAACCACAAACCCGTTCAATTCGCCTCTAAACTCTGTCTAAGCCATTTCTCTCTAAACACTACCGAAACTCAAAACCTCTTCGGCTAGGACTTAGATCTATGTATAAGGATGCTATGGTTCCAATTTCAAATGACTCGGACGGTCGAATCTCCGTAAATCAAAGAAACGGTGGAGAAACGGTTCAAGAACGATAAAAAAAAGTCGAAGAAGCAGAGGAAGGAAGATAAGAAAAGAAAAAAAAAAAGAAAAAGAAAGATGCTAATGATGATGACCAATCCTCTGGTAATATATATCCAAATTTGGAAAAAATACAATTTGATCCTCCATCTTTATATAATCTTTTAACAATTATTCTAAACTTTTAATTTATACCTAAAACCACCAAATGAACTCCAAACTTTTACTAGAACACCAAATAAAAATCACAAACCTAATAATTATAATATATAATACTATCAAGGTATAAATTCTAGAAATTTAGACCCGGACGTGACACAAGCAGTTTATTCACTGTAAAGTGAGTGTCTCCGGTAATAATTCTTTTTAGTTACCCTGGTGTATGCTGACCCTATTTTAGCCAATCGGAAACGGCTTTGGGAGGTTCTTTACTCTATGAGTGTCAGCATATCTGAGCCCTAGTTTGTGGCGGTTGACTTTAATGATATTGCTTTTATGAGTGATCAGAGAGGAGGTTCGCATCATTATGTTAATTGCTGCCTTCATCATAAGAATAGTATGGATTTATGTGGGCTTTCTGATCTTGGAGCCTCCGGTCATAAGTTCATGTTGAGCGATTTCCGCAAGTGCACGGTATACGCTTGTAGTAATAAAAGATATCGATCCCACAGGGAACGTTTTTTAACAAAAACTTATTTTGAATTGGTTAAATATACTTTTAAAATTTATAAAATGGAAAATCGTTAAATCGGATTTGGTTTTGAAATTGCTAGAATGAGAATTAGATTAGAGTATGAAAATGTTAGAAAATACTTCTGATTAGGAGTGAATTTGCAAGACAGGAATGTTTAGTACTTTTTAGAAAAGTAAACAAATATATTCGTTTGCATTAAGCAAAGAAAACAACTTTAAACTTTGTATAAATTATGACGATGAAATAAATGACGGAACCTCTAATTTTTAGGCTTTGAACGCAACAATCCTCCTAACTGGTTTAGATTGCTTCCTTAACCAAATTAAAACTCTACCGAGATAATAATTTGTCTAAGTGTTCAACAAAGTTTCCTTGTAAAGATTTTGAATTAAATACGTTTTAATGAAAACACCAGCATCAATCCACTTTGGATCCTTTACCAAAGTGCTGCATAAAAATCTATCGAATAGAACAGACTTTATTAGATGAAATATAAATTGATACAAGTTTACAGAGAACATGGAGCATGGAAACATCCGACGACTTGCAAGTGAACGGGTTGTCAATCCTTTCCTTGGGTTTCGTTAGAGTTTGTCAGACTCAGGGGCGGATCCTCTATTCAATCTTCTCGTTGAATCTTCGTAATAGAGACGGGGTCTGTCTACTACCAAAATGTAAACTAAATTTGAACAATGTCTAAACGCTACTATGTTTGTTATTATTGAATAAACAATGTGTGTACATCATATTGCTTTGAACAGAAATGAACTCTAATCTCTGACTCATTTTTGAGTCAGAGTTTCTGCATAACTCTTGCACTAATCTTAAAATCTAACTCTCTCTTTATTCATCTCAACTCTCAAATCAACTCTTTATTTATAGATGTTGAAGAGTCGTGATTGAAGTGTCGTGTCCGTTGTGGAGAGTCGTGTCCGTTGTGAAGAGACGTTTCTATCCACCCGAACGAACGTGTTTCTTGGAATTTGAACATGTGTTTGTTGTGCTTGCAGAATTTCTGCTCTTACCGAGAATAATTAATTCTCAGCCGAGAATGGGGGAGTGATTTTTCAGCCTTCAGACGAAAGGGAGAAGCTGCTGGTCGACGCGTGTCGCGACCGAGAATTTGGGATTCTCGGTCGCGGCCCCCAAAATTCTCTACCGAGAATTTGGATTCTCAACCGAGAATATGAATTTTTCTCCTATTTCTGACTTTGTCCTTATCTTCCTTATATCAGTGTGCTGATTTCTTCGTCTTTTGGCTCCTAACTTAGGGTTTTTCCTTCGTTTTTGACCTCTTTTCGTTCCTATTTGGATTTAACCAAATATTTATATACCTTGCAAGAAAGAAACATATTCGAGAGTAAAAGTTTTCTAAACAGATATAAACAGCACGAATTTATAGCAAAACTGATGTAATTATTGATGATATTTAGGTATATTTTGGGCTTAACAGTTCACTTGGAAGCGCAACAGTACCTTTGTTCGGTTGGATAAAGTTTACGCTAATGTTTTAGCTCAGACTTCTTTCCCTGAGAGTTATGTGTTAAATCTCCCGTTCCGCCATTCGGATCACTGTCCTATTTTATTTAGGCCGTTGAGTGGCAATCGTCCTAGGGGTGAGAGACCGTTCCGTTATCAATTGGCTTTGGAGTCTCATCCTAAGTTTAAGGATTTCGTTCATGATAATTGGAAACCTCACTCGAATGTCCTTCAAGCTGCTGAAGGATTCAAGAATAATGTGCTGGGGTGGAATAGAAATGTTTTTGGGCACATTATTATAAGGAAGAATAAGTTATTGAATAGGATGGAGGGTATTCAGCGTAGGTTGGAGGTGAGGTTTGATCACGGTTTGGATGGCCTCCTTAGAACCCTTCAGAAGGAGCTGGAGGCTGTGCTCAGGCAGGAGGAGCTTCTTTAGTTTCAAAAGTCTAGGAAGTCCTGGATAAGAGATGGGGATTGTAATACCAGGTATTTCCATCTTTCTACCATTGTTAGAAGGCGGAGGAATAGAATTGATGCCATTAAGGACTCTAATGGTGATTGGGTGTATGAAGATGAGGAGATTCAGAGATTGGCCCTGGAATTCTATAAGGATCTGTTTAAAGAGGAGCCTGTTTATCTGGAGAGGGCTCACTCTGTTGCTACTTTTCCTATGATTGGAGAGGATAACATTCAGGATGCCTTTCACCCTATATCCCTGAAGGAAACAGACCAAGCCATTTTTAGTATTGGGGCTACTAAAGCTCCTGAGATTGATGGTCTGCCTGCTGGTTTTTACCATAAGCACTGGGAGGTTGTGAAGGAAGGTATCTATAATTTTATCATAGGTGTTTTTAATGGTTCTCAGGATATAGAGCTGGTGAATAGAACCCTTCTGGTTCTGATTCCTAAAATTGAGAAGCCTTCTTCCTTTTTGCATATGAGACCTATCAGTCTTTGTAATGTTCTTTATAAGACTGTTACAAAGATTGTGGCTAATAGAATCTGTTGCATTCTTCCTGAGATCATCTGCCAGAATCAGGGAAGTTTTGTGCCTGGTAGACAAATGATGGATAATGTGGTGATTGCCCAAGAGATGGTCCACACGATGAAGATCAGGAAGGGGAAGAAAGGCATTGTGGCTCTTAAGTTGGATTTGGAGAAAGCCTATGATCGCATCAACTGGAGTTTCCTGATGGAGAGTCTGGAAAGAGCAAGGATCCCTGACAGTTGGAGAAGGTTAATTAAGGTTTGTATCTCTTCTCCTGTTTTTCAAGTTATGATTAATGGTGATATGTCGGAGGAATTCTCTCTGGGCCGGGGTATCCGTCAGGGTGACCCAATGAGTCCCTTCCTTTTCGTTATTGTTATGGAGAGGTTGTCTCATCTGATTCAATATGCTATTGATAATGGGAATTTCCACCCAGTGGCTATCAATAGTTTCTGTCCCCAGGTTACTCACTTATTCTTTGCAGATGATGTCCTAATCTTCCTGGAAGATAATGAGGAGCAGTTGAGTGTTAGTATGGATATTCTTGATTGTTTCTGTTCGGCCTCTGGGCAGAAGCTTAATGTCCAGAAGTCTAGGATGATGTGCTCTAAAAATATGAACCAGAGAGTCTGTAAAAGGTTAAGTGATCTGTCGGGTATTCCTCTGACTGGCTCCCTAGGGAAGTATCTGGGTATTCCCCTCCACAGTGAGAGAGTGTCTAAGGTGTCTTTTAAAGATACTTTGGATAAAGCTAATATGAAGTGTGCCACGTGGAAAGCCAAGACTCTCTCTCTCGCTGGCCACCTTACATTAATTCAATCTGTTAATTGTGCGACTCCCAATCATATTATGCAGGCTTGTCATCTTCCGGATCCTGTGCTTAAAGATCTTGATAAAATTAATCGTAGGTTCCTGTGGGGGGAAGCTGAGGAGGGGAGAAAGATCCATCTTGTGCCTTGGAGTGAGGTTTGTCAGCCTAAAGATTCAGGAGGTCTGGGCATTAAGAAAGCTAAAGATAATAATAAAGTCTTATTAATGAAACTCCTGTGGCGAATGTGGCAGTGTCCTACAGCTCTCTGGGTCCAGCTCTTATGCGGGAAGTACCAGAAGGATAAGGTGTTGGGGGGGCCTAAGGAGAGAATGGTTAATTGTTCATTTCTTTGGAAAGGCATTAGTGCTGTGTTTGCTGAATTTTGTTTTGGGATTGGGTGGAATGTGGGTAATGGCAGGTCCATCAGTTTCTGGAAGGATATTTGGGTAGGTAAGAAGCCTTTATTGGAGGTTTGTACTTCCTTGCCTCCATTGGACGTTCAGGACTGGAGGATTGCTGATGTTGTGGATTCTGAGGGTGAGTGGATTTGGGATAAATTTGATTCTTACATCAGTCTGGAATCGCTCCTTTCTATTAGAGGGGTTCACATTAGTAATCAAATTGAGGATCATGATAGTTACTGTTGGGCGCTGACAAACAATGGGGCCTATTCGTGTAAATCTGCTTTTCAGGCATTCTATCAGGGTTTAGATTCTTCTTCCCCAGGGGTGTGGAAGACGATTTGGAGCTTGAAAGTACCATACCGCATTAGGAGCTTCCTGTGGCTTGGGGCGAGGAATAGGTTGCTTACTAACTCGGATAGAAAAAGGAGGCACCTGGTGGATTCTGGAGCCTGTGGCAGATGCAGAGGGTTTGAGGAGACGTTGTGCCATGCTCTCAGGGATTGTGAGAAAAGTTTAGAGGTTTGGAGAAGAATTCTCCCTAGGGATGTGCTTCCTTCCTTTTTAGCCCATTCTAAAAATAATTGGTTTGTTGATGGTATTAATGGGATTCTTCTGCCTGGGAATCAAGGTGTTCTTCTTTTTGTGGCGGTGTGCCATCAGATTTGGAGGTGGCGGAACGAGGAGATCTTTGGAGGAGGAGTGGTTTCTATGCCATATGTCCTTGATTTCTTTTCTAAGAAGATTAGTACCTGGGTTGAGAGTTTTGGTGAGGACCCCTTAGCTAGGGTGGTTCAGAGGAAGGAGGTCAATCTTTTAGGCTGGTGTAGGCCGAGTGAAGGTGTGATTAAGCTCAACACTGATGGTTCTTATCTGAGAGACGGGAGAATTGCTCCAGGAGGGGTTCTTAGAGACGATGGAGGCAGGTGGGTTTCTGGCTTCTCTCAGAATTTGGGTATTGGTTCTTCCTTTTCTGCAGAGCTTTGGGGGATTCTCTCTGGCCTGAAGCTGGCTAAGGATCTAGGGGTGAAGAAGCTTCTTGTCACATCCGTGTCCCTAATTTTAGTTATTATACCCTAATATAAAGTTATATTATAGTTGTTTATTGATTGAAGAGTTAATTAAATATTATGGATATAGATTGGAGGCTAATTTCATACCTTAAGTGTAAATTAAAAGTTTAGGGTAAGTTTTAAAAGAAGTTAAAGTTTAGAGGGACCAAAAGGGAGATTTTCCCTTATTGGGAACATCAATCCCAAACATGCATTTCGGATATCCATGAGACAATATTATAAAAAAAATTGATAATAATAATAATAAAATAATAATATAATTTAATAGATAAAAAAAAACATGCATTTAACACATGTGTATTACTTGTCCTAATTTGAGCTACTCTTAAGCCATATGTCCATACCTTAATCCAAATGTCATGTATCTTAATTTAGTTTGTTGAATTTCATATAACAATACATGTAGATAGACATGAGTGAGGGAATTAGAGAAAAAAAAAATGGAGTCCAAGGCTATTAAAAAGAAAATGATAGCAAATTTATAATCAAGTCTTTTTCTATGAAAAAGAAAAGGATTGTCTTTGAAACATGATTTTCACCCATTATGTTCTCTCTTCATAATTTATTCAATGGTGCAATTGTTCTCAATGTTCGGAGATCCGATTTAGAGAGTCTTAGAATAAGTTCGTACGGGACAATTCTAGACAGATTTAAGACTCGGACTGTGTCTTTCATCGATTAATTATCGAAGTAAGTAATTTATCAACTACCTTTTTATGATTTTGAGTATCTATACATATATGTTAAGTGATCTTTATAAATTTTATTTCTTAATCTAATATTTGATTTTAAGATGGTTATATTAGTATTTTTTATAACTTATAATTTATGAAATAAAGGTTATATATATGCTTATTTATGTGCTTATTTTAAGAAATTGAAGTTAGTATTGATAAGTATATTTGTAAATTATTTATTAGTGATTTTAGTACAATTATGGTTTATGATTGAATATTTTTGGAAATTAATTGAGAAAAGTACTTGGAAACTTTATGATGTTGATTTATGATATATTTATGATTTTAAGTTATATTATGAAATTATAATATTTTTAGTATCCATCAAGAGTAATCCGGATAGGTGACTTTAATTAAAGTCCGTATTTAGTGAGAAATACGGCTTGTGTACACAGTTGGAAGACCTATCGGGTATGGCAAAGAAGTGTTGAGTAAGACCATGCGGGATAGGCAAATTATGAGATATCTCGATTCTATTATATTGTGGGGATTGATACATACGGGGATTATCTCTCAGATGGATACGGTTTGTGAAGTATTTATTGAGATACGATTTATGAAGTATTTATCGAGATATGATTTATGAAGTATTTATTGATATACAGTTATGAAATATTTATTGATATACAGTTGATGAAATATTTATTGAGATACAGTTTATAAAGTATTTATCAAAATACGACGAGTTTTATATTAAGTGTTTTAATACAGTGATTTACGTCTTGGACTATGTGTGGTATTTTGATAGCAAACTTGATATTTTAAATTGCATATTTGGTTATTTTGAGTATTTTATTATGGTTTTGTCCATAAAATGTTCAGTTTTAAGAACATGAATTTTATACGATACATTTTGGAAATTAAAATATATATATATATAGTTATTTTGAGTATAAGTATTTTATGTAGTTGATAATTGCTTACTGAGATTTTTGTCTCATCTTTTCAAATGTTTTAATGTTTTAGGTGAGAAAGAGCAAGGTATAGGAGAAGTTATTGGTTGATAGACAAGGTTGAAGTGTCAAGTCATTGACTTTGTCCTTAGTTAGGACATTTGCCTCTCATTTGGAGATTTGATTGTATTGGGTAATATTTTAAGACTTGAATGTAGTAAAAATATGGATTTATTTTATAATATATCTAATAGGAATTCTTGAAAAGTATGATATTTATGATATTTGGATAATTTGGAGACTCTTAAGTGTTGATTGTGATCTTTCTATTTCACGCCCGATGCCGATTGAGGTCGTTTAGGGTTGGGTGTGACACTTCTGGTTGAGTCAGATAACCAAGAAGCGGTTAAAATGATTTCTGAGGGCAAGTCTGTTTGCCGGAATAGCTTGAATATTATTAAAGGCATTAAAAGGATTGGGTCCTCCTTTGAGTCTATTAAGTTTGTTCATATTTATAGGGAGCAGAACCGCGTCGCGGATCGTCTTGCAATGGAAGGACACTCTGGTTTGTTGGGTCTTTCTACCTTTTCTTCTCCACCGGGCTTCATTTCTTCTTTGATCTTGGAGGATGTGGTGGGGGTCAATTTTCCTAGGCTGATCCCGGGTTGAGTTGTTTTGTTTGTTTGTTTTTTTTTCTTTCCTTTCCTTCCAAAAAAATAAAAATAAATACTAACATCAGCATTTTAATATAATTTTACTAAACACTATGAACTGTTTGGTTCAGCTGCTGTTGCAGTTAGCAGTTGCAGTAAGCTGTTTGCAGTTAGCTAATAGTTGTTTGTTGTTAGCTAATTAATAATTAGTGTTTGGTAATTTACAAAGAGTTATTGCTGTTAATATATGAAAAGACGAAAATATTCATTATTTAATAATATAAAATAATAATATAAATAACATGGTGTACAAATATTGATAAAAATAATCTAAATAAAAGATAGTAAAAGTTTATTAATTATATAAATGTCCATATTATTATTTTTCAAATGCTAACATAAATAAATAAATGTAATGTCTAAATACTATTTTTAAATATGATGAAATCATAGTATATTTTATTAAAGCATATTACTGGAAATTTGATGAAATCATGGTATATTTTATCTTGTCTAATGGTATATTTTATCAAAAGGCAAATGTATAATTCGTTGGGATGAAAAATAATATAGAATGATTATATATGTCAGGTTACTAGTAATAGGGATATTTTTTTAAGAATACCCAATGTAAATACGAATAAAAATTGGGCTAATTTTATCAAAAGTTAAACAGCTAAAATAGCGTTTCGTGAAAAGCTATAAATTGGAGCTTTTAGTGAACCGCTCATGTTTGCTTCAAAACCGCTAACCACTGCGGTTTTATAATCGTAACCAAACATTATACTATTAGCGGTTTGGTATAAAACCGCTAAAAGCTCATGCGAAACGCTAAAACAAACACCCTCTAATAATTAAACAGCTAACAGCACACAACAAACAGTTTACTGCAACCGCAAACAACTAACAACAATAGAAATTGCGTAGTTTATTAAATTGATGATGTGACAGTTTACTGCAACCGCAAACAACTAATAGCTAACAGCTGAACCAAACAGACTCTTATTAGACTCCTTTATTAAACTCTCTCTCGTCTTATCAACCGCTTAATAGATATTGAGTAGTTTATTTAGCTTTTGACACTTTTTATATATTTATTTTAATTTTTAAAATATTTGATAAAATTTAATTAATTGGTGTATCCTTTGCGATTGGTGAATCCATTATGATTGAGAAGTTATAGAGTTTAACCATAGAAGTTTGCTAGTTTAATAAATTAAGTTTATTAAATTGATGATGTGACATGTATATTGAATAGTTGTGAGTACGTACAATTGAAGATGCTCTTATAGTGGTCTCTTATTTGTGAGTGTCAAATTGATATTTTTTGAGTGTGTTTATATAAAATTTAAAATCTCATACACAGTTCCCATAGAATTTTCGACGTTTTTTAATGACCAGTGGGTGTTTAAGTCCCTCTTGCTCCACCTAGATCCATATGTAGATGAGCGTCTGTTTTTTTTTTTGTTGCACGACGAGGACGGGGGAATTGTTGTTCACAAAATTAATAACTTTTAAATTGAAACTGTCAATTTGATCGTTGATGACATAAAAAAAACGATTTTTTTAAAAAGAATTGATGATATTTTAAACCATTTTAATTCTTGAATTTTTTACTTTTGATGTTATTTAAATTTGTTTAGTTAGGAGAAATAAAATGAATGTTGAAAAAAAAAAAATTCTCAAAATTGTGATTTTGGAAAATTTATAACATTACCATAATTTTTATTTTGAGAATAATGTCAACCTAAAAGTTTTTATTTTGATAAGGACAAAGATTTCAACCATGTTTTTGAAAAAAAAAACACAGACACCTACTACAAATCAACGAAATTACAAGTTATATTTAGAAATTTCCCTAATTTACACATTGAGTCGCTATTTAAATATAATTACACACCTTAAAAGTTTCTTCAAAAATATTTAAATTATTAAATATGTTAGTTTCTATTAGACCTGGCCACGGGCCCGGGTACCCGCCCGGCCCGTCCAGGCCCGTGTCCCTTGGACCGGGCTTGGACAATGAAATTTACTCTTAGACCCAGCCCGGCCCAGGCCCGCCAAAGCCCGCCTATTTTTTTGGGCGGGCTTGGGACATATAAAAATATCACGGCCCGGCCCAGCCCGGCCCGCCTTATTAATATTAATTAAAAAATTTATATATTTATAATTAAAAATTTATTTTAAGTATAAATTTGATTTTTTATAATTGGAAATTATGTATATTTTTTTAGGTGGGCTTATATGGGTTGGGCTTGGGATTTGATTTTTAGGCCCGAGCCCAGCCCAGCCCGGCCCGAGCCTGCCTAAATTAATACTGGGCTGGGCTGGGCTTGGGACGAGCACTTTTACACAAAAGCCCGCTAGGCCCAGCCCGAACTCGGCCCAACCCGGCCCATGGACAGGTCTGGTTTCTATACAAAGATCTAACTTGTTGAATATAACAAAAATTAATAAAAGCTGATTACACTTACTTTTAGTTAACTGATTTGACTAGCTGATTGTATAAACTTGTTTGGTAAAACTTAGCTAATTGCTAATAGCTCTTTTGTGTATAATATGGGTGTACATAAAAATCTACAAAACCGAAAATAAGATTAATCGAAACCGATGGACTACTGTACGGTTTTTAATTTTAAAAATAGTGGTTAATGGTTACGGTTTTCATATTCTAAAAACCACGGTTAACCGAAACTGACCGAATTCAATTAAATATATAAAAATATATTTATGTATATTTATATTTATACATATAATTATATATTAGCCTACTTAAAATAAATACAGAAATCAATAGCAAAAAATTCATAAGAAATACTATTTATTTCCGGTGACTAAGACTCAACGATGAAATATTTCGTCCCAAATGTCGTCGTACTATCAAATTTATCACAAAGTAGATAGTTAGTGAAATTAATATACATGTATAGGCTTAGTTGGTAAAGCATAGAGGATCAGAATTAAAGTCCAAAAAACATAGTACTTTGATGTCTTAAAGAGTTGTTGTAAGGGAAAAATGCAGTGTCCAATCCATAGTCCGCACGTACATAATGCACGCACATCTTCCTCTCCGTTGTTAATCTCTTCAACTCGCCATTGACCCGTCGTTCCACTCACAATAGAAATTAGAAGTTTTTTTTTATTTACTAGTGGTTAGAAACCGAAATAAAAGGTTAACCCATCGAAATAATTGGTTAACCAATTAGTGGTTAACCGAATTTAGTGGACTAGTGTATGGTTAGTGTTTTAACCGACCTAAATTCGCTT
This sequence comes from Euphorbia lathyris, assembly GCF_963576675.1. Taxonomy (NCBI): domain Eukaryota; kingdom Viridiplantae; phylum Streptophyta; class Magnoliopsida; order Malpighiales; family Euphorbiaceae; genus Euphorbia; species Euphorbia lathyris. The sequence goes on from NC_088916.1 coordinate 79,868,962, forward strand.
TCGCTTAATAATCGGGTAAATTACACCCATGACCACTGAACTTTACAAATTTTAACAGTATGACTACTGAACTTCAATTCTTAACTGTATGACCACTGAACTTTTACACTTTTTAACACCGGTGACCAATCAACTTTAACTAACTCCTCAAAATAACCGTTAACGATCCCAAAATGAAAATATTCAAGAATTAAAGTTGCACAGAACAACATTTACCATGAAACCACATGTTTTATTTTCCAAAATCACCGTTTTTAAGCTTTCTCTCTCTAAAAATTCACTATCTTCTAACCAAACAACACCTAAATGATTTCGAAACGAATTTTTTTAAGAATTAAAGTTCCTTAAAATATCATTAACTCTTTGAATGTTTTATTTTGAGACCGTCATTGGTCGTTTTGAGGTATTGAGTGGCCACACCAAGATAAGGGACTTAAGCAATAAAATTTAGAAAATTTAAGGACCTCAATATTTTTATAATTACCCATTTCTTTCTTTTACCCTTTATGAGTATTAAATTAGATTTCTTGATTTCCTAGGCACCTGCATCTTGCTCTGTTTTTTTTCTTTATCTTTTTTGTTTTGTTCATCATTATTAGGTTTTGATTAGCTTTGGTGGATGGTACAAATGAGTGGGCATTCCCTTCTATTATTTCTTTCTCTTTTCATCATCTTCAATTATTACCTTTGTTTTCAAGAATGAATGGAGATGAAATATAATTGGAAATATGACACCATGAGTGTTAAGGTATATATATATATATAGGGTGTTGCTATTCACCGTCCTATTTTACTTATCATCGCTCACTATTTGACAATTTTTTCATTCTCATTTTATTTTGACCAGAAATTGAGAATTCTTTCTCTGCCGAGCAAAACCGAAATTCTAAAAAAAAGGACCCGAAAACTCCGAAAATTGACGATTTCGAAGACGAGGTAAAAAATGGACCCGACCATTCCGGAAATGGACGGTTTAGAATTTTTTTATACTCGTATTTGGCCTCGGCGGATGACGAGTTCCGTCTCTAAATCCGGAGACGGAACTTGTGTTTTCGATGAAAATTTAAGAAAAAAACTTAACTTTCCAGTAAATTTGCCGTGATTTCCCACCATAATTCTCGTGTAGAGGTTTGTGATTTTTTGAGAGGTTAGAGAGAGAATAAGAAGTTTTGGTTGAAAAAATGAATAGGGCAAAAACGCCAAATGGGAAGAAGTAGGGGGGTGAATAGCAATCCACATTATATTTGATCAATGCACAATTAATTATACTTAATAAGATATTGTAAACATAATCAAATTTGAATATAAATAGGGATAATCGGGTTACCTCTTATCGCGTAGATTACCATTATGTTGATGTAACGATAGAATCGAATTGCGATCTCGTATTCCCGGTCACACAACTCCAATGTCTAATTTGTTTAGGAGGAGAAGTTCTTCTCCACTCATATGATGTCACATAAATAATGGAAATGACTTGACATTATCTGACTGGACAGGGCCAATACTGATCCCGTCCAGGAAGGTCTCCGGGCATGGGCAAGAGGGGCGCCTGCCCAGGGACCAACAAATGGAGGGGTCCAAAAAAATATTTTTTTTCAAAAATAATAATAATATATAAATTAAATCTTAAAAGCTACAATGGTTACAGAAATAGTTTTAGACCTAAACAATTCGCAGCACACATCTAGGCATGAGTGAGAGGCCCAAAAACAAATTTTTTATAAAAAAATATAAAAATTTAAATATAAAAGATATAATAACAATAAATTTCATAGGACTTATGTTGATGAAGACAATGTTTTTTTAAGAAATGAAAGGTTGCAAATGCTTTGCCAAAATTGTTGATTTTGACCGTTGAAGTTCTTGAATTTATCAAAATAGCAGATTGTTATCCAAATATTTCAATTGTTTTTCGATCCTCTTAATTATTTGAGATCATCAACGTCTCAAGAAAGATTAAATGGTTTATCAATTTTATACAGTGATAGAAAAATATATAGCCTAACCCATGATGGTGTCTTCTGTGGTTACTTTGTTTTTGACAAAGTAAAGCTTATTTTGTTTTTTTCACCATTTGTAAATACTATTTTTAGTGATTCTATATCTAGAAATGCTCGTATATGATGTTTTGTATGAGGAACTGTGTATAATGCGGAATAAAATATTTTTTTATTTGAAATTTGATGTTTTTATTAGATCCCTTATTAAGAATACTAAAAATGTGTCATTTTTAAGTAATTTTTTAAAAATAATTAGTTATTTTTACTTGTACTTATTTATTAGGCCCTCATTTGGTACTTCGTCCCTAAGCTTCCAAAATCTCAGGATCTGTCCTGATCCGTCCCATTGTAGACATTGTCATTCGGGAGAAAAAGTGATAAATGCACGAACTAAGAGCAATTCTGTTGAGGGATAAAGAGAAGCCATGCGTATCAGGAAGCAATTTTGATAATCAACGATTGCTTCGTCTTGAGAAGATTTTTTTTTATGATCTAACTTAGCTTAACCAAGAATTCGACTCTTCATTTTTAAGATAAGATTAAATGCAACATTCTCTAGTTTGCAAGATATTAGAGTTCTTAGAAAGAAGATAGTCTCTCTTTTTCTTTAACTTATCGACTTATTAAGTTGGTTTTGATCTTACCTGTTGAAATAACTTTTATTGAAAGATTTTTTTTTTTTGCAGTGAAATTTATTAAAATTGATTTGTGCAACAAAATGAATGATGACTTTCTCACGTAGTGTCTGATGTATTATGTTGAAATTTTTTTTATCTGTATAGAAAATGACGTGATTGTGCAACATTTTCAAAAATATAACATCTCGAAGAGTTATTAGTTATTACTGTAATTTTTGTACTCATAATTTCCTCCCGAAATTTTGGTCCTGGCTCCGCTACTTCCGGACATACTAACATTACTGGTCCAATCAGAATTGATACAAGATTTTTTTTGGGAGGTTAAAGTGCAAAAATACCCCTAACGTTTTGGGCCAGGAGCAATTTTTCCCCTAACGTCTAAAATGATGCAATTTTACCCCTAATGTTGGAAGCCATGAGCAATTTTACCCCTAACGTTGATAAATTGGGTCAATTTCAGACACTATTATAAAACACAGATATTTTTGTTTCTTATTCTGCACCAATTGTATAACAATTCGTTTTAAAAAAAGATTTCATATTTTTTATAATTTAATAATAGAATTGGAGATTAATATTTATAAATTCGGTGAATTTTTTGAATTCTTTTGTCTAATTCATATAAAAAGACAGTATATTTTTTCACATCCCAACATATGCTTGTGATTTGTTACTGATAAAATAACGCACATGTGAAGTGTAAATGACAAAATTCATGACTGAGAAGACAGTTTGATGAATTATTTTTGAAATTGAACCAATTGATCAACATTAGAGGTAAAATTGCACCTGGCTTCCAACGATGGGGTCAAATTGCTCATGGCTCAAAACGTTAGGGGTATTTTTGCACCTTAACCCCTTTTTTTTTGAGTTATGTAATGTACGAAAATATGTATTGAATGAGTGAGGACTATTTTTTCTTTTGCATTTAATTACCTCAACGCCCTTTCAGTTTTTAACTGTTTTCCCTCTTTCACTCCAAAATTAATGGTACAGTACCACGATTGGACCGGTAAATTACATCTGTGATCCTGAACTGTATCATAAATTATAAAATTGGTTAAATTACAAAATAATAAATTTATCCAATTAGAGAGTAAATTTTATAATTAGGTTAAGAGGAGAGTGACTCAGTAACAAATATATATGCTCAATTATTTAAGGGTGTTGCTACTTACCGCCCTAAATTACCTCTTACCGTCCCCATTTGGACAATTTTACCCTTTTGCAAAAAAACGCAAATTTTGGTCTAGGTGGGTGCCAGATCCTCCCAGCTAATGGGCTGGGCGGATCCAGCACCCGCCCAGCCACAAGGCTAGGCGGATCCATAATCCGCCCAAGCCATTGGCTGGGAGGATGCTGGATCTGCCCAGACCAGTGGCTGGGCGGGTGCTGGATCCGCCCAGCCCATTGGCTGGGCGGATCTGGCACCCACCTAGACCAAATTGAGCCTAGACACAATCGTAGATCAATTATTTTCATAATTTCAATTATTATTGTTCGAGTTTGTGATTTTAGAGAAAAAAATTTTAGTTTTTTATCAAAATTTTGAGAAGGGGAAAAAAATTCCAAATGGAAGCTGTAATAATAATTTGGGGGCGGTATTGAAGAATTCACTTATTTAATCTCTTGTGGTTTATCAATTTATTAACAATTTGGAATATCAATTCTTTCATTCAAATCAAACTTGGGAAATTTGGGCCATGGTTTCAAAAAAAAAAAAAATTGGGCCTCTTTTGGACCTTTCAAATTTAACCCTTAACGTTTCAAACGAAGTCCAGATTTAGCTTTAACGTATGAAACTGTGTAAATTTAACTTTAACGTTTTCAAGGAAAATCAATTTTGGCCATGCACTATTGAAAATTTGAGAAGACTGTGTTTACTATTATTTACCTGTCATATCAGATATTTCAAACAAGTTTGTCGATAAACTGAAATAGTTTCGTACATTTTCAATTGGTTGTTTTGTAATTATATTAATAACACAGTAAATATTTTAAACAATTTGATGACATTTTTTGTGATTAACTTATATGTAGCAGATTTAGTTTTTAGCATTTTAAAAGGATTTTTGTAATTTTACACTAAATATCTTAAATATAATTGATATTTGGAAGGTACGAAGTTACAGTTAAATACCAATCAAACCCATTTTTTCTAATTTTCTATAACGTATGGCTAAAATTGATATTGCTTGGAAACACTAGGGTTAATTTTTCACAATTTCATACATTAAGGCTAAATCTGCACTTCACTTAAAACATTAGGGTTAAATTTGGTTTTTATCCCAAAAAAATTGTACTTAAAAGTTTAAAATAGAAATTTCAACCCATTTTAGACATAAAATATCATCATTTGGTCCACTTTTAGGTCTAAATGAGTGTTATAACTATATTTATAATAAAAAATTACTTTGTATGTATATAGAAAAAAACTGGCCCAGGCAGTCAATTTTGCTAAATCCGGCATTATGTGTAGTAGTAATGTGGATCCTCTTCTTGTTGAGGGAGTCTCCAACATTCTGGGTGTTAGTCAACCCCTTGATACTGGCCGTTACCTGGGCTTACCATCGTTGGTTGGAAAGAAAAAGAGGGCCATATTTGCTCAGCTGAAGGACAGACTGTGGAAAAAGATACAGAGCTGGTCAAATAAGCCTCTATCTAAGGCGGGTCGAGCAACATTGATACGTGCTGTGGGACATGCCATACCCATTTACTATATGAGTGTCTTTTTGCTTCCTATCTCCACGGCTGAGGAGCTCCAACGGATGTTAAACTCCTTCTGGTGGGGAAACAAGAAGGATGGATCTCGTGGAATTAACTGGATGGTTTGGGATAAGCTGTGCACTACAAAGGATGAGGGAGGATTGGGATTCAGGGATTTCACTACTTTTAATTTAGCTTTATTGGGAAAACAAGGGTGGCGACTTCAGTCATCTCCAGATTCTCTTGTCAGTCAAGTTTTCAAAGCCAAATATTACCCAAATGGGGAGTTTATCGAAGCCCGGTTAGGACATTGTCCTAGCTTCATTTGGCGGAGTATCTGGAGCTCTCAATTATTGCTTAATAAAGGAAGTAGATGGAAGATAGGAAATGGCCAATCGATCAATGTGTGGAATGATAAGTGGTTGAGAAATGATTACAGCCAGAAGATCAACTCACAACGGTTTCTCTATCCGTTTTATCCGAAGGCTAGCAAATGGTTTAGCTCATGTCTTGGTAAGAGCGGCCGCCCAACATGTTAGCCCTTTTTATTATGATGTTGTTCCGAGTTTTGTTTCGCTTTCTGTTTTGAATTTCTGTAATGACTCTCAGCATTAATGAATTTCTCTTTAAAAAAAAAATAGAAAAAAAACTGGCCTCTTTTAGCCAGGGGCGGCTCCACCCTTAGATACCAGTCGTTTTTTGTAGCCCTCATAATATTAGTATATATAGATTTTATGTAGTAGTATTTCAATGTTTAAAGGAAAATTAGATGGTTAAAAATGTATTCTCCTATTTAAGAGGTCATACGCTCAACTTCCCACCAACCTCATTTTTTATTTTATAAATTTTTTGTTTTATAAATTTTTTATTTATTTTAACTTTATTTTTCAATAAGTATAAAAATATGTTACCATTATTAATTAATTTAAAGGGTTTTTTCCATTAAAAATATTAATTTCTTGTTTTTTGAGATTCAAATAATTTAATTTCTAAATTAAATTTTAATTTATGAAAAATGTAAAAAATTTTAAACTAAAAAAAATATAGAAAATTTAAAACTAAAAAAATGTAAAAATGTTATAATTTTTTAGAAACTAGCATTTAATTAATAGGAAATTAAATATGTTACCCTTTTCACATTAGACATTTTCAATGTATTAGCAAACACACAAAAACGACAGTGTTTTAACACGTTGGAGACTAAGTTTTTTTCTCAAGTCTAACGGGCTCGAGTTTGAAAATTTATCCCCAACCGCACCGCTAAAATTAGCCTCCTAAATTCCCATCTCTGCCTGCTTTTAGCCCTAGGTTCTGGACGGCCGCATTCCTGATCTATGATCAAAGGAATAGAACCGATGACCGAAGGCTCCAGTGTAACACCCTGGTCCAATACCATATAGATGTTGTCCGCTCTGGCCCAAATCCAACACCTTGGGCCTCAAGGCTTTAAAACGCGTCTGCATGTATTGGATTCACATCTTACTAATAAGCCCCAATCACTCCCTCTCCATTTCCGATGTGGAATTCAGTTCATTCCTGCCCCATCGCCATCCCTTAGGGCCGCGCCTACTCAGGCCTTCTACCCCGACGCCACCCACTCCGAACCGGATCGTTACATCCAGCCCCCGGGCTCTAGACCAACTCCGCCTTACCAATCAAAATTGATACAGATATATATATTTTTAACAGTAGTTTTCTCTGATCAGTGACTGACCAAGTGAATTTGGTCACTCACCATTAGATCTAGCAGAGATAAATCTAAACTTTACGATAATTTTAACCTCCACCACAAAATTTTAATTAGCTGTCAGACTGACCAGGTGAAAATTACTGTATTTTTTAATTGTGTAAGGTACGAAAATATGTATTAAATGAGTGAGGACTATTTTTGTTTGGCATTTAATTACCTCAACGGCCTTACAGTTTTTTTAACTGTTTTCCCTCTTTCAGTCGAAAATTAATGGTACAGTACCATTTTAAGGCAGAACAGGCCTGGACCGGTAAATTACATATACAATCCTATATTTTAACATAAACTACAAAATTGTTTATATAAGGTGCAAAAATACCCCTAACGTTTACAACTAGGAACAATTTTATCTCTAACGTTTAAAATGGTGCAATTTTACCTCTAGTATTGGTAGCAAAGAGAAATTTTACCCTTAAAATGTCAAAGTTGGATCAATTTCAGACATTATTATAAAACACATATATTTTGTTCCTTATACACCAATTACTTATCCGTTAGGTTCTAAAAAAAGATTTCTAATTTTTTAATGATTTAATAATATAATTGGAGATAAATATTTTATAAATTTGGTGAAATATATGATTTTTTTTGTTAAACTCGTACAAAAGATAATATTTTTTAATTTTTTTTCACGTCTAATCATATGTTTATTATCTTTTACTAATGGGTGATAAAATGACGCACATGTGAAGTAGAGATGACAAGATTCATGATCGAGAAGACAATTTGATGAATTATTTTTCAAATTGACTCAATTTGTAAACGTTAGGAGGATAATTACTCTTGGCTGCCAACGTTAGGGGTAAAATTACACAATGTTATACGTTAGTGGTAAAATTTCTCTTGATTATAAATATTAAGGGTATTTTTGCACCTTATCCCTATTACAAAATAATAAATTTATCCAATTCGAGAGTAAATTTTATAACTAGGTTAAAAGGAGAATGACTCGGTAACATATATATATGCTCAATTATTTAATCTCGTGTGGTTTATTAATTTAGCTTATTATATCGTTGTTTCGTAAAGTTATCTAAAAAGGTTGATTAGCCTCTTAAATTTTTAAAGTGTCTCAATAACACCTTCAATTTGTATAAAATATCCGGATAGCCTCTCCAACTTGTATAAAATCTAACCAATTAATTACCCGGTTGCAAAAAATAAGTTACACGCGTTTTGAAAAAATAAAACGATCAAGGTTGGGATATGCAGTTATAATATTAGAAAAGACGCGTGCAATATATTTTTCTCATTTTTAACAAATTATTTAATAGCATTCTAAGGCTTATTTTTATCATGCAATTTACTTTTTACAATCGAGTAATTACATTTTATGCAAATTGAAAGACTATTTAAATATTTTATGTAAATTTAAAGGCTATTCAGATTTAAAAATTTAAGCGGCTAATTAAGTTTTTTTAACAAATTCAAAGAATAAATGATGTATTATTAGTTTATTAACTATTTGCAATACTCAATTCTTTCTTTCATTCAAATAAGGGTAATTAATTTATTAGTCTCTATATTTTTATAAAACACACTGTTTAGTCCCTATATTTTAAAAAACACATGATAAAGTCCCTAACCTTTTTTCTCGATGAACTGTTTAGTCCTTAACGTTTTTCTCGGTGAACTGTTTAGTCTCTACCGTTAGACTCTCATGAAGATTTTGTTAGTCAATTTGGATTTGCGTTCTTCTTTTCCTTTATTTTCCTTTCCTTTAAACTCTAATGCATCTGAAATCAACTTTGAATGTTCTTCTTTTTGATTTTCTTCTTAATCGTTCAAATTTGTAAGCATTGAGTCTGCTCTTTTTCTTGTTCTCCATACAAATAGCTTCTTCTTCTAAATTGGATTTCCTCTTCTAAAGTTTGTAGGTAAATAGTAAAGGGTAATTTAGTCATTTCCGAAGTCATAAACGGTAAAAAATCTAACAAACAGACGGAAGGACTAAACAGTTCACTGAGAAAAAGGTTAGAGACCTTACCATGTATTTTTGAAAATACAGGGACTAAACAATGTGTTTTGTCAAAATATAAGGACTAATAAATTAATTACCCTTCAAATAAAACAAATTTGGGCTTTTTTGGGCTTTGGCATGGGAAAAGGGTCAAATACATGAATATTATAATTAACTACAAAATTACAACTAAGTCATATCACCAAATTTAATTCTTAATATGTCATTATTCTCTATATATTATGATTTTACATCATAATTTAAAAAATCTAGACTCTAATTCATAAATCATAAACCCTAGAAAATATATTCTAGACTACTAATTTATACATTCCAATCCTTAAAATATATTAAAAGTACTTATTTTACTAGTTTAACATAATCCAAAATTATGACTTGACATAGTTGTAAATAGTTTTTAAAAGATGAATTTCTGTGTAATTTTCCCCATGGGGGAAATTGTAGAACTAGAAAAATTGTTGTATAATAACTGTGTTTAATAATCTATATATTTTATATTATTATACTAAGTTAACCATACTTTTTTTTAATGTTTATATTATTTAATTGGATGAAAATATTACGAGTATAATATGAAAATAATAAGAAATAAATATTATTCAAATATAGTTGAAAACCAATATAAAATCCACGTAGAAAAAAAAACTCATAAAAGCTATAATAAATATAAACAAAAAAAAATAACATATACTTCTTGTAAATTGAAATCCACAGAGAAATAACTGTAATATCATATTCATTATTTAGACAATTCCGAACATTTGAATCCGAGTATTTTTTTTGCAACCGAATCTAGTGATTTACGGACAAAATATTTCATTTTCGCTCTTGCTCAATCCGAAAAGGATAGAAATGAAAAGATTACAGAGAACAAATGTAATTCAAACAGTGGTGGAGCCATAATATCATATTTGGAGGCCTAATTTTGACCCTACGGTTTGGGGTAATTTTCTAGAATCTATCCTGTCAGGGCTGGATTTTTTTTTTTTTTGACTTTCAGCATGATAAAATTGTTTCATTTTAGTGTATTGACTAAAAAATTAAAAGTGTCTAACGTGAAAAGCGTAGACATATGCAATTTTCTATAAGTTCAACGCTAAGTTTCTAAATTAAAACCCTAAACAAGTATATTATTGTTTATAAATTGAATATTTAGATTGATATTTTGATTAAAGGAAAAAAATTAAAATTAATTAATAATAATGATGAAAAAATATAATTAAATTAGGTATTAACATTTTTAAATGAAATTTAAGGAAAAAAATGATTTAAAGGATAAAATTACAATGGGTCAGGGGGTGGAGCCTCCGAGCCCTGGACTGGGTCCACCACTGGTGAAGTTTTAATTCATTCTTTTATAGACACCATTTCAAAAGTAATTTATTCAAAATGTTGCAATAGACCTAAATTCTTAGACCGTTTTAAATTTTAGTTGTTTTAGGTTTATTTTATTTAATGATTTTTAAAAAATAAACCGGGGTATCTTGGTTCCCAATTGGACCGCCGGTCAATTTCAATTCAAGCTGAGTCATTGAAGATTCAAAAACCCATGAAGACCTAGACCGGAGATCTGGCTGCAAGGACAGATTTAGTAGGTTTGAGCATCCACTGATGGTGAGAAAGCGCAAAAAAATTCCATAAAACATTAAAAATAGCTTATTACCTTTTCAGCCTCTCAAGTTGTTTCAATATTGCAGCTGACCCTCCGAACTTAGACTTGTGACAACTGACTATCTCAATTTGTTTAATTGAAACAAATAACCCATAAAATAGGCCAATTGGAAAAAATAACTCATCAAGTTGCTTATTCGAAACAAATAACCCTAAACCAAAAAAAAAACTTTCAACATAATATTACATCAGAAATAAAAGATTTCCAAAATATCGGTTGCTACATCTAACTAATCTATTTATACATTAACTAAAGGTAAAAAAAAACTCACGAAATCACAAATATTAACCTATTTGAGGAATTATTTGTTTCAAATAAGCAAAATGAGGGAATTAGTTGTCACAAGTCTAAGTTCGGGGGTCAGTTGTAGTATTGGGACAACTTAAAGGATTGGAAACATTGTATATGATACACTTACATGCTTAGATTGGAAGCCATAAGAACCAATCTTAAAGACAGTTTCCATTTAAGGGCCGGGGGCCCCAAAATTTAAGATGTGCTTAGTCAAATATAGATATTAACTTAAATTAAAAAAAATAATAACATAATTTAATAAGATTTATTTACACTTTTTCATTACATTGAGTACGTATGTGATTTAGATATTCAACCATTCAAAATTTACAATCTTAATACAAAATTCTATTAATTATTAAGGGTTTAAGAAAAATTTAGCACAAGGCCTCAAAAAGTTTAAGACGACACTGCTTTAGGACCGCTCCTTGCTCAGGCCTTCTACCCCGGCGCCACCCACTCCGGACCGGTCGTTACAGACCCATCAACTTCAGCTTGGTTCGTCCCCGAACCACACATCGTATGTGGAGAGTCGGCCCTCATACCAATTGTAACATCCTGGTCAATACCATGTAGATATTGCCTCTTTGGCCCAAATCCAACACCTTGTACCTCACGCTTTAAAACGTGTCTGCATTTATTGGATTATCATCTTAATAATAAGCCCTAATCACTTTCTCTCCATTTCTAACGTGGGATTCAGTTCATTCATACCCCCTATCGCCATCCTTTAGACCGTTCCTTGCTCAGGCCTTCTACCCCGACACCACCCACTCCGAACTGGATCGTTACACTGAAAAGATTGTATACCATACACTTACATGCTTAGATTGGAAGTCATAGGAACCAATCTTAAAGACACAGTTTCCATTTAAACATAAACTTTCAACTACTTTACTTGAAAGCAACACTTCAAACATATACATATATATATATATATATATATATATATATATACATACACATATATAAACCAAAACTCCATCAAACATTCAAATTAAAATCACCATTATTCCAATGTCTATCTCAATCTCATCCTATTCTCTCATCTTCCTCATCATAACCCTCTCATCCATCTCTTCAAATCCTCTCATCTCCGCCCATGATGATTTCTCAATCACAGGCTACACAGCCGAAGACATATCATCCAACGACAAACTAATCGATCTTTTCGAGTCGTGGCTATCGAGATTCGGGAAGGTTTACGACAGCATTGAAGAGAAGTTGCAGAGATTTGACATTTTTAAAGATAACTTGTTTCATATTGATGAGACTAATAAGAAGGTTGGTCAGAATTACTGGCTTGGACTCAATGAGTTTGCTGATTTGAGCCATGATGAGTTCAAGAAGATGTATCTTGGTTTGAAGGTTGAGGAACCAAGAAGAAGAGATTGTAATTCTGAAGAATTTAGTTATAAAGATGTTGATGTTCATCAGATTCCTAAATCTGTTGATTGGAGGAAGAAAGGTGCTGTTACTAGTGTTAAGAACCAAGGTTCTTGTGGTAAGTGTTCAAAAAATTTAAACCGTTTTGATTGGTCGGGTGTATTACATTCGGTGTACTAGAAGTTCTCGTATTCTCGGTTTTCGTCATTTGCAAACAGGTTCCCGAGGTTTAAAACGGTATAAATAAGAGTCTGTGGTAAACGGTGTTACTAAAGAAGAGATTTTTTTTCGGATTTTTAAGTTGTTTTTAGAAGAGACTATAAAAAAAGTAAAAAAACACGAAAAATTCTTTATTTGGTAACCATGTTTACTATAGATCCTTGTTTGTTTAGTTTTAAGAATCAAGGTTCGAGTGGTAAGTGTGTTCGAAACAATAAAAAATGGTTTTGATTGGTCTGGTGTATTATACTCTTTGTTTAGTAGATGTATTCGGTTTAGCTAAGAGGATAGTTAAAGTTAAATAATAGTGTATAGAGTCTGGGGTAAATAACGTTACTAAATTAGAGGGGTTTTTCGGATTTTTAAGTTGTTTTCAGAAGATATTAAAAAAAAATAGTCAAAAAAATACGAAAAATTCTTTATTTGGTAACAATGTTTACCACATACCCTTGTTTGTACAATTTTAAATCTCGAGGACCTATTGGAAATAGCAAAAACCACGTGTTTTTTTAAATATAATTTATCCTAGTATTTACATATAGATATATAGGAATAAGGTTATTTGTTCATAACGTTTTCGGAGAGGTTTATCGTATGTCATTGACGTAGGAAACGGTAAAAAGTTGTTCTCAATGTTTATGACGTAGAGCAATTTTGAGATTAGTTAGCAGCAGAGTCATCATTTGATTGCTTGGAGTGTAAAAAATAAATACAAACCATATAGGCTGGGCTTAAATATGTTCTTTGTTTCGTTTCCATTGCCTAGGCCACAATTATATCGTTTGGCCTGGACTAAGGAAAAAAAGGATGCATAACTCTTAATTGATTGAGTACCTCATAGATGAAGATGGAGAGTAGGGAGAGACGGAACCACCCTTAAACGATGACTTCTGATAACGAGAGATGTGCCACATCTATGTGCACCTCTCCTTTGCTTTGGGTCCTAATAGAAGTCTCCTTTTATGCGTTTTGTTATCTAGATCCAAAATTGCTCCGTATAAACTTCTTCGAGCTTTAAATTGCTTCAAGTTTGGAACGTTAAGAATATCAACGCTTCTCCAAATATATTAGAGTCAATTTGGATCTTATCCCTAGATATATAATTCGCACACTCTGCACATAAATAGAGGGTGAGGGAGAAAATGTACGTGGTCTGTTGATCCTCCAACCATTAGATGATGTTTAGAGTTTGTTTGAATAGGGTAACAGAGGAGTTATTGTTAGTGATCATGTATTAAAACTATTTTTGGATCTTACGGATTAGTTTAAGTTTTCAAGTTAAACGACTCTTGGTTATAGTATATATTAGAGCTTTTCAGATTAAGTAATCGACACTTTAAATCCTAATAATCTCATTTGTTGTTGAATTTGCACTATATAATATAGCGAGTCCATGTTTTACATGTTTCAATATTAGCGGGAATTTGGTTTCATGGCAATTATAAAAGGGAGGTAAATAGAGTTTTGGAGCGACTCTTAAATAACACGATTTCAAACCTCGACTTCTTAATCTAAGAAGCTTTTAATATAATTATAACGTAACCATTTGATCTAATAATGATTTAATATGTATTTGCATCTATACAGGTAGTTGTTGGGCATTTTCAACTGTAGCGGCAGTAGAGGGTATAAATCAGATAGTAACCGGGAACTTGACATCTCTATCAGAACAAGAACTAATAGATTGTGACACGACCTATAACAACGGGTGCAATGGAGGACTTATGGATTACGCATTTACCTATATAGTTGCCAGCGGTGGACTGTATAAGGAGCAAGATTACCCTTACATCATGGAAGAGGGAACTTGTGAGATGACCAAAGTAAGAACATCAAATTCTGTTAGAAAACTAGTTTTTTGACAAAATTCTAACACGATTTATAAGGACAGTCGTCTTGATACGACATGTTTAATGCTATTATCATATATGTATCATTTATATTGCATATAATTATAGAACATATAAATTGCGTAGCACAATTATATGATAATTTATTTTAACATTCCGAATTATATATGTTTTACAGGGAGAATCAGACATTGTAACCATAAGTGGGTACCATGATGTGCCCCGAAATAGTGAAGAGAGCCTATTGAAGGCACTTGCGAACCAACCCCTTAGCGTTGCCATTGATGCTTCTGGTAGAGACTTTCAGTTCTATAGTGGGGTAAGTCAATGATTAATTATTTTTTCTCTTTATTTTACGCATTTATTATAATTAGATTTTCTGGGTGACCGGTTCAACCAGTTGGATCACCGGTTTTTGAACGGTTTTATGAGGTGTAACAAAATAGCTACTTTCGGACCGGAATACCTACCGGGTCCGGTTCAACTTGGTTGAACCGACCGGGCCGGACCGAGTTTGATAACATCACATCAATCGAATGACGAATTATGAAGATTAGTTTCATAATATAAATACTTATTGTATGATTTTCAAGTAAAAACTCTAATTTGCAATCACAAAGAAAACATTTGAGAGATGAGAGGAAGGTCTTTCTGTTTCTTAGTTTTACCGTAACTAACCTTAAAAAAACGTTTTTTCTTCTTCTTTATATAGAGAATGAAAAGTCATGATGAAAAGTCATGTCTTTTTATTCAATCGGGTCGGATCTCATCAAGAGTGACCCACATGAAATATCCAACCATATTGATATTATATATATTATATATATATATATATTACAATACTAAAATATAATATTATGTATATATATTTGTAATATAATTTAAAAAAGAAAAATGTATTAAAGAAATCGACCTATTTGATCCGACTCGAGATTTAATTTTTAAGTTTAAATTTAATTAAATTGGTAGCGGGCTGAAATGAATTTAAATAATGGAATGTTTTTAGGGTAAGTTATATGAAAATAACAAATGATAATAATAATTACAATCTAATTATATTATGAAATCTTATAAGTAATAACTTAATTCTCAAAATGTCAAATAAATAACTTAATTCTCAAAATGTCAAATAAATAACTACTAGATCACTCAATTTTTTTTGGATAAATTCCAAAAAAACCCTCTGTGGTTTCACTTATTGACAAAAAAGGATCTGTGCTTTTTCTTTTGTCAAAATGGGGATTGTGTTTAAGACCGTTAACCAATACGCGAAAAAACAGCTAACCCCGTCAACTGAGCTGACGTAGCAGAGGGTATTTTTATCCAGTTTTTTTTCTTTCATATAAAATGTCTCACTTTCCATCAATAATCGATCACCAATTCAATTTAGGGTTTCCCCCCAATTTCTTCATAGATTGAGAAATCCTGGAAGTTAAATCCTAAATTGGGGAAAAACCCTAAATTGAATTGGTGATCGATTATTGATGGAAAGGGATGCCTTTTATATGAAAGAAAAAAAAACTGGATAAAAATACCCACTGTCACGTCAGCTCAGTTGGCGGGGTTAGCTGTTTTTCCGCGTTTTGGTTAACGGTCTTAAACACAATCCCCATTTTGACAAAAGAAAAAACACAGATCCTTTTTTGTCAATAAGTGAAACCACAGGGTTTTTTTTTTTGAAATTTACCCTTTTTTTTCAAATTTCATTAACTGCTTCAATTTCATAAAATAAAAAAGAAATATGAGTTTTTGATAATAATTCCGTTACGCGGGCAGGCCCGAAATATAAATATTGTCTTAGTTATAATCGTATGTATTGTAAAAATAGCTGTATATGTTACTATTATATAATTATATGAATTAATTGATTAATCAACCTTAATTTTGTAGGGTGTATTTGATGGTCATTGTGGAACTGGGCTAGATCATGGAGTGGCAGCCGTTGGATATGGATCAGTCAAGGGCTTAGATTACATCATTGTTAAGAATTCTTGGGGATCTAAATGGGGAGAAAAGGGTTTTATAAGGATGAAAAGGAAAATTGGCAAGCCTGAGGGCATTTGTGGAATCTACAAAATGGCCTCTTATCCCACTAAAAATAAATGATTTATTTTTTCATATGATAACATACGACATATTTTTAATAGCACGTAACGCTCACACGACGCATGAACGATACGTGTCAATACATGAACGATTGGCATTATTGAAAATATTTAGTATGTTATCATTATTCAATTTATGAGAAATTCTACTATATTCCCGATGTTATATACATGTCCTATCAAATAATAATTTGTACACGTTTATTTCTTAATATCAATCATTTCTTATAAATTAGTATTTATTCATTTTATAATTAGTTGGGTGTATTCAGTGGTGAATACAAAATTGTTCGGTTGGGGAGCCGATTTTACACGTAGTGTGTAAAAAAAATTTTGTTTACTAAATTGAACTTGTTCAAATTGTTTTCGTATATATACGTGTTATAATCGGAGTGGTCAAGAACCAATTTTTAAGTACCAATGTAAAACTTGTAAAAAAGCAGCTATATTATGTTAAAGATTCTTAACATATAAAAAAATTGTGTCTAATAGAAAAAATCGGATTTAGGGACGGCCTAATAGGCTCAAAAAAAATAAAAATTTGGATTTAAAAAGGACCTAACATGCCAAAAAAAATTAGAAATTTGGATTCAATGAGGGTCTAACTGGCCCAAAAAATTAGAATTTTGGATTTAAAAAACCTAACATGCAAAAAAAAAAAAAATTGGAATTTTGGATTTAGAGAAAGTCTAACGGGACTTGGTAAGTTTTGCCTATTGGCATGGCACCCGGAAATTTTTAAATAACATATCACACATTTATAGTTAGCTTTAAAAACCAATTACACACATATAGTTGATATTAAAAACATATTACACACTTAAAGTTGGTTCATTCGGACCTCATGCATACAAAATCATTGATCTGTCATTTTTGACATATAAGATGACATACAGAATGAACTAATATGTTTTTTTTTTCTATAGCACTCGCATGCGATCTCGTCTGTCAAAGATGACAGATCAACGATTTTGTGTGAAAGAGGTCCGAATGAGCCAACTATAGGTGTTTGATAGGTTTTTAAAGCCAACTATAAATATGTGATATGTTATTTAAAAAGTTCAGGATGCTAATAGAAAAACTTATCAAGTTTAAAGGTGTAAATATGCATTAAGTCTAGTTTTAATCTTCTACATGGGAAGAGCTGAAGAAAACATTGGGTTATGCAAACAATAATTAATTAATTAGAGCATATACTTGATTTAGCATATACTTGATTCATTTCCATAAAAAACTATTTCAGAAAATTAGCATGGAACATATCATTAAATAATTATACAAATTAATTGACTTTTTATATCAATCTAAAGGGTGTTTTTCGAGTCTCGAATCGAGAAATCGAACAAACTATAAAAGAAAATTGACTTTATGCATATACCTAAATGCCACAATATTGAAGGAAACACACGCAAAGAATTACATTCATAATAGAAAAATAGTATATTTCGATATAATTAATTAAAAAATTGCAATCCAGAAGTATATTAGAGGAGCTTGAATCTGCACCTCTAATGTCATAGATCATGATACATCAATGATAGACAGTGATTGAAACTGTATTTGGCACAACGGTGGAAAACAAATTCCACCCAGAATCGATGTTAGATGTGATTAACCAAAAAACAAATCGAACATAGAAAAACATATGAACAATAAAATTAGAAATTAAAAGGAAAGAGTTAGACAAATCTGAGACTTGTATTAGCAGTTACCTTAAGACATATGTCGTCGCTATTGACGATCGTCTCCCAGGATACAACAGATTACACAAAAGAACTTCTACCGTGTGTAGACTCGTTATCACCGGAGTAGAAAAATAAGAACATTATGATAAAGTTTTTTCAACAACCTTTTCAACAACTTATGAATTTGACAATCCATTCTATATAAATATAATTCGAAAGAATATGTCTTTTCACGAACGACTGTACACGGACAGACACGACTGTTCACGTACGAACATGATTCTTCACGACGGACACGACTATTCATGAAATGAGGCGTATGTTGGTATTTAAATTAATATATAATTTTATTCAAAATTTTCCAACAATAGACTCCAGATTCATTTTCTCCAAGAATGACTTCGTAATCTTTCAATGAGCTAGATCTATGTGATGGTAGACAAAACTCTTCTGTTTTTCCATGAAAGAAAACAACCCACAACCACCCATATAGGGTGAAAGACCATGACCACCCATATATAGAGAAATACACGAAAAAAGAAAAAAACTTTAAATAAAAGAGAAACTATCAAACCCACCATAATAGTAGATTGATCAAAAAATTATGAAATAAAGAAAAAAGCAAAACAAAGTAAAAAAGTGGCTTATCTTTTGTACGAGCATGAAACATATGATTGGCAGTGAGATAAATTGCACTAACATTATTTTACCAAAGTTGTATAGGACGTCGGTATACCTAAGGTCTTACATTAAATGTAACCAAAGCAGCTCAACTGTGGCAATTACTACAACTTTATATTCACTTTCAATAGAAGACCAGAAAATCGTTGGTTGCTTTCGAGTATGCCAAGAGACAAGGATGTTGCCTAAGCAGATACATTACGCACTAGTAGATCGTTGATTATCTGGACATCCAGTCCAGTTACTATCAGAATAATAATTAAAAAACTAAATTAGTGTAGGCGAGAAAACAAAGCCGAAACCCATAGTACCATGAACATAACGAAGAAATCGCTTGACACTTTTCTAATGTTCGTCAGTCGGACAGTGAAGAAACTGATATAGTTTATTGACTGAGAATGCAATAGCAGGACAAGTCAAAGTAAGATATTGAAGGCTTGTCAACTTTGTATGCTCTTTTCATGATGTTTCAGGTGTTCGTGCCCAAATTAATATAAATCCATATTTCTATGTTTTATTATTGTCTTATACTTTTGTCCTTCAATTCAATTAACAATTCAATTACATGCTTGTTTGCTTGCCTCTTAGTTTGATTTTACTTCAATCACTTTACTTTAAAGTTCGAAAGCTCGCGAGTAGAATTGGGCTTGAAGACTCATTTATAGGTTTATGAACAAACTCATTAAGAAGCTCGATTATAATATTCATGAACACACTCTTGAGCAAGCTTAGTTTGATTATTTTTTAAATAATAACTAGTTTTTGACCCGTGAGATGCACATATTAATCTTAATATATAAATATTAACAAAAATATAATTTAATAATTACAATTAATGATATAAAGGTGCTATATAAATTAAATATTATTATTTTATTTTCACATTTAATTTAAATAATCTTTTTATAAATAAATATAATAATATAACTAAAGTTAATATATTATATTTTATATTATATTTTTTATCAGTAAAAAAGGAGGAAGTGACACCTCAGCTCAATCGTTACTGTTTTATATTATATATATATATATATATATATATATATATATATATATATATATTTCTATAAAGGGGGAAATGTAAAATAACGTAGTTTTATAGGGTTCAAAACCACGTGGTTTTTGTATTAAAGAAATTTCAAATGAACATAAATAAATAAATAGTTGGTCAAGTTCGTTAAAATTTTCTAACGAATTGAACATGAGTTGGTCAAAAATTGACTCGATTCTATTACAGTCGTAGTTAAAACATAAAAAAAAGGTAAAATAGGAGAACTACTTTAGAATCAAATACCCTCTCAATTAACATCTATTATATATACATTAAAACTTAAAGTCGAAATGCAAATTTTCTAACTAAAAAAATATCTTTTATAACTTAAATTTGAATGTTCATGACATGACAATTTATACATGACAAAATTCTATCCTCGTACTAATTCACCGCTAAAGCTCAATACTTAAAAGACTAACTTACTCAACCAATCAATTAAACACGTTTATTTCTTAATACCAATTAATTTATCACATCAGTCTTTTTAATTGGTTGAATATATTACTCTCATACTCTAAATAATATATATCTATATACATATATATATTAAAGAGGGCGAGCCTTGGCGCAACGGTAAAACGTTGTTGTCGTGTGACCAGAGGTCACGGGTTCGAGTCTTAGGAGCGGTCTCTTGCCAATTAAATTGGCAAGGGAAGGCTTGCCCCCAATACACCCTTGTGGTGGGACCCCTCCCCGGACCCTCGCTCAGCGGGGACGCGTAATGCGACCGGACCGCCCTTTATACATATATATATTAAGATGGAAAATTTGACGCTTCTTCGTAAAACAAGTTCTCATTCTCTTCTATGGTTCTATTGATCATCTTCCATGGAAATTCCCTGATGCAGAGAATTACACACACAACTTGATCAAAGACTTTATCTTGTCATAAAGGACTTCTCCGGACTTCTAATAACTTGATCAAAGACTTTATCTTAAAGGACTTCTCCAAAAGTTGGACTTCTAATAAAGGAAGGAGTCCCAAAACAGCATGATTTCGGGATCTATTCCTATAAATAGTCAGGTATAGTCATACTCACTTGTATGTTAACATTACAATCTCAGAACTAGTATTTACTATTCAACTCTTGCTAAAATATCTACAGACTTAGGCATCAAAATCTTCCAAATTTCAGCACTCACTAGTCGTCGAACAGCACCGAAAATTTCATGAAAATTGCGTACGTAGCTTTAATTTTAAGGATAAAGTACTAAAATAGGTTTAAGATTTTTGAAAAAATATCAATTTAATAGGCTCCACGTATAAAATAGCACTAATGTAGGCTTAACGTTTAAAAAAGAGTATCAATTTAGTTTCGATAACGAAACGTGACACATGAATCATATTACTCTGTTAAATTCAGAACTCAACGGATTAATATGAATGACGTCTCACGTTCCGTTATCGATATCTAAATTAATACTATTTTTTAAACATTAACCCTACATTGATGCTATTTTGTAAGTACGTGGAACCTAAACTGATACTTCCAAAAAACCTTAGGCCTGTTTTAGTACCTTATCCCTTAATTTTAGCCGTATAAAAACACCAAAAATATCAACTCAATATCCATAAATCACCAAAAACCAAATACAAACACCTCCCATCAGTGAATTCTGAATCCGTCGCTGATATTCTCTATCGATCATCTTCATCCTCATCAATCTCATTATCCTCTAATGATCTCCCCATAGTTTCAGGAGTATAAAGATAACTCAAAACCATACCCAAAACACAAACAACCCCCAAAACCACCAAAGTAACCGTCATTGCCTTATTTTTAGGAACAAGAACATCATCAACCATATCTTTCTCATCAGTAGCCCACAAAACCCCTAAACTCCCAACCAAAGCACCCAATTTCCCAACAGCCCCAGCAATCCCATGACAAGTTGACCTAAACCTCGCCGGAAAAAGCTCCGCCGGAACAATAAACGTAGTAGTATTCGGTCCAAAATTAGCAAAGAAGAAAGTAAGACCATACAGAACTAAAAAACCAGCATTAGTATTATCTCTCCAATGGCTATAAGAAATCCCAAGAGCAAAATAAACTAATCCCATGGAGAAAAACCCTGTGATTTGAATCTTTCTTCTTCCGATTCTATCTATGAAAAACACAGTGAAGTAATAACCTGGAATTGTTGCGGAGATTGCTACAATGGCTTGGAATGCGGCGATTTTGAAGGATTCTTGGTAAACGTTGTCGTTTTCGAGTTTGAGGAATTGACTGTAGATTTGGGATTGGAAGAGGTTGCTGCTGTAGAAGACGATGTCGAGGAGAAACCAGTTGATTGAGCAAGAGAAGAGGTCGCGGCCATGGCGGCGGAGGAATTTTTTGGAGAAAAGGGGGTAAGTTTGACGATCTTGGAGGAGGATTTCTTCTTCTGCTATTTGTGACATTGATACATCTAGGACTTTTTCCATGTCTTTTGCTGCTTGGAGGACATTGTTTTCTACTAGAGCTGTGTATCTGAAGTTGCGAAGAAAACTCACATGAAATAGTGAAATTAAGAGAAGATATAAATTTGAAATTGCATAGTGAAGTTTAGGAGACGTTTTCGGTGAATTTGCAGATTTAAAAATAATTCAAAGTTAGGCTTAATGCATATATACACACCAAAACTTCACAAATTTTGACTAATGGCACCCTGAACTTTTAAAATAACCTATCATATATCTATAGTTGCCTTTAAAAACCTATCGCACACCTATAGTTGGCTTTAAAAACCTATCACACACCTATAGTTGGCTCATTTGGACCTCTTACAGACAAAATCGTTGATCTTTCGTCTTTGACGGATGAGGTGGCATACCGAACGAGATGGTATGCGTGTTATAGAAAAAAAGAAAAGCGCGTGAGTTCGTTCGGTATGCCACCTCATCCGTCAAAGACGAAAGATCAACGATTTTGTCTGTAGGAGGTCCGAATGAGCCAACTATAGGTGTGCGATAGGTTTTTAAAGCCAACTATAGATGTGTGATAGGTTATTTTAAAAGTTAAGGGTGCTAATAGGCAAAACGTGCCAAGTTCAAGGGTGTAAATATGCATTAAGCCTCAAATTTAACTTTAATATTTCCAAATAGGAGAACGATCAAAAATACATCTAACTTTTAGAGCTAGAAGCAATTAAAATGATGCAATTTTATTTATAACGTTGAAAGTTCATAAGTTGGCTCAATTTCAGACATTATTATAAAACACATATATTTTGTTTTTTATTCTTCACAAATTCCATATCATTTGGTTGTAAGAAAATTCATATTTTTTGTGATTTAATAATAAAATTGGAGATTAATATTTATAAATTTAGCTAAATATTTAATTTTTTTTGTCCAACTCGTATAAAAAAACAGTATAGTTTTTATTTTTTTATTTTTAAGAAAAATTTACATCTGATCATATGTTCGTGATCTGTTATTAATTAGTGATAAAATGACGCATTATGTGATGCTTAGATTACAAAATTCATGACCAAGAAAACAGTTTGATGAATAATTTCTCAAATTGACCAAACTTGTCAATAGTAGAGGTAAAATTGCTCTTAGCTGCCAACGTTAGAGATAAAATTGTTCCTAACTGTAAATGTTGAGAGTATTTTTACACCAGATCCCTTCTAAATAAGATCAAATTTAGCCCGTACATTACTAAAATTTGAAAAATTATGACTTGAATATTATTTAAGTGTGTTCCAAATAAACAAATGTGTCTAAGATATTTAATGTATTACTAACATGATTACAAAAAAACGTCTGCTGAAATACTAATTTGACACGTATAAATTAATTACAATTTTTTTTTTGTCAAAGAGTTTAAAATGTTTATTGTGTTGCTAATATATAGTTACAAAAAATGTATGAAACTTCTTAAATTTATCGACAAAATTGTTTGGAAGGCCGATGTGACAGTTAAAATAACAGTAAAATCAGCATTTTCAAAATTTTAATAATATATGGCTAAAATTGATTTTGCTTGAAAACGTTATGGTTAAATTTAAATCATTTTGTATGCTAGGACCAAATCGAGCTTCACCGAAAAAATTGATTTTTCTCGGACCCGGGAAAATTTTGTCTTGGGAAAAATATATATTTTACGATGTTTGACTACAACAGCGGAAAACGAAAAAAAAAAATAGATGATTATTATTTTCAAATGGGTAAAATTTCAAAAACTTAGGAAAATGTTTTTGGGGTAAAATTTTTATTCAATTGCTTCATAAATTTTTACTGTTGATCTTCTCGTTGACTTATTTTACTAAATAAATAAATATTAAAAAATAAAAAATAAAAATATTTTTCTTCATGATATTTTCTAGCAAACAAACGAGGTCCCATTGTTTAAAAACTTTCGGGATAAGGTGTAAAAATACTCATAATATTAATAGTAAAGAGTAATTTTATCCTTAGCGGTTGCAGCCAATAGCAATTTTATTTAGGGTAAATAATTCTAAGGTCCCTGTATTTTTACCTAATACACTAGTTAGTCCCGGTGTTTTTAGAAATGATTATATAGTCATTCAGTTTTTATTTTCGTCAACTCTTTAGTCCTTATATTTGAGTGAATGGTCAAAATAAACTAAATAAAATTTAAATTACCAAAATGACCCTTTACTGTTTTAATAATAAAGGTGTCTTCTATGCTTACTTTGTTTTTGACAAAGTAAACCTTACTTTGTTTTTTCTACCATTGGATGAGCTTACTTTGTCAAAGTTCATGACCATCCAATGGTGGAAAAAATAAAGTAAGGCTTACTTTGTCAAAAACAAAGTAAGCATAGCCTAACCCAATAATAAAATATTCATTTTTCCTATTTTATGTTTTTTTCCCTTCATAATAATAATCTCTCTAATATTAGTTAATTGTTTTATTTTTTTATTAAAGATTATTAGTTAATTGTTTTATTAATTTTTGTATAATTATAAATTTTAATTTAGTAGTGTAGAACTTATTCATTAAAAAAGATGAATAATAAATATTGTAAAAATTATTAAAATTGGAGTAGAACAATATAAAATTATAAAAGTGATTTTTTTTAAAGAGAATAAGAAATATAATTTTCTTTTTATAATTAATATACACAAGTATAAGATTTTCGGTGTATATATATACTGTCCAAATTTCATTAAAACTATTTTGATTAAATATGAAAACTAGAAGATAAGTTATTTTATTTATATAATTAGGGGCAGTTTTGTACTTTCATATATAAAAATAAATGAAGGGACTAAAGAGTTGATTAAGGTAAAACCTAAGGACCTTATAATGATATGATGGACCTACTAGTTTGTTAAGTAAAAACACATGGACCTTATAATTATTTAATAATTATTTACCATTTTATTTAAAAGGTTGGCAAGTTGGTTCAATTTCAAACATTATTATAAACACAGATATTTTGGTCCTTATTCTACACCTTGTGATTTAATAATAAAATTTAACATTTATAAATTTAGTGAAATATTTGGAATTTTTTTGTTCAACTCATACAAAAATAGTATATTTTTTTAATTTTTCCACGTCTAAATTCTAATCAATTAAATAATGCAGATGTGAAGTGTAGATGATAAAATGTCTGACGAAAATTTCTCAAATTGACACGTAACTTGTCAACGTTAGATGTAAAATTGCACAATTTTAATTATCCCAGAACTTTCCAATGTCAATCAAAATTAAAAAAAAAAAAAACTTTCCAAAGTATAATAGAAAGTGTGAGTTTCAAACTTCAAATGGAAAAAACGTTGTTAAGAGAATTTCATTTCAAAACTTCCTTGTATCCTTCTTCAAAAGTCAACTAAAAGTTGCTGAACATTTTGGTTTTGTCTTTTTAAAGAAAATTTGAAATAATCAAATAAAAAAACTTCAAAATAATCACCACAAAAATCGTTAAAATCAATAGAAACTACTAAGAAGAAAATCAATAAAATAAAAATAAAATTACCTGGCAGTTTCCGGCATCATCATCCGCCAGTAATACGTAAGCCCCGCCGGAATTGCACCGAGCATCAATATCAACCTCCACGCAATATCAGCATCCTCCGGCGTATGATCTTTCGTCAAATCATCAGCCGATATCCAGAACATCTTCAACACAAACATACTCACCATCGCACTAGCCAAAATCCCAAACCCTTGCAAAGAAAAAACTCCGGCGATAAAAGATCCGCGCGTCCTCTTATTCGCAAACTCCGACATAATCGTCGCCGATAAAGGATAATCTCCTCCGATTCCTAACCCCAAAAAGAATCGGAAAAACCCCAAACTCACCAAAACGCAGTTTCTCGTTCTGCAAATCGAAAATCCACAACCTATAGAGCTAATCACCATTAACATCAATGCTAATCCGTAAACGCTTCGTCTTCCTCTCCGATCACCTAATCTTCCGAAAACGACTTGACCGATCGCCGTTCCGAGAAACATCGTGCTGACCATGACGGCGAGGACGGAGGTTTTGATTTGGTACTTTTCAGATTCGTTTTCGTAGTAAATCCGGGCGATGAGTTTCATGATTATTGAGATGCAGAAGAAATCGTAGGCGTCGGTGAAGAGTCCCATGCCGGCGACGATTATTGCTTTGAAGTGGTAAAATTGAGTTTTGGCTGAGTCGAGGGCGGAGAGAACTTTTAGCGACATTTTTTACTTTGTGACGAAAGCTTCAATGGAGAAGATGGAGTCTCTGGTTTTATATACATGAAGGGTCGGATTTGAAAGTATGCTAATCTGACGTCTCGGAGATGATGTGATCGACATTTAAATGTTGACTTTTTGAGAGAGTAGTCCAAGATTCGGTGAGGATGCGAATCAGTGTAAATTTAAATTATTTTTTAGAATAAAGTATAAAAAAATAACTTCATAGATAATTTTAGGTATAATACCAAATCGCTATCTAAACTAAGCCTTTAAAATCAAGGTTTAATGCTTCTTCAGCCCGTTTAACTTGTCCAAATTAGTCATTTTACTCTCCAACTCATCGAATATCCTATTTACCCCTTTAACTTCATAAAAATGGTATTTCTCACCCTCTTAACTTGTCCAAATTTGTCATTTTACCCATTCTTAACTCATCGAATATCCTATTTACCCCCTTAACTCCATAAAAGTGGTATTTCTCACCACTTATGATCTTATTTACCCTCTTAACTCCATAAAAATGGTATTTCTTATCCATTTATAGTAGTCAAAAAAGTTGAAAAGAGAAAGAACGAATAAAAAATACAAATAACAAGAACATTAATATAAATAAGTTAATGTACCAAAATAGGCCTATGATTTTTGGGGAAGTATCAATTTAGGTTCCACTTACAAAATAGCATAAATATAGGTTTAACGTTTAAAAAAAGTTATCAATTTAGGCTTCGACAACGAATTGTAAGGGGTGAAAAATACCACTTTTATGGATTTAAGGGGGTAAATAGAACATTCTATGAGTTGGAGGGATAAATTGACAAGTTGAGGGGGTGAGAAATACCACTTTTATAAAGTTAATGGGGTAAATAGGACATTCGATAAGTTGAGGGGGTAAAGTGGTCAATTTGGACAAATTAAATGGGCTGAGGAAGCATTAGGCCTAAAATCAATTATAACCTTAAATTATCAAAATTATTAATTAAGTCCATGAATTAAATAAAAATCATCAATTGAGTTTTTATTTTAAACAAAAATATCAATTGAAACTTAATCGAAAATCATTCGATTGAATTCAGACTCTTTTTTCCAAATTCATTTTGAACTAATATAGCGATTATAATAGTCCATGTCAAATAGGTACGGTTTCTAATTTTAGGATATGATAGAAACCCAATTGATAATTTTTGTTTAGTTCAAGAACCTTGTTGATGATTTTAATAGTTTAGAATTCTAATTGATTTTGGAAGTTTAAACTAAAGGGCGAAAACGAGTGTAATGCCATAAGTTATTCTTAAATAGTCTCCTCGTTTGAAATGTTAATTTTAGCTTTGTCGTCGTTGTTAATTTTTCAAAGTCTAGCTCGTTGTGGTCGGATAATTTTTTCAGTTTCCAATATAGTAAAATTTCGTCGTTTTGGTGTATTGACTAAAAAATTAAAAGTGTCTAACATAAAAAGAGTATACATATTTAATTTTCTATAAATTTATTAAAAATTAAAATATTTTCCCTTTTTTTAGTTTTAGCTCTATTTTTTTTTTTTATAATTTTCATAATTAAAATTTAATTTAGAATTTAAGTTATTTGAGTCTAAAAAAATAAAACATTAAGTTATTTAATTTAATTTCCATATTATTCATGGTGTTTAAACTAACTCAATCACTTTGAAGTATTAAAATATTAAAATAACATTACAAATCATATATATAAACTAATATTAAGGGGCCTACAAGAGGCAAAACCATCGCTAGTCAGGAGGTTGGTGCGGCGGGAGCAGCCCTCCCGAGCTCTAAACGGGTTCTGCTTTTACTCCTAAAATTGGCAAGTTTGATCAATTTGAAACATAGTGATAAAACACTGACATTATGTTCTATATCATGCACCAGTTTCTTATCAGTTGTAACTAAGACAAAAAGTTTGAGGGGTTTTAAAATTTTGATTAATATTTTTTAATTTAATGAAATATTTTCATTTTAATTTTTTTATCCAATTGATACCAAATATAATATAATTTTTATTTTATCTAAATATTTTATGTGTATATTTATATTTATAATCTGTTATCGAATGTCTTCTAATCCTAACGTTAAAAACATCAAATTCGATCTCTCTATCAATTTAATTATTAAAATGGTTTATTAGTCATACGTCTTCACGGATTAGTACTTAATGGATCAATCTCATTAAGGGAATAATTTTAAGGTGAATTATTTTGGTCCTCGGAACGTATGAATTATGATAAAGTCCGTTATGAGCAATGTTGTCGAATTCGAACTCAACAGATTGGTCCGACCGACCGATTGAACTAGGAATGTGAAGAGAGAAATCAAAATTTAACGAAGTAATATGAATGACGTGTTACGTTTCGTTATTGAGGTCTAAATTGATACCATTTTTTAAACGTTAAGTTCATATTGGTGCTATTTTATATGTAAAACCTAAATTTATACTTTTTCAAAAACTATAAATCTATTTTGGTACCTTAAAACTTAATTTAATTCCTAAATTAGAGTTGACTTTAAGAGCATGGGTGTGATAAATAACTTTCCTATTTATTGTTATGGTGAAGTTAATATATGCACTAAATTAATTCCCAAATTAGAGTTGACTTTAAGGGAATTAGTGTGATAAATACTAAGGGTTCAATTTGTTACGTTGTGATGCAATGTAATGTAATTAAAGTTGTAATGTAATCAAATGTGTAATGTAATGGAATTAAATAATGATTCTATTACCATGTTTGTTTAGTAAAATTTAATAAATTTGATAAAACGAAATTATCATTGCAATACGTATGTTTATATTAGTTAAATGCAATTTTCATGTTTTTTTAGTATATTGTAATGCAATTTTCTCATTTTTTTTGTTTTTTTTCTGTGTTATCATGTTTTCCCATTTTTTTTCATTTTTCGGTTTTTCGTTGTTTTTCTCATTTTTTCTCTTTTCCTTTTTTTTCATTTTCTCATTTTCCGTGTTTTTCAAAAAAAAAAATTTGTGTCCATGTATTTCGCTTTTTCTTGTTTTCCGATTTTCACATTGTTTCGTTTTTCTCATTTTTTCTTATTTTCGGTTTTTTCACGTTTTTCTCTTTTTCACATTTTTTCGGTTTTTATGTTTTCATACTTTTTCCGCATTTCTTTGTTAGTAATAAAAATACAAGGGTCAATCGTAATAAGGATTCATACCTATTTTGTTTGTAAAGAAAAATTGAGTGATGTATTTGTGATTCCATTACGATAAAATTGATATGACTAACCAAACATGGTAATGAGCTTATATTGTAATGGGCATTCTATTACAACGTCCATTACAGCGTATCAAACGGGGTCTAAATAGCATGTTAATTACAATACATTATAGTCTTCCTGATACAGAATGATAGTCGAAGTAGAGGGTTTTGATCTTAACCCAAAAAGAGTTTCTTCTCAAGCCTAGCTTGAAGGAGTTAATCTCAAGCTTCCAAACTAAATCCGTAGGAATAATGAAATCCCTATTGTTGAAAGTATAAACCTCAACAAACTTCAAGAAGAAGGTTATATTTTGATTTGATAAAAAAGTGTCTTTCCTATAACAACTAGGGGTTTAAATACCCATGAGGAAAGGAACAAAAGACTTACAAGCCTCATACTAGGGTTTTCATTATCAAACAATAAACAATGGTACTATTGGGATGAAGGGAAAACAGGTGACAATTTAGTAAATAAAAGCTAATGACAAAACAGTAATTTTAGAGAGCAACTAGTGTCTGGCTTGACCTCTTAATGAGTAAGTAAGCCTCACCTCCTTGGTGAGAAAGTAACCAGAAGGGTAAGCCGAAGACAATACGAGTTCGAAGTCATACCAGACTGAAGCCGAATAAATCCCTCCAGGAAAGCCGAAACAAAGACACATAAGAGTAGTCGAAGCTAGGTCTATTGCATTACAACTTCCATCCTTGAATATGTTCTTCCCGAAGAGCTATCCAAATACATGTCCTCATCACTTCCAATGGAATAAATCAAAGACAACTCATCTATATATGGTCGAAATTCAAAGAATGAAGACTGCATAGACCAAAGCTGATATTTTTCCGATAAGCATCAAATCCGAAATTGCACAATCAGTCCTAACAAATATATTGAAGATGATAGACATATCAGTAAGCACAAGATGCATGAAATCATACGAAGTGAGCTACAAGAGGCTAGAAATGAGACAGAGGCAAAGGCGAGACCTCCAGAGTTAACTAACACGTGCACCCCACTTCCGATAGAGATTAGGCGTCAACTGATGCCCAAGAAATTTTGAATCCATACTTTTAAAGAATATGGTGGTGCAAGGGACCCAACAACCCACGTTAAGAACCTCAGACGAACGATGGAAGTAACAACGACTACCGATGTCGTTCTATGCCACCTCTTCCAAACTACCCTCAACGATCTAGCAACCTTCTGGTACGAGCATCTCCTTCGAGGATCCATTCGGAGCTTCAACCAGATGGCCTCATCCTTCGCTCATCACTTTGTGACATTTATTCACGAGGGCAAAACGATGCAAGATCTAAATTGGATGGTCCAAACAGAAGGTAAACTGTTGGCCCAATTCATAAAAAATTCGAAACTCTTGCCATCCGTATTAAGGAATTTAACGTTGGAGGAGCAATAGATTCCATGGCAAGTAGTTACCGAAGCAAAGCTTTGCAACAAAGTATTGTCACTTTTACGCCTCAAGCCTAACATTTCATATCATTTGAACCCTTTTTAGACTTAATGGTATTAATACATTTATAATAATAAAAAATTACTATATATATATATACCCGAAAAAATAATTTATGGTCCATTTTCATCCTTAGGCCCTAGGCATTCGCACTTCTGGCCTATGTTTAAGGTCGGCTCTGCTCTTAACTACCAATGTTAAGGGTAAAATTATGTCATTTTAAACGTTAGGAGGAAAATTGTTCATGATTATCAACGTTAGGTATATTTTTGTACTTTAACCCTTATTTTTTTAGGGATAAGGCGTAAAAATACCCCCTAACATTTACAGTCAGTAACAACTTTACCCTTAACATTGGTAGCCAAGAGCAATTTTACCCATAACATTGTCAAGTTTGGTCGATTTAAGAAATAATTCATCAAACTGTCTTTCTGGTCATGAATATTATCATTTACACTTCATATGTGAGAAATTTTTATCACTAATTAGTAACAGATCATATTAGATATGAAAAAACAAATTAAAAAAATTATAAATATATATTGTCTATTGTAAAAATTGGACAAAAAAATTTCAAAATATTTCACCGAATTTATAAATATTAACCTTCAATTCTATTATTAAATCACAGAAAATAGGAAATAAGGAACAAAATATATGTGTTTTATAATAATTTCTGAAATTGACCCAACTTGCCAACTTTAGGAGTAAAATTGCTCTTGGTTGTTAACGTTAGTGCTAAATTTGCACCATTTTAAACGTTGAGGATAAAATTACTCTTAGCCATAAAAGTTTATAAGTACCTTATCCCTATTTTTTATTCTTAATTTTTTATTCATTTATTTAATTTTTTAATTTTGTTTATTGATTTAAGAAATCATATAGGATAGTGACAGAATTTCGTTACATAATTGGCAATTTCCTTTGGGTTTCTTACATTTGTTAACATGACGAATATGTCTTCGAATCCTAACGTTAAAAACATCAAATTCGATCTCTCAATCAATTTAATTATTATTATTATTTTTTTTTTTTGATGAAAATATATTCATTAGATGAAAAAAGTTCAAATACAATCAGAAAACCATAAGAAATAAAACCTTACAAAATCCATAAAGGGATGAAGACGACTACAAAGAGCAAGAAAAAACCATAAAAGGTATAAAACACACAAAAAAACAATGAACCATATATTTCTTGGAAATCCAAATCTGTAGAAAAACAACTGCAATTCGATCTTTATCATTCAGATCCTTTCGAACATTCAGATCAGAGTCTTTTCTTTTGTTGCAACCACATAGATCTATTGATCCATGTATAAAATAAATCGTTTTCGCTCTTGCTAAATCCGAAAAAGGTATAAATAAAAGAATAATTGGGAACAGATACAATTCAGACAAATATAGAGATCCGAAAAATATATATGAACACTGATTAGAAAGAAAATGGTTTATTAGTCATAAGTCTTCATGGATTAGTGCTTAATGGATCAATCTCATTAATGGACTAACTTTAATGCAATGTTATCATAACCGAACCGGACCTTAAATTTGATTTATAGAAGGGTTATGAGTTACTTGATGACTCGGATTGATTGGATCCGTAAAGAATAATATATATATTAAATAATTAATTAATTTAAAATTATTTATTAAAATTATATATATCTAAACAAATTTTAGTTTATTATTTTTTTTCAACTTGAGGCAGGGCCGGCTCTATCACTAGGCATTAGAGGCCGCCCATCTAGGACCCACAAAAATAGAAATCCATATAATAATTTTTCCTTAATATATCATTATTATAAAAAAAATTACAAGAATATTGAATATATATTTTAATTAGTTATTTTAGGTCTAAAACTGCCGCTAACAGTTTTTAGATAATGATATTTTTATGTTTATATGGATATTGTTTTTCTCCTTTTTACAAATTTTAAAGTTACCAGTTACTTTTGCGTCATTTTTTTTATGAAAAAAAGTACAACTACATAAAAAAAAAAAAGCAGTAAGGAATAAAATCTGATATAAGTACAGACTAAAATCAATATAAAATCTACGAATGGAATAAAAAGTCTACAAAGATAAAAAAAACATAAAGTATATATTTTTTCGTCAAATTAAAATTATATAAGTATATGTAGTTTTAAAATTTTATTTACATATAAAGAGCCTAAAATTTATATTTTGCCTAGGGCCTCAAACGATTATGAGCCGGTCTTGATTTGAGACTTAGATATATAACGGATAAATGGAGTTTAGAATAACTTGAAATACGACAACGACGTATTCTATGCAATGAGATATTTTTAACGGTATATCATAAACTGAAAATGGACAAGTGATGAATGAGAAATTGATACTCAGAGTGAAACACTTGAAATGATTTTGAAGATGATAAAATGAAATTTATCTTTCACATCTCACGTAGGAAAGAAATGAGAATTTTCACTAGTTTATAAGTAAATGACATTTACAAACCTTTAATCAATTATTAGGGGAAAGACTCTCTCATACGCAAGTAGACCTGATCATGGGTGGGGCTGGACTGGATCTACCAGGCTTTTATGTAAAAATGCCCGATCGAAGCACAGCCCAGCCCACTTTTAATTTAGGCAGGATCAGACCGAGCTGGGCTCGGGCTTAAAAATCTAATCCCAAGCCCAACCCATATAAACCCACCTAAAAATATATACATAATTTTTAATTATAAAAAATAAAATTTATACTTAAAATTAAATATTAAATATATAAATTAATAATTAACCTTAATAGGCGGGCCGGGTTGGATATGCCTGTGCTATTTTTATCAATCCCAAGTCCGTCCAAAAAAATAGGCGAGCTTTAGCGGGTCTGGATCGAGTTGGGCTTATGATCAATTTTCATTATCTAAGCCCGATCGAAAAGACACGGGCCTGGGCGAGTCAGAAGGGTACCCACGCCCGTGGACAGGTCTACGCGCAAGGGGTGCAGTCGAAACACAACCGGATTAGAGGTCCATCCGCACGATATGGACGACGCAAATGCCGCACCGAAATGGAAACCTTTTGACCGGCCCACTTTTGATTCGTTCCATTATTTTTTACCCAAAATATATATTTCTTTTAAATCCATTCAAACGGGCCTAATTTTTTTTTTCTTTCCATTTACTTTTTAAATTGTCCATTAAAAATTTCATTTTGTTAATTTTTTTTATAATAATAGAAAAACGGGGGTTGCATTGGTTTGTTGAAGATTAAACAAACTGAACCATCTCGGACTGAACTCTTGACCGGTTCCCAATTCGACCAATGTGGTCCAGTTTTATAACATTGCTTTAATGTGATTATTTCGGTACTTGAACATGTGTTTGATATGACTCCTTGTATGAATTATGATGACAAAGTCAGTTATGAGTAATGTTGTCAGATTCGGATCAGACTGACCTGTCCGACCATTAAGTTAGGAACTATTTAAATTTTTTGCCAGTCATGTTGAGTTTGTCAAATTTTGAAAAATAATTAAAAAGTATAAAAAAAAGGTAAAAGTAAAATAAAATAAAAAATTATTAAATTTAGAAAGCGTTAAATTTTTAAGTTTAATTACTTTCATAATTCACTAATTTTTTTTAATTCCAACTAAACAAAAAGTATAACTTTGAAATATTAATAGACTTAGTCGAGACGACGACTCCTTTTCCAACATCCGACCTTACCGAGATTATCGGATGTTTCAATTAAGCCCAAGCTAAAATAATGTGGTACCGTCATGAAAGACCTCATGGAGGTGAAAGCCTGGCCATGGCATGCCCCACCAAAAGTGGCGACTCCGCTAGGGACTAGATGTTGACATTTTTGGATACATCTTTGCTTTAGAAAATGGCTTCCATAACAATAACTAATGCATCAACATTGAGGTGTCATAATTGAATGACAATCTCTAAAATCTTTATACCCATTTTTAAGAGTTTAGGTCTACTCGTGCACCAAATAGTTAAGATCTTGCATGGTGTTATGCTTCATCATGAAGGTTATGAGTGTTGAGTGAACTTAGTGGCCATTTAGTTGAAGCTCTGAATGAATCATGTAGGGAGATGTTCGTACTAGTATGTTGCACCTTCCTTCAATATGGTGGGGAGCAACCTACACATGAAGGCATCTATGGTTAGGGTAGTCTTGAAAGAGGTTCATAAATTTTTCGCATGGACTATATTATCTCCCAAGTTATATTCTTTTAGGGATAGGTATTTGATTATGGGATATCATCTTCTCTATGATGCGAGAAAGAGAGGAGAACTTATGTATGTGACCTCCGAGATCTGGGCATCGATCCTTACATCCATTATGACACTTTTGAGTCTTCGGTTCACTTCCTCACTGATGAGGTTAAACATATCCTCCTTGTCCATCAAGATTTGAGAGTTTGTTTGTCTTTTAAGGGGAGTTTTCTTATGGGGAGAACAATGTCTACGATGAGATTTGGGGTTCACCAATGCTTAGTGACGGATGTGCATTCTTAGGGAGGAGCGAACTTCCTCTGACGACACCTTCCACGTGCTCTCGTTGGAGAGTACCGTGGACAATCTAGAGTGTCGGCGTTGTGAGAGATACAATATTGCTCCCTATACCCTTTTTTGAGGTCCATATGTTTTGATGTGTGTGAGTTCTCTTTACATCTGGACAACTAATAACGATATGATGTCTGATAGAGCATGTTGAAAATCTATGATGGTTTGAGTGGTTGATAGTTGTTTCTATTGTATGAAGCTTCGCCTGCATAAGCTGCATCTCGACGGTATATTCCTCCCTTAGCTCGTTGACGGTCTCTTGGATCATTTCCACGTTATATATAAGCTATTTGGATAAACTGTTGAGGAACAGCTTTCTTCTTAAAGCCTAGACATTTGTTCATATGCTTATTTAACCCATGGGTTATGGCTTGGAAGGGGATAAGCCTCTTGTTAATGTCTATAGTCGCCATTGGCTCTTATGGAGATTTAGAGTTTAGACGAAAGAAGTTCTTTTTGGATGTTAAGGTAAATGAGGAGCTAGTTGGGGCAGCATCATCCTTGATGTGAGCCATAAAAGCTATGTAGTATCCACATTCACCACACCAATTTGATGTCGAAAAACTTAGACAGAATCTTCTACATCGTGATTTGAGGAGAGAAGGCCATATTATAAGGCAAGAAATTGTTAAAAGAGTGGACGGAATCTAGCGATCTCATTCTGATAACTAAGTTAGCAGAAGTTATGTGGATGAAGATAAAAGAATAGTAAAATCTTCTATTTATAAGATTCTAAGGCTTCTAAGGTCATTCTTACCCTAGTTGACGAGACATGTATAGAGAGAATGTTTGGAGTACGTCTCGAGGGTTCGCACCACTGAGGCGACACCTTTAAACCATATCCACATCCAGACTATCCTCGTTCCCTGGTTGGTAGACACCTCAAATGAGTGGTACAACTGACCCAAAGATTTAAGATTGCTCCATACTCAAAATGAGATTCGAACCCTCACTCCTCACTCTTAGTTAAAAATGGAAGAGCCCCTACTCCTCGACCACATCCCTTGTATTACATTAATTGATGTTACATAATCAAATAGAGAATACTTGGCATATATACACATATCACAAGTAATTTTTTAATTCTCATTCTCAATCATACTCGCAAAATCTACCGAAGACATAGCTTCTTAATAGCTGTATGATTTTGTTAGTATTTTGACTGGGGACACCTACCTTCTTCGAGGAAATTCCAATTCTCATTTCAGAAATTACTTAATTTGATGGTGATTGGAATTATTGCATACGTGATTCTCACACTTAGAAAATTTGGTATGTGTACTACAATTTGTGCTATGCAAGTCAAAACTTCAATTCCAAATTCTAAATGTATTTTCTTGATCTTGATGGCTTAGCTAAGCAATGACTTCTTAAAAAAAAAAAAATGTAAAATTACCCGTAACGTTAATTGCTATGAGAAATTTTACCTCTTATATCTAAAATGGTACAATTTCAACCCAAACATTGTCTGGAAGAACAATTTTACTTTTAACATTGGTAAGTTGAATCTATTAGATAATTCTAAAATAAATATATCATATTTTTTTGTGATTTAAAAATAGAATTGAAAAATTAATATTTTTAAATAAACGAAATATTTAGATTTTTTATCCAACTCGTACAAAATACAGTATAATTTTTAACTTTTTTCAAAAAAAAAAAAAATCACATCTATTCATATGATTGTAAACAGAAACTAATAAGTAATAAAAACAACACATAAAGGTATAGACGACACGATTCATGACTGTGACATTTTAATTATTTCTCAAATTGATCAAACCTGTTAATATTTAAAATAAATTTGCTCTTGGCTGCAAACGTTAGGGATAAAATTACATCATTTTAAACATTAGGAGTAAAATTGCTAATGTTTATCAACGTTAGGGTGTTTTTGGACCTTATCCCATAAAATAAATATAAAACTCACATAAAATTAACTCTTTGATTCCAACATCTTACTTGAGTAGAGTAGACCTATTCATGAGAAAGACTGGACCGGTTTGACTGGATCGGACTCAACCCGGGCATTATGGACTTACAATTAAAACATTCAACTCAAGCCCAACCAATATAATGTTAAAAGTCGGGTCAAGCCGGACATACCTGTCCTATTTCTATAAATTCCAAATCCAACAGAAAAACAGGTGAACTTAGACCGGCTTGCACCGGACTAGGTCTAATGACATTTTATCTTGTTCAAGTGGGATCCCAATAGACACGGGCCTAGGCGGGCAGTGTGAGTACAAGGGCCACCGAATAGGTCTATTTTAGAGTTCCAAAATTTGGTTTCAGTTTCACATCCATGGCTCCAACTGAACTTTGGTCAATGAGAGAAGAAAACCTCTTCCATAGCCAATTCAAATACATTCATGACTAACGACAACCAGAAAAGAGACGAACCACTGTACATAACATATATGACATTGTTCGAATTGCAATTGTTTCCCGAATTGGATGCAATTGATGCTCTAAACCGCATTAGGAGGGCTTCCGCCATCTAAATTAACAATTGGTACCTTAATTTTCATCACGACCCCTTCAAGGACACCATCGCCACGGAAAGTACGAGTGAATAGTCTAGGGTCAACTGGTCCAGGTAGCTTGAACGAGAGCGTAAATGGTCCAGGTGAAGCGAGTTGCTGGACTCTTAATTGATAAGCACCCATTGGGCCTGTAACAGTTCCCCCTGCGTAAGGTGTTATCTTGCCTCGTATGCAAACCGTCCCATCATGCAGAATCAAGCATCTTATATTACCTGAAATCATAAGCACAAACATCTAAAATTCAATGATAAATTTCACCCGATTGAGATGCATGGTTTTAAATGAATGCTGTAAAATCCAACATTTTAAGTGATTAACTTACACTCTTCCTTTCGGATGCCAGGCAATGCAACCCGAAAAAGATAGGCATCTGCAGAAATGCCTATGTCCATTAAACCAAACGGTGGTGCAATGATACTTTCCTTTGCTGTTCCGCTATATTTCATAAAAGGTTTCACTTGTAAGTTGCTGCCAATATTTTGCTGATCCATGCTGCCAAGGATAAAGCGTATGGTTAAGCATCGTTACTACATATTCAAACCAACATATAGCAATGGCACTGCCCATTGGGACATCAACTTATGAACAAAAGTATTATGCGTCTCTTGCTACATCTACGGCTGCGAGGAACGCCTAAAAGATGTGCACAGTGCACTTAAGAGAAATCACTAAAAAAGGTGCACATTTTTGGAATGTATTTATGAAAATGAATCAAACAGAAATCAAGCAAGTAAAAACAAAGACCGAAACTAGAGCAATCACACAGACACAAAGAGTTTACATGGTTCGGTCAATGTGACCTATGTCCTCAGTCACACTAGGCGTTGCACCCTCAGACTCCCGTTAATGACACATCATCAAGAGAACAAGTCAATTAATTCGGTTCCACAAACACAAAAGCATAAAACAAACACATGATACTGTCTAAGTACAACTACTCTGGAGATCTCATATATCGAGCAAGAATATCATTGTTGCATCAAGTGTTCGATCTTTTACAACATAATATAATAAGAATAAAACAATCATATTTACAAAGTTATAAGAGTTCCAACAAGGTACTCGAATAGACAACACGCACAATAAGTGGGCCTTATTTTACTTAAAATAATACCCTCAAATATGAAGAATTTTTAGATTAGAGGGAAGAGAGGCAAAAATATTAGATTCCTTTTTTCAATAACTTGTTCACATTTAGAAATTCCTTTCTTTTTGTCAGCTATTGATAGTAACTCGAAAAGAAAGATGGTGACAAAAGGATGGCACTTAATACCAAATTATAGAGGACGAATTTAAGAGACAAACATTTATCGATAAACGACAATTTCTACAATTACGGAAAGCTATTAACCATAATCTAAACGACATATGAGTTCTAATCTAACCTCTTAAATTACAAACTTCATGCAGACACAAGACGCCCAGAGTGAAAAGACAATCTTTCTCTATGCTTAGATGAATGCATCGACCATACATTTTTGAAAAATAAAAGAAATAACAATATCATTAATGCGGAAACTATCAATTTGAATTAACAAAATAACTATTTTCTTCGTATTTGAAGCGGCTAGTTCCAAGATACAATCATTATCGCAAACACAATGAGAATCATAAACCCTTGGAACCTTCAATGGACCATATTCTAGAAGGCAGAATCCTTTTGATATGATTTAACAAAAACCTGATATCTAGCTAGGTATAAGAAAAATGAATGACAAGTTCAACATGTAAAAGACACAAGTAAGAAATATGACTATGAGGCATAACAGTACCTTTTTCAGCCTCGGCTCTAGCAGCAAGAGCAATTACAGGATATGAAAAATAGTTCGATCAATATACTTGTCATTGAAGTCCATTGATGAAAACAACCCAGAGCTCTAAAGTAAACCAAAGAACTTGTTTGCTTTAACTCAGATCTACGAGATGGATTCATACTCATATATAGCATCATACATTTAATCTTTCTCATACATTACTTTGTATGTTAGGAACCATGTCCATTTTAGGTGTTTCATTTTGATATTTGTTTTACGTCCTTAATTTCTCAAGCATATTAACTTCAACTTGCCTACACGGAATGCTAACTGTATTCTAAAAGAATATTTGGCATCCAATCTGTTATTGACCCTACAGTTTTACTCCATTTAGTAAAAAACATAGTCGGAGTGCAAGCACTATATCAATCATCATGTTCTCCCGACGTATAGAAAAGCATAAAAAATGAGTTAGGAAAACATTCAAATCATTCACCGAGAACCGCAAATTCGAGTCTAACATTTATTCATATCAAACTGTCACCAAACTCATGGATCAACAATTATTAGAGCTTGTATTGTACTTCCGGAACAGAAAAGCATAACAAATGAGTTAGGAAAACATTCAAATTATTCACCGAGAACCACCAATTCGAGTAGTCTAATTTATCATGCATCTCAAACTAGCAGAAATTCATGGAGAAAGATACATAGATCAACAATTATTAGAGCTCATACCTTCGGGAACAGATAATTTATGCATGACAATTTCAGATCTACTACACTGGTTAAGTGTAAATTATGAAGAGTTCATGAACTAATATAAACCTTAACAAAAAAAAAAAAGCATAACTAAACTTAAATATACAACCAATTTTCACCGAAAACACTTCAATCCAACAGTAGAACACGAGAATCTTCAAACTATACGCAAAAAAAGAGTCTGATTAATCTACTCTCTGAATGACCACTTCACCCCTCATCCTACCCTAACAACAGTCTAGTTTATGATTCACAAATATAATTCCTCCGACTAGCGACATTTTACTAGCAAGCAAACTTTCCTCAACAATTAGAACTAAAAAGCATGTATATCAACAGAAATGTATATGAACCAGAAACCAGTAAGAGCCATAGATAAACTTTGAGCTTACTCTGCTAGTAACTGAAACCCTATCTCTTGTCCCTCTTTCGATCGAGGGTTTTTGAAGATAAGAAAAGGTGTTTGGCGAAAGGAAACTTACAGATTACTGCAAGGGAGAGAAGGAAGCCACAGTTGCCGATACCGCCAATGCGAAGCTTGAGCGAGAGCAGAGATGATTAGGGAAAGAGTGAGGAGAAAGTGGCTTACAGTGAGGTCTCAATGGGTCTCAGACTCGTCGCGTGGAGAAGAGGCGCAAACGACAGAATCGTATAGTGGGGTTAAGTTTAAGGCCTGGGAGCGTAATCCATTAGAATAACAGAAATAAGGTGCAAAAATAACGGATGAGCAATTTTATCCTAGGCTCTAAAATGCTGAAATTTTTATTTTTAACATTCACACTTAAGAGTAATTTTATTCTAACGTTGTTAAATTGGATCAATTTTAGAAATTATTATAAAATTGAGATATTTTATTCCTTATTTTTTTCTATTAATAATTAATTATTATACAAATTTTTTTTCTATTAATAATTTATTATTATGCGAATTTAATCGATATTAATAAGTGCATGCGTCAAATATTAAACAATAGAAGCTACAAGGACAGTGGTATATTAAGCAGCGCGCGACATAATACATAAAAAAAGCAATTGTCTTAGTAGTAAGCAGTGTGAAGTGTAAGTGAGGAGGCTAAGGTTTGAACCACACCACCAGCAGCAGCATTTTTTGTTAAATTTTATACTCAAAACGACGTAGTTTTGAGTGTTCTCACCATAAGGAAGTGTCCTCACCTAAAAAAGGTTCTCACAATTGCACCATTTTAGATGTTAGAGATATTTTTGCACCTTATCCCAAAATAATATAAATAATTGACTTTTAGTAATTTAAAAGTAACTAAAAAATATTATCTCTAACAATATTCTTTATATTCATTTTATTTATTTATTATTTTA
This sequence comes from Euphorbia lathyris, assembly GCF_963576675.1. Lineage (NCBI taxonomy): Eukaryota > Viridiplantae > Streptophyta > Magnoliopsida > Malpighiales > Euphorbiaceae > Euphorbia > Euphorbia lathyris. The sequence goes on from NC_088916.1 coordinate 79,911,245, forward strand.
TCATTAAAATTATTAATTATTGTTATATTTACCATTAGTAAGAGAAAAGAGACTCACTAATAATAAATTATTAATAAAAAAATGAATTAAGAAGGCACGAGGAGGTGAAAAGATGCTTTCTATTAATACATGAGATAGAGAGGCTCTTAGTGATCTGAAGCATCTCCAATAGAGGGTGCCCAAAAGAATGACAGCTGATGTAACATTTAGTTTGGCAACTTTTAAAGGGTGCCTACTATTTGAGTGATGGTGGGTGCTAAAAAAGTTGTCAAAAGGTTGTCAAACATTTTTTTAATATAAAAAAAATTGATTTACTTGAATGCTATTTGTTCACCTTTTTGATGACTTTCTCTCTCATTTCACTATTGGTTGCCAATATTTATAAGTAAATAAATTATATATTAAGTAATTATTTGTGGGGTCATTGTGATAACTTTTAAAGTTGATTTACTATTTGAACATTTTTAAATAAAAGTTGCCAAGAGTGATGTATATTACTAAATTAATAAAATATTATATTTTAATATGATGTGTTAATTTTTTGCAATTTTTAGAACAACCTCAATTGGAGATGCTCTAAGAGACTGTTATTGAAGCTGATTTTTAACTCTCACTTTCCAAATTTTAACTTAAGAGTCAAACTAAGATGTTGTTAAATATGCTCTAATACCTTGTCAACCTGCCACTTAGGCCCTGTTCTTTATCACTTAATTTCAGTAACAATTAGTTCAGTTCAGTTCAATTCAATTCAGTTCAGTAGCAATCAGTTCAGTTCAGTTCAATTCAGTTCAGTTCAACATTCAGTTTCAGCATCCAGTTTCAACATTCAGTTTCAGTATTCAGTAATTTATCATTATTTATTATATTATAATAATAATTATTATTTATCTATAATTTATCATTATTTATTTATTATTATTATTATTATTATTATTATTATTTATAGTTTATCATTATCTATAAATTAGATAAAAGTCAAGAAATGATAGTTTATTAAAGTATATATCGTTTAATAAAAAAAATTAAAACTAAAGTATGCATCCATATTTAAAAATTAGGAATTGCATCCATATTATGAATTATTTCTCAAATTTACCGAATGTATCAATGTTAGGGATAAAATTGCACCGTTTTAGACGTTAGAGGTAAAATTACTCCTGACCCAAAACGTTATTTTTGCACTTTAACCCTTAATTAAAATAAAAAATTAAGAGTTTGTATTCATATGAAGATTTGTATTTAATTTCATAGGCTTTAAATTATATGTAAATTTGTGTTTGTATGTAATTTGTATTTTTAATTTAAATTAGACTCACTTTTATTTAATTGCATAGGCTTTTATCGAGCCAAGATTTTATCAATCCGGGCTTTTATTTGATATTCAATTTAGTTTTATCTTAATAATATATTTATTTATTATTGATATTATTAAATTTATTAGAACCATTATTATTATTATTATTATTATAAGTTTATTAATGTCCAATATTATCATTAAAATTATTTTAAAGTCTAATATCGTCATTATTGTTAAGTTCGGTTAAGTTCGGTAGCATTCAGTTAAGTTCAGTAGCATTCAGTTAAGTTCAGTTCAGTTCAGTATTTAGTAGCATTCAGTTCAGTTCAGTTCAGTTCAATTCAATTCAGTTCAGTTCAATTCAGTTTTTTTCAGCGATAAAAAACAGAGCCTAAGCCCGCTGTACAAGTTCAGTTGGGAGGTGTTATGATTTTCCAAAACTTCAATTTCACCCCTAAATTTTTAAAAATTTCAAATAATCATTTATTATCATCTAATTGCATTTAATAATCTAATAATTTTTAATAAAATTTGTTAGATATAAAAAATGGGAGGCACACTCCATTATATTTCAAAGTGTTCACCATGTCTCGAAAAAAAAAAAGACAAATAATCATAAACTTTTAAAAGTTTAAGGACAGTTGAAGTTGCGGTTCTTCAATATAATTGGATAAAAATATAAGGTTATTGAATGCAATTGTATAATAATATAAAGTTATTGAACAAGAATACGGAGATATTTAAAACTTTTAAAAGTTGATGGAAATAATTGAAGTTTTGAATCAAGCACATAGATCTAAATACAGTCAGCCTTTAAAAAATTAATACTATTGAAATTATTAATATTTCTATTTTGAAATTCAAATTAAATTGATATTTGATACAACTGAAAAATAAGTATTGAATTTTAAGTGTTAAATAAAGTATTTAAAGTATTAAATGATGTAACTGTTTTGATAAATATTAGAAACAAGTACTGAATATAAAAATATTATGTTCAACTTAAAATTTTAAATTAAATATTTTGATTTTGATAATAAGTGATTTTTAACTTATTGAACATTTGAAATAGATCTGACAATTTTTTTTGCTCCCCTTGAGAGCCTGCTACTCCTTTTGAGAGTTGATATTTGTATCGCCGGCTAGGGTTCTAGCAAATCACACCTTTCCTATATCCCATCAACACCGACCTTTCTCAATCTCAATTTCCCCATCGATTAACCATATCGTCCTTACCACACCGCCAATTAACTACACCCTCGGTTTAATCGACTCTTCGATTAGTTCAGAATGGAAGAACACCTAAACCAACTGAAGATTGTTGATGACGGTTTCGAGTTCGAGACACCTCCAACGGATCCAGCGGCAATCGACTACAAGTGGTGCCTAGTGGGATCACTAATTACAGACAGAAATTATAATTTCCAGATATTCAAGCATCGCATGGCCAGTATTTGGAGACCGGGCAAAGGTATGTCGATATCTGAAATTGGGGGTAAATTACTTTTATTCCGATTCTTTCATCCTTATGACCTAAGATGGGTGATGGACAACGGACCTTGGACTTTTGACAACCACCTGGTAATTTTGTACCAATTGAAGGAGAAAGAAGAACTGGTCGAAGCAAAATTGACACACGTCAATTTTTGGGTGCAAGTTCATGGTCTCACCCAACAATTGTTTACTGAGACAGTTGCCAAAGCCTTAAGGAATTTTATAGGCACCTTTGTCCTGATGGATACGAAGAGCAAGTGGCTGAATGATACGAGTTAGCGTGGATATACAACAACCGCTGCAAAGAGGAAAGAAAGTTAGAAGGGCCGGAGGAGAATGGTTGCACTGTAAATTCAAGTATGAAAAATTACCCACATTTTGCTTCATTTGCGGGTTAATTGGTCACTTGGATCGTCATTGTGAGATTTTCTTCAGTAGTGAGGAAGAGGAGATCATCAGGGACTAGGATGTGTCTCTTAGGGCACCAGTACGCCGCTCCAATCTCCTTGGAGGAGAAAAGTGGTTGAAAGAGGAGTCGGATCTGAAGCCATCCGAATTGGGAGCAGGATCAGGAGAGTTTGGCAGTAGCTCAGCAGTGAAAGTGCATCACCAGGTTCAGCGACAAAATCTTTCTCATCTAGCAAGGAATTTTGGGGCAAGTATCTTTGATCATCAGACAATTGTAAATCAACCAGCAAAAGGCAAAATGCCGGAAAAGGGTTTGGAGATCGTGGATGAGAGGAAAAGGAGAAGGGGGGCTGATTCTGAAATAGGAGGGGCGTCGGGGGAGAAGGTAGTGGAGGTCAGTATACAGAATATGGAGGTGGATGGGATTCTCCAAGAGCAGGTAGAGGGATCTGAACACAATGAATTAGATCAGGAACAGATCAATCCGAACATTCAGCATGTGAACAAGCCACAAACCAGCAAGGTGGACCAGTCGGTTTGCCCTCAGAAATGAAGATTTTTAGCTGGAACTGCCAGGGACTGGGCAACTCCAAGGCAGTTCCCATTCTATGTGAACTAGTTCGTGTTCACATGCCCGACATTGTTTTCTTGTATGAGACTTTAGTTTGCCAATCCCGTATGGAGTTCATCAGAGTGAAACTGGGTTTCAATGGTTGTTTTGTGGTTGATTGTATTGGGAGGAGTGGTGGGATTTGTGCATTGTGGAAGGAAGAGAAGCTATGCACTCTAAATTCTTTCTCTTCTAACCATATTGACCTGATGGTCAGTGACACAGTTGGCGGGGATTGGCGTATTATGGGTTTTTATGGGTTTCCGGAGAGAGCTAGACGAAGGTCTTCTTGGGATTTGCTAAGAAGCCTTGCTGCCGCCTCTTCGTTACCTTGGGCTATCATTGGTGACTTCAACGACCTTTTGGTTCACAGTGATAAGGTGGGGCTAAATGAACATCCGGAGTGGTGTTTTAGGGGGTTCAGGAATGCAATTGAAGACTGTGAGCTAAATGACATCCCATTACAAGGCTATCAGTTTACATGGATCAGACACAGGGGAAAACCGAATGAAATTCAGGAAAAGCTGGATAGAAGTTTGTGCACTAGCCAGTGGCAAGTGCGATTTCCTGATCACTTCTGTATTAACGGTACAACTCATTCATCTGATCACTCGCCTATTATTCTCCACACGTCCCCTGCCACCAAGCCAAATTTCCATAAACAATTCCGCTTTGAAAATAGGTGGACCTGTGTTGAGGATTTTAGAGAAGTTGTAGTTGAGGCGTGGCGGACGACGGTTTCTCAGGAGGTTAAGGAGAGATTAAACAGGGTTGCGGACACAATAACGCGCTGGAATAGAACTCAGGGGGCTGATTTCAGACGAAGAATAAAAGAATTACAGTCTAGACTCGAACAGTTAAGGATTGGGAGAGGTGAGGAGGCCCTGATAAACTATGAAACGACTAGGACTGAGCTGGTACACCTGCTTGTTCAAGAGGAAGACCATTGGAGACAAAGGGCGAAAATTCTTTGGCTTCAAGAGGGTGATTCAAATACCAGATTCTATCATCAATTTGCCAATGGGAGAAGGAAACAGATCACTTATATCGTTTAAAGAATGAAGATGGGGATTGGTTTGTCTAATCCCCTATCTGCTCCCTAAAGCGAAGAAACGGCTGGTTTGGGCAGAATTGCAATCTCTTACTTTGAGGGTGTTTTCTCTGACAGTAACAGTAATTGGTGTGAGGTGGTGGATAAAATTCAGCCTAAGGTCACTGAACATGTTAATTTACAATTATTGAGACCCCTTTTGAAGTGCGAATTTAGAGCAGCATTATTTGAGATGCATCCTGATAAATCCCCGGAGCCGGACGAATTCAATCCGGGATTTTACCAACACTTTTGGGATCTAATCGGTGATGACGTGTACGCTGCTGGTGTAAGCTGGTTCGAACAAGGTACTATTCCAATTGATCTGAATAAAACTATTATCACCCTAATCCCAAAATGTGACAGTCTGTCTGCTATGTCCGAACTTCGTCCAATTGCTCTTTGCAACGTTCTACTCAAAATTTTTACAAAGGTCCTGGCGAACAGATTGAAAGTTCTTCTGCCCTCGTTGATATCTGAAAATCAATCTGCTTTCATCAAGGGACGTTCAATCCATGATAATGTCCTGATTGCTTTCGAGCTTATCCACAGCATCAATAAGAACGTGACAAAGAAAGAGGGAAATGTGGCACTGAAGGTGGACATGAGTAAGGCCTATGATAGAATGGATTGGAATTATTTAAGGGAGTTAATGTTGAAATTGGGGTTTGCGGATAAATGGGTCAGATTAGTAATGATGTGTGTGTCCTCGGTTCAGTATATGATCAAAATAAACGACCAACTAGTGGGCCCTGTGACTCCTAGAAGAGGACTCAGGCAAGGAGATCCCTTATCACCGTACTTATTCCTGCTATGTGTGGAAGGGTTAACGGCCTTGTTAAAGGATGCAGAATGTAAGGGGGAAATTCATGGATGCCGAGTGACTAGAGGTGCTCCTTCTGTTTCTCACTTATTATTCACAGATGATGCTTTTCTCTTTTGTCGGGCTACGATTTCGGAAGCTAGGGCTCTAAAGCAGCTACTGAGAAAATATGAAATGGCTTCAGGGCAGGCAATTAACTGCTCGAAATCCGGAATAATGTTCAGCAGGAACGTGGCTAAGGAGCTTGGTGTTTGAGTGTCTAGTATCTTGGGCATTACTGCCCCGTTGAATACTGGTAGATACCTGGGCCTTCCCTCCCTTGTGGGTAGGTCGAAGAAAGCAATTTTTGCTCATTTCCGAGATAAGCTCTGGCAGTGCCTTCAACGTTTGAGGGGGAAAGGTATTTCAAAAGCGGGAAAGGCAACTCTCATACATGCAGCAGGTCAGGCTATCCCTATCTATTTTATGAGTGTATTCTTACTCCCGGTTTCAACTGCAGATGAGCTTCAAAAAATGCTAAATTCTTTCTGGTGGGGTAATAAGAAAAATGGGGAGAGAGGTCTGAACTGGCTGTCGTGGGATAAATTGTGTGCTCCAAAACTATTTGGAGGTCTTAGTTTTCGTAATTTCACTGCCTTCAATCTGGCCATGTTGGGAAAACAAGGGTGGCGCTTGTTTAACAACCCATCTTCGCTTGTTAGCAAAATCTACAAAGCAAAATATTATCCAAAAAGGGATTTCATGAGCGCCTCTCTGGGGCACTCACCTAGCTTTATTTGGCGAAGTTTATGGAGCTCCCAACTAATTGTCAGAGAGGGGGTTAGGTGGAAAATTGGGAACGGGCACTCAATAAATGTTTGGAAGGAAAAGTGGCTGAAAGGAGAGGGGTATGGTCATATTCGAACCCCAATAATCGAAGGGCTTGAACAATTAAAGGTGTGCGATTTGTTTATTCCGAATTCAAAGGAATGGGATGTGGAGTTACTAGAGGAGCTTTTTGAAGCTAGTGATATTAATGAAATGCAGAAAATCAGTTTGGTAAATTCTGAACCTACCGATCGTCTAATTTGGCAACATCATCCATCCGGGAGATATACGGTGAAAAGCGCGTATAAACTAGCTACGGCTATGGAGAATGGCGAAAGGTATCACGTGGCGGGAGCTTAGGGAAAGATATGGTCCGCTGATATCCCCCTTAAAGTGCATCATTTCGGATGGCAACTTGCACGGAACTGCTTACCAACCCGTGTTAGTCTTCAGGGGCGAGGGATACAAGTAGACAGTACCTGTGTTAATTGTAATGGCTCTTGGGAAGATTGTTGGCATGTTTTCATGGAATGCCCGTGTGCTAAGCGGGTTTGGAACAAGGTAGGCCTGTTAGGACGTATCGAATCGATGGCGGAAACTGCTGAAAATTTCTCCTCGCTGGTTAGTAATTTCCTGAACTCTGCAACAGATAGTGCAGCTGCTGTTTTTTTAACAATTTCATGGAGCTTATGGCAGTCACGAAATGTCCGATTATGGCAACATGAGGTTTGTTCCACGGAGTCCATTGTGACATTGGCTAATGTGGTTCGGAGCGACTGGTTGACAGCGAAAAATCTCAAAATCAGGACCACCGCAGACGCAAATCAGACCAGATCAGGAAACCGTCGGGATGTGGGGGTCTGCTCGGTTTGGCATACTCCGGCGTTTGGGCATCTGTCCTGTTGCATGGACGCAGCCACCGTTGAGGGTGAAGATCAATTCGGGGTCGGAGCCTTGATTCGGGATGCGAATGGAATGTTTATCGGAGGTCGAAATGCTATAGAACACAACAGACATACAGTCAAAGAATGCGAAGCAGAGGCGTTAATTCAGGCTATTAAATGGGTTGCAGAAGCGCAGCACAAAAATGTTGTTTTTGAGGTTGACGCCAAACTTGTGGTGGATGCGGTTCACTCGAAAACAACTGACGACACTGAATTTGGCGACTAGATTTTGTTAATTAGATCACTTCTTTCATCCAACGACTCGTACTCAGTCAAGTGGATTAGGCGGCAAGCCAACGGAGCGCTCATGCAATGGCCCGGGCCTCTCGGTTTAACACTTGTCCACTATTTTTTAATTCTTTACCGAGTTTCATTTCTGTACCTATGTTACAATTTTGCCAAAATTTGGCTCATTAATTCATTGATTCTTTGATTCAAAAAAAAAAAGAAATAGATCTGACAATTATCATGTTCGAGTCGTATTCGTACGTGTCATTTTCGGATTCGTGTTAAAATTGTAAACCCAAACCTAATCCAAAAACGTTCATGTCACAATCGTATTAACATTTTCGGGTTAATGTCGATTTCATGTCGTGTTTTCGGGTTACATGTAATTTTTTTATGCATATATATTAAGGATAATTTTAAAAAATATAAGAACGTATTGTACATTTTAAATATTTTATGTCATTTTTAGATTAATATGTTAACACTAACCATCGAAAAATCTATTAATATCATGTTAGGTGGTCATATAATGTGTTTATAATAATTTGGGAGGTTCAAATCATATTTGCAAGTAATAATTATGATTTTATTATCTTTATTAATAAAGTGACATATAAAAACAGGAGAGAATATAACAATAATTTTAAACATTTGTGTTATTTTGTATCGTTTTCGGATTAGCATATCAACTCAAACTCAACCCAATAATTTGCATGTCAGTTTCGTGTCAATCCAAAAATGACATATTACCTACTAAGTTAAGCCCAAACACTAAAATTACATGTAGATTTCGTGTCTTGTAATTGGGTAGCGTGACTTTTACCACTTCTAATTTTAAGTAATTGAAAAATAGAAATTATTAAATACTCTTAATGTAAATACGTGTTGTAAAAACATCTTCATCTTTAGGAATAGTATGTATTAGATAAATTACACTCAGTCATAACCACTGAACTTTACTCGTTTTCACGATATATAATATAAAATCACCGAACTTTACATTTTTCAACAAAACCACTATGAATGATCAGTCATTGTAACTTTTGGCTTTTCTTTTTTCTTATTTCTATCATCTTTAAAAAAAAGTATAATATCTATTTGGCTCCTTAAACTAAGACTTCAAAATCAATTAGGACCTTAAACTATCAAAATCATCAATCAGATCTCTAAACTAAACAAAAATCATCAATTGAATCCCCATTCTAAACAAAAATCATCAATTGATGCCTCATCGAAAATCATTCGATTAAACAGTTTCAAACCTTCTTCCACAGAACTCATATTAAACCAACACAGAAATTATTACCGTCTATATCAAACAGTCACAGTTTCTGATTTTAGGATAAAATACGGATTTAATTAATGATTTTTTTTAGTTCAAAGACCTGATTGATAGTTTTGATAGTTTAGTATCTTAATTAATTTTAAAGCTTTAGTTTAGCATAATGCCTTTTAAAAAATCTCTTTATGTCTTGTTTTTCAATTTCTTCCAAAAAAATCTTTGTGCATAAATTGATAGAGAGAGAAACTTTTTATTAAAATAAAACATTTCAATCATTAAGGATTAAGGATAAGGTACAAATTTAATCAATGAATTTAATCACAAAGTATAAATTTAGCTCCATAATTAATGGGAGAGAACGTATTTAGTCTACACGTATAAAATTATGCAATCTTAAATCTAACGTTACCAGACATTATAATTTCGATCATTATTAATAGAAGATGAGTTTTTTTCCATTAACAGAAAATATGCAATTTCAAATCTTATTAGGTCTCTAGAATGTTGAAGGTTGGAGAATGAGCAGAACATGAAATTGTACTTGAAAAAAATTCATTTTCTGTTAATAAGGCTTAAAATTGTACCTTTTCGTAAACATTAAGCTTACAATTGCACTGTTTTGTATGTTAAATGCTGAATCAACTCTCCGTATAACCATATATTAAATGTTGGGTCTAGCCCAAGAGCTCGATTGATGTGATAATCTTCAAAGGTTGAAAATATTTAGTTGTCAAAGTCAGTATGAATGTTAGAAACATATTATAAAAGAATCTAGCATTTGTCCTAAAATGAAAGAGAAGTAAATTTTTTAATAAGGGTTCCAAAAAAGATGAGATTATATGTTGAGCGATTTCCGCAAGTGCACGGTTTCGCTTGTAGTAATAAAATGATATCGATCCCACATGGAACGTTTTTTAACGAAACTTATTTTAATTCAGTTTGATTTACTTTCAAGGTTTATAATATGGAAAATCGTTTAATTGGATTTGGTTTTGAAATTGATAGAATAAGAATTAGATTAGAGCATGTAGAATGTTAGAAATCAATTCTGTTTTGAGTATGAATTTACAAGACAGAAACGTTTAGTGCTTTAGAAAAGGGCAGAAATGTATTCGTTTGCATTAAGCAAAGAAAACAACTTTAAACTTTGTATAAATTATATAAATGTAATAACGTAAACTCCTTCAATTAAAAGGCCTTGAACGCAGACAATCCTCCTAACTGGTTTAGATTGCTTCCTTAACCAAATTAATACTTTAATCCAAGATATCAATTTGCCTAAGTGTTCAACAAAGTTTCCTTGTAAAGATTTTGAATTCAACTATGTTTTAATGAAAACACCAGAACTCACTTCGGATCAGTTACAGAAGTGCTACATAAAAGTCTATTGAATTGAATAAACTTTATTAGATGAAGTATGAATTTGATACAAGTTTATAGAGAAAAAGAAGCATGGAAGCTTTCGTCGACTTTCAAGCGAACGGGTTGTCGATCATTTCCTTGAACCTCGATTAGAGTTTGTCAGGCTCCTAGGTCGAATCCTCTACTTAATCTTCTCGCTGAATCTTCGGAATAGAGACGGTTCCTTCTACTACCAGAATGTAAACTAATATGAACAAATCTTAATCTAAATCTAAATGCTACTGTGTTTGTAATTATTTGATAAACAATGTGTGTACATCATATTGCTTTTTACAAGATCGAACTTCTAACTCTGAATTGCTTGACTCAGAATTTCTGCATTAATTCTGTACTAAATCTTCTCTTCAATATATCATTTAACTCTGAAATCAACTCTCTATTTATAGATGTTGAGGAGTCATGTTTGCTGCGAAGAGGCGTTCTTATCCAATCGAACGGACGCGTTTCGTCGAAAACGAACATGTGCAAATTATGTTTCCTGAAAATCTGAACTTACCGAGAATGTAAATTCTCGGCCGAGAATGGGGGAATGGATATTCAACCTTCGAAATAATAAGGGGGAGAGTTGGGCGACGCGTGTCGCGACCAAGAATGGAGGATTCTTGGTAGCGGCACGGAGTATTTTTCTCCGTCTCTGACTTCGTCCCCGTTGTTAGACGAGGTGCCGCGGCCTAATCTCCCGGGCGGACCGGGGGGTGGACAACCTCATGGCGACGTAAGCGGTGATTGGCGCCGAAAGCAACCAATCGTGGAATCAAGCTGCTCGGCAGGACCGGAGCTCAGAGATATGGAAGAGTCGCCACCCACGAATGGGAAAATGAACACCGATCCCTTGCGGGAGACCGGTGTGGGTTCGGGAAACTTAGGTACGAGCCGAGAAGGCTAGCTCCTTTCCGGAGAAAGGCTACTAGGCACCCCGACATCGCCCGGTTATGAACCACCAGCCTCCTACTCAGCATGTTAGGCGATAACGGACTAATCGTATACTTCTTTAAGTTTAAAATTCATTTGAAACCCTTTTCTTTCTCTTTTTAGAAACCATTTTGAGCATATATTATTGAAAAGCCACATCAGTAAAGAATCACCCATTTATGTTTATACATACACAGAGAGGGGGGGGGGGGGGAAGAAGAAGTGATTTATTTACAACCGTATTCAAATGTTATGTTGTGTGTTTATTCTACGCTAACTTATTTCCCCAAAACGAGTTTATTTACATGGTTCGCACCTTAATCGCCGTTGGAACGATTTAGGTGCGTTTTAAAACCCCGTTTGATGAAGCTTACCCGAATCGCCGTTGGAACGACTCGAGTAATTGAAAACGTTAAAGTAAAAGCCTTTTAATAAGAAAACGTGGTTAATCATACAAGTCAATTTTATTTTGTACAAATTCTTTAAGAAAATGGTTCAAAACTCTATTATTCGCAAAGAAAACGATTTTAATTACAATGATCCTTTAATCCGCCTTTGGAACGGATTAGGGTTTTAAAACTTGGTATTTTGAAGACGATTTGAAATATTAATAAGAATGACTCCATTTATTTACATTACAAATCTAAAAAAAACATTAGTTTAAATAATTCAATTGAAAACTCTCTTTTTGGTGATTTATTTTCCCCACTTACTTAATGGACTCTTTAACTATTAAAATTACAATAAACTAACATTTACACTCAAATGAAGCCCTTTTGGAACATGGACCCATGAATGGGCCAAAAGAATAAAGAAAATGGTTTTAGACCATATATATATATGTATACATTTAAATCAAAAAGGAAGATAAGAAAATAAGATTTAACCAAAAATCACTATATGTATATGAAGATAATAAACACAACATATCTTATACTTTGAAATGTGAAAATAATAAGTAAATCCTATAACTAAGAAAGTAATACTTATCTAAAAATAATTTAACTCAATAATCACTAAAATAACCCAAATATTCTAAAAAAAACTATACATATATATACATAATTAATATAGTTTAAGTATCAAAAATACCATATGCTAATGTCTATTCATTATTTCTCAAAATATCAAGTAACTAATATTTAAATATAACCTAAGTTAATAAAAAAAGGGAAAAATACATATATATATATATATTTATACTTATATTACAAAATAGAATAAAAAGAGATATACAAATATTCTAAAATAGATATATATACGAAAGTTCTAAAATAAGTTGAAAAACATGTATTACATAATCATATATATATATACTAAGGATTAAAAGTCTAAAAGTTAAGAAAAAGGGACTGAAATGACATTTTTTACATTTTGGCAGATTTACCGACGGAAAATCCGTCGGTAAACAGCCTTTAGTGACAGAATTGGCAAATTACAGCAGCACTCCAATATTTTCCAGATTTGTTCAAAAGCCTTAAATTAAATCTAATTCAATCGTTTTGGACTTCCGAACTACTAAAAATGGATCATAGTCGAAAACGGAAGTTCCTAAAACGATGTTTTTATTTTAAAACATTATTTGGAAATTTCTTTTAAATTAAAAAACTTATAATTACAACGTTTTCGACACCCGAACTACCTTTTTATCGGATCACGGTTCGTATTGGGAAGTCAAAACGAGGTTTTTATTTTAAAACAAAACCGAATTTTATTTAACACGAAACGAAAATTAAATAAATATGCTAACTAAATAAAACGTGACAAAATAAATAAATGACTAAAGGAATAAAAAACTATAACATAAAAAAAAATAGAAGGAGAGAAATAAATTAAATAAAATAAAGAGTCTAGTCCTCGGATAATACTTTTAATTCGGTATCTAACAGTCGAAGCCGATTGATTCCACGAACCGCGAGCTTCCGTTTTTTAATGAAAATTTAGTAAAAATTGAACTTAGGAAATTTGGAATTTTTGAGAAAAAATATTTTTCTCAAAAAAATCCACTCTCTCTCTAAAAATGTTTAGAGTGAGAAAGTTTTCCTCCTCAAAAAAATCCTCCAAAAGCCCTCCTTTTCACCTTGGGATCCGTGTCCTTATATAGGGAAGCGGATCCCGGAACAATGGGCGACGCCCAAAAAAATTTGGGCGTCGCCCATTGTGGTTGGGCGACCGCCCAACCTTGTTGGGCGGCCGCCCAACTTTCGTTGGGCGATCGCCCAACTTTCGTTGGGCGATCGCCCAACGGCGTTGGGCGAGCGCCCAACGAGAGGTTGGGCGCCCGCGCCCAATCCTCGTCGGGCGTCCGCCCGACGTGGTTGGGCGCCTGCCCGGCGACCCTCGGGGCGTGCCCCGCGCCGTCGGACGCGTGTACTCTGTGGCCGCCGAGCGCGCGTTCCGCGCAGCCAGACGCTCGTACGTCGCGACCGCCGAACGCGCGCCCCACGCTGCCAGGCACGTGCGCTCAACGGCCCATGAGGGCACGCACCGCCAGCGGTCCCAGGCATTGCTCGGACGTCGAGAGCGTGCCACTCGCGGTGCGTCCGACGGACGCCGCGCGCACGTCTCGAGCCGTCGAGCGGGCGTTCGACCATCGTCGTCCGCGTGCGGGATGCCGTTGCGCGCCCGCGCCGTGCCGTTAATTTTCCTCCGCTTATTATTCTTTATATATTTTTCAAAACTTCCGGAATCAATCGCTTCGACCGTCTTGTTTTCAGGTTTTCGTCACAGGTCCTCCGACTCGGTGTCTACACCCGTCCTCGTTTCGGCGCGTTTGATTTTCATCGTCTTTGACTCCTTTTGTAGCGTTTTTCCTTCATTTTTAACCTCTTGTCGTTCCTATTTAGATTTTACCAAATATTTAGGTACCTTGCATAAAAGAAACATATTTGAACGTAAAAGTATTTGAAATAGATATAAACAGTGCGATTTTATAGCAAAATTGATGTAAATACTAATGATATTTTAGGTATATTTTGGGCTTAACAAATCTCCACACTTAATCTTTTGCTAGTCCCGAGCAAAATTTCATTGAATTTATTCTTTAACTAATCTCTTTATGTAAATAAAACATATATCTTTGCATTCCTTTTTGAATTAGTTAAGCCAAAAAGACTAACTTCGCATGACAAATTTATACGCAAAATATCAAATTAACTAGTATAAATACGATATATCATTCGTCTTGTATTTCAATTTTAAATTGAAGTATTCAGGAATATAAGCACACATGTTATTGAGTCTTTCGTCTCAGGGCATTTCAAAGCACAAAATTTCCTTTCCCAAAACTAAACTATTATATGAATTGAGTAAGTATTTGGATTAATTATTTGCTTAGTTATGTCCAAGATAAGGGTGGTCTCGATTGTAACTTTTTATGCATTTTATTGCTTTGTGTTTGCTTAAGAGGTACCGACCATGCCGTGGGTGGACGCAATCGTTACTTTAAACTTAAACACGCTTAATTTTTGTTTTTTTAAACGTTCCTTCCATACCTCGATTGTGATAAGGGTGGTCGCAACCGTGGCCAAAAGTAAACGGTACTTAATTTTCTTCCATTTCATACCTCGATTGTGATAAGGTTGGTCTCAATCGTGGCCGAAAGTTAAGAATTCAACTAATTGATTATATGAAATTAGAATTGTAACTTGGGAAAAAGAAAAATAGCACATTCATCCTATATTGCCTTAAAATTCAACATGTATTATGGCTAAAGTTTCCTTAAAAACTTCAATTGGTGTTAATGTAAGACGAAATCAAACCGAGCTAAAATTATTAGTTCAATTTAATGCCTATAAACCTAATTTAAAATTTAAAATAAGATTTATTTTATCATGAATTGCATGATATAAAATAGAGATTGAAAAGAATTTGAAAAATATTGCCCGTAAAATTTGAAAAATATTGCCCGTATAGAAATATCATTTCTAACGATAATGATAACCTAAAAATAATCATTTCGGTGAAAAATTCCAATATATGTTGCATTTGCATAAAACAAGTGTTGCATTTGTTAATGTTGCTTAAAAATATTAATATGTATTTATGTTAATATGGATGTCATTTATTCTTATTCGTTGCATTCATTCGTACGTGTAATAAAATGATATATGCAATATCTCCTCCCACACTTAATTTGGACCATGTCCTCATTGGTGCAAAAATGGATAAAACACGAAAAAGTAGTACGAAATAAATCATACGGATAAAGAAAGAAAAATTATCAAAGCATCCATCATAAAATAAGCAAAATGTACGAAACATAATACAAAATAGAAAACATTGTACCAAACTTTAATGTAAAATAACAAAGCAAGATAAATAAAGGAAGAAAAAAAACTAGATAAAACCTAATCATGTGGAGGTGAATCCGTTGGAGACGGTGTGGTTTCAACGTTTTGTCGACGGAAAAACGAAAGCATCCGACGACGGGTAGACTTGTGCTCCCTCCTCAAGTTGTTGAGGTTGTCATTCATCACCATATTGTTTTCCACCAAATCATCAATCCGTAAATTCATTTGGCGATTATGTGAATTGATTTGGGGTTCAAAATCTGCCTCAAATCAACCGGATCATCATCTTGAGGTGCTTGGGGTTGTGGTTGTGCTTGTGGTGCATCTTCCGCATCTTCCGCCTCTCCTCCTTCTTCGGTACCTACAAATTGTGAACTCGAAGTTCCTCCACCCATATTACCACGAAGATGGGCAATACGGACTCATAAGAAATAAAGACGGGAGGAACCGAAGTAAGCAACAAGTGAGCCCGCTCAAGAGTCGAAATATCCAAAATTGGCACATATCCATGGTAGGAAGACATATCATAATCGGCCAACTCTCCACGTGCACCCAAAACAATAGCGGTAATAAAATTACCAAGAGGGACTTGAATGGTGTGAGCCCTCGAAGCACGATACAAATTATCAAATAGCATACCTATGCTATCAACCCTCAAACCTTTAAACAAGCAATCAAGAACGAACAAATGCCTAACTTGAATTTTGGAGCTCTCAACACGACCAAACAAGGAAAAACTCAAGAATTTGTGAAAGAAGAACACACAATTGTCCCTAATCATCTTACTTGAAGTGTTTTTCGAGTTAAAATATGCTTGACCCGAAAGAGTATTCCAAATTGTGTCATTATCAAAATCCCTAGGGTTGTCATGAAAATCACTAGTAGGAAAACCAAACATATTTCCCATGGCTTCATAATCTATGGTGTAAGTCACACCATTATTTCTAAAAGAGATGGAAGTTTTCTTCTTATCAAGTTGCAAAGTAACCAAAAACTCGACAATATATTCCGTAATGCTAGGAAAACGCATGGAAACAAATGTTTGCCAACCCAAAGTCTCAATGAAAGCATTAATCCGAGTAGAGAAATTTAACTCTCTTACCAAATCAAAGTCAAGGAAGTGAATGTCCACGAACTCCCTTTTGGAATTAGAAAAATGAGTGAAACGATTCGCCTCTTCCTTGGAAGCTATGTCAAAATAAGCCCCGCAATGTATACGAAGGCGATTAGCTTCCGTAACTTGTGGCTTGTGACCAACACGCTTTGTTCTAAGCATGATTGTGGTGTTTAGGGTTTGAAAAATAAAGAAGAAGAGATGAAGAAAGAAAAACCAAAGGTTGAAGATAAGTTGGGAATTGTAAGGTTTAATTGAATGAAAGAGAAGGTAGATGAAGAGGTAATTGATTGTGAATAGTGATGAATAAATTGGGAAGAGTAAAAGTGATGTATTGGAAAGAGTTTAGAGTAAGGGATTGGGTATAATGTGAGGTGATGTGATATTTGTGTAAGGAATAGGTTTTTATAGGGGTGAATAGAGTGAGTTATAGGTAGATTAGGAATAGGAATAGGCTTAATTTAGTGCAAAAATTCGGAATTCCCACACCTACAGCACGCGTGTCGCGACCGATAATCTGGATTCTCGGTCGCGACACGACAATTTCAGAGAAGAATTCGCTCTGAAATTGGCCAGTTTTCGCTGGACTTACCGAGAATTAATAATTCTCGGCCGAGAATCGGCCCCTGGTGGCATATATTCACGCAATTTTAACTCTGTTCGTGCAATTTTCTGAGTAATTACGTCCTGATCCTAATTAAAAATGTACCTGTACTTAAAAAACATAAATGATAAGGCATTAATTATAAGAAAAACCAAAGGTTTATCCTTATTAATTGAAAAATAATGAGATATAAATGCCTTAATGAGATTTTAATGAAGCATTAATGTACATTTAAGCATATAAGTTAAATGAATCATCTTTAATGAAATAAATACAAGTGCATGTATTTATTAACTGATATTAAAACCTTAATCTATTGAAACAAAATATAAATGGATTAGATATATAATGTGATGAAAGTATGGATATATGTGTTAATTAATAAAAGTCATATTAGTTCATTACAAACATTATTATCTTCATATAAGCAAGAATGAGTAGAATTGATCAACATGAAATGGATTTAGTATAGATAGATTCATTATCGCATAGGAAATGGAACAAATATATATATATATATATATATATATATATATATATATATATATATATATATATTCCAAGATCAAACTAAGAAAGGAACTAAAATGAATTGAAATTTTTATTGAACAACATATATGTACAAAAATGAATCAAAACATAAAAACAAAGAAAAACGTAATATACACAAAACATGCAAATATTTACAAACGGAAAAAACAAACAAACTTAGACTTATTCTAAATACTCATCCCTATCAATCGGGATTCGTCAGCCCTATAACGCTCTAATTTCAACTGCACGAAAGCTTGACGTTCTGGTGCAGAAAGAAAACGCGGGCCTGTCCTAAAAATACGTTTCACGAGGCCTTCATATTCCAAGAACTCATAGTCCAATTTTGGAAAAGATTCAGCATCTCTCCAAAGAACAGAAATAGTTCCCTTTGCCCCGAGAATTATCCACATATGATATTGCCGAAACCAATCTTCTTATCCTTGGATCGAGAAGCGGCAACAAGACCTTCCATTAAAATCTTGGAGGTATCAACTATATTGCCTTGGAAAATATCTCCAAGGACATATAAATCCGTGTCTTTGACAACACTACTAAATGTGCGTCCGAACAAACTGTGACACAGAAATTTGTGTAGATACATCATCGAATTGGAGTTGATGGATTGGTTGTAGGCGAGACGAGGATTGAAACGCCAAAATCCTGTTAGCATCCTCCATATATCTCTGGATGTCATATCTCTACCAGGATGATGTTTGGTTGTATCCCTCGGGGGAAAACCAAACCAGGCATGTAATTCAGGGTATCCAAACGTAAAGGTTTCGCCATCCCTACGAAAACTAAGACGCACCTGTCGCTTGTTCACGAAACAAACTGTATAGAAAAATTCGAGAATCCAGTCTCCAATAATAGGAAACCTCATACGGGCGAACTTGGTCCATCCCAATCTCTCTAGATAGTGATTTATATCATCGCTGATCCCGAGTTCTTTATTTAAGAACTCGTCCATATAGGAAATGGCGCACCGTAGCGTTCTGATAAGTCAGGACGCTTATTGCGTGAAGTAGCAATCTGCTTGGAAGATTTGTGTTTGGTAGTCATTGGGTTGAGGAACAAAAATGTTTCTGGAACTTTGTTTAAAAATGGTGTTTTTAGAATATCAGATTTTTGTCTGACAGAGATGAATAGAAAGGTAAGTAACAGAACTCTGAACCTCTTGATTTATTTATAGAAATCATAGGACGAAAGAAGGTGTTGTTTTGATGCGAAAAGGCATAAAATCAGACCTTTTGGAGTTGAAGAAACTCAATTTTTCGAGTTTGAATGGCTGTGTCTGCAGGAGGAAGAAGAAACAGGTCTGATGGTGTAGAAAACACCCGTGTCGCGACCGAGACGCGACACGCTAATTTCCTTTCGGAAATCAGGCGTCGAAACCCCAATTTTCTGATTCTCGGCCGAGAATATTAATTCTCGGTAAGATCAGAAAAATCCCTTACCTTCTTGACAATTTTGAAAATGTAAATTCTCAACTGAGAATCCCAAATTCTCGGCTGAGAATCTCTGAATTTCTTCTAATTCGAACTATTAACCTAAAATCTGATTAAAAACATGACTTAAATATATTTTCATGTATCTAAAACTTAATATAAATTCATCTAATAACTAAAAATCATAAAAATGAAATGTGTAAAAATAAAATAAAACAAAACTAAAAATTTAAACTAATAAAAATTCAAACAAGAACAAAATGAAGAAAAAGTACACGAGAATTAACAAATTAATCTTCAGAAAATTTTGTTATGAACTCAATTTCCTTAATTGGAGCATTTTCATAATAAATTTTGCATCTATTACCGTTAACCTTAAAGCGAACTCCGTTAGGTCCTTCAAGTTCTAAAGATCCATAGTCGAATGTTTTAACGACTAAATACGGTCTTGTCCATCTGGACTTAAGTTTACATGGAAACAATCGGAGTCGTGAATTAATAACAGCACCTTATCTCCAATGCTAAAGCTTTTGACTTTAATCTTGGCGTCGTGCCATTTTTTCACTTTTTCTTTATATATTTTTGCATTTTCGTAAGATAAATGACGTAATTCATCCAACTCATTCAAGTTGAGCAAACGTTTCTTGTCTGCTTGTTGCAAATCATAGTTAAGTGTTTTAATAGCCCAATAGGCTTTATGCTCTAATTCTACTGGTAAATGACATGCTTTCCCATACACTAGTCGATATGGTGTCATTCCTACTGGTGTTTTAAATGCAGTACGGTATGCCCATAATGCATTGTTAAGTTTACAAGACCAGTCTCTTCTTGAAGACGAAACTGTTTTCTCTAGAATCCATTTGAGTTCTCTATTTGATATCTCCGCCTGACCATTTGATTGAGGATGATATGGCGTAGATACGCAGTGGTGTACTCCATATTTTCTCATAAGTGTTTCAAAACTTCGGTTTATGAAATGGGTACCTCCATCACTTATCATGATTCTAGGGCATCCAAATCTACAAAATATATCTTCAAGAAACCTAACAACAACCTTAGCATCATTTGTAGGGGTTGCAATTGCTTCAACCCACTTTGAAACATAATCTACGGCTACTAAAATATAAGTTTTTCCAAAAGAAGGGGGAAAAGGACCCATGAAATCGATTCCCCACACGTCGAAGACTTCAACTTCTAATATGTTTGTGAGAGGCATCTCATCTTTCCTTCCTAAATTCCCGGTTCTTTGACATTTGTCACAACGAATAATAAATGAACGAACATCCTTAAACAACGTAGGCCAAAAGAATCCACATTCTAATATCCTAGCTACTGTTTTACTAACGCCGTTATGCCCTCCATAAGAGCTAGAATGACATTCTGACATTATAGACCCGTATTCATTTTCATTAACGCATCTCCTAATCATACCATCACCACAAGTTTTGAACAAGAAAGGATCTTCCCAAAAATACTGTTTAACATCAGAAAAGAATTTTTTCTTTTGTTGGAAATTTAACCCTTCTAGAACAACGTTAGCTGCGAGATAATTTGCTATATCCGCATACAATGGTGACATGACACTTTTTATTTGATAAAGATATTCATCAGGGAAATCATCTCGTATACCGATAGTTTCACCTATAGGACCATTTTCATCTTCGAGTCTTGATAAACGATCGGCGATAAGGTTTTCTACTCCCTTTTTGTCTTTAATTTCTATATCAAATTCTTGTAACAACAAAACCCATCTAATCAGACGTTGTTTTGCATCTTTCTTAGCAAATAGATACCTTAAAGCTGCGTGATCGGTATATATAATAACTTTAGATCCTAGCAGATATGACCTAAATTTATCACATGCAAAAACTACCGGTAGCATTTCTTTTTCGGTTGTGGTATAATTTAATTGTGCACCTGACAATGTGTGACTGGCATAATAAATAACATGAAGCTTCTTATCCTTCCTTTGACCTAAAACACATCCGAAGGCTAAGTCACTTGCATCACACATGATTTCAAAAGGTAAATCCCAATCGGGTTTAGCAATTATGGGTGCACTGACTAAAGCTGCTTTCAATGTTTCGAAAGCTTTAACACAATCTTCATTGAAATCAAAGGTTGAGTCTTTCATGAGTAAATTAGTAAGTGGTTTGGAAATTACAGAAAAGTTTTTAATAAATCGTCTGTAAAAACGTGCATGTCCTAAAAATGACCTTACTCCTTTAACAGTAGTTGGAGGGGGTAATTTTTCTATCACTGAAGTTTTTGCTCTATCCACTTCTAATCCTTTTTTAGATATTTTATGACCTAAAACAATTCCCTCGTCAACCATGAAATGACATTTTTCCCAGTTTAAAACTAAATTCGTTTCTTCACATCTAGACAAAACTTTATCCAAATTTCCTAAACATGCATCGAAAGAATCTCCGTATACTGAAAAATCATCCATAAACACTTCCATGATATCTTCAATGGAATCGTTAAAAATCGCAGTCATACAACGTTGAAATGTTACTGGTGCATTACATAGACCAAAGGGCATTCTCCTATATGCAAAGGTTCCATAAGGACATGTGAAGGTTGTTTTATCTTGGTCATCCGGGTAAATATAAATTTGAAAGAATCCGGAGTAACCATCTAGAAAACAATAGAAAGCATGACCATCTATCCTTTCAATCATTTGATCAATGAAAGGTAGAGGAAAATGATCTTTCCTGGTTGCTTTGTTAAGGTTCCTATAATCTATACAAACCCTCCAACCGGTGGTGGTTTGCGTAGGTATTAATTCACCTTTGTCATTCCTTACTACAGTTATGCCTCCTTTTTTAGGTACACAATGGATTGGACTAACTCATTCACTATCCGAAATAGGATAAATGATTCCATTGTCTAAAAGTTTAGTAATCTCATTTTTTACTACTTCTTTCATGTTCGGATTTAAGCGTCTTTGCCTATCTGCTTTAGGTGGCTTATCTTCTTCTAAGTGAATTCTGTGCATTACAATACTAGGGTTAATTCCTTTTAAGTCTGAAATTTGCCATCCCATACTTCCTATCCTATTTCTAACAACCTCTTTCAATTTTTCTTCTTGAACATGTGTTAATTTGTTAGAGATAATTATAGGTAGAGAATCGCCTTCGCCTAAGAAAGCGTACCTCAAATGGTTTGGTAACTATTTAAGTTCTAATTTAGGGGGTATTACAATTGAAGGCGGAACTGGTCCATCTTCTCGAATCAAAGGCTCTGGGTCCTTATCTTCTAATTCTTCACCCATTATAGGTTCTATTATTTCTTCTTTTTGAATAATGTCATTGACACATTCTTCAACTAAATCAAGTTTCATACAAGCGAATTCCTCCGTAGGATATTTCATCGCTTTGTTCATATCAAACTCAATCTTATCGTCTCCTATCCTTAAAACTACTTTCCCTTCCGACACATCAACTAGAGCACGTCTCGTGTTCATAAACGGTCTACCAAATATTAGCGGACAATTAACGTCATATGCAAAATCTAATATAACGAAATCGGTAGGAAAAATAAATTTGTCAACTTTAACTAAAACATCCTCAATTATACCATATGGTCTTTTAGTGGTTTGATCCGCTAATTGCAAAACCATATTGGTACGTTTGATATCTTCTTCTAAACCTAACTTATTAAAAATAGACAATGACATTAAATTTATACTTGCTCCTAAATCACAAAGACAACTTGGGAATTCAATATCTTCCAATTTACACGGAATAGTAAAACATCCGGGATCTTTGAGTTTAGTAGGCAAATTACTCGACACTATCGAACTACAGTCTTCAGTTAGCGAAATGGATGAAATTCCTTCCCAACTAAATTTCTTTGAAATTAAATCTTTTAAGAAATTTCCATAGTTGGGAATTTGCGTAATCGCATCCATAAATGTCAAATTAATGTGCAAATTTTTAAGGTTATCTAAAAACGTTAAAAGTTGTTTGTCATAGTCCTTATTTCGGACTTTGTGTGAAAAAGGTGGTTTGGGTACAAAAGTTTTTGCATTTGAGTCAATTGATGAACTTTTTGTGTTTAATTTATCTTCTTTGGACTTTGGTAAATCAGTTCCTGGTAAAGTTGAATCTCCGGGCATTTCCGGACCTAAGTAATTTTTCCCTGAACGAGGAGTGATAGCCCTCACATGCTCTTTCGGATTTTCTTCCGTATGGCTGGGAAGACTTCCCTCTTTGCGGGATGGAATTGATTTAGCAATTTGGCCAATTTGAACCTCCAAATTATGGATGCTAGATGAATGGTTTTTAATAAGCTGATCGAATTTATTCTCGATCCATTTAAAACCATCGTCGTGATTACTTATTTTTCCACTCATAGCATCTATAAATTTGTCGATTTTAGAAGATAAAGTGCTAATCGTATCTCTTGATTGATTTTGATAATTATTGGTACGATTTTGATTAGCATTTGCATTATTATTATCTTTCGAGTTAAAGTTAGGATGATTCCTCCATCGAGGATTATAGGTATTAGAATAAGGATTATTAGTTTGGTTTTGCCCTTGGACAAAATTTACCTGTTCAATCTCGCTCATACCTTCATAATCCACATCCGTTTGGATTGGATTACCATTAGAATCACACGGTGCCATAAACCTATCAATTTTGTGCGATAAGGCAGAAAATTGGGCTTGTAACATCGCAACTGGATCAAGATTCACTATACCTTTAACCGATGATGTGTTCGAGGATGATGGTTTCGCCACTGGTATATGTCCACGATCCGCGGGCCACATACTGCTGTTAATTGCCATTTCTTCCAAAAGTTCTCTTGCTTGGGCAGATGTCTTTTTCATGAATAGCCCTCCCGACATTGCATCTAATGAACCTCTAGTTGTAGG
This sequence comes from Euphorbia lathyris, assembly GCF_963576675.1. Taxonomy (NCBI): domain Eukaryota; kingdom Viridiplantae; phylum Streptophyta; class Magnoliopsida; order Malpighiales; family Euphorbiaceae; genus Euphorbia; species Euphorbia lathyris. Next base: position 79,935,436 of record NC_088916.1, read on the forward strand.
ATTTAATCCATTATAAAATGTTTGCATTAAAAGTTCAGCGGGCAATTGGTGGTGGGGGCATAAACGTTGAAGTTCTTTAAAATGTTCCCAAGCCTCATAAAGAGTTTCATTATCATTTTGAGAAAAAGATGTTAACTCTTTTATAACTCTTGCGGTTTTTGCTAAAGGAAAATATTTCGATAAAAACGCTTGGGCTAATTGCTCCCAAGTTTCAAACGTTGCGCCTGGCATTGAAGTTAACCATTCTTTGGCCCTGTCCTTCAAAGTGAAAGGAAAGAGGCGAAGTTTGATTGCTTCGGCAGTCACATCATTTATTTTAAAAGTGTCACAAATTTCAAAGAAATTTGTCAAGTGGGTGTTAGGATTTTCGTTGGGTAACCCGTAAAATGTTACATTATTTTGCAACATATTAAGCAATGCTGGCTTAATTTCAAATTGGTTTGCGGTGATTCTGGGTCTAACGATACTATTGGTTACACCGGCCACTCCCGGCCTATTGGTTAATGGAGTTTTATTTTTCTTGTCTTTCTTTTTCTTTTTAATCGTCTTTTCAATTTCTGGGTCTAGCGGTTTTAGTGGAATGCCTGAACTTCGACAACTGCGCATGAACTTGAAATCTTGCACGAACTAAAACTACTTCAAAACAGAATTTGAAAAATAAATATGTTAGTAATTTGAAATAAATAAAATATAAAAGTTTGAATAAGTATGTATAAACCTAGATTCGAAATAAAACACGAAAAATCTAAATTTTTGTTAAAAATTTTGTCGTTCCCCGGCAAGGGCACCAAAAACTTGTTGAGCGACTTCCGCAAGTGCACGGTTTCTCTTATAGTAATAAAAATATATCGATCCCATAGGGAACGTATTTTAACGAAAACTTATTTTAATTCAGTTTGATTTACTTTCAAGGTTTATAATATGGAAAATCGTTTAATTGGATTTGGTTTTGAAATTGATAGAATAAGAATTAGATTAGAGCATGTAGAATGTTAGAAATCAATTCTGTTTTGAGTATGAATTTACAAGACAGAAACGTTTAGTGCTTTAGAAAAGGGAATAAATGTATTCGTTTGCATTAAGCAAAGAAAACACCTTTAAACTTTGTATAAATTATATAAATGTAATAACATAAACTCCTTCAATTAAAAGGCCTTGAACGCAGACAATCCTCTTAACTGGTTTAGATTGCTTCCTTAACCAAATTAATACTTCAATCCAAGATATCAATTTGCCTAAGTGTTTAACAAAGTTTCCTTGTAAAGATTTTGAATTCAACTACGTTTTAATGAAAACACCAGAACTCACTTCGGATCAGCTACAGAAGTGCTACATAAAAATCTATTGAATTGAATAAACTTTATTAGATGAAGTATGAATTTGATACAAGTTTATAGAGAAAAAGAAGCATGGAAGCTGTCATCGACTTTCAAGCGAACGGGTTGTCGATCCTTTCCTTGAACCTCGATTAGAGTTTGTCAGGCTTATGGGTCGAATCCTCTACTTAATCTTCTCGCTGAATCTTCGGAATAGAGATGGTTCCTTCTACTACCAGAATGTAAACTAATATGAACAAATCTTAATCTAAATCTAAATGCTACTGTGTTTGTAATTATTTGATAAACAATGTGTGTACATCATATTGCTTTTTACAAGATCGAACTTTTAACTCTGAATTGCTTGACTCAGAATTTCTGCATTAATTCTGTACTAAATCTTCTCTTCAATATATCATTTAACTCTGAAACAACTCTCTATTTATAGATGTTGAGGAGTCATGTCTGATGCGAAGCGGTGTTCTTATCCAATCCAACGGACGCGTTTCGTCGAAAACGAACATGTGCAAATTACGTTTCCTGAAAATCTGAACTTACCGAGAATGTAAATTCTCGGCCGAGAATGGAGGAACATATATTCAGCCTTTGAAATGATAAGGGGGAGAGCTGGGCGACGCGTGTCGCGACCGAGAATGGAGGATTCTCGGTCGTGACACGAAATATTTTTCTCCGTCTCTGACTTCGTCCTCGTCCTCATTTCGGCGCGTTTGATTTTCGTCGTCTTTGACTCCTTTTGTAGGGTTTTTCCTTCATTTTTAACCTCTTTTCGTTCCTATTTGGATTTTACCAAATATTTAGGTACCTTGCATGAAAGAAACATATTTGAACGTAAAAGTATTTGAAATAGATATAAATAGTGCGATTTTATAGCAAAACTGATGTAAATAGTAATGATATTTTAGGTATATTTTGGGCTTAACATTATACTGTTGTCCCTAAGTGAGGCAGTGACTGTAAGTCGGTGTGAAGATGGAGAGGCTTCCGGATCCATAAAGGGACGAACCTTCTTGAGAGTCTCTGGCCCATTTGGACTTGGGTCTTTAAGATAGTGGATCTGTAACAGATGCCCCCCATCCCCCCCCCCCCCCCACACACACACATACAATGGTGCATTTCGAATCATTACATGTGAGGTAAAATTTAATTTTTGTTGTCCAATAAGCGGGCTTAATATAGTGGATCTCTAACAGATGTCCCCCCCCCACATAATGGTGCATTTTGAATCATTACATATGAGGTAAAATTTATTTTTTGTTGTCCAACAGGCGTGCTTAATATCCACTTGCGTAGTGAGAGAGTTAATAGTCGTTGCATTTTAACTTGATGGAGGTTATGTGGTGATGAAGGATCAAATAAGCTAACTGCTTCGTGCTGAACTCTTTCACATTCTTATAAGGCCTGAGTGGATCATCTTTCAAAGGACTTGCTCTTTCATCTTCGTGTAGTTTTCTTTTACAGTAAGGTTAGTTCTCTTATTTTTCTTATTTTTTTGTTGATTCTGTTCATACTTCCTTTTCATGTGTCTATGTTGTGCACATGCAAAGGTTTTTGGATTGCGATCACTTTGAGATGTCTAGGTCAACTTTAAATTTGGATATTGCACGGTCCAGAAGCATGGGTAGCCTTGATAGGGGATCTAAAAATGGCAGTGGTTCTAACAGTGAGTTTGAGGAATTCAGTGGTTACTAGGTACAATCAAACATATTTTCCTACAATGGATCATTACACTAGACAGTTCTTTGGTGGTACTATATTTAGAGAGATCGGGATGACCCTTGGCTAGTTGTATGAGAAAATCCTAAGAGATGTGTGGTCCATCAATGTATTGGGGTTCGCTCCTATGATCCGTTTTGACCACCAAGAGCACCCCTCTATTAATAACAACCTATCTCTTGTGGAGGAGGTGGCGAATAGGCTCACTCCTGAGGATGTGGCCTTGATTGACATAACTTATTGAGTTGGGGGAGCGTATCACTTGGAGGCCCCTCACTCTAAGGTGTGTGCCAGCAACCTTATGCCTCCCAATGCTTGTGTGATACAGATTAGTGAAGTTATCTGATAACTGCAATTGCCCCCCTTATAACTTACTCCCATTTTTTGGACGCAATTAGCCACCTTATACTAGTTTTGTAGATGAAATGAGTATAGGCTAGCTATGACTATTTTCAGACAGTTCTAGCATCATAGGACTGTTAAATGCTTCTTGTATAATGATATATAAAGAAAGTGTCCGAGTGGAGAGATAAGATTTTCATAACGCGGAAGGATTCTCCTTTTTCCTTTCTAATTAGTCGCCTTCTACTAATTTTGCCAACGAAGCGGGTATAGGCTGGTTGTGACTACTTTCAGACAGTTTTGGCATCATTCATAGGATCCAAAGTCTTGCCATGTTTGCTAGAAAATGCAGAGGGCTATAAAGGACTTCTTATGTAATGATATAAATAAAGTTCTCGAGTGGAGAAATAGTTTTTTTCATAGTGCGGAAGGATTCTCATTTTCCCTTTCCAACTTACTGGAACATGAACCCCAAGAGTGTCAGATGATGACATCCCAATAGGTGCTCGTTGGAGTCTAACATGGCCGTTTATAATTGGCGGTTGGTTCTTGGGGAGGCCAGCTCTTGCTACCAAAATCGTGACCAAGTTGGTTCAGTAGTTCGTTGGGGAGTTGAACTGAGTATGGAGAGGATGGAAATTCCCGTTGTTAAGAATTTAGCGTAGAAAAACAAGGTGAAAAATAATTTTCTACCATTTTAATTCACCCAGGTACATCAAGTATCTTAAAGAATGAATTAAAAGGGTTTCCCATTCTCCTTGGAACGGGAGTCAATTTACTCATGAAATCCAAAGGAAGTGAAAAAACTTACCAAAATTAATAAGAAGACAATAGACAACATTTTTTATGAATGAAAAAAAGAATGGAAAGTGGAATATAAAGAGTGAAGAAACTGGTATATGGGGATTAAAGGTTAGGGAGAATGACTGTTACAACTCAATTAATGATCAATAATAATGTTTATAAATCTTGTTGACAGAGATAATGTAAATTCATATATTTTCTTTACTTATAGTATTTATGATATTAATATAGGATTTATGATGACAGAGATAATGTAAACTCATTTATTCTCTTTACTCCTGGTATTTATGATATTAATATAGTATTTATGATGACAGAGATAAAGTAAACTCATTTATTCTTTTTACTCATACGATGCCAACTAAGCTAAAAGGCTTCTAAAACACTTCTTGTAAATTATCTCTGCTCCCACTATTATATATATATATATAGAGTATAGATTGATATTGTTTATATATAATTTTATTATTAAATGTGGCCCTTGGTTTTTTGTTTATTATTTCATTAAAGTGGTGCAATATAGAAAACAAAGTTTTAATTCATCGACTTGATATAACTCATTCGAATATCAAATTGCTATTTTAATTCTAAAGAAGACAATATCATTTAATTTGTAATAACAATAATCAAAAGTCAAATACAACCACTTTTGCATGTTAATTTATATCTCCTCTGTTGAATTTTCAGTCATGGCTAGATGTATGTTGGAGTATCTAGAGTGAAAAGTAAAAGTAGATTGAAGATTCTTATTTGCAACGATGAATATAAAACATGTAGTAGTACTCAAAATGTAGTATTCAAATATATTTTTAATTATTTATATAGTGAATTATTATAGTATAATATTTTAATTACTTATATAGTTATACTACATATTAATATATATTTTTATACTAATTTAATTATATTTAATGAATTTGAAAATATTATACATATCTTGCATCACAGAGGTATAAGACTAGTTAATCAAAGGGAACAATTATCCACCTCGGTGAAAAGTGATTTATTTCCTAATTTAATTTACATGTTTGATCTTATAGAAAAAGATTTTCTTTGATTAAATTTTATTTTCCACCTTTTAATTCGTTATAAAATTCATTCACATCTAATTCACACTTGTTACCATTTCCAATGAAAAATAATTAGCTTCCTAAGTCATCTGATTTGGTTAATATTTTGACGGTCAAATTGGTCGTCAAAGTTAGCACCCAAAATCAATTTAGCGCAAAATTTATATTCACATGATACTTGTTAACAGAAATAGAACAGTGAAGAAGAGAGAGAGAAGTCGGACTTGAGGGAGGTAGAGAGAGGCCGAGTAGAGAGAGAGATTGTAATTGTGATAATTCCCTTAATTAGGGTTTCTATTGATAATCAGTATATATATAACAGGTAGTATAAACCTAATAAACAACTGATAAGAACAAGTATAATCCTAATATACTTGCTGAGAGTATTGGTACAAGTATAACTCTATAAGAGTTTGGAGAGTAATTATCCTAAAGATAATGAGTAATTATCCTGAAGATAATGCGTAGAGATAATACACAAGATTATCTCTAACACCCCCCGCAAGCCGATGCCGATCTTGAACCAATAATCTGGAGTGGAGTCGCATAAATCGCAGACTAGGGAGCGGCTTGGTCAGAATATCAGCCACCTGATCATCAGTTGGAATGAAACGAACGCTGAGAAAACCATTGGTGACTTGTTCACGAACAAAATGATAGTCAATCTCGATATGCTTGGTACGAGCATGAAACACAAGATTGGATGTGAGATAAATGGCACCTACATTGTCGCACCATAATTGCACAGGTTTAGATATTTGAAATCCTAAATTGAGTAGAAGCGATTGAATCCACAGAAGTTCAGCCGTGGCATTTGCAACCGCTTTCTATTCACTTTCAGTAGAGGAGCGCGCTATCGTTGATTGCTTGCGAGTTTGCCATGAAATGATACTCTTACCAAGGTAGATGCAGAAGGCACCTGTGGATCGTCTATCATCAGGACATCCACCTCAGTCACTATCAGAATAGCAATGTACATTGTCGATGGGTTTGCTTGACATCGTAATGCCATAGTTCAGAGTGCCTTGAAGATACCGAAGAACCCGCTTAACACTCTTCCAATGTTCGTTCGTCGGACAGTGAAGAAACCGACATAATTTGTTAACCGCAAATGCAATATTAGGCCGAGTGAGAAGAAAATACTGAAGTGCACCCACAATACTGCGATATTCATCCCCAGACGGGAGACTGGTGCCTAGTGATTTTGATAGCGTTGGTGTGGTAGCCATGGGTGTGGAAATCGCTTTTGAATCAACCATCTTGACCCTATCCAGAATGTTAGATGCATATTTTGCTTGACAGAGGTGAATACCCTCTTTTGAATATTGAATTTCAATGCCTATGAAGTACTTAGCCTTGCCCATATTGCGAATTGGAAACTCCTTTTCAATAGAAGCAATTGTTTTAACAATGTGATCCGGAGTATTTCCTGTGATAAGAATATCATCCACATAACATAATACGTATGTTTGTGGTTGACCCTGTTTGTGAACAAAGAGAGAGTTATCTGCTAGAGACATTTTGAAGCCAAGAGAGACAAGAAAATTCCGTAATCGTGTGAACCACTCACGAGGTGATTGTTTCAGCCCATACAAGCTCTTACAAAGAAGACACACAAAATTAGGTTGTTCAGGATCCCGAAAACCTTAAGGTTGTTCCATGAAAATTGTTTCTGATAGGCTTCCATGAAGAAACGCATTAGACACATCGAGTTGGTTGATGAACCATCCATTTGTTGTAGCTATGGTAAAAACGATTCGAATGGTGGTTGCTTTAACCACAGGGCTGAATGGTTCTTTGTAATCAATCCCGGATTTTTGAGTGAAGCCACGCGCCACAAGCCTAGCTTTATATCGATCAACAGAACCATCGCTTTTTCTTTTGGTTCGGAATAGCCATCGAGAGGTTATAATATATCGTCCAGGAGGTCGAGGGACAAGTTGCCAAGTTCCATTGTCAATTAATGCCTTAATTTCCTCAGACATTGCCTGGTGCCATTCTGGGGATTTCTGCGCTTTACTGAAACAAGTAGGATCAACAGTGCCATCAATGTGCGAGGAGAGAAGCACTTCAAAACGACCATGAGAATTCAAAGTGGTATAGCGCAATTGCATATCATGCCGGTGAGGGAGAACATGTCTACAAAATCATCGTATTGCAAGTCGTGGAATGCGAGGCATCGCACCTACTTGGGACACTGACAGAGTCGCGGAGGTGAGCTGCGGTACGTCAGGAAGGTGCTGAATGCCTGGTCGATTGTCAAACAATGGCGTCTGACGTTGATCAGTTATGACGATGGGATTCACGATGGAGCTGGACACAGCCGATGGCGACACGATGATTTCAGGAACACACGGGCTGTTTGCGACGTCCGGAGTAGCAGTAGATCCAGCGAGAATTTGCGAAAAAATTGCAACAATGGAGTATGCGGCACCCACGATGTCCCGACTAGTAGCAATTTCTGCGGTACCAGCGGTGCAAGGATCGTTGCACGGAGGATTGTCAGCCACTAGTTCGTGGAGAGGCCGTAAGGTAGACTCGGTGATACACGTAGCACGTGGAGATGAAGTCGAATTTGGAATAGTTGGGGATTGTAGGCGAGGGACAGGGGAAATATTTGGAATTAGCGAATGAGAAGGAGAAGAAGTGTGTATAGAAGAATGCAAAGGGATATTACCTGGATACGACCCAAGCAGTGATAGGAGCTCATGAGTTCAGCATTGAATTCAACGTTAGTAGGAGGAGACGATGCTACAGGTTGCGTTGCCGGGAAGACATCCTCCTGATGCCGAACGAATTTACATATGTAAATTCTTTTAGTTAATAGATCAAGACGCAGTTCACCAGAATGATTAGATGATGGATCTAAGTAGACACATAATTTAGAGCGAAATTCAAACTTGTGTCAATTGTAAGGTCGAAGTAATGGAAAAATACCACTTCCAAAAATACGTAAAGGTGAGTAAGTGGGTTGTTTTTTGTGAAAGAGAAAAAATGGTGATTTATCACAAAGAACTTTGGTAGGGAGAATATTAATCATACGCATGCTATGAATCATGGCATAATTTCAAAAATAGAGAGGTAAGGAAGCATTTGCTAATAGAGTGAGACAAGTGTCAACAACATGTCGAATTTTTCGTTCAGCAATACCGTTTTGAGCATAGGTATGAGGGCACACAATTTTATGAATAATACCATTTGTTTGTAGGAATGATTGAAGTGCTTGAAATTCACCCCCAAGATCGGAATAGAAATTCTTAACTCTAGCATTGTACTGATTTCTAATCATGACATATAATTTTTGAAACGTAACAACAACTTCACTTTTATTTTTTAAACAAGTGAATTCATCAATGATAATAAAAAAAATAACGATGTCCATTAAAAGAAAGAACAGGAGCAGGGCCCCAAACATCTAAATGTAAGTTTTCAAAAATAGAGGTGATGGAACGCACAATTGAAGGTAAAGAATTTTGGCTAATTTTCCTAGAGGAAAAAATAAACAACTACTGACTGGTGCTGTTGACACCAGCTTATTATTCTTCAAAATTTTGCTAACTGTTTGATTCTGACAATGCCCCAAGCGTGCATGCCACCGTTCAAAAGACACCTCTCCTACTAGCGCCTCCTTTAAGCTTGGTGGAAGCACATAAAGCTAATCCTTACTCGGACCGCGTAACAGGATTTCCCTAGTTGCTTGATCCTTTACAAAAAAAATGGTTAGGCCAAAATTCAAAGAAATAAGCATTATCTCTAGAAAATTTTTGAACATATAAAAGTGATTTGGTGAGCTTAGGCACAAGTAAAATATCATTGATATTGAAATTATGAATTTTAGAGTGACCCAGATGAGAAATTTTCAAACCTTGCCCATTGCCGAACTGAACAGTATCATAACCTGGATATGGTTGCATGAGTTGAAGTTGATGCGGATTAGCAGTCATGTGGTTTGTGGCTCCAGTGTCTGGATACCAAGGCTGAGGCGGTCCACTGAAGGGATCTGTGGGAGTCTATCATGATGCATAAGCTTGTGGTCCAGAACGATGCTGTGTTGTATACCCCTTTGGACGTTTGCATTTGTCTGCCCAATGATCAAGATCACCACAATTGAAGCATTTTCCACCCCTCCTCTTTTTATTTCTTCTTGTAGCAACATTGGGTAAAACAGTTGATACATTTGTCTCAAGAGAGTTGGTGCTGGGAGTGGGTAGTAGGAATTCAGACTTTTTTGTTGTTGACTGAATCAACCCCTCAATTATCTTCAAATTGCTCGATAATTCATAAAAACCAATATGCATGCCTTTTTTAGTGATGAGATTCTGAATGGATGATTTGAATGCCTCACCAAGATTTTTGTATAGCAAAGGAGGTAGGAGATGCATGGGATATGGGTTACCAGAAGTAGCAAGGTCATCCAGAATGGTTTTTAATTTTGCATGTATTCACTGATAGATATGTCATTTTGTTCAAGTTCTTGGAATTGCAGACTTAATTGAAATTGCCTAGAATCGGTGATAATACCATAGGCTTGTTCAAGAGCCAGGCAAATATCATGAGAGTAATGAAAGCAAGTAATTAAAGGATAAATCTCCTCAGTAAGTGAATGCAATAGTAGAGACATAACAGTGTTCTCAAGATCATCCCAAACAGTATAAGCAGGATTAAGCAACAAATTATCAGGGCCAGACATAAAGCTACTCCGAGATAAAAAAAATTGGAGGTGGATGATTGTTGCTAATAATATGCTCAAAGTAGTGATGAGATTTTAAAGTGGACACAATCACCATTCTCCAAGCTTTGTAGTTATGAGGTGTTAATTTTATATGAGTAGTTGTGTGAGTAGGAGCAGGACGAGTCACATGAACAAAATTTGTTGCGAAAGTAGAATAAACAGGGTTCATGGATGAAGAAGGGTGTTCATGATTGGGATGAGGTTGAAACGTTGGACCAAGATTAGAAATAAAAGAATCTGAAGCATGAGTATGTAGGGAGGATGGTAGTTGAGAACTGTGGTACGAGGGTGGGGGACCAAAACCAGGTCTAATAATTTGTTGAGAGTTATTACCTGGTGGAGGAAATAGTTGAGGAGGCGTATGATTCTGTTTAGTACGAGGAATAGCACCAGAATCCTTATTATCAAATAAATATGTTGATGTTACGGATGATTGCTCTGGAGTGGTGAATGGAGACTCAAACCTCCATCCAGAAGAAGGCTGCAGAGACGAAGCAGAAGCAGTGGCCACTGTAAGTTCAGTGCCCAAAATGGACTAACCAACGCCAGAAAACAGGTTACTAGAGGCAGCGGCAGATGGCTGCTGGCAGCAGAGACACCGTCAACTCTGTTGGACAAAGACACGGTGGAAACAGCAGGCTGAGCAAATTCGGATTGATTTCCGATATGCGATTGTGAGGGAATGGAGTCGGACATGGTCGGATCGGACGTTGCTCTTGATACCATGTTAACAGAAACAGAACAGTGAAGAAGAGAGAGAGAGAGAGAGAAGTCGAACTTGAGGGAGGTAGAGAGAGAGAGGCCGAGTAGAGAGAGAGAGATTGTAATTGTGATAATTCCCTTAATTAGGGTTTCTATTGATAATCAATATATATATATATAACAAGTAGTATAAACCTAATGAACTACTGATAAGAACAAGTATAATCCTGATACACTTGCTAAGAGTATTGGTACAAGTATAACTCTATAACAGTTTTGAGAGTAATTATCCTGAAGATAATGCGTAGAGATAATACAGAAGATTATCTCTAACAATACTCTATCTCTAACAATACTCTCCTTGCTCTATACATTCTTGTGTTTCCTAATAAGGACTCGTGTACCATCATTTATATTTGCATGATATCCGTTAGAAGTTTTCATAGGTATCCGAAAGATAATTAAAGTACATCCCTTAAACTCAGTAATTATTGCCATTTGGAAGATAATTAGCTTCCTAATAGCCGTCTGGTTTGATTAATATTTTAACGAATTAAGAGTTAAATTGATCCTTAAAATTGACATACAAGATCAATTTAATCCAAATTAAAATTTAGGTATCAACTCAATCTTTAAATTGACAAATGAAAGATGATTAGTTACCTAATAGGAGACTCTTGCCATTTGGAAGATAATTAACTTCCTAATAGCCGTCTGATTTGATTAATATTTTAACAAATTAAGAGTTAAATTGATCCTTAAAATTGACATATAAGATCGATTTAACCCAAATTAAAATTTAGTTATTAACTCAATCTTTAAATTGACAAATTTTAACAATTTGATCCGGATATAATAATTTTTAATAGCAAACATTTATAAAATTTAAACCAATTTGTCAAAACACACCAATTATTCTAATTCAAATTGATCCTTCAAGTTGACACACAAGATCAATTTAATCCAAATTAAAATTTAAGTATCAACTCAAAATTGGCAAATTTTAACAAATTGATCCGGATATAATCATTTTTAATACCAAAAATTTATAAAATTTAAACCAATTTGTCAAAATATGCCAACTTGGAAGCTAAGTTGATAGCTAAACTTCGATTTAAGCTACCGAATGCTAAGTTCAAGAGCCATTTCTATTATTTTTAATATAAAAAAATGCAAAAAACATAATTAAACCCTTGATCATTTATTTTGTTATGAATTTGGCCCTTATTTAAAATGAGAAGATCGATTTGGCGATTCTAATGTTGAAAATCACAAAATGGAAGAGGAGAAAATCGAGTTTGGAAAAATATACTGGAAATTAATTTCTATAATTTCGTTTTAGTTTTTAATTTTTATCTTTCCTAATCAAGGAATTCTTATTTTTATTTGTCCATGTCAACAAGCCGAATCACCCTAACGATGTATGTAGTCCAAATCCGACGAAAAAGTTAAATAAGAACCTAATCCATAATAGAATCAATGATCAAGGGCTAAATATAGAAAAATAAATAATTAAGGGCTTAATCCTTAAAACACGTAAAGTTCCTAAACTTAATTATGCTTTTTGCCTATAAAAAATTTATAAAATTTGAACCAATTTGTCAAAATACACTTAACTTAAAAACTGAGTTGATAGCTAAACTTAGATTTAGACTATATTTACCTTCTGAGTAGGAACATCTAGATTTCTAGCAAAATTGCACACAACTGGAACATCTCATATTAAAATACATGTAACCTGAAAACACGACATACAATCAAATACTAACCCGGTTAGGTTGACAAGATTATGATATCATACAATGTTAATAAGTTGGGTCGAGCCGAACATACTGGACAAGGCCTAATGGCATTTTATCTTGTTCAAATCAGACACATTGGACACGGACCTAGGCGGGCCGGGTGAGTACAAGGGCCATGAACAGGTCTATTTTAGGCTCCAAAGTTTGGTTTCACTTCCACAATTCAAGCAGAAAAGAACCACTGTATAGATGTGCTGACTTTACCATTTATCAAACTAAATATTGTTCAAATTGTCATTGTTTTCCAAATTGGATGCAATTTATGCTCTAAACCGCGTTAGGAAACGGGTTTAGTTTTCGCCATCTAAATTAACAATCGGTACCTTGTCTTTCATCACCACCACTTCCAGGATACCATCACTGAAATTAGGAAGGATATATCTAGGGTTAACTGGTCCGGGTAGCTTGAATGAGAGCGTGAACGGTCCAGATGAAGCGAGTTGCTGGACTCTTAATTGATAAAGACCCATTGGGGCTGTAACAGTTCCCCCTTCGTCAGGTAATACCTTGCCTCGTATGTAAACTGTTCCGTCATGCTGAATCTCACATTTTATATTACCTGAAATCATAAGCACAAACATCTAAAATTCAATGATAAATTTCACCAGAATGAATGCCGTAAAATCCAACATTTTAGGTGATAAACTTACACTCGCCAATTCGGAAGCCAGGCAAGGTAACCCGAAAAAAATAGGCATCTCCACAAACGCCTATGTCCGGTAAACCAAAGGGTGGTGCTAAGATACTTTCCTTTGCTATTCCGCCAAATTTGATAAAAGGCTTCAGTAGTGAGTCTCTGCCAATGTTATGCCGATCCATCCTGCCAAGGATAAAGCATGTGGTTAAGATCGTTACTACATATTCGAGCAACATAATTGGGACATCTCAAAAGTATTATGCATCTCTTGCTACATCTATTCCAGCGTTAAACGTGAACGACTTAAAGATGTGCGCAGCGCACAAGTCTGCAGAAGGTGCACATTTGTTGGAATGTATTTATGAAACTGAATCAAACAGAAATCAAGCAAGTAAAAACAAGCACCGAAACTAGCAAAGAATTTGCATGGTTCGGTCAATGTGACCTATGTCCTCAGTCGCACTAGCAAGACCCTTGCTTAGGTGTTGCACCCTCAGACTCCCATTATTGACACGTCATCAAGCAAACGATTAATCAGGTTCCACAAACACAACAGCATAAAACAGACGCATGATACTGTCGAAGTACAACTACTCTGGAGATCTCATGTATCGAGCAAGAAGAGCATTGATGCATATCTTTTTCCACATCAAATAATAAGAATAAAACAATCATGTTTACAAAGTTACCATTAGAGACCCAACACGGACATTCAAATAGAGGCTGATCTAAAACATCATTTGAGATTATTAAAAAAAACAAAGACTACTAATTGCCTATAGACAACACGGACAAAACGTGGGCTTTATTTTACTCAAATATGAAGAATTTTTAGGTTAGATGGAAGAGAGGAAAAAATATTAGATCTTTCTTTCAATAACTTGTTCGCATTTAGATATCCGTTTCTTTTTGTCGCTATCGATAGTAAAAAATAGCAAAAGACCAAAAGAAACGGTTAAAAAATTAACACAAACAAGCGAAACCAAAAAAAAAAAAAAAAAAGATGACAAAAGGACTGCACTTAATACCAAATTGTAGAGGATGAAAATGTTTCTAGGAAAGAAAGGACAAAACGCGGAGAAACTGCCCCTGTAGTTAAAAGCATTTAATAGACGCAAACATTTATCGATAAACGACAAGATTCTACAATTATAGAAAGCTATTAATCATAATCTAAACGACTTATGAGTAACTAATTTAACCTCTTAAATTACAAAATTCATGCAGACACGAGACACCACCCAGAGTGAAAAGACAATCTTTCTCTATGCTTAGATGAATGCATCAACCATAAAGGGCGGTCCGGTGCACTACGCGTCTCCACTAACCCCACTAAGCGAGGGTCCGGGGAGGGGTCCCACCACAAGGGTGTATTGGGGGCAAGCCTTCCCCTGCCAATTTTTTACATTTTTTAAAAATAAAAGAAATAACACTATCATTAATGCGGAAACTATCAATGTGAATTAACAAAAGAACTATTTTCTTCATATCTGAAATGGCTAGTTCCAAGATACAATCATTATCGCAAACACAATGGGAATCATAAACCCTTGGAACCTTCCATAGACCATATTCTAGAAGGCGGAATCCTTTCGAAATGATTTTCGTTTTCATTACCGACTAAAAACCTGATATCTAGCTAGGTATAACAGCAATGTATGACAAGTTCAACTCGTAAAAGAAAAAAAGTACGAAATATGACTATGAGGCACAACAGTACCTTTCTCAGCCTCAGCTCTAGCAGCAAGCGTAATACTCTTTCTTGTCAGTGAAAGACCTGTATGTGAAAAATTCTGAGTATGATTACAGGATATGACAAATAGTATGATCAATATACTTGTTGTTCAAATTCATTGACGAAAATAATGCCTCGTAAATTAACCCCCGCAGTTAAATACCAGAGCTCTAAAGTAAACCAAAGAACTTGGTTGCTTTAACTCGGTCTTTTTCATACATTTCCATTTTAGGTGTTTCATTTTGGTATTTGTCTTACGTCCTTAATTTCTCAAACATATTAACTTCAACTTGCCTACCCGTAATGCTAACTGTATTCTAAAAGAAGACTCGGCATTCAATATGTTATCAAGCCTATAATTATACCCAATTTAGTAAAAACCAAGACGTATAGAAAAGCATAACAAATGAGTTAGGAAAACGTTCAAATTATTCACCGAGAACCACCAATTCGAGTCTAACATTTATTATACATATCAAACTATCACCAAACTCATGGAGAAACATACATGGATCAACAATTATTAGAGCTTGTATTGTACCTTCAGGAACAGATCATTTATACATGAAAAATCTGAGATCTACACTGGTTAAGTGCAAATTATGAAGAGTTCATGAACTAATATAAACCTTAACAAAAAAAAGCATTACTATACTTAAATATAGGGATAAGGTACCAAAATAGGCCTAACGTTTTTGGGGAAGTATCTCCACGTACAAAATAGCACTAATGCAGGCTTAACTTTAAAAAAAAAGTACCAATTTAGGCTCGATAACAAAATGTGACACGTCAGTCATATTAATCTGTTAAGTTCTGGTTTCCCTCTCCATGTACAATTGGAAGATCTTAATGGAGTAATATGAATGAGGTGACCGTTTCCCTCTCCATTTACAATTGGAAGATATTAATGGAGTAATATGAATGACATGTCACGTTTCGTTTCGTTATCAAAGCCTAAATTGGTAGTTTTTTTTTAAACGTTAAGTCTATATTTGTGCTATTTTGTACGTGCAGCCTAAATTGATACTTTCCAAAAAACCTTAGGTCTATTTTGATACCTTATCCCTTATCCCTAAGGTACCAAAATAGGCCTATGGTTTTTGAGAAAATATCAATTTAGGCCCCACGTACAAAATAGCATCAATATAGGCTTAACGTTTAAAAAAAGTATCAATTTAAGCCTCGATAACGGATTGGACACGTCATTCCTATTACTCCGTTAAGTTTTGATTTCTCCCTCCACGTACAATTGAGGGAACTTAAGGGAGTAATATCAATGACGTGTCTCGTTCCGTTATCGAGGCCTAAATTGGTAGCATTTAAACGTTAAAACGTTAAGCCTATATTGGTGCTATTTTGTAAGTGGACCCTAAATTGATACTTCCAAAAAACCATAGACCTATTTTCACCGAAAACACTTCAATCCAACAACAGTAGAACACGAGAATTTTCAAACTATACATATTAAATATTTAACCATCACAAGAAAATAGTCAGTGATTAATCTACACTTCACTCCTCATCCTACCCTAACAACAGTCTACAAACATAATTCCTCCCACTTACGACATTTACCAAAGATCAAAAATCTCCTCAGACAATTAGAACAATACGGCAAAAATCCGCAGATATCTGAAAAAACATGTTTATCAACACAAATGTATATGAACCAGAAACCAGTAACTGAAACCCTATCTCCTTTCCCTCTTTTGATCGAGGGTTTTTGAAGATACGGGATGTGGAATTAAGAAAAATAACTTACAGATTATTGCAAGGGAGAGAAGGAAGCCACAGTTGCCGATACCGGAAGCTTGAGCGAGAACAGAGATGATTAGGGAAGAATGAGAGAGAGAATTAAACGGTTTTCTCTCAGTCTCAGAGTCCTCGCATGGAGACGACGAGGTGTCAAACGAGAGAATTTATATAGTGGGGGTTAAGAGATTATTTTGAAATTCGCTTAATCATTTCCACTTGTCATAATTTTCAAAATGTTACAAAAACCCGGGTTTGGTCACTGCACTTTTATAGTTGTCTTAAAATAGTCACTTAATTTCAATTTGTTTCAATAAAATCACTCAACTTTGAGTCTTATCTCAATTAGATCACTTCGATTTCAATTATTAAAAGGGACCAGAATGATGACATGAGTGACACAATTATGAATCAACTCGGATATCTAATTAAAATGACACATGACATCTATTTATGCGCCACCTGGCAACCACGTGCCGGTTATTTTTATGGGAAAAAAAAATTTAGTTTCTTCTCATAAAAATAACCGACATGTGTCTACCGGCGTGTCATTTCAGTTAGACTCTATATGAGTTAACTCATGCTCACATGTCAGTCATTGCATCATTCCGATGCATTTTAACCACTGAAATCGGCAGAGTGACCTAATTGAGATAAAACTTGAAG
The DNA here is from genome assembly GCF_963576675.1 of Euphorbia lathyris. NCBI lineage: Eukaryota > Viridiplantae > Streptophyta > Magnoliopsida > Malpighiales > Euphorbiaceae > Euphorbia > Euphorbia lathyris. The sequence continues at coordinate 79,952,728 of NC_088916.1, forward strand.
TTGTGTGATTTTATTGAGACAAATTGAAATTGAGTGACTATTTTGAGATAACCATTTAAGTTCAGTGACCAACGGTGCATTTATCCCTCCAAAAGCCTATTCAACTTGCATAAATTGTTCAGATGGCCTATTAATAAAATGTAATTAATTAACCATTAGATTAAAAAAAAATTACGGAAATTGTACTACACGCGTCTTGAAAAATTGCAATGACCAAAGTTAGGAAATGAGGTTTTTTTTTTTTTGGTAGGAAAGGAAAGAAACAAAAACAAAAGCCAAACAAAGCCGACTAACCCGAGATCAGTCTGAGAAAACTGACCCCACAACATCATCCAAGACTAAAGAAGAAATAAAAGACGGAGGAGATGGAAAGGTTGAAAGCCCCAACATCCTTGAATGCCCTTCAACCACAAGACGATCCGCTACACGATTTTGCTCCCTATAGATATGAGCAAAGCTAAGAGCATCAAAGGAAGCTCCAATCCTTCTAATGCCTTTGATTAAATTTTGATTATTCAGGCATAATGCATTGCTGTCTGATATCATCTTGACCGCTTCCAGGTTATCAGACTCCACCAGAAGCTTCTTCACCCCCAGACTTTTAGCCAGCTTAATGCCAGAAAAAATTCTCCAAATCTCAGCAGAGAAAGAAGAACCAATTCCCAAATTCTGAGAGAAACCGAAGACCCACCTGCCACCATCATCTCTTAGAACCCCTCCCGCAGCAATTCTCCCGTCCAATAAACAAGAGCCATCGGTATTAAGCTTAACCATGTCTTCCCCTGGTTTACACCAGCCTAAGAGCTGGACCTTCTTCCTCTTAAAAGACCCAGTCAAGGGGCCTTCAATGTAACTATCAACCACGGTACTCACCTTCTTAGAGAAGAATTCCAAGATATTAGGTAACACAACCCTATCTCCTCCAAAAATTTCCTCATTCCTCCATCTCCAGATCTGATGGCAGACCACCACAAATAAGATAACTCCCACCATCATCTCTCATCTCTCAGAACCCCTCCCGCAGCAATTCTCCCGTCCAATAAACAAGAGCCATCGGTATTAAGCTTAACCATGCCTTCCCCTGCTTTACACCAGCTTAAGAGCTGGACCTCCTTCCTCTTAAAAGACCCAGTCAAGGGGTCTTCAATATAACTATCAACCACGGTACTCACCTTCTTGGAGAAGAATTCCAAGACATTAGGTAACACAACCCTATCTCCTCCAAAAATTTCCTCATTCCTCCATCTCCAGATCTGATGGCAGACCACCACAAATGAGGTTCTAATATTAGAGAGAACAAATTTTACGGTGAATTTCATTTTTAATATGTTTTAATTTATTTTTTGAATTATGTAATAACATTCTAAGACGCGTATAATACATATTATATATGTAACTTGCTTTTTCTTTGCAACCGAGTTATTAATTGATTACATTTTAAGCAAGTGCAGAGCGGTATCGGAACATTTTAAGCAAGTTGAGGGAGCTATCAGAATACTGATTCCAATGAGCCTACGACGAAGGTTGATGGTTCGAAGGCCCGTACGGCACTTTGTCTTGTGTGCTCAGCTGCATAGTAAATTCAACGAACAAGTCCCTCAAGGAAGGAGCTATGTTCTTGGTTCATTTGAAAGTTTAGGAGGCCAATCAACTTGTTCGGACAAATTCAAGGGCCAAATTATATATTAAGCTTTTGAAATTCAAATTAAATTAGAATGCAAGAGCATCTCGCATAGGGATGACAACATGTACTATACATGCAGATACCCGACCCTAATGAGATTATCCGTACCATGTATAAAAATGTATGAGACGGGTATGGGATCAAAACCATTACCCGTGACGGGTATGCCCATGGTGCCCTATACCGTTATAAATATTTTATATATGAAAAAATGTTATTGTTTTTTAGATGTAAGACATGGGATTCAAGTCCTACCTTTTGTTCTTCAATTATTGAGTGATACCATTAAGCTACTTTATTATTATTGATGAATGTTCAATTTATTCAATTTTTAGATTAATGATTTATTAAATTTATACTTTATTAAATTTGTAATATTTTTTATTTTATGTATAATGATTCTTAACGGGTGTTTGCACCAAGAATAAAGTTGTTGATGCATACTCTGGTATACACTTTTCTCATGTGAGAAACTTTTCTTTTTAGGAAACTTTTTTTAAAAGGAATATTTAGGAAACTTTTAATTTTAGGAAACCTTTTTTATGTTTTCGTGATGTATTCACTTAGAAATTCATAAAGGGAACCTCGAGGTAAACCAAATTACTAAAGCAAATCTCGAGGGAAACCAATTTCCTTAAATGAACATCGGGGGAAACCAACTTCCTAGAGTGAACCTCGAAGGAAACCAACTTCCTAAAATGTACCTCAGGAGAAACCAACTTCCTATGGTATACCTCAGGAGAGGGGGATCATGAGACCGTTTAATATTTTCAACGTGTATTTTGTGATCTAATTAAAAAGCAGGAAAGTTAGAAACTGTCAAAGTTAAAGTGAAGTAGTTACTCAATATGGTGGAGAACGTAGATTGGTGGAAAACAACCGAAAGTTACTCCCAACATCTGCAAAATGCAGAAATCACAATGAAAAGGGCACCTCAACACACCTCAATACAAATAAGTTTTCACATTGTATTCATGTTTTTCGTACTAGTAGCAAGTCGTGTTTGTTTTTAATTTTTTAATACAAATAAGTTTTTGCATTGTATCTGTATCTTCCTTGTTGACACTAATCCGGAATTTGACATGACACGAACAAGACCCGCTGACACAAATTGTCTCATGCTGCATTTTATTCCAACATAACAAAAAGTTCCTACATTTTTCACCATATTATACTTCTACTAAACTAAAATTATGAGTTAATACTATGTTACACGGAAACAGGAACGGAAAATCGTTATTTATAAAACAACATAGTTAGGAAACAGAAACAGAAACGAAACCGAAACTGAAACCGAACCTGCAACTAGAATTTACTTCTGTTTTATGACAACTCCTTCAAAAATTCCATCATTTCTGAAGTTGGGTGAGAACAATCTTGGATCTACAGGTCCAGGCAGATTGAATGAAACCGAAAATGGTCCGGCCGACCACAGTTGTTGGATGCGCATATAGAAAACCCGCGACCGCTTCCTTATTATCCGTCCTCCCGTCACTGATCCTTCAATCTGAACTTCCCCATTAGATTTTATATCACAGCTGAATTCACCTGTTACATCAAATTTTAACAATCCGTTAGTTAGGAGCAAAAACAGAACTCGATCTTCTAAGCATAAAGAATTCGAGACTAACAAAAATCTGTCCGGACACCAGGCAATGCAACTCGGAAAAGGTAGGCTTCTTCGCTTTCGCCAATGTCTACGATGTTGACTTCTGACGGAGGCACCCCCATTTTAACGGTGTCTGTTGTCGAGCTATTCAACTTCTCTTGCTGTTCAGGAAGTCTAACAGCATATCCGTTCGCTTCAAAACGAGCTGCAGACGTGCTTCCGAAAGGATCACATCCGTGGCGCCTCCTTTGGTATTTCACTCTAAACATTGCTGATTCATTTTCATGTCCATGAGAAGTAGTTTCAACATTTTCCTGGTCACCGTTTATGAAGCATTTTGACTCGGTGTGATCATCTCCGCCCTTTTGATGTCCGTGGTGATAACCGAGGCATTCGTTCGCATCGATTCTCAAATCATTGATCCCGGATAAGTACTTGAACCTTTCTAAATCCTCCTTCTTCATGTCCGACGTAACAGGATCATCAATAAGCACAATTCCCTTGATAATTTCACAGCTCGGATACTTTTTATGTTCGTGAAGGCTCAACGAGAAAAAGCTTGTGAACTGTCTGTGGTCGTCCACCGATCCCGAGCTAGGCAAAGGTAGGCCTCCCTTTAGATACATATAAAACATATTTGGTTTCAAAATCAGGTCAGAATTAGCATTTCTCAGAACATAATAATACAAGCTTTCTAATTGAGAAACACGGAGAAACGAACTCCCCAAGTTGTTTGAAGTGTACGGTGGTAACCTTCTTGCGAATCTCTGAAACGACGAGCATCTCGGGTTATCAGAATAAACATCAGGACCTAAGTAAGTGCTCATTACAAAGTTAAGCAAGAAAAGCTTATCACTATATGATGCTTTGACCGGCTTTCTAAGAGACGTCATGTCTTTCTCGATGTCCATACCTGAGGAAGTGCACGAAAAAATGAGTAAAAGCCGGATCTAAACAACCAAATTAATGATATAACGAGCGATAATTTAAAATGCTAATCTTAACTGTGTCAGAGAGCGTACGAAACCCGAATTTAAAGCACCGGTTTCAAATGCAAAGAACTCGAGGGTGTTTGAAACACCAGTGTCAAATGTAAAAATAGTTGCTACAACTTTCTCAGTCGAAACAACATCTAGCAGAACCCGATGATTGATTAATCACCGAGCTGCATTTGAAACCGGTGTTTGAAACACCAATTTCATGTCTAGACAAGAGCATTAGGGCTGAATTTTTTTCCTCAGAATAATGTTTATCCTGAGGATATATCCCATTACAATGCTAATTTTAACTGTGTCAGAGAGCGTTTTAAACCCGAATTTAAAACACCAGTTTCAAATGCAAAGAACTCGGGGGAGTTTGAAACACCGGTGTCAAATGTAAAAATAGTTGCTGCAACTTTCTCAGTCGAAACAACATCTAGCAGAACCGGATGATTGATTAATCACCGAGCTGCATTTGAAACCCGTGTTTTAAACACCGATTTCATGTCTAGACAAGAGCATTAGGGCTGAATGTTTTTCCTCAGAATAATGTTTATCCTGAGGATATATCCAAGGATAAGGCTTAGTTAAAAGAAATTCCCATTACAATGCTAATCTTAACCATGTCAAAGAGCATACGAAACCGGAATTTAAAACACCGGTTTCAAATGCAAAGAACTCAGGGGTGTTTGAATCACCGGTGTCAAATGTAAAAATAGTTGCTACAACTTTCTCAGTCGAAACAACATCTAGCAGAACCGGATGATTGATTAATCACCGAGCTGCATTTGAAACCCGTGTTTGAAACACCAATTTCGTGTCTAGACAAGAGCACTAGGGCTGATTCCTCAGAATAATGTTTATCCGGAGGATATATCCAAGGACAAGACTTAGTTAAAAGAAATTCCCAACACAATGCCAATCTTAACCATGTCAGAGAGCATACGAAACCGGAATTTAAAGCACCGGTTTCAAATGCAAAGAACCCGGTAGTGTCAAATATGAAAATAGTTGCTACAACTTTCTCAGTTGAAACAACATCTAGCAGAACCCGATGATTGATTAATCACCGAGCTGCATTTGAAACTCGTGTTTGAAACACCGATTTTGTGTCTAGACAAGAGCATTAGGGCTGAATTTTTTTCCAAAGAATAATGTTTATCCTGAGGATATATCCCATTACAATGCTAATCTTAACTGTGTCAGAGAGCGCTTTAAACCGGAATTTAAAGCACCGGTTTCAAATGCAAAGAACTCGGGGGTGTTTGAAACACTGGTGTCAAATGTAAAAATAGTTGCTCCAACTTTCTCAGTCGAAACAACATGTAGCAGAACCCGATGATTGATTAATCACCGAGCTGCATTTGAAACCGGTGTTTGAAACACCGATTTCGTGTCTAGACAGAAGCATTAGGGCTGAATTTAAAGCACCGGTATCAAATGCAAAGAACTCGGGGGTGTTTTGAAACACTGGTGTCAAATGTAAAAATAGTTGCTACAACTTTCTCAGTCGAAACAACATCTGGCAGAACCCGATGATTGATTAATCACCGAGCTGCATTTGAAACTCGTGTTTGAAACACCGATTTTGTGTCTAGACAAGAGCATTAGGGCTGAATTTTTTTCCAAAGAATAATGTTTATCCTGAGGATATATCCCATTACAATGCTAATCTTAACTGTGTCAGAGAGCGTTTTAAACCGGAATTTAAAGCACCGGTTTCAAATGCAAAGAACTCGGGGGTGTTTGAAACACTGGTGTCAAATGTAAAAATAGTTGCTCCAACTTTCTCAGTCGAAACAACATATAGCAGAACCCGATGATTGATTAATCACCGAGCTGCATTTGAAACCGGTGTTTGAAACACCGATTTCGTGTCTAGACAGAAGCATTAGGGCTCAATTTAAAGCACCGGTATCAAATGCAAAGAACTCGGGGGTGTTTTGAAACACTGGTGTCAAATGTAAAAATAGTTGCTACAACTTTCTCAGTCGAAACAACAACTGGCAGAACCCGATGATTGATTAATCACCGAGCTGCATTTGAAACCGGTGTTCGAAACACCGATTTCGTGTCTAGACAGAAGCATTAGGGCTGAATTTAAAGCACCGGTTTCAAATGCAAAGAACCCGGTACCGGTGTCAAATATGAAAATAGTTGCTACAACTTTCTCACTTGAAACAACATCTAGCAGAACCCAATGATTGATTAATCACCGAGCTGCAATTTTTTTTTTATATATAATTTGTCTAATTTCTCAGTTCTAGATGATTGATTAATCACCGAGCTGCATTTGAAACCGGTGATTGAAACACCGATTTCGTGTGTAGACAGGAGGATTAGGGCTGAATTTTCTTCCCTCTATTGGGGGAAAAATCCCTAAACAAGTAAAAACCATCTTCACCTAGAAATCAGAACTTCAAAATCATTTAATTTGATAATCCCAATCTATCAATCAGTTTCTTTTTCTTCTGAACTTAAACCTAATGAAACCTTATACAGATGAAAATCCCTAACCAGAGAAAAAAAAAACTTCGTTAAGCCTAAAATCAAAGAAATTGAGAGTCAAATCAATCATCATCACATTTCAACACATCAAAAACTCAGAACTCCATTTCAAAACAGCATTCCTATACTCACTAATCAGAAATTGGTAAAACAAATTGCATAGATTACAAGTATAATTAGTATTAACATTAAGAACAAAGTCAAAGATCATCAAAATTTGTAAAATCAGAAGCATATTAAGCAATTACCGTTTTAGCAGGAGAGTTTGGAGAAAATGGAGATGAAATGTTGGTTCCTGGTGATGAATTTTAAGCATAAACCTCTCATTTTTCGGGTTTTTGGAGATTGAAGATGATGGATTTCAGGGTTTGGTGAGCTTTTTAGTGAAGCTTTTGGCTCTGTATGAGCGCGCCAACGAGCTAAAGCTCAAGCGGTGGCAGTTTCAGTCAGGCAGTTGTTAGGTGGTAGACCCCACCTTTTTTTCTAATTTCTTTTTGGGAATAAATTACATCAATGACTCCATAATTTTGTACTTATTTGGGTTGCCGTCCCCATATTATTAGTTAGTGCTCTTTATTGCACAATTTTACCATTTTTATTTTTTTATTTTTTCAAAACTGAAATTTTATCTTTTTTACGAAGGCCTAAACTATATGCGGTCCTCTAAACTTGTTACTTTTAGTCATTTTGTCCCCTAAACTTATGGAACGACCTATTTGCCCCTTCAACTATTTAAAAGTGGTATTAACAACCCCATGTTTTCATTATAACGGAAACAATTATGACTTTAACTCATTGCAAGCACCAATGTCATAATAAAAATGGTTGTGCACTACTAAAACAAGCTGCAAATGAGGTTAGTACAGAATGTACACAAGTTATCTTGTAAAAATTGCATATATGGTTGTGCATTACTAAAACAAGTTGCAAATGAGGTTACATATATGCAGGCTGGTTCCAATACTTCCATGAACACTTGTACTAATGTTGAAACTTGATTTTGTTTCCGTTATAATGAAAATAGGGGGTTACTAATACCACTTTTAAATAGTTAAGGGGGCAAATAGGTCGTCCCGTAAGTTCAGGGGGCAAAATGACCAAAATTGACAAGTTCAGGAGGCTACGTATGGTTTAGGACTTTTACGAATTTTTTTTAACCCTAAACGGTCATAGAAACCGTCTGGCCATGCGGGAATTGTGAGCTCCTGACCATTGGCCATGCGGTCACCATGACCGCCTAAAGTTATAAAAAAATCGCAAAAAATGTACCTCGTCCAATTTTTTCGGCTCGTAATCATCCATTTCTGAGGTTTTCGGGTTGTAACTCATCAATTATTTTCAGAATTTCAGTTTTGATCGGAAGAGAGAAACCATTCAATAACGTATATTTTCACGAAAAATATATCTCGTACAATTTTTTCGACTCGTAATCATCCATTTTCGGGGTTCTCGGGTTGTAATTCATCAATTATTTTCAGAATTTCAGTTTTGATCGAAAGAGAAAAAAAATCAGTATTTGAAAAAAAATATATGAGAAGGGCAAAATTGTCCAATAGAGGACGATGACTAGCAATTTGAGGGTGGTAAATAGCAATCCACTACTTTTATTATGGTCCCGAACTTCAAAACGGAACATATGTCTCTTGAAGTTTACACTTTACTAAAATAAAGGATAAAAGTCAAATTTAATCTAAAAACGTGCAGATTTAGCTTTAATGTATGAAATCGTGTAAATTTAATACAAACGTTTCCAAGCAAAATCAATTTTAGCCGTACGTTATAAAAAATTAGAAAAAAATATTTGACTGATATTTAACTGTCACTTCAAACCTTCTAAATATCAATTATATCTGAGATATTTAATGTTTTATTAACAAAATTACAAAAATTATGTTAAAATGCTGAAACTAAATTTGCTACATATAAGTTAATCACAATTTTTTTTTGTCAAACTATCTAAACTATTTACTTTGTTATTAGTATAGTTACAAAAAAAATGTACGAAATTGTTTTAATTTATCGACATGCTTGTTTGGAAGGTCCGATGCGACATTTAAATAACAGTCAAACCAGTCTTTTTAAATTTTCGATAGCGCGTGACTAAAATTGTTTTTACTTGAAAATGTTAGGGTTAAATTTGTACTATTTCATATGTTAAGGCTATATCTGCACTTCGCTTGAAATGTTAGAACTAAATTTGGCCGTTATCCATTGATCTTAGCATACAAAATTGTATAAATTTACCCCTATATTTCTAAGCAACGCCAATTTTATCCGTATCTAATGAAAATTTTGAATAGACCAGTTTGACAGTTATTTCATATCGGACTTTCCAAACAAATTTTTCGATAAACTGAAGTAGTTTCTTATATTTTTTATTATTATTATTTGTAACTATATGAGTAACATGGTAAATATTTTAGACACTATCACAAAAAAAAAATTGTGTATATCGCAAACTTATTTGTTAGGACTTTAACATTCTTTCAATGGTTAAGGTCGTGAATTTAGGGACATCATATAATCTAGTTGCGTTCACATGGACCATGAGGATCATATAAATTTGGTCATTCAATGTTAGATCTAGATTGATTAAATCTAAGCTTTAAGATGCTTTCAATCCACACTTTAAGATTTTAATCAGCCTAGATCTAACGAATGACCAAATTCATGTGATCATCAAAGTCCATGTAAACGCAGCTTTCAATCATCTTCCCATGATAACAACCAAATTGGATCCTAATATTTAGATTAAGTTTCCATTGATGTTTGGGTTAATTATGAATTAAGCCTATTTCCATAATTACATAATATTCACTTTTAAATAAATAAAATTTCTTCTATAACTTGTCAAACTAATTCTTATTATATCAAATTTCCCAAAACTACTCATTTCATATCAAATCAATACAAATTTAATGTAACCATTTATATTGACAAAAGTAATATAAAAATTAGTCTATTAATAGAAGCCAAAAAAAATCTCTACCTTAACTTTAAAATAATACCCAAACATAATTTATCATTTATTTTTCTGTTGATTTTTAATATAATAATTTTTATTTTTAAAATTAAATTAATATACAATAATTAATTGAGAAATAAATTTAAGGGTAAATTACACGATAGTCAAATTGAAAATAACATTTTGTTGTTAGTCAAATTGTTAATTTTTATATGCATTATATCATATTTGCCATTTTTATTTTAAAAATATCAAAGGTAATCACGTTTTTGTTTTAAAATTTTAACTAGGTAACTTCCATCAAATTAGTTAATTATTAATAACTTCCTAATTGACAAAATTCAAAATAAGATTTATCATAACTATATATGTTTTTCTACGTAATTTCCTCTAAATTTAATAGAGGCATAAAAATATTTGGGCCCTTAATTTTTGAAGCCCTAAACACATGCCTTAGCTGCCTACCCCTAAAGCCGGCCTTAGGTTGGACATATATTTAGGGAAAATTACACAGAAATTCATCTTTTAAAAACTATTTATAACTATGTCAAGTCATATTTTTAGATTATCTCAAACTATATAAAATCAGTACTTTTAATACATTTTACGGATTTGAATTTATAAATTATAAGTCTAGAATATATTCTTTAGGGTTTATGATTTATGAATTGGAGTCTAGAATTTTTAAATTATAGTGTAAAATCATAATATATATAGAGAATAATGACATATTAAGAATTAAGTTTGATGATATGACTTAATTGTAATTTTATACTTAATTATAATATTAATGTATTTGACCCATATATTTATGAATTAGTTACATGATTATTTTCAAATATATACAAGTTTCCAATATTAAAAAAAATTCTAATTATCTTTTTATGCGCAGCACAGAAGAGTAGCAGAAGGGTGTACAAGGAGCTCTCTCGCACAGGCCCCAAATTTAAGGGGTCCAATTTTTTTTTTTTATCATAGAAATCTAAATATATTATTGTTATTAATTATTATGTGAAAAATTAAGTGAATGTTAACTTATCCAGAAAATTAACGTTTTAAGAGTTTTAAGGGGTCCAATTTTTTTTTTTTTTTTTGTAACAAATGAGGGCCGAGCCCAGAGCAAACAGAAAGAAAACTAAAAGTTGATATTCCGGCGTGTGGAACATCCAAGCCGATCCGCATTCAGAATATCCTGGAGGCCTACAGGAGGCACATCACACTCGTGACGACCCAAAGAACAAGATCCTGCGAAGTTCGTCATCCAGTCAGCGGCCTTATTACCTTCTCTAAACACATGAACCAACCTAACCTTCCAACACCTCAAACGAAGCTCCTGACACTTCTTAATTAACCAGGCGTACAGATGGTGCACTCCGCTCAACCCTAGTATGACATCAAGGAGGGCTTTTGAGTCCATTTCCATAATAACTTTCCTATACCCCTTATTCCAAGCCAGCTTCATGACTAAGTAAATGCCCCAAAGTTCAGCAAGCGTGGCCGTACAGACACCAAGATTAACCAAGAAACCACATTTCCAATCTCCCTGATGATCACGGATCAGGCCTCCTGCTGAGGCATACCCGGGATTCCCTTTGCTAGCGCTATCAGAATTAATCTTCACCCATCCAGGTTCGGGGGATGTTGACTAAATTATAATTTTATGAGGAATGGATATGTAATTTGGAGAACTAAGAAAAATTGACACAAATGGCACAAAGCACTCTTTTATTCAATTTTTAATTTTTTTCATACAACAACGTACTCTCCATATTAAGTATTTCTATATATATATATATATATTACTTGTAACATACCACACCATTTAACTAAACCCATACTTTGACATTTTCAACATACAAATAAAAAACAATCCCCATACCAAGACTTTGACAATCTATACATGTCTTTCTTTATTTAATTTTTATTTATTATTTTTTTATATCAAAATTAAGTTTATTAATTTTTTTTTAACATGCTCCCTTAAACTTAATTTTCCACGACTCCCAGTTGAGCTCTCAAATGACTGAACACATCATACTTTAGCGGCTTCGTGAAAATGTCTGCAATCTGATCTTGTGTTTTTACGTACTTTAGTGTCACCTCCTTTTGCTCAATGCACTCCCGAATAAAATGATACCTCGTATCAATGTGCTTACTTCGATCATGAAACACTGGATTTTTCGCTAATGCCAGTGCAGATTTATTATCAATAAAAATCTCCGTCGGATCATTTTCAGTCATCTGAAATTCTTCTAGTAATTTTCGAAGACAAATCGCATGACACACACATGAGGTTGCAGCAACATATTCAGCTTCGCAGGTGGACAACGTCACAATCGCCTGTTTCTTCGAACTCCACGTAAATGCAGTTGCACCCAGAAAAAATACAAAACCAGTTGTAGTTTTCGGCCATCCTTGTCACCGGCCCAGTCACTATCACAGTATCCAACTAATTTGAAATCGTCAGTTTTTGAATAAAGTAATCCCAAATTAGTTGTACCTTTCACGTAACGGAGAATTCTTTTTGCTGCATTCCAATGTGACACAGTTGGAGCTTCCATGTATCGACTTACTAAGCCGACTGCATAAAGAATATCTGGTCTCGTACACGTCAAATATCTGAGACTTCCGACCAAGCTTCGGAATAATATCGGATTGACTCTGTCTCCACCTTCATCTTTCGTCAACTTGATTCCACATTCGACCGGCGTGCTGACGGAATTACAATTTTCCATCTTGAACTTCTTTAAGATCTCCTTCGCAAAACCACTTTGAGAAATAAAAATTCCGACGTCATTCTGCTTCACTTCAATGCCAAGATAATATGACATTAGACCAATATCAGTCATCTCGAACTCACGAGCCATTGTCTTCTTGAACTCCTCAAACATCTTAGGATTGTTCCCTGTAAAAATAAGATCATCCACATATAAACAAACAAGTAACATATCTCCATTTTTCACTTTTGCATACAGGGCATATTCATGTGGGCATTTGACAAAACCATTTTCTTGAAAATATTTGTCAATGCGACTGTTCTAGGCTCGTGGTGCTTGCTTAAGACCATAAAGTGCCTTTTTCAGTTTTAGCACTTTATTTTCTTGACCTTTCACAACATATCCAGGTGGTTGCTGGATATAAATTTCCTCTTCCAAATATCCGTTGAGAAATGCGGATTTCACGTCCATTTGATGGATTCTCCATCCGTGTTGAGCAGCTACAGAAATTACCAGTCTGATACTCTCCATTCTGGCAACAGGAGCAAAAACTTCATTGTAGTCAATTCCGGGTCGTTGACTGAACCCTTTCGCCACCAATCTTGCTTTATGTCGGACAATTTCACCGTTTGCATCTTTCTTTGCTTTGAACACCCATTTAACTCCAATGGGTTTTTTACCGGATGGAAGTGACATCAGCTCCCATGTTTTATTTTTCTCGATCGAATGAATCTCCTCTTCCATGGCTTTTCTCCATTTTTCATCTTTCATTGCTTCTTCTGGATCTATTGGTTCATCATTAACAAAATGACAATAAAGAGTTAATTCATCATCGAGATTTTTTGTTACATCATAGAGATCTTTAATAGGTATGAATTTTTTTAGCTTTCCGGGCGGATGTTCATCTGAACTGTCTTCATTACTTGAGGACGAACTCGAACTGGATGAGCTTGCTGATGTCAAACTGGTTGCTGGTGTTGTGGCTGCGACTGTGGCTGGTTCTTCTTGATCATTATCTTCATCCATGAAAGGATAAAAACTGTAGCTGTTTTCTTTTTCACCGGTCCAGTCCCAAACTGCTTCTTCATCAAAAGTGACATCTCTACTGATGACGATTTTTTGAGTTTGAGGATCGAACATTTTGTACCCTTTGGAATGTTCTGAATAGCCCACAAATAAATATTTCTTGCTTTTATCATCTAGCTTCTTGCGTTCTTCATCTGGTACATGGACATGAGCAACACTGCCAAAAACACGCAAATGAGAAATACTGGGTTTTATTCCGCTCCATGCTTCTTGTGGAGTTTGATCCCCAAACACTGACAGTTGGCGATCTGTTCAACAGGTAGACAGCACAGTTTACTGCTTCGGCCCATAACTCCTTCGGTAAATTTTTGCTTTTTAACATGCTCCTCACCATATTGAGCACCGTTCTGTTCTTTCTTTCTACTACGCCATTTTGCTGAGGTGATCTGGGAACTGAAAGGAAATGACGGATTCCATGTTGTTCACAAAATTGCTTGAAAGAGATGGACATGTATTCACCGCCTCTGTCTGATCTGAGTGCCTTAATAAAATGACCACTTTCTTTCTCCACTTGGACTTTGAATTTTTTAAATGTCTCAAATACTTCTGTTTTTTCCTTCAAAAAATACACCCAAGTTTTTCTACTATAATCATCAATGAAAAGTAGAAAATATTTATTTTTACAAAGAGACTGTGGAGTGATCGGTCCACACACGTCTGTGTGAACTAGCTTAAGTGGTGCCTTTGCTCTTGACATGGACTCCTTTGGAAAACTGGTTCTGAATTGTTTTCCAACAAGACATCCTTGACACAGTTGATGAGGCTGGTCAATGTGAGGCAATCCGTTTACCATCTGCTTCTGTCCCAACTACTTCAATCCTCCAAAATTGAGATGTCCATACCGTAAATGCCAAAGCCATGGGGGACTTTGCACACAAGCTTTCAAACATTTGGCCACGTCCGTCTGAATGTTAATTGTGAACATTATATTTTTCGCCATTGGTACTCGTGCAATCAACTCCTTTTTCTCATTCAATAGGAGTAGTTTCCGGTCCACCATGTGAACTTCATAATTTTTCTCTAGTAACTGTCCCAAACTCAAAATATTTCTTTTCATGCTAGGAACATAATAAACATTATCAATAAACTGGTGAGCGCCATTTTTGAGCCGAATAAGAATTGTTCCTTTGCCTGTAATAGGAACCTTGGAGGAATCTCCAAATACAACATTACCGCGAACAGATTCATAAAGTTCCACGAACATCTTCTTATCACCACACATATGGTTACTTGCCGCATTGTCAAGATACCATATATTATTTTCGCGATTTTCTTCACCTTCGTAGGTAAGTAACACAGTGCCAGTTACTTCCTCATCTTGAATATTATTGGCAGTCTCCTCTACCTCCTTAGGCGGACTCCAACATTCCACTGCGTAGTGATCGTACTTAGAGCAATTGTAACATTGAATATTGGACTTGTCGCGTCCTTCATTCGGCCTCCAGTTTCCTCTTCCTTTACCGCGTCCTCGGCCTCTTCCTCTGCCTCTAGTGAATTGAGTGCTTCTGTCATTGTTGTTGTTGTCGTTTTCATTTCTGCCTTGATTTCTGCCACGTCCTCGTCCTCTACCATTTCCTCCTCGACCTCTTCCGCGTCCTTTGCCCGACTGACTACTTTCACCATTTTTAAACACAGCCTTCGTTGCTAAGACTTGTTCTGCGGAATCTTCTCTTCGTTTCTCAAACCGCTCCTCACGTGCTTGTAATGACCCTACAACTTCATCAACGGACATTTCGCTGATGTCTCTAGACTCCTCCATAGCCACCACTACGTAATCAAATTTTGGAAGTAGTGATCGCATAATTTTTTCAATAATTCTGGACTCTTCAATTTTTTCTCCATACTACCGCATCTGATTTACGACCGATTTTACTCGGGATGAGTAATCACTAATGGCCTCCGTCTCTTTCATCCTCATCGTCTCAAATTCTCCTCTCAGCATCTGCAAACGAACCTTTTTAACTTTCTCCTCCCCTTGAAGAGAAACTCGTAGGATTTCCCACGCTTGTTTGGCGGTTGTAGCTTCGGCTACTTTCTCGAACATTAATTCATCCAAACCTTGATGGATGAGAGTAAGCGCCTTTTGATCGCTTTTGCGATTTTTCTGCAGACTATCTTTTTCTGCCTGTGACAGCGCTGCCTCGTTGGCTGGGACTACGTAGCCTTTTTCAACAATGTCACAGAAATCTTGACATCCGAGTAACGCCTTCATTCGAATACACCAACTTGAATAATTGGTTTTGGTGAGCTGAGGGTATTGATAAGGAAGTTTGAGACCGTCTGACATTTTTTATAGGGTCTATTTTGCGGAAGATTGACTCTCGTAATATGGCTCTGATACCACTTTGTTGACTAAATTATAATTTTATAAGGAATGGATATGTAATTTGGAGAACTAAGTAAAATTGACACAAATGGCACAAAGCACTCTTTTATTCAATTTTTAATTTTTTTCATACAACAACGTACTCTCCATATTAAGTATTTCTATATATATATATAAATATATATATATATATATATATATATATATATATATATATATTACTTGTAACATACCAATGACACCATTTAACTAAACTCATACTTTGACATTTTCAACATACAAATAAAAAACAATCCCCATACCAAGACTTTGACAACCCATACCAAGACTTTCTTTATTTAATTTTTATTTATTATTTTTTTATATCAAAATTAAGTTTATTAATTTTTTTTAACAGGAGAAGGGTCCAATTTTTTTATTATTATTATACAATATCTAATTTAATTATTTTTATTATGTTAAAAGTATTAATTTTTTAATGAATAGGGCCCAATTTTTAAGACGGCCTGGCGCAATGCACTTACATTAAAGAAAAAAAAATTACATTAAAGAAAAAAAATCCACAACCCACCTCATTCATGCGGTTCAAACTCATGACCTCTACGGTCATAGATAAGCTCTCAACCAACAGGCTAAGAGCTTCACCATCTATTATATCAAAATTTAAAAAACTGCCACAATTTAGTTAGTTTTTTTTTTTTAAATTAGTAATTGAATTTGACAAAACTGAAATAAAGAAAGACTATAAAATGATAAAGATGCAAATATATGAATTAGATAAAATTCAAACTTATTTTTCTATATAATTTTCTCTATATTTATGTCTCGTCGAATTTAATATATGTAAAGGAAGTAGGAGTGATAATTCAAATTATCATGTTGGGGTTAGGCTATGCTTACTTTGTTTTTAACAAAGTAAGCATTACTAACAAAGTAAGCATTACTTTGTTTTCTCCGTCATTGGATGGTGATGAACTTTGACAAAGTAAGCTCATCTAATGGTGGGAAAAGCAAAGTAAGACTTACTTTGTCAAAAATAAAGTAAGCATAGAAGGCACCATCATGTTGTCTATATATTTGTATGTTTATATATGACATGAATGTAAGAAAACTTATGATTGTATTGCTCGAGTTATTTTATGTCAATCGTGCTATCTATCAGAAATTGTTCTCTTTATTATAGACTTGAATTGAATTTAACATATTATTATGTAATGATCATGTCCTCAGACTAAAATGCCAAGATGGAAGGAAGATTTGATGAATGGACGAAGTTTAATGATCATATCGTAAAAATGAATAAAATTTAATGGCTTTGATTCAGTGGCGAATCCAGGATTTGAGGGAGCGGGGGGCAAAATTCTACGTAAAAAAATTTTAGACAAAAAATGTAAAATTGTTCAATTTTTTATGACAAAAAATGCAAAATTGTTCAATTTTTGGTGACGGAAAATGCAAAATCGTTCAATTGTCATGCATTATTTTCATGATTTTTTTTGATAAAAAACGTAAATTATAATGTTTCCGACTTGTAATCATCAATTTCCAGGATTCTCGGGTTGTTACGCATCAAATATCTCTAACGTTTTGGGTCAGGTGCAATTTTACCCCTAATGTTTGTAGCCAAGAGCAATTTTATCCCTAACGTTGACAAATTGGATCAATTTCAGACACTATTATAAAATACAGTCATTTTTTTCTTTATTTTGCACCAATTGCATATCAATTTTGTAATTTTGCACCAATTTTACCTCTAACGTTGATAAATTGGATCAATTTCACACTATTATTCATGACCGAGAAGACAGCTTGATGAATTATTTCTCAAATTGACTCAATTTATCAATATTAGGGGTAAAATTGCTCTTGGCTTCCAACATTAGGGATAAAATTATACCATTTTAGATGTTAGAGATAAAATTGCTCATGACCCAAAACATTATGAGGTATTTTTGCACTTTAATACTTATTTTTGGACTTAAAAAAAATTAATGGGATGAGGGGGGGCGGGGGGCAAATGCCCCTTTGACCCCCCTACATCCGCCCCTGTTTTGATTGTAATTTACACAACAATTAAGGATCAATTGAAACTTATATTAGAAATAGAGATAAAATGACTGAATTATATTAATAAGGTGTATTTCAAACCTTTAGATATGTTTTAAAACCGCAAAGTACCAAAATAAGATTTAAATCAACACGGAAAATATCTACATAGTATTAGACGAAGTTGGTGGATACATATTGTATTAGGAATAACTAGCTAGTGGGTAGATGTTTTCAATGTAACAAATTGACCATGTAGATATTGATCATGTTTGGTAAACCGTTTTTTGGTAGGTTTGAGCTATTTTAGAGGTTTTGACTAGTCAAATCTCTACTAGTGGTATTTGGTGAAGAGATGTTTGAATGAGTTTAATAGGTTCTAAAAACTAATTTTGAAAATGTTGATTGTGGGAGTTTTTTCAATTAGTTTATTGTTCCATCTCATTTTAAGGACATTTTTACTCTAATTACTATCATTTAACTGGACTAAACCTCAT
Source organism: Euphorbia lathyris (assembly GCF_963576675.1). Taxonomy (NCBI): domain Eukaryota; kingdom Viridiplantae; phylum Streptophyta; class Magnoliopsida; order Malpighiales; family Euphorbiaceae; genus Euphorbia; species Euphorbia lathyris. Next base: position 79,971,146 of record NC_088916.1, read on the forward strand.
TTTGGGGTTATTTAAAAAATAATTATTTAAAAGGTACTAGTTATAAAAAATTTCTTTCTAAGGGGCTGTTTTAAACCCTGGTTAAAAAAAGTACCATTACGGTGCATGAAGCACCGTAATGGCAACAAAATAAAAGGGACTCTGCCATAGCAGAGTCCCTTCATTTAATGTTGCAGGAATCCCTAGGATTCCTGCAACATTTGGACAGCGGCTTTGTGAAGGCTAAATTCTTTTAATTAGTTATATATAATTCTTTTAATTAAATATAAATAGTAATATTAAATAAATAAAAATTAGTGTTCCTACCAAAAAAAATAGTAACAATAATATTTATTGGGATAAAGGCTAAATTTGATCCTAATAATTTCGGTAAATTATAGATTTGGTTTAACATATAAAATAGTTTAAATTTAACCTAACGTTTACAAGTAAGAGTCTGTTTGGTTCAGCTTTTAGCTAATAACTGTTGTGGTTACCGTTAACTATTTGTAGTTATTAGTGTTTGGTAAAATTATATTAAACTGTTGTTGTTCAGATTTAAAATGTCTAATATGGACATCTTTTAAATTAATCAACAAAAATTATAAAAGGGATAAGGTGAAAAAATTACACTAACATTTACAACTAGGAGCAATTTTACTCTTAACGTCTAAAATGATGCAATTTTACCTATAATGTTCGCAGCTAAGAGTAATTTTATTTACCTATAACATTGGGAGGTTGGTTCAATTTCAGACATTATTACAAAACACAGATATTTATTTCTTATTTTGTCAAGCTAAAAAGGATAATTTTCTCAATCACAAATAACTACAAACAGCTGTTCATGAAAAGCTCCAAATAAGATCGTTTTCGTGAAAAGCTTCAAAAAGCTGCAGTTTCTTGAGAGAATACTAAACGTTGTGGTTATATATGTTGGTCCCTTATAACGTTACAAGTATAGTTCCAAGGGGGGTTAGGAACTATTTAAAATTTTTCTTTAGGGCAGACTTCTTTTTCTTTAGGAAAAAGGTTTTAACAGCGGCGCTGAGTGAATAGCAAGACACTGGCTTAGTCAACTGGTGACTAGGTCAGTTTCTTTACTTGAGTCAGGAAATAGCACTTAGGGTCTATTCCTGAGCTCGGATATTCAATGCGCACAACTCAGCTTGACCTCTTTACTTGGTCAGTTTTGTTTAAGCAAGCAATATATATAATAAGGAGTTTAAGGTTAAAAAGATATTACTCAGCAGATTTATCCAGGTTCGGCCTCCAAGCCTACGTCCTGTCCCCGGAACATGTTCCGAGATTTCGAATTCTCTACTGAGCTCTTTAATGGTAGAGCATCAAACCTTTTACAACTTAGAAGCTGAGTATAACAAGAGTACCTTCCTCTATACCTCTACTCACTCCTAATCTCTCGCTGAGTACTATAACCGAGTACTCAGCCTCTCCTTTCTAATCTCTAGAAATGATAAGTGTTTGTCCTAAACAACAATTGCTAAGACACCTTAGATGATTGAATAATCACTCTAGACTTTTACACGAAAGATATGAAATTTGATGTAAGATTGCTTTGCTTTTTCTTGCAGAACTTTGAGTAGAATTTTGGTCAGCGTAATGGCTTGTTCAAGTTCTGTGTCGAATGAAGCAACTGAAGGGCACTATTTATAGAGACGTCTGAGACATCGGTCATTTCGAATTTCGAAATAACCGTTGGAGGGAAACGGCTTCCTGTCGTTGTCACTCAGTTTTGCTCAGAGCTCTCGGCCAATCAGATTTGAGTATCTTCTGTCCTCGGTCAGTGTTGAGCAGCTTTTAGTCAGCTCGGCAGATTGTCTCTCCATTTATGGTAAGGTCAACTAGACAGCGTTCTGTGTCTTCTGAACTTTACCCAAAGTGGAAACACTTTGTCTGGAAGTTGTTCTTGCTCAGCTGCTGTCTTGTACTCTTTGTCGATTCAACTCAGCAGCTTCGTCTCGAAGTTGTTCAACGAAGGTCTTCTAGATCCTTCTTCCGCTGAGCTGCGTTTTGTACATAACGACATCGTTTTGACATACGCGGGCCGAGTTGCCTTGATCTGTTTGACTTGGGCTTTGACTTCCGTATTGGGCTTTGGGCCTTTTAATCTTTATGTATTATAAACAATTTAACTCAACAATGAACAAACACATTAGTAGAATAAATCAAAGCATTTAAACTTAGTGTGTTTAGAATATTTTTAATTACACTTAAACAATTTTGTCAAATCAAAATTATGTGGAAAGGTGTTTCAACAAACTCCCCCATTTTGATGTTGGCAAAACTATTCAGCGAGGAACTCAATGTTGAGCTCCCCCATGATAGTTGACCTATTATTGCTTAGCAAACTCCCCCATCAGGGTTGAGCTACTGGCTTAGTTTTAACTCTAAACATTCTAAGGTTTAATCGAGTAGGTCTAAGGTCAGTTTTCAGATATAGGTCAGCTCATGGAACATATTCTATTTTTGACTCGGTTTTAAGCAGAAGGTTTATCATTCAGAGAGCGCTGAGTAAGTATTTCGTTCAATGGTTTTTATGAGACAATGTTTCGTAAGCATACAAGATAATGTCAAACATTTGATCAGCATGGGATACAATCAACAAGTATTTAGACAGTAAACATATTTGATGTAATTGAAGATACATAATAACATAATAACATAATACTCAGCATCATATGAAATAACTCAAGTTAGGATAAAAGATGCAAGTATTGTATTTAAGTGAAGTAGTCAGCATACATAGCAAAAGATGAGCATAAAAACATATAGACTAAGTTAAACTAAACTGATCTAGCCTATGTCTACTTCTTTTTCTTTTGATTAGACTGACTGCTTCTAGGAGCCTCCTGCTGAGTTCTAGCTTGTTCTTTCTCCTCCGTTTTGTCAGCATCGGGAGGAGCAGGAATTCTGAAAGAGTCGGTTAAGACAGCGGCGGTTAGTACGGCGGACAGCTCCTTCAGTTTGTTGGCACTTTCATTAATGCCGTCAAAGACAATAACGCCTTCATTCAAGAGCTCTTTTGGAATGCCGATTTTAGCAGCGCTGAGTAAGCTCAATATGTAAGCTTGAGACTTACCTACCCAAGTAATTGACTCTGTCAGGGCAGCAAAGACTTGATGAAAGGTCTTCAGTAGAGCTGAGTCATAGTATTGGCGCTGGATATTACTATGTCGCACATGTGTGAAAGTCCTTTGGGTAGTGACCAAAATCTCATTCTGCTTCATCTGGTCAGTGTCCATCTCTTGTTTATTTAAGTTAAGCAGACGAACTACTTCGCTTATTTGCTCCACCGAGCATTGAGAGTAAGAGGCCAACTGATTGTTGGTCTTGATTTGCTCAGTGTGAAGCTGGGCAAAAAGCATCTTAACTTCATCAGAAGTGGCATACTGAGTATTCGCAGCTGACAAGGTCTGGACTTGGCCTTGAAGAGTGCTAAGATGTTAAACAGTTGTTAGTTGGAGCTCAGCTAGCTTAGTGATTGAGTCCTGCTTGGGCTGATGTGATTGAGTTGAGATCATATCACTTAGCAGATCCTTCAGTCCTTTAACCTCATTTAAGAGTTGAGTGACCTGGGACAGCTGAGTTGATGCATTGTTACTTGACCCAGCAGTAGGTTGAGCAGATTGATGGATGTCCTGAATTAATGACTGCACCGAGTTGATGAGTTTTCTACCAGACTCGGTGGCATGGAGATAGTTGAGAGATTCATCATCATGTTGCCTAGTTTCTTCAGTATGACCAGTTTGTAGAGGAGTCAGAGTAGTGATAGGGTCAGTGACTGGAAGTGTGGTGTCAATCTGCACTTGATGTTCTGGAAGAGTTGATTGATCGGCAGTAGTGATGGTTGGTGAAGTAGTAATTCTAATGATGTCAGTGCTGACTGGGGCAGGAATATTTTGAGTCAGCACAGTGCTTGGAGCAACAGCATTGACGAGAACTTGCTCGATTTGGCTCGTTGAGTTTGCGGAAGCATTCAAGTCGGCTTGTTCCTTTGGTGAAGAAACATAGGCTTGCTTTTCAAGAGAAGCTTGTTGAGAAGAAGGGGTTTGCTTACTGAAAAACTTCAGCTTCAGAGAAGAAGGATCTTTGCTCGGCTTTGGAACAGGGAGATCGATGACTGTTTGCTGACTTGTCTTTATCAATCTTCTTCTTCGAGGAGGAGTGGGATCAGCTTGGATAGATTCCCCTGAGTGAGAAGGAGAAGTCTCTTCTTGATCAGCATTAAGCTGATTAGCTTGTACTTGTTCTTTATCTACAGCCAACTCAGTGTTAGTTGGGTCAGCAGCTTCTTCTTCACTAGCTGTCTCCTCAGCGTCATCCTGACCGCTTTCTTCTTCTTCTACTTCCTCATCATCCTAATCTGAGTTATCTAATTCTTCTTCCACCTGAGTGATGAAGTGATCATCCAGTTCCACATCATCTTCTTGATGCTCAGCTTCAGTTCCTTGACACTGAGTGTAGTGAGAATCACCAGGAACGATGATGTTAGTGGGGATAACATCAATTGGGGTCAGCTCTGAAGACTTTTTCTTCTTCAGAGGTTGCTCAGCACCCAGTCTTTCCTCTGTATCAGGCTCATCTTGCCTGCTTCTCTTCTCAGCTGTCTTAGGTCTCTCCTGACCTTTTTCAGCAGCTGACTTAGGCTTCTTGGCCTGAGGCTCAGCCTTCTTTGAAGGAGTCCCAACAGCTTTCCTCTTTCGGTCAGCTGGAGCCTTTGTCCTTTTGCCCTTCTTTAGGACAGTTGACTCTTTATCAGCCTCATCAGTATTTTTGCCTTTCTTAATTGGCTGATTGAACTTTAAAGCCCTCAGCGAAGCAGCGGTTATCTCAGATCCTCTAGCCTTAGTTTCCTCAGATAGATCAATTTGATGATCTAAGAGGATTCTGGTGATGAGTGAGCCCAGCCTGAGAGTTCCAGTGCTCCTTTGGAAACCAGCAATCAAGAATACTGGCATGTTAATCGGCTTGTATATCAGCATATGCCATATGAAGCATTGCTCAAAATTCGTTGCTGAGGTGGTGCAGTTGATCTTGGGATAAATGTAGTAGGTCAGCAGATAGTGGGCCATCTTTTGGTGCTGACCCATTGAGGTGCTGGAGATTTCTCCAGAGTGGCCAGCGGGCTTGCAGAAGGTGGTATTGTACCCAGTTCCTTCATGATCCCCGGACCGCCTCAGTTTTGTCCCCTCATTTTTTAACTTCAGCAAGTTAGCAAGATAGGTAGGGTTTATAAAAATGGTCTTTTCCTTTACTACAGTTACCAGATAGTCCTGGTTATCATCAGCAACTCGGAGATTGTGGTAGAACTCCCTTACTAGGTCAGGGTAGGTGTGATCTCTAATGGAGAATAGCTCGGTCCAGCCATTCTTCGATATCCATTCGCAGAAGGGTTGCTCAGTTTCTACGAAGGCTTCTGAGACCCATCTAGAGAAGTCAATCTTCCATTCTCTAACGTCGTCGAAAACTTTGGTGTAGGTTCTGACCTTGGTCGGCTTCCCCTTAGTTGAGGTGGCTTAGCCAGCTTTGCCTTTGCTCGGCGTAGTGACCTTTGTAGCTTCAGGCGAAGTAGTTTGCCTGGAAGGTTCGTCGGAACTGGTCTTAGGGTGACCGACACCGGAGATGTTAACGGAAACCTTAGTCATAGTTTCAGAAAAAGATTGAGAAGCTTTGAGAGTTTTTAGAGAGAGAATGCTTTGCCAGAGAGTTCGGTATAACAATGGGGATTTGCCCATTATTTATAGCGGTGAAAAGTGGATCTTATCGAATCCATGTGTCAGTTTTGCCTTGGGATTGTGAACCGACAATAATCCTGGCTTTTATGACACATTCGGCGCATACGTCATCCTAGGTGGCTATTCACGTGCTCTAGCATTAAACGCAACGGATCTTATATTCAGCGTTTAGAATACTAAGTGTTTTATATTCTGAGTGGTCAGTTTTATATATACGGATGATTTCTCAGTTTTATACTACTCGGTGTCAATGTTTGCTCAGTATGTGATATTTATTCATTTAGCATTAAACACTCAGCATACATTTATTCACTCAGCAAACAATGGATCATTCAGCATGTTAATTCACTCAGCATGATTCTATATTAAGAGCTGGAATTTACTGAAGAGGATTAAACATACCAATGGCTTCTCTCAGTATGCTGAACTATTCACGAGCCAGTGGCTTTGTGAAGATATCCGCAAGCTGCTCATCCGTTGGGACGTAGGTCAGCTTTATCTCACCCTTAAGTACATGATCTCTAATGAAGTGATGTCTTATGCTGACATGTTTCATCCTGCTGTGTTGAATTGGGTTCTTGGACAGATCAATTGCAATTTTGTTGTCACATTTGACCTCAATTGTCTTTGTTTGAACACCATAGTCTTCAAGCTGTTGCTTAATCCATAGGACTTGAGCAACACAGTGTCCAGCAGCAATGTACTCAGCTTCAGTGGTAGACAAGGCTACTGACGCCTGCTTCTTGCTGAACTAGGATACAAGACAGCTTCCTAAGAAATGACATCCTCCAGAGGTGCTTTTCCGTTCTAGCTTGTCTCATCCATAGTCAGCGTCAGTGTATCCAACGAGTGTAAAACCATGAGTGTTGGGATACCATAAACCTGCGTTCACTGAGCTTTGCAAATATCTAAGGATTCTTTTTACAGCTATGTAATGAGATTCCTTAGGGTTAGATTGATATCTAGCACAGTAGCATACTGAGAACTGAATGTCCGGTCTACTTGCTGTTAAGTAAAGTAGAGAGCCTATCATACCTCGATACAATTTGCTGTCTACCGACTTACCATTCTCGTCAGCACAGAGGACAGTGTCAGTGCCCATAGGAGTGGATATTGGCTTGCAATTTTCAAGATCATATTTCTTCAATATCTCATTGGCATATTTAGCTTGACTGATGAAGATGCCATTTTTCCCTTGTTTGATTTGAAGTCCAAGGAAGAAGTTGAGTTCTCCCATCATTGACATTTCAAACTCAGTTTGCATTTGCTTGCTAAATTCCTTGCACATTGACTCATTAGTAGCACCGAAAATAATATCATCGACATATATTTGAGCCAGCAGGGTATCTTTACCCTTTCTCTTAATGAATAAGGTTGTATCAGCTTTGCCTCTGACATAATTTCTAGTCAGCAGGAAACTGGTCAGCCTCTCATACCAAGCACGTGGCGCTTGTTTGAGGCCATACAGAGCCTTTTTGAGTTTATAAACATGGTTTGGGAATTTAGGATCCTCAAACCCTAGAGGTTGATTAACATAAACTTCCTCGTTTATAACTCCATTAAGGAATGCACTCTTAACATCCATTTGAAACAGTTTAAAGTTCATATATCTTGCATACGCGCATAAAATTCTAATAGCCTCTAGCCTTGCCACTGGGGCAAAGGTCTCACCGTAGTCAATACCTTCTTGCTGACTGTAGCCCTGAGCTACAAGCCTTGCTTTGTTCCTGACTACATTTCCTTGCTCATCCAGCTTGTTGCGGAAGACCCATCTTGTTCCAATGGTCTTCTGACTCCTTGGATGTGGCACTAGCTCCCATACATCGTTTCTTCTGAATTGGTCAAGTTCCTCTTGCATTGCACTCATCCAGAACTCATCTTCCTCAGCATCAGCGAAGTTCTTAGGTTTCTGAACTAAGACGAAGGCCACGTTGCTGAGGTATCTCCTGAGTTGATTTCTTATCATCAGGGTATTCTCATCGGCATCAAGGATTGCACTCTCTGAGTGCTCTCTTGGAATCCTTATCTCCTTTAGTAGATTTATGTCTTGTGCTGTCTGTGTTTCAACAATCTCTGCAGGAGTAGACTGGTCAGTGAAAACAATCTTAGGTTCACTTTTACCTTTGGTCAGCCCTTGAGGGAATGACTCAGCGGCTGTATCTTGATCAGCGGGTGCTGAGTGTGGATCATCCTCAGTCAGCGGCTGGTATCTACCTGCAGGGTTAGTTTCGTCGAACTCAACATGTACTGACTCTTCTAAAACTTGAGTTCGTTTATTGAAAACTTTGTATGCTTTGCTGTTTGTTGAGTAGCCTAAAAAGATAGCTTCATCAGCTTTTGAGTCAAACTTAGCTAGGCTATCTTTGGTGTTTAAAATAAAACATTTACAGCCAAAGGCACGAAAGTATCCAATGTTGGGCTTTCGTCCTTTCCAAAATTCGTAGGGGGTTTTCTTTAGTATAGGTCTAACAAGAGCCCTATTAAGAATATAGCACGCTGTGTTAACAGCTTCTCCCCAAAAGTACTTTGGAAGTCTATGCTCACTCAGCATTGTCCTGGCTATTTCAACCAAGGTTCTGTTCTTCCTTTCAACAACCCCATTTTGTTGAGGCGTCCTAGGAGCAGAGAAATTATGGTCAATGTCGCTGGCTTCACAGAATTCAACAAACTATTGGTTTTTGAATTCTCCACCATTATCACTTCGAATGTGAGCCAATTTTAGGTCTTTTCAAGTTTTCTAACCAAATTTGAAAATGTCTCAAAGGTCTCATCCTTGCTACTCAGCAAGATGACCCAAGTGTACCGAGAGAAGTCATCTACAATGACCAGGGAAAATCTTCTTCCACCCAGACTCAGCGGCTGGACTGGACTGGACCGAAGAGATTCAAGTGTAGTAACTCTAACGGACGCTTAGTTGAGACAATATTTTTACTATGAAAAGATTGTTTGGTTTGATTTCCAGCTTGGCAAGCGTGGCATAGTTGATCTTTTTCAAATTTAAGTTCTGGCAGTCCCTCAACCAATTGCTTTCTTGCTAATTTGGCCAGGAGGTCCATGCTTACATGACCAAGTCTCCTGTGCCATAGCCAGGAATTTTCTTCCTTTGAAACTAAGCATACAGTTTTTGAAAACTTTTTCTCCAAGTTCAGCATGAAGACATTATCAATGCGAGGGGCAGTTAAAATTAACTCATTAGTTTTACCCTCGTATATTTTACATCCAGTGTCATCAAATATAACTTTTCTCCCATTATCACATAGTTGAGCTACGCTGAGTAAGTTATATTTGAGTCCGCTGACTAGGGAGACTGACTCAATAGTAGGATTATGATAACATCGAGATATTAACCCGAGGACTAAAAGGGATATTCACCTCAAGAACGCCGCGTAGTGATCCCCAAAAGGGAGCTGGCGGGCGAATCTCCACGGATCTGCTCTGAGAGATCCGCTGGCGGACCTATGAGGCGAATCTCTTCATTCACCTGATTCGCCATTATAACGGCTGGCCGCCGACTCGGCCATAAAGATCATTAATGATTTATCAATTAGCTAACTTCCAGGTTAGAGATAACTCGTAACCGCCATTAATGGAGCATTAATGGAGACTTTCTAGTTTCCTGAAGGTTACGACTTCTCAGCTATATATAGCCTGATTCCCTAGGCTATCAAGGTACACATTCTCACAACCTTTGTCAATTCAGTTTGTTTCCTTGAATCATCTTACTGACTTTGGCATCGGAGCTTCCCCCCATCGAACCCAACGACGCCCCCACAGGGACGGAAGTTGATCATAATTTCTCTACTTATTATCAATTGGTGCGGTGAAGGTGGAATCCTTAACCAAACAAAGGGTTTTTCGTTCACACTAAAAAACTATGACAAATGGAGATCAAAATCCCTCCTCAGGGATTGAAACACCATTAGTTACACCATCTAGTGCTGGCCGCACTGATTCAACTCCTCCTGCAACGCACGTCGAAAATAGTATGCCTCCAGATGCTTTCATCAATATGTGTGCCCAAGCAATTGGAGAGCGGTTTGGAACCGAGACAGGGAGTCGCCTGTGGTCATTTATGACCCTCCCTCCACATTGGAACATGGCGTCCACATCGGCCATATCATCTCGGCCTTTGTTGAGCTTTGGACTGGGCGCCCAAAGTTTTTCATTCCTCCAAGCTCACAACACGGATTCTATGATAACCACCACGACGTCGACTGGCGAACGGCAAATCAATCGTGAGTTATTTCCTAATGGCGCTGAAGGAAGTCAAAGAAATAATTCATCCTTACCGGGTGGATCCACAAGACCAGGGTTAAACCTGGATGGACCCAATATTCCCAGGCGCCCACGGACGAATCTCCCCCCCGGCGGATCCAGAGGGCGAACACATAAAAAGCATAGAAAGGAGAAAGGCAGGCGGTCCAGGTCACCTTCGCCTCGACGACCGAGATCCTCCCATCGTGGTAGATCACCCTCATCTACTGGCCGTAGACGGAGTAAAAGGCCAAGAGAGACACCCCATCCAAGTGGACCACCACCACCACCACCTTCGGGAACTGTTGGACACATCCCGTCAGGAAGCCAGGGGGGAAACGGACTGGCTCCCCCTGGCGGAGGAGGCGGAGGTGGAGGTGGTAGAGGAGGAGGTAGTGGAGGAGGGGGCGGAGCGGTAACGGAGGAGAGCGTTCGCCATCAGACCCATCGTCTGAATCAAACTCTTCTTCTTCTTCCCCAAGCAGATCGCCATGAAGAGGTCGCCCCGGGGCGGATCCAGAAAATTTTGATGATAGAGTTAGAGCTCTGGTGCTCCGTATGAATGAAGAAAATGCTAGGCATAACCCGTTCGCCAATAGGGATTCGCCTTTCGCAGCTTGGATCGAAGCGGAGGAAACAGACAAAGCTTTTAAAATTCCCAATCTTGCAATATACACAGGAAGTGACAATCCAGAAGCTCACGTTAGAAAATATCGAATACTGCTTAGGCTCAACCGTGCCACCGAGCCCGTGCTCTACAAAATGTTTGTTACCACGCTGGGGGCCCCAGCATATTTGTGGTTTCAATCTTTACCTCCAGGTTCGATAAACAGCTTTGATCAATTGAGCAGGGAATTTTGCGATAAATTCGCTGGCTGTATTCCTCTAGTGGTGAAATCCGGGAAGCTTTTTGAGTTAAAGCAGAAGGCGAATGAATCCCTTCGGGAGTATGTGGACACTTTCAACCAGTTGTGCATACAAATAGTTGATGTGGATATCTCCGTAGCTGTGGAATGTTTCGTAAGAAATACCACCTGTAAGAGTTTACAGGAAGATCTCATTCGAAAGAAACCCACCAGCATGGCAGAGTTGATGGAGCGTTGTAAAGATTTTATAGAGGTGGATGACATTCATCGAGGTTCACCATCATCGCCGAAAAGGGACAAGGGCGAATCTCGTCCCCAAGATAGAGACAGAGACAAGCGTCAGGACTCTTCCTCTAGAAACAGGCGAAGAGATTCTAAGAACAAATCAAAGTTTGTCACCTCTTTCATACCTCTCAATGCTTCTAAAAGTGAAGTCCTTATGTGGATCGAGAACAGTCAACACAAGCGGAGCATTTCATACCCCGAACCGAAGGGAGGGGAGTACACCAATAATGGTAAAAATCCTAAAAACTATTGTAAATATCACAGGAAAAATGGCCATGACACTGACGCATATTGGGAGTTAGCTCGAGAAATCGAACGTCTCATAGAGAGGGGCAAATTGGATCGGTTCATCCAAACCGAAGGCAAAAGAGGAGATGGTGATAGACCTAAGGAGGACCCAAAGAAGAAAGGAAAGGGTACCATCAATGTCATAGCAGGCGGACCTGGATACCAGCCAATGCTAAAAAAGGCAAGGACTGCCGCCCTTGACAGAACGTCATTAAATCGCCCCTTTTCCAATGTAGGTCCTGAAATATCTCCCCATGCGGATGCACTAGTCGTCACTATGATGGTAGAAGGCTGGGAGATGAAAAGAGTAATGATTGATACTGGGAGTTCATGCAATGTCATCACCAGAGGAGCTTTTGCCAAACTCATGATTGATCCTGTTCAAGTAGAGCCAACTGTGGTCGATATCTTGGGAGTGACGGGGCATACTATCCAAACAAAAGGCCAAGTCACTCTGGATTGTGAGCTTACAGACGATGATCAGGTCTGGAAGGGCGATCTGGAATTTTCTGTCTTGGATGGTCAGTTAGCTTACAATATCATCCTCGGACGACCCTTTATCTCCGAAGTTGCAGCCCTTATCTCCATACGCCACTTAACACTTTACATTCCCACGGCCAAGGGAGGTGTAATGATCAGAGGTAGCCAAAAGGTGGCCCAGGAGACATATTCGGCATCACTAATGATCCGCCCACAATCTAAGGAGGAAGATGAAGAGGAGCGCATCACAATGGCCTTGGGCGAGACCGAAATGTACCTTATGGTGGATGAAAAGCAGGTGCGAATGGCTAAAGGGCTCAAAGGCGAAATTAAAAATGCAATCACTAAGGTACTCTGTGAGGCGGAAGATGTTTTCGCATGGAAGGATGAAATTCTCCCCGGAATCAGTCCAGACGTGATCACTCACAAGCTCAACATTGATAAAGATGCAGTTCCCGTGGCTCAGAAATGAAGAAACCATGGCCCGGAAAGGCAGAAGGTGATAGAAGAAGAGATCACCAAGCTCCAGCGGGCGGACGCCATTGAGGAGGTGCTTTACACACAGTGGTTGGCGAACGTCGTTTTAGTGAAAAAAGCAGGCGGATCTTACCGCATGTGCATTGACTTTACGGATCTCAACAAAGCTTGCCCCAAAGACAACTACCCTTTGCCATGTATTGACATGCTCGTAGACGGAACCGCCGGTCACGCCATGTACTCCTTTACTGATGTGAGGTCAAGTTATCATCAGATCCCCATGGAGCCCTCAGATAGAATCAAGACCTTGTTCGTAACACACCAGGCCACTTATTGTTTCAAAGTTATGCCCTTTGGGCTTAAGAACACAGGTGCAACTTATCAGAGGATGATGAACAAGATATTCGCAGATAGTAAAGGGGACAACTATTCTGTCTATGTAGATGACATGATCATCAAAAGTACGACTATAGAAAAGCATGCGGATGATATAAAGGAGGTACTGGACGTACTCCGATGCCACAACATTAAACTGAACCAAGAGAAGTGCACTTTTGGTGCGACGTATGGGAAATTCTTAGGGTTCATGATCAGCGAAAAAGGAGTTAGCCCAAATCCTGATAAGGTTAAGGCTGTCCTAGAAATGCAAGTGTTAGACGAGGTGCCGCGGCCTAATCTCCCGGGCGGACCGGGGGGTGGACAACCTCATGGCGATGTAAGCGGTGATTGGCGCCGAAAGCAATCAATCATGGAATCAAGCTGCTCGGCAGGACCGGAGCTCGGAGATATGGAAGAGTCGCCACCCACGAATGGGAAAATGAACACTGATCCCTTGCGGGAGACCGGTGTGGGTTCGGGAAACTTAGGCACGAGCCGAGAAGGCTAGCTCCTTTCCGGAGAAAGGCTACTAGGCACCCCGACATCGCCCGGTTATGAACCACCGGCCTCCTACTCAGCATGTTAGGCGATAACGGACTAATCGTATACTTCTTTAAGTTTAAAATTCATTTGAAACCCTTTTCTTTCTCTTTTTGGAAACCATTTTGAGCATATGATATTGAAAAGCCACATCAGTAAAGAATCACCCATTTATGTTTATACATACACAGAGAGGGGGAAGAAAGAAGTGATTTATTTACAACCGTATTTAAATGTTATGTTGTGTGTCTATTCTACATTAACTTATTTCCCCAAAACGATGTTTACATGGTTCGCACCTTAATCGCCGTTGGAACGATTTAGGTGCGTTTTAAAACCCCGTTTGATGAAGCTTACCCGAATCGCCGTTGGAACGACTCGAGTAATTGAAAACGTTAAAGTAAAAGCCTTTTAATAAGAAAACGTGGTTAAACATACAAGTCAATTTTATTTTGTACAAATTCATTAAGAAAGCGATTCAAAATCTCCATTATTAACAAAAAAACGATTTTGATTACAATGTTCGCTTAATCCGTCGTTTGGAACGGACTAAGGTTTTAAAACGTGGTGTTTTGAAGACGATTTGAAATATCAACCAAAATGACTCTATTTATCTACATTAGAGATCTAAGAAAGCTCATTAGCTTAAATAATTTAATTGAAAACTCTCTTTTTGTGACTTATTTTCCCCACTTATTTAATGGACTCTCTAACTATTATAATTACATCAATAAACACATTTAGGCCCAAAAATTAATTTTTCCAAGTGAAGCCCCTTTGAAACATGGACTCATAAATGGCCAAAAGAGATAAAGAAAATAATATAGATATACAGCCTTTAGGACAGAATTGGCAAATTACAGCAGCACTTCACATTTTCCAGATTTGTTCAAAAGCATTAAATTAAATCTAATTCAATCGTTTTGGACTTCCGAACTACCAAAGATGGATCATAGTCGAAAACGGAAGTTCCTAAAACGATGTTTTTATTTTAAAACGTTATTTGGAAACCTCTTTTAAATAAAAAAACTTATAATTACAACATTTTCGATACCCGAACTACCTTTTTATCGGATCACGGTTCGTATTGGGATATCCAAAACGAGGTTTTTATTTTAAAACAAAACCGAATTTTATTTAACACGAAACGAAAATTAAATAAATACGCTAACTAAATAAAACGTGACAAAATAAATAAATGACTAAAGGAATAAAAACTATAGCATAAAAAAAATAGAAGGAGAGAAATAAATTAAATAAAATAAAGAGTCTAGTCCTCGGATAATACCTTTGATTCGGTATCTGACAGTCGAAGCCGATTGATTCCACGAACCGCGAGCTCCCGATTTTAATAAAAATTTAGTAAAAATTGAACTTAGGAAATTTGGAATTTTTGAGAAAAAAAAAATATTTTTCTCAAAAAAATCCACTCTCTCTCTCTCTAAAAATGTTTAGAGTGAGAAAGTTTTTCCTCCAAAAAAGGCCTCTCTCTTCACCTTGGGATCCGTGCCCTTATTTAGGGAAACGGATCCCGGAACAATGGGCGACGCCCAAAAAAAATTGGGCGTCGCCCATTGTGGTTGGGCGACCGCCCAGCCTAGTGTTGGGCTACCGCCCAACCTTGTTGGGCGATCGCCCAACGGCGTTGGGCGAGCGCCCAACGCGAGGTTGGGCGCCCGCGCCCAACCCTCGTCGGGCGTCCGCCCGACGTGGTTGGGTGCCCGCCCGGCGACCCTCGGGGCGTGCCCCGCGCCGTCGGACGCGTGCACTCCGTGGCCGCCGAGCGCGCGTTCCGCGCAGCTAGACGCTCGCA
This sequence comes from Euphorbia lathyris, assembly GCF_963576675.1. Lineage (NCBI taxonomy): Eukaryota > Viridiplantae > Streptophyta > Magnoliopsida > Malpighiales > Euphorbiaceae > Euphorbia > Euphorbia lathyris. The sequence continues at coordinate 79,986,262 of NC_088916.1, forward strand.
CGTCGCGGCCGCCGAACGCGCGCCTCGCGCTGCCAGGCACGTGTGCTCAACGGCCCACGAGGGCGCGCACCGCCAGCGGTCCCAGGCATTGCTCGGGCGTCGAGAGCGTGCCACTCGCGGTGCGTCCGATGGACGCCGCGCGCACGTCTCGAGCCGTCAAGCGGGCGTTCGACCATCGTCGTCCGCGTGCGGGATGCCGTTGTGTGCCCGTGTCGTGCCGTTAATTTTCCTCAGCTTATTATTCTTTATATATTTTTCAAAACTTCCGGAATCAATCGCTTCGACCGTCTTGTTTCAGGTTTTCGTCACAGGTCCTCCGACTCGGTGTCTACAGTTGCCCCTACTTTTCTATTTTGACAGTGATGTGTGTGGTTCGAAAACGTTTTTGCTAACGTAACACACGCAATGTAAAACATATAAAAGTAAAAGACACGTAACGAGTAGGAGGAAACATACCTGACCTTTGCGTTGCGCGCTCCAGCGTTGCTCTCTGACTGCATCAGACTCTGCTTCGGGCTGCACCCTAGTTCACGACCGCGGGGATAATGGCTAAATAGCTACCCTAGTTTATGACCGAGGGGATAATGGCTAAACAGCTACCCTATTTCAAGATTGCGGGGATAATGGCTAAATAGCTACCCTGATTTACGACTGCGGGGATAATGGCTAAATAGCTACCCCATTTTAAGATTGCGGGGATGATGGCTAAACAGCTACCCTGGTTTACGACTGCGGGGATGATGGCTAAACAGCTACCCTGGTTTACGACTACGGAGGTAATGGCTAAACAGCTACCCCATTTCAAGATTACGGGGATAATGGCTAAACAGCTACCCTATTTCAAGATTGCGGGGATAATGGCTAAACAGCTACCCTATTTCTAGATCGCGGGGATAATGGCTAAATAGCTACCCCATTTTAAGATTGCGGGGATGATAGCTAAACAGCTACCCTGGTTTACGACTGCAGGGATGATGGCTAAACAGCTACCCTGGTTTACGACTGCGGGGATAATGGCTAAACAGCTACCCCATTTCAAGATTGCGGGGATAATGGCTAAACAGCTACCCTATTTCAAGATTGCGGGGATAATGGCTAAATAGCTACCCCATTTTAAGATTGCGGGGATGATGGCTAAACAGCTACCCTGGTTTACGACTGCGGGGATGATGGCTAAACAGCTACCCTGGTTTACGACTGCGGGGATAATGGCTAAACAGCTACCCCATTTCAAGATTGCGGGGATAATGGCTAAATAGCTACCCTATTTCAAGATTGCGGGGATAATGGCTAAACAGCTACCCTATTTCAAGATCGCGGGGATAATGGCTAAACAGCTACCCTATTTCAAGATCGCGGGGATAATGGCTAAATAGCTACCCCATTTTAAGATCACGGGGATAATGGCTAAACAGCTACCCTATTTCAAGATTGCGGGGATAATGGCTAAACAGCTACCCTATTTTAAGATCACGGGGATAATGGCTAAACAGCTACCCTATTTCAAGATCACGGGGATAATGGCTAAATAGCTACCCTATTTCAAGATCGCGGGGATAATGGCTAAACAGCTACCCTGATTTACGACTGTGGGGATAATGGCTAAACAGCTACCCTATTTCAAGATTGCGGGGATAATGGCTAAACAGCTACCCTATTTCAAGATCACGGGGATAATGGCTAAACAGCTACCCCATTTCAAGATTGCGGGGATAATGGCTAAACAGCTACCCTATTTCAAGACCACGGGGATAATGGCTAAACAACTACCCCATTTCAAGATCGCGGGGATAATGGCTAAACAGCTACCCTAGTCTACGATCTTAGGTAAATATGGCTCAAAAGCAACTCCGGTCTGCGACCACGAGTCAGATGGCTCAAAAGCAACTCTGATCTGCGACCGTGAGTCAAATGGCTCAAAAGCAACTCCGGTCTGCGACCGTGAGTCAGATGGCTCAAAAGCAACTCCGGTCTGCGACCGTGAGTCAGATGGCTCAAAAGCAACTCCGATCTGCGACCGTGAGTCAGATGGCTCAAAAGCAACTCCGGTCTGCGACCGTGAGTCAGATGGCTCAAAAGCAACTCCGATCTGCGACCGTGAGTCAGATGGCTCAAAAGCAACTCCGGTCTGCGACCGTGAGTCAGATGGCTCAAAAGCAACTCCGGTCTGCGACCGAGAGTCAAATGGCTAAAAAGCAACTTCGGTCTGCGACCGAGAGTCAAATGGCTCAAAAGCAACTCCGGTCTGCGACCGTGAGTCAAATGGCTAAAAAGTGGGGGCTGTTTCTGGATTTTCTTATCACACTGTTGTCTGTATTTTTTCACTGGAGCTATCATCTCGAAGATTCGATGGGCCCACGTCTTAGTCCGAAATGACATAGACTACTGATTGTTTTTCTGTTGACTGTCGTCTGTATTTTGACTGGTGTCACTGTTCTGTAAAAATTAGCTGTTGTCTGGAATTGATGTTTTGACGATGTTGGTTACTGTCTGGGAGAAACGCAGGCTGAAACGGACTGCAAATCGGAGGTCTGTGCACCTGGTAATTAATTATTTACTTTTTACCTTTATGTCAAATCGTACTTTTTTCCCTATTTACGGGAATGCCATTCCCTTTTCCTATATAAGGTGGTGGGGTTTCATTTCAACCCCACACCTTCTCTCTCCTCTTTCTCTCACTAGACTTCAATTTGGATTATTCTCGGGATGGATTTAGACGAATGGGATGGCACCAGAGGCATGGACGAGGTTTACGTAAACCTGGATAGAGTGGATACCTTCCACGACCCTACGACACACTTGAGCAGGACACGCTGCAACGAGGTAAGTGGTTCCTCACTTTTATTTGATTTGAACTCTAGGCTTTAGCATTCCTATACGAACATGATTTGCATGCTAACTCTTAGGCTGCCTTAGAGGACTTTAGCTAGAAAACGTGAATTCCTTTATTTACACATAACACCTGTTTGTTTTTGTAAGAATGCGCGCTATATGCATGTGAATAGTACACTACGAATTTATGCATGTTAACAGTAAAAACGATGTGAATAGTAAAAGCGTGAATAGTGCACGTGAATAGTAAAAACGTAAATAGTGACAACGTGAATAGTAAAAACTTAGCTAATGCACGTGAATAGTAAAAACGTGAATAGTGACAACATGAATAGTAAAAACTTAGCTAACGCACGTGAATAGTGACAACGTGAATAGTAAAAACTTAGCTAGTGCACGTGAATAGTGCACGTGAATAGTGCACGTGAATAGTAAAAACTTAGCTAATGCACGTGAATAGTGAAAACGACGTGAATAGTAAAAACTTACCTAATGCCCGTTAACGTATGTGAATAGTAAAACCTAATCTACGCTCCTCGTCGCCGCAGACGAGAGTGGATCAAAGAATTGACTCAACCTTACGTGAATGACCCTACAGGAGAGATTTTTGCAGAAAATTGGTCCTAACTGACCGGATGTATCTAGGTTAGAAAATGGAAGAATACCTAGTCTTAACGCGTTCTTTTCAATTGCATGCTTTAGGAGCTGTATTTAAATTTTCTTATCTTGTTCCTTTTTAGTTCATTGAGATTTCGGGGACCACCGCCGAGGTTCTCTCATGGTATGATAGGTTAGGTGCCGCGGCGAGAGCCCGTGTGCAGGAGTTGGGCTTCGGATCCTTTATTCCAGCGCTGCCCCGCACCAACGGGGTGTGTGATCCTTTTGGCCTACGGGCCCTATGCGAGCGGTGGGTTGACTCGACCCACACCTTCCACCTTTCCTTTGGGGAGATGACCATCTCGCCTTGAGATTTTTCGCTGTTGATAGGATTGCGAGGGAGCAACACTCCCGTCCCTTTCCACTTTGGTATGATGCGACCACGGGTCGACCCTGCTAGGCTTGCTACCTTGATTGGACCGGGAGTTCGTCTATGCGCCAAGTCTACTCCGGCGAAGTTTGTCTCTACCGCGAGCCTCTTGAGTAGACGTGATTTCTGCGAGACTGACGCTACCGACCTGGCGGTTCGTAGTTTCTTAGTATATGCTCTAAGTGAGACGATTTTCCGCACGAAGGGCGGGAAGGTACACGCAGGTCTCATTCAGGCACTTAGCGATCTGGATGCAGCGGCTTCTTATGATTGGGCAGGGGCAGGCTTAGCCTTTCTTTACAAGTTCTTGGATCTGACTTGCCGGAAGCGCAAGGACTTCGGCGGTTATACCTTTGCCCTGCTGGTACGTGATGCCTTCTTGACTTATCCGTCTTGTCTTTTTCGCATTTTTCACACTCCTAGTCCTTATTTTTACCGTAGGTGTGGGCGTACGAGAGACACATCCTTCCCAGCCGGTCTCGATCTCGACCGAGAGTACCGAGGCCGCCCTTCATGACCCGATGGAGGGATTTTGACTTGAGCCCCGAGAGGAGTCGGACAGTGTCGCGGCTTCTGGATTGGATCGACTCGCTGACCCTGGGACAGGTAGATTTTGCCTAATCATGCTAGATTTTTGTTTGAGTCCCTCTGACTTTCTCTTTGTGCATTTTTCTTTAGATTAAGTTTAGGTGGGATGATCTTGACTTCGGCCCTGATTATGCATACGCATCGATGATCCAGGAGCAGCAGTGCGTGCTCACCGGCCCTTGTGTGCGGGCGTGGTATTTGGGAGATCGAGGCATCATCGGAGCGAGTGATGTTCACTGGACGCCGGGGGAGATTCCCGTTTCCATGTTTGCTGTGCGGACTCTGCCCTTATCGACCATTCATCGAGATCTGACCCGTCGTTTTGTCGGTAGAGTAGTCTGGGTTCACGCAAGGGGCCGCGAGCCTTATTTGTCTACTTTACTGAGCGCGAGGGATGCCCCGGCGGCAGCGATGGAGGTAGATCCGGTAGCGGACGTGTTTTCGAGAGAGGCGGTCGAGGCCATCTTTGGTCAGGCGGAGGTTCCGGTAATTGATTCCGCCCTCTTTTCATTTTATTCATGATATGATCGGAGGTTTTATTGTGTGTTTTTTTTTTTTTTTTGCCTTTTTTGCAGGAGGGATCCTGGCGGAGTGCCCACCTATCAGATTTTTTCGATGGCACTCGGGCTCAAACACCGGTGTGCGAGCAGCCCTATTTTTTCGGTGAGTCATCCAGTGCAGCTCGACCGGAGGGGTCGTCCATAGGCGTGCCTGTACCAAACTATGGGAGAGATTATGCTACGATCTGCTATGACGAGTCCGGGGCACCTTACGCGGGATTTGAGGCGGCCCCTTCTATCTTCTCCTCGAGGGTCCCGTTTGATCCCTCGGATGCTTCTCTGACCACGAGAGAGACTTGTACGAATTACGTGGGGCTGTCTGGTTATCTCCGAGACCGCCTCAGCTTGCGCTGCACCGATCACCTGGTATGTATCATTATTGTACTTTAGTGTAGTGAAATGTATGCATGTATGTATGATTTATGTTTTTGCCTATCCTGCCTTTTATCTGTGTTTTTTCCTTTTTCTGTAGAGTGATCTGCATGGCCATGAGCGGAGACAGAGCGAGCTAGTGCGGGAGGCTGATGCCCGAGTTGGTCACGTGTATCAAGAGAGGAACGACCACTGGTCGAGGATGATGCGATGGGAGACTGAGGGTCACCTTGCCGTCGAGGAGAGGGCGCGTGATGAGTCGATCAGCCGCCTTGCTGCAGAGGAGAGAGCACGAGCTGTTGATGAGAGAGCATGGGTTTCCAATGAGAGAGCGCGAGTTTCTGATGAGAGAGCGGAGCGGGCATCTCACCTGAGAGATTTTGAGAACTATTGGGACTTCCCTCTGTATTAGGCTCGTTATGTATTGCTTTGTAGCTTTCATTGTTGCTTTGTAGCTTTTATTAGAGTTTCCCCGATGTATAGCTGATGTATAGGGAGTGAGGTGGATAGTAGGTAGGCTTTTTGTGAAAAGTAGGATAGGAAATGTATAACCCGTGATTCATATTACCATGCATGCGGTAGATTATAATGATTCCAATCATTCTCGTCAAATATATTCATGCCTTTATTTATTTACAAACAACAGAAATACTTAGTCTCTTATACATTGTTTTTGTAATTGCTCAAGTCATAACTATTATTACCAGGACCCGCCTTTCGGATCCTGGTGATTTTTCTCCTCTCCTTTTACTATCCCGGAATTTTTAAATGAGTGCCCTTTCGGGTTTTCACCCATTGGGATTTCCCTTATTGTTGCATAGGTCGCCCTTTGCGGGTTTTCAACCTATCGGGAATTTTCTTTATTTTTTTTTTTTTTTTTACGAAAAGTATTTCTTAAGCCTATCCAGATTGGTAGGTTCGGAGAATTCCATGCCGTCCATTGTGGTTAACTTCACCGCTCCTTTGCTTAGTATCTTCTTTACGACGAATGGTCCTTCCCAGTTAGGCCTGAACTTCCCCCTCGGGTCGGTGTGCGTCACACGGATCTGTTTCAGCACCAAATCTCCTTCTTTGATAGGGCTGGTCTTGACTTTTTTATTGAAAGCCCGAGCCATCCTTCTTTGATATAACTGTACATGGTAAAGGGCTTCCATCCTTTTCTCATCAACTAAAACCAACTGCTCACATCGCCTCTTCACCCATTCCGTTTCGGGAATTTCTGCTTCCACTGCGATTCTCAACGATCGCTTTTCGATCTCAATCGGCAGGACTGCTTCTGTTCCGTATACCAAGGAGAATGGCGTTGCCCCAGTCGAGGTTCTGACTGTCGTGCGATAAGCCCACAACGCGAGTGGGAGGTGCTCATGCCAATTCCGATGTGATTCCACCGTCTTTACGAGGATCCTTTTAAGGTTCTTATTAGCTGCTTCCACTGCCCCATTAGCCTGTGGACGGTACGGAGAAGACCTGTGATGTTCAATGCCATATTCTCGGAAAAGATTCCTTACTTTCCCCTGAAACTGGACCCCGTTATCCATGATCATGTGATGAGGCACTCCGAACCTGGTGATCAAGTGTTTTTCAATGAACTTTCTCATCTGCTTGGATCCCAGTTTGCTAAACGACTCTGCTTCTACCCATTTGGTGAAATAATCGATGGCGACTGCAATAAACTTATGTCCATTTGAAGCATTAGGCCTTACTTCGCCGACGATGTCAATGCCCCAGGCAGCGAATGGCCAAATAGGTGCTAGCACATGTAGTTCCATGGCCGGAAGATGACTGCAATCGTCATGGATTTGACAATCGTGACATTTCTTCGCATACTCGTTACAATCTCTTTCCATGGTGAGCCAATAAAAGCCTTGCCTAATAATTTTCTTAGCTAGTACTGCTCCTCCCATATGGGCTCCACAAATTCCCGAATGTACTGATTCCATCGCCTCGCGGGCTTCCCCCGCATCCAAGCATCTTAGTTGTAATCCGTCAATGTGCCTTTTGTAAAGCAAGTCGTTATGGATGACGAACTGACGAGCTAGCCTTCTAATCACAGCTTGATCCCTAGGTTCAGACTCTGCCGGATATGTTCCATCTTTCATAAAGTTCACGATATCGAAATACCACGGTTTTTCATCTGCCCCTAACAGCATTACGTCTTCGTAGCACGGTTTGTGAGATCTTCTCAATACCAATGGTTTCGAAGCAAGGTTCCGGGGGTTGTCCCAAACTGACACCAAAGTGGCCAAGGCATCCGCGGCCTGATTCTGAGCTCGAGGAATGTGATAGAAGCGACATTCTTGGAATCTCAATGCCAACCCTTCTAGCTGATCTAGATACGGACGTAGCCTTTCTTCTCTCACTTCCCAGTTTCCTTGTGCCTGTTCGATGATCAACTTGGAGTCACCCCAAATTTCGACATATGACGCTCCCAGTGCTGCTAATGACTCCAAACCATAAATGCATGCTTCGTATTCGGCCATATTGTTGGTAAGGGGGAAGGATAACTTCTTCGCCATCGGGATTCTTTCTCCTTCCGGGGAGATAAGTAGTACTCCTACTCCGGCTCCATTCGAATTAACTGCTCCGTCGAAGAACATTTTCCACGGTATAACTTCGATTGCATTCAAATGTTCATCGGGGAAATCATAGCTTATCTCTTCTTCTTCTGCATTCAGGGGTTGATTAGCCAAAAATTCTGCCACGGCTCTTCCTTTGATAACCTTCTTCGTCACATATTCAATGTCAAACTCGGACAAAAGCAACAACCATCTGGCTAACTTCCCCGTCAAGGATGGAGTTCGGTATAGATACTTCACGGGGTCCATCCGAGAAATAATGATCACTTTATACGATTGGAAATAGTGCCGCAGTTTCTTCGTCAACCACACCACTGCCACACATGTCTTTTCGATCATGTTGTATTTGAGCTCATACTCTAGGAACTTCTTACTCAAATAATACACCGCGTGTTCCACACCGGTGTCTCCCTCTTGAGCTAACATTGCTCTGATAGATCACTCCTCAATTGCTACATAGAGGAGAAGTGGCTTTCCCAGTTTAGGCGGTCTCAACACTGGCGGATTAAACAAGTAACTTCGGACACTCTCCAATGCCTGTTGACACTTATCATTCCAAACGACGGGTTGGTCTTTCCTTAACAACTTAAAGATTGGCTCGCAGATTGTGGTGAGTCTTGCTATGAACCGACTGATATACTGAACTTGCCCCAGAAACCCCCTCACTTCCTTCTCATTTCTCGGCGCTGGCATTTCCTTTATAGCCTTCACTTTATCGGGATCCACCTCAATTCCCTTATTTCTGATTACATAGCCTAAGATTTTCCCCGACGAAACGCCAAAAAAGCACTTCTTCGGGTTTAACCTTAGCTTGAATTCTGCAATTCGGGCCAAAAACTTCTCGAGTGCGGCAAAATGCCCTTCTCTTGTCTCTGATTTGACCATCATGTCATCCACGTAGACTTCTACCTCCTTGTGTATCATGTCATGGAACAGGGCTGTGGCCATTCGCTGGTAGGTTGCCCCGGCATTTTTCAAACCAAATGGCATCACTCTGTAACAGTATGTTCCCCACTCTATTGTGAACGAGGTTTTAGCTTTGTGCTTTTCGGCCATCTGAACTTGCATGTAGCCCATGAAACCATCCACATTTGTGTGTAAGACGCTTGATGTTGCACTGTCGATCAATACATCGATATGAGGCAAGGCGAACTCATCCTTGGGGCATGCCTTGTTAAGATCTCTGTAATCCACGCACATCCTCACTTTGCCATCCTTTTTCGCAATGGGCACTACATTTACGACCCAAGGGGGATAGTCGATCAATACTTCGATGAATCCTGCTTCTAACTGCTTCTTCACCTCCTCTCTGATCTTATCTGCCCATTCGGGTCTCATACGTCGGAGCTTCTGCTTTACGGGCCTCGCCTCAGGATATGTTGGAATACGGTGAGTTACGATTGATTGATCGATTCCAGGCATGTCTTCGTATGTCCACGCGAATACCATTTCGTATTTTTTAATTATTCTCTCAAATTCTTTTCTCTCTTCAATAGTTAATTCTTGAGCAATTTGTATAAGTTTAGGATTTTCATCCGTACCAAGATTGAAAGTTGACATTTCTATTGTATTGATTTCAAATGTAGGCATGTTATATGAATGAGAATGCATGGAATGATCATGATCAACATCAAGCAAGTAAGCAAAATCAGAATTCATTTCATTAATAGCGTGGGTGATTACATCATCGGACTCAAACAAAGCAGTAATACAATTTTCATCCTCAATATCTTCGGACTTCTCATATACTCTCGAGGTACTAGGCTCAATTTCAGCTCCTGTAGCCGCTTCAATGGTAATGACCTGCTCCTCGGCATTTGAATCCAGCATCATGATCTCCTCGACAAAGCAGCTTGCCTTTCCTTTGCCCCAGTCGGCGACATCATTGAAGATTTCAAACCCTGGCAGAATCTTTCCTTCCGTGCTAGTCCACGTCTCGGAGGTTCCCGAATATGGCTTTCCATGCCCCTCGCTTACAAAATGCCTCCTCAAGCCTATTTTTCCTTCTGCACTCATGTTGGATGGACTCCCCTGCTCATATCCCAAACCCCTCCGGGTTTTCTGACTCTTAAAATCCGGAAACTCCGACAACCCTTGATGGTGTGCTCCTAAGCCCATTCCCGGGATGAAACCTCCTTTCATCATCTTCACCACATCGGTGGTCATGCTCGACTCGTAAATCCCAGAGACTTGGAATCCGGAGAAAAGTTGAGGCTCAATTCCCAATGCTGCCACCGAGCTCAGTTTTTTAGCTCTAATTGTAACTATCTCCTCCCCGAAGGGGAACTTAATCATTTGGTGGAGTGTGGAGGGCACACCTCCCAGCTTGTGGAACCAAGGGCGTCCCAACAACACAGCAAAAGTTACTGGGATATCCAACACCGTGAACTCAGTTTCTTCCTCGTGCGGCCCCACTTTCAACTTGGCCTTGAAAACTCCTTCAATATGCCTACGGCTGTCATCATATGCTCTGATCACTATTTCAGAAGCTGTCAAATCTCCTCTCTCCACTCCTAACTTGGACAAGAGCTTCAAAGGAGAAACATTAATGGCCGATCCATCATCGACCATAACACAGCTAGTCTTCTTCCCGTTAATTTCCGCTCGGATATACAATGGCTTGTTGTGAGCCTTCCCCTCTTCTGGGAGATCCTCGTCGGTAAACGTGATCTCAGTCTTTTTCCGGGCCATTATTACCCCTACTAGCCCTGCCGGCTCAGTGTCGGTGGAAATAACCAAATTCTGCAACTCCTTCATCAGGTTCTCACGATGGTACTTAGAATGGCATAAAACTTCCCAGACCGTAGACTTAGCTTGCGTCTTCTTCAACTGTTCAAGAACTTGGTCATCGGGCTTAGGAGCCGACCCTTCTCCAATCTCAGTCTCTACCATTGGTGCCTTTCCTTTGGCCACACGACCTGATCTCGTCATTACCGCGATTTCCGACTCATCATCTGATTCGTCCCAGATGTTAATAGGAACCCTTCGATTGGCATCCTCCTCGTCCGAGGAACTCGCCCAAATGTCTACGACCATTAAATCCATGACATGAGGAACACTCGGATTCAGGAAAAAGGGATCCGCCGATCCATACAAGGCCCAACCTATCAACTCATCATAGTCACGGAGGGACACTCTACTCATCCTTCTTGCGGCCAACGGAATAGCGCCTCGTTGTATGCACATAAGCTGCACCTTATCGCTCATTGTCTCATTACACTGCTCATAACGGTGCCTCCACCTTCTAGCATAATCCACAAAATGTTTCTCGGGGAATTGCCTAATCCTGTCCAGATCATCCAGGGATCCCGTCCATGGAATGTACATTTCATATCTCGCCACAAAGGCATTTCGGAGCGGTATCCAATGGCACATCTCTTCCTCTGACAGACCCTGATGCCACAATAAGGCTTCTCCCATCAAGGTTTCCGGAAAATGTTCATGCAACTCACACTGTGGGAATCCAGCGTTATACATATGATCGCGGAATATCCTCGCATGCTCTACAGGATCTTGGTATCCACCATACCTAGGCATCGCTAACACCGCATCAGGTGTTTGGTAAGACGGGGAATCAGGAGTTTGCTCTGCTAGCATCCATACCGTATATTCCTTGATAAATCTCTTCGTCATAGCTGCCCAATCGGTCTTAACATACATCGGCAGCGACATGTACCACATCAGCGGTTCACCCATCAATGAATTACAAAACAAGCTAGTGATCTCTTCCTCTTTGAAACTCAAGGCTGTCACAGCCGACAAATAGAAGTGAAGGTGCTCCATAGGGTCCTTATTGCCGTTATACTTGCTCACCCTTGGCAATGGATGCTTGATGGGTCCAATCTGCATTGCAAAGTGCTCCGCGGTTCTATCCTCAGGTCTCTGATACTTTTCAAGAAACAAATCCGACAACCGATCCAATCGTGCTTGCAAGAGTCGGGCAATGAATGTAACCATTGCAAAGGCTCACCTACCAGCGAGTGGTGGAACCACTGAGCAATTTCATCTACCCCGAAGGATTCAATAAACATGTCGTGCATATACTCAAGCAAGTGCACTTCGGGATCCCTTCCTCCACTGAACAAACCCAAATTAGGCATGATAGTCCGAGACGACCCTTCTCCGGTCTCTTCGGCACTATCCTCGTCGTATGGTGCTCCACCATCTGATCCTTCCTCCATTGGTTCATCCTCTTGTTCCTCACCCAAGAAGGACACATACAGACCATTTCCTACATTGCTTCTTTCGACGGAGTCCAACAACTCCTCTACATCTTCCTCAAAAGATTCCATCACTACAGTTTCCGTCAAACCAACTCCGATCATGCTCACCCTATGATTAGGCAATGGATTGCGCCTAACGGAAGGGTTTGCTGACGAAGGATCAGCTATCTTCTTCTCCTCAATCAAATCTTGGATTTCGTGTTTCAGCCTCTCGCAATTCTCAATCGTATGTCCATAACTGCTGTGGAATTAACAATACCCTCTAGCCTGAATCTGCGGAGTAGGTTGAGCTTTGTTATACGGGGTAAGGGCTTTCAACAACCCCTTCTTCTGCAGACATTCAAAAACCTTTGTGTAAGTCTGATCGAACTTGGCGAACCGCCTCTTTTCGATAGCATTAAGATCAACCACTTTCACTGTCGCAGATTCCGTACTCGTGCTAGGCCCTCCGACACTATATCCAGACTTCGTCCACTTGGTATAAGCTTTCTTCGGCTCCCCATCGCCTTCGACAGTCAAGGCACAACTATACATCTGATTGAAATCTGTGAACGGCATATATCTCAACTCATTCTTAATGTACGGCAACGTATTGCCAATCACCATTCGGATCTGATCTTGCTCAAGCGGCTTCTGTTTTATGACCGCGGCCTTAGCCCTCCATCTCTTCACGAAGTCTGAAAGGGATTCCCCAGTCTGCTGCTTAGTGCTCTCTAACTCTTTCAAAGTGACTTCCAACATGGTGTTAAAACTATACTGAGCGATGAATGACTTCGCTAACTCCTTCCAATCCTTCTTTGTCACCATTGGCAGCGCATGGAACCATGTGAGGGCAGCCCCCTCCATGTAAGTGTTAAACAGTCCCAAGACTTGATCCTCGGTCAGGATCGTGTGCTTCATTACCGCAACGTACTGATTCATGTGATCGGTGGGATCTCCAGTTCCATCGAACTTTTTCATGTCAGGGAGCCAGAATTTCAGAGGCAAAGCTGTTGCTGTCAAGCAATTCTTCAAGTTATAGAAATCCTGACTTCCGGAGCTTCCTCCGTGCAAGTCCTGCACTTCCTGTGTGATGTGTTGCCTCCACTCCTCTTCCTTAGCTTTCTCCTTCTCTAACTGTTTTCGGACATAATCCTGATAATCCTCCTCATTCCTAAAGCGAGGGCCATTGTTCACCTCATTCTCAGCACGCTTACTACCACTCTTGTTGTCCTTTAGTGCTAACTCAGCTAGCTGGGCCAAGATCGCGGCTAGCTGGTCGTTGATATTGTTCACAGAATTCTCCAATTCAGCCACCTTCTCATCGGTTGCAGACATACTGACGGAAGACTGAGTATACTCGGATGAAGACGATTCAGAAGCCACAACTACTGATTCGGGACTGTCTACTCGCAACTGATCAAACTGTCTGACAAGCCGATCACTCTCGCGAAACCACAACCGCTTAATAATGACGTCTGCGCGAACGGTATCCATTAGTATGTATGTATGGTTTTATATGCATGATTCGTGGTGTGTGCGTTTATTTATTTACGATTATAAGATAAGAAGAACAAACGTTAGTTCTATTTACACGTATCACAACATCTCTCTTCCACCCTTATTCCTCCACACACTCGTTGGTCCAGGTCTCTTTCCTAGGATTTTGGTTTTTTTGGCTCACATTGCGGTCCAGGGGACGCGTGATGCCGTCGATTATTGCGGGAAAATAAATCATTCATCAGACAATACAGTTCGTTTTGACGTATCAACGTTCAGTGACTAAGAAAATGACCAAGTTGGATTGTCCTTTCGGAATAACTCGTCTTTTGTCCTTTCGCGAGATGCGTTAATTTGGGTTTTGACTCCCTTTGAGCGCATTTCGGTTTTTAGACATGGTTCGAGTTATTCTTCTAGTCCAATCGTTCGTTATTGTTAATGACTCGTTCCCTTTTATTCGCGTGGGTTCATGTCTCGATTTTTGGATTACAACGGGATCTTTTGGATCTATTGAGAGACGTAACCACGTGTCTATTTAGTGATGGAATCACTTTTGGATTTTATTTTAGGGAACGGACTCATCGCGTAACGCGTTTGTTCTTAGCGTCGAGGATCCGTTTGCTCATTTTGCTACGTGAAAAGACGGCGAGTCTTATTTTGAGCGCACGATAATCTTTCGGCTAATTACAACTCTTTGTTCCTCCCAATCCACGGGACATATCATCTCAGTGTGGTTATAGAAAATCAACGTTTCGTTGAATCGCGTGTTTGTTCGAAGCGAGGATATCACCGTTTTCTTTCCTTTAGGCGCGAATTTAAGCAAACACGTATATCGGGCCATATTTCTTGCAGTTTTGGTAACGGTCGAAATGATCGAGTCGTTAGTCAAAAACCCGCAGTCTCGTCCATATGGCGCAATTATATGGTTTGGCTTAATTTGGCTTTGAGATTTTAAACGGGGTATACTCTCGTCCGAGGCACGTATTCAACGACATTGGTTTATTTTCTTTAACTACTCGCGGGATTTAACATATATTGTAGATTCAGAATGATTTTGGTCGATTAGTTCATTTTTCTTTTCTTTATTTTCTTAGTCATCTGTACGGGCACATCCATTTCTCTTAAGAACGACACGAGGCATAACGTAAAAGCTCGTCTTTCATTCGGAAGGGACGGGCTACTTGTGCGAAACTTTTCACGTTACAACAAGGTCGTTCGAAACAGAAATGTTCTTCATTTTCGTTTCATCGTGATCTCGTTTTATCCCAATTTATTTAAAGAATGTGAATAAAGGCTACCGTTAATATAGTCTTTTGTATCGAAATGTAACTATCCTTAACACCGAACCGATTAATACTAATACGTGCTTACGTCATAACGTATTTCCTGAACACGTGCCTTCGTCCGGACACCGAAAGGGACAAGGCGGGTCGCACATGTTCATTCATATGAGATGACTAAGTCGTCTTTAGTTCAAATCGTTTCGATGTTTTAGGGTAATTAGTATGTCGATTCATGAGTATATATTAACGCATCGTCTCATTTTCTTTACATAATTTAGGATTAGACACGTATCATGGCGGTTTGAAAACACGAACTGATTCATTTATCACATCAAAAATAGTAACGGGTAATCCTATGGAAACTTCTAAGGCTACTATATGCTGACACGGCTGACCGCGGGACCTCACAGGACCGCACAGATTCGCCCCTAACGAATGGATGGGGACCCTCTGGTGCCTTACTGTAAGGGGGAACTTACGCTAGCCTCTTTCGAGCGACGAATGGACTCTCGCTAGAGGTTTCGCGGAAATTACCCAAAGGGTTTGCAATAATGCTCGTGAATGCATACGAAAAGAAGTAAAACGATCCGTCCCCGTTAAGGGCTTAGTGCATGCCTTTCGGAATCAAATTTCTCGCTTCCCCAGCAGAGTCGCCACTTGTTAGACGAGGTGCCGCGGCCTAATCTCCCGGGCGGACCGGGGGGTGGACAACCTCATGGCGACGTAAGCGGTGATTGGCGCCGAAAGCAACCAATCGTGGAATCAAGCTGCTCGGCAGGATCGGAGCTCGGAGATATGGAAGAGTCGCCACCCACGAATGGGAAAATGAACACCGATCCCTTGCGGGAGACCGGTGTGGGTTCGGAAAACTTAGGTACCAGCCGAGAAGGCTAGCTCCTTTCCGGAGAAAGGCTACTAGGCACCCCGACATCGCCCGGTTATGAACCACCGGCCTCCTACTCAGCATGTTAGGCGATAACGGACTAATCGTATACTTCTTTAAGTTTAAAATTCATTTGCAACCCTTTTCTTTCTCTTTTTGGAAACCATTTTGAGCATATGATATTGAAAAGCCACATCAGTAAAGAATCACTCATTTATGTTTATACATACACAGAGAGGGGGAAGAAAGAAGTGATTTATTTACAACCATATTTAAATGTTATGTTGTGTGTCTATTCTACATTAACTTATTTCCCCAAAACGATGTTTACATGGTTCGCACCTTAATCGCCGTTGGAACGATTTAGGTGCGTTTTAAAACCCCGTTTGATGAAGCTTACCCGAATCGCCGTTGGAACGACTCGAGTAATTGAAAACGTTAAAGTAAAAGCCTTTTAATAAGAAAACGTGGTTAAACATACAAGTCAATTTTATTTTGTACAAATTCATTAAGAAAGCGATTCAAAATCTCCATTATTAACAAAAAAAACGATTTTGATTACAATGTTCGCTTAATCCGTCGTTTGGAACGGACTAAGGTTTTAAAACGTGGTGTTTTGAAGACGATTTGAAATATCAACCAAAATGACTCTATTTATCTACATTAGAGATCTAAGAAAGCTCATTAGCTTAAATAATTTAATTGAAAACTCTCTTTTTGTGACTTATTTTCCCCACTTATTTAATGGACTCTCTAACTATTATAATTACATCAATAAACACATTTAGGCCCAAAAATTAATTTTTCCAAGTGAAGCCCCTTTGAAACATGGACTCATAAATGGCCAAAAGAGATAAAGAAAATAATATAGATATATATTTACACATTTTAGCCCAAAAGACATAAAATAAGAGTAAAAGAAAGTATACTATCCAATACATATATAAGAAAGAGTAATGAAAATAATATATTTATACTTTAAATATATGAAAATAGTGGATGAAATTCATAAATAAGAGAATAGCATTTATCACTCAAAATAACTCTATTTGTCAATAATTAACATAACCCAAATATACTCCAAAACTATATATATATACATAACTAATATAATCTTAATGTCAAAAAGACTATATGTTTATTCCCTAATATCTATTAATTGTCTCACAAAATACCCAAGTAAATAACATTTAAAATAGATTTTAATGTGACTTAAATAAATAATGATAAAAAAAGAGAAAATAATACATACATTTATAAAAATAAAATGGAACACCACTCTTCTAACATAATTATATATGTTAAAATTCTAAAACAATTTGAAAATCATATATTACATAATTATATATATATATATATATACTAAGGATTAAAAGTCTAAAAGTTAAGAAAAGGGGACCAAAATGGCATTTTTTACATTCTGGCAGATTTACGACGGAAAATCCGTCGGTAAACAGCCTTTAGTGACAGAATTAGCAAATTACAGCAGCACTCCAACATTTTCCAGATTTGTTCAAAAGCATTAAATTAAATCTAATTCAATCGTTTTGGACTTCCGAACTACCAAAGATGGATCATAGTCGAAAACGGAAGTTCCTAAAACGATGTTTTTATTTTAAAACGTTATTTGGAAACCTCTTTTAAATAAAAAACTTATAATTACAACATTTTCGATACCTGAACTATCTTTTTATCGGATCACGGTTCGTATTGGGATATCCAAAACGAGGTTTTTATTTTAAAACAAAACCGAATTTTATTTAACACGAAACGAAAATTAAATAAATACGCTAACTAAATAAAACGTGACAAAATAAATAAATGACTAAAGGAATAAAAACTATAGCATAAAAAAAAATAAATAGAAGGAGAGAAATAAATTAAATAAAATAAAGAGTCTAGTCCTCGGATAATACCTTTGATTCGGTATCTGACAGTCGAAGCCGATTGATTCCACGAACCGCGAGCTCCCGATTTTAATAAAAATTTAGTAAAAATTGAACTTAGGAAATTTGGAATTTTTGAGAAAAAAAAAATATTTTTCTCAAAAAAATCCACTCTCTCTCTCTCTAAAAATGTTTAGAGTGAGAAAGTTTTTCCCCCAAAAAATGCCTCTCTCTTCACCTTGGGATCCATGCCCTTATATAGGGAAACGGATCCCGGAACAATGGGCGACGCCCAAAAAAAATTGGGCGTCGCCCATTGTGGTTGGGCGGCCGCCCAACCTAGTGTTGGGCTACCGCCCAACCTTGTTGGGCGGCCGCCCAACGCGAGGTTGGGCGCCCGCGCCCAACCCTCGTCGGGCGTCCGCCCGACGCGTTGGGCGTTCGCCCGACGTGGTTGGGTGCCCGCCCGGCGACCCTCGGGGCGTGCCCCGCGCCGTCGGACGCGTGCACTCCGTGGCCGCCGAGCGCGCGTTCCGCGCAGCTAGACGCTCGCACGTCGCGGCCGCCGAACGCGTGCCTCACGCTGCCAGGCACGTGTGCTCAACGGCCCACGAGGGCGCGCACCGCCAGCGGTCCCAGGCATTTCTTGGGCGTCGAGAGCGTGCCACTCGCGGTGCGTCCGACGGACGCCGCGTGCACGTCTCGAGCCGTCAAGCGGGCGTTCGACCATCGTCGTCCGCGTGCGGGATGCCGTTGTGTACCCGCGCCGTGCCGTTAATTTTCCTCAGCTTATTATTCTTTATATATTTTTCAAAACTTCCGGAATCAATCGCTTCGACCGTCTTGTTTCAGGTTTTCGTCACAGGTCCTCCGACTCGGTGTCTACAGCAAGCACCACGGAATATCAGAGAAGTACAACGCCTTAATGGGCGTATCATAGCCTTGGGCAGGTTTATCTCTTGTTCAGCTCGCAGATGTCAGCCCTTTTACGAGGTCATTAAGAAGCAAAAGGCATTCGAGTGGAATGAGGATTGTGAAAGAGCCTTCGAAGGAATCAAGCGGTTCCTCACGGAGCCACCCATGATGAGTCGACCTTTGAAGGGAGAGGACCTCTACATGTATGTATCAGTTATGGATAAAGCCGTATGCACGGTCATGATATGAGAGGAGGATGGCCAGCAATTTCCAATTTATTATGTGAGCAAGATTCTGAAAGACGCCGAAACCAGATATTCTAAACTTGATAAAATGGTGCTGGCTGTTGTCACCACGGCAATCCGCCTTAGGCCATATTTTCAGGCGCATACTGTAGTGGTTCGAACAAATATACCAATGAGAAAGGTGTTGCAGAAACCAGACACTTCGGGAAGGTTGATGGAATGGGCAATTCGCCTGGGCGAATTCGATGTAAGATATGAAAGCAGGTCAGCTTTAAAGAGTCAGGTCCTGGCAGACTTTGTGAATGAATTCACTGATGAAGGGATAGATCATCCCAAGCCTCCAGTAGAGGAATGGACAATATACACCGACGGCGCTTCCTCGGCGGATGGAGCTGGTGTAGGTGTTGTGATCAAGGGTCCCCAATACATAAAATTACGGTACGCAGCAAAATTAAATTTCCATGCAACTAATAATGCTGCTGAATATGAAGCTCTGATATTGGGATTACGCCTACTCAAAGAAATCACTCCTGAGCGGATTGTGATCTATAGTGATTCTAAGCTAATGGTCAACTAAGTAATCAAGAATTACGAGGTGAAAGACGAGGTTCTGGCCAAATACGTAGCAGAAGTCAAAAAATTGCTGGATCACCTTGAGACTAAGGAAACTAAATGGGAACTGATTCACGTACCAAGGGAGTCCAACACAGAGGCGGATCATTTGGCCAAAATGGCCTCTTGTGAGGAGAACTGGACAGATCTGGATTGTCCCTTCGAAGTTAAAATAGTTCCAGCCTTCGCCCCAGAGGAAGTATCCCTACTCACAACGGTAGAAGATGATTGGAAATCGGTCATCCGCCAATACCTGCTAAATGGAACCTTACCCGAGGACAAAGAAGAGGCACGGCGGATAGTTAGGAGAGCGGCTTATTTCTCCATGATCAATGACGGCCTTTACAGAAAATCCTTTAGCCATCCCTGGTTGAAGTGCATTGTGCCGGAAGAGGGACAACAAATCCTCAAAGAGCTACATGAGGGATCATGTGGGGCTCATGAAGCATCCGCCGCCATCCTGAAGAAATCCAGGTTAGCGGGTTTCTACTGGCCCACGGCATAATTGGATGACCAAAAATTGGTAGAATCTTGTCACAGTTGCCAGATTCATGCGAATGAGTCACATACTGCCAAACATATCCAGAGGCCTATCATAGAAGGACGGCCATTCGCCCTCTGGGGAATAGACATTGTTGGCCCATTTCCTCCGACTCGCCGACAGAGGAGGTACGTGGTAGTAGCAGTGGACCATTTCACCAAGTGGGTAGAAGCCGAAGCTGTTTCCTCCATCACTGCAGAACAAATGGTGGAGTTTGTCAAAGACAACATCGTGGGAAGATACAGTGTTCCACATGCCATCATCACCGATAATGGAACACAGTTCAACTGTGGCGAATTCAAAGCTTTCTGTGAAGGGTTGGGCATCCTGAACAGATTTGCCTCCGTTTATTATCCCCAGTCCAACGGGATGACTGAGGTTACAAATCGGACGATCGTAAAGGGGATAAAGAAGCGATTGGGAGAGCATGATAAGAAGTGGGCGGACCAGCTGACAAGCGTTCTATGGGCTTATCGCACCACCCCAAGGACGGCCACAGGGGAAACACCATTCGCCCTTTCTCATGGAGTCGAAGCCGTGATCCCAGTCGAAATACAGGTCCCCAGTGATAGAGTGGCCTTTTATTGTGAAGAAGACAACGGTAAACGGCTAAGGGAGCACCTAGATCAGATAGAAGATCACAGGGACCAATCCTATGTGCGCATGGCGGCATATAAACAGCGGATCGCAGCTTACCATGATAAAAACGCCAAGCTTGTGGATCTAAATGTGGGTGATCTTGTGCTCCGAAAGGCTGACAAAGTCCAGTCTCGAGAAGGCAAGGGCAAGTTAGGGCTCAACTGGACGGGTCCATATCAGATAGTGGACAAGATTGGGTTCGCCACATTTAAAATCCAAGACATAGAGGGTAACACACTGCCACGCACATGGAACCTCCAAAATCTCCGCAAATATTTTGTCAGAAAATGAAGTGTACACACGGTCTTGAGTACTCTTTTTCCTTTAATAAGCTTTTTCCCATGTGGTTTTTCTTATTAAAGGTTTTAACGAGGCTCACCTATAAGACCTACTTGCTGTAATAAAGCATTTCTCCCATTAATAAACATCATTTGTTCTATTATCTATGTTCTTTTTAAAGTTTATTGCAGCAATATCAATATTCCAGTCTTAAAAAGAAGGGGGGCATCCAACGCTCTCCACATTTACAACGTATCGCTATCTTATAGCTACTTTCTTTTCGCCTTAAAGACATAAGAGCATCAACCTTATGGGCGGATCCGTCTCTAAGCGAATCCCAATCTCCAATAGAGTTAAAACGATCCTTGGACGCAAGGTCTTTACACTCTCTTATCCTTCCCAGAGAAGGATTCACAAGTCCTACGGGCGGATCACTTCACCTCAAAGATAGGTAGCAAACTGATCCTCTGGGCAGCTTTACTTCCTCTAGAAGGAATAGAACAGCTTCTAACCTTCACAAAGGTTCACACAATGGAGTATGGCTGGCCACCTACTCCAACACAAATCCTAGATGCCTATATATTTCCTTACGCAAACGTAAAGGTAAAATAACATAGCTTCCATGAAGGATTAAGGCAAATTGTACTTAAAGGCGTTTTTACAATATTACAAATAAAAACAAACTAAGTAACAATGGGAGCATCCTCCTTTGCGCTTTCCTTGCTCACGGCGCTTGCTTGGGGATCTTCCTTCTCCACATCCACAGATACGCCAGCCGGAGATACCTCCTTATCCACAGAGGATGGGGGACCAAGGGGAAGAGTCTGGTCAGGAATCGGTTCTTCATTCGCCTTAGGGGGCACCTCCTCAAGCTCATCTAACGTGGCAGTAGTGGATGGCTTGGTTTCCTCCATGGGCCCCTTCATCTATCTCCGAACATAATCACGGAGGTACTCCTTAACATCTGACATTTTGTTGAATTTCGCCACATCCTCTGGTTCAGGGACGGCGAATTGCGGATCTGTGAAATTAGTCTCAGGATGCGCCAGTGAGAAGTACGCCATGAGCATTTCGCCGTAATAAAAGGCTTGCTCACCCGCCATATATTCAGCTTCTCCAAGGGCGTCCTCGTGGTTTTTGGCATCAGACACGATCTTTGCCTTTAACTTTTCAATTTCTGCGTCCCTAAGAACCAAGGTTTGCATTAGCGGAAGCGAGGTTTGCATTAGCGGAAGCGAGGTTTGCATTAGCAGAAGCGATATTCGCATTGGCTTCCGTTACCTCTTTCTCTAACTTCTCGACGGTTGCCTTATCCGCCACATTTTGAAGGAGCTCTGTTTCCATGGTACGTATGCGAGTATACAACTGTCAAAAACAAACAATTCAGTCAAAAAGGAATGAAGGACTAGTATTTTCTGCAAAACGGAATCCTTTCTAAAGGAACTCACCATGAGGAGCTCCGTTTTCCCCTTTTGCGCATGAATGGAACCAGGAATCTGGTTATGATTCCTCTGCACTTTGCCCACTTGACCTAAGGCCTCATCCAAATCGTTTAGGATGGATTCATTCTCGAAAGAACATTGGGCTCCAAATTTGGCGGACCAGTATCCACCAATATCGGGTTTCGCCGTCTACATAAACGTTCAGGGGTCAGAAATCAAGCCCAAAACTTGATGAACAAATAAAAATAAAAGGTAAACTACCTGTGCAATCTCCCCAGCAGGCCTGGCGGACCTCATGGCATTCGCCATAAGCTTAGGGCCTCCAGTGGTGGTAAGCTTCCTCCTCTTTAGTGGCGGCTCAACCACTGTTTCTGCAGGACGTTTTCCAGTATCCACTTGAGGATTCACCGCTTGATCTTTCTTGTGTGCTTCAGCCTCCAGAAACTTCCTACGCTTCTCTGCAAGAGCGTGACTGACCTTAGATAAACCCCTGCCAAAGAAAACATTAAAGTAATCAAAGTTCACGAAGAAATGAAAGGTACCTTGGTCAAATTGCGTAATCTTTGAGTAAATGAATTGATCCCATTCCCGGCGAATCAATGGAATATCACTCATCATGAAAGCTAAGGCATCTGCATATGTCCATGCATCCTCCTTGATCTGCTTCATGAGCTCCGCCACCTTCTCATCATTATCCGTTAAAATTCGCATATCGCCCGTCATATGTAGCGGCCTGGGATTCCAAAACGAAGGAAAACCCAGTGGTTCTCCATCTTTTATCTTCACGTAGAAGAATCTCTCATCCCAGCAATGGACATTGGACATTTTGTCACTAAAGGGCGAATACACTCCAAATTTGGCGAACGTAAGATAGGATTCGGACTTCCGTTTTGATGGTTTGTGAAAAGCTCTAAAGATACGACCCGTATATACTACTCCCAAATTTGAGGCGAGGTAGCAGTCTAAAGCGATATCCAACCAACAGTTGGGATGTAGCTGGCTAACCGTGATGTCAAAATAAGAGAGGATGTCCGCCATCATCTTCGGAAGAGGAAGTCGGAACCCTCTCTCCACGTGACTACAGTATACTGTAAGGAAACCGCTAGGCGGACAGGAAGGACGTTGATGAGATGCGGCAAGCTGGGTCTCATAGTTCTTGATCCAGGGAAAACGATTCGCCAGATCCACTAGATCCGCAGCGCTCATACGAGACGGAGTAGACTTCGCTCGGGGATTCTTTTTCCTAGGAGGAATCGAAGAAGAGGCCATTGTCCCCGGAAACCACCCAGATGCACCGGTCGGAGCGGCGTTAGAGACAGAAGTAAAAAGAGTCGGGTTCCTAGTGGAACGAGTTTGATAATGATTACGCGCCGAGTCACTAAACCCAGCTAAAACAGAGTTAATCGTGCCCTCGGAAGAAGAGGAATTCTCCGATGACGAAGTGGTCCAACTAAAATCGACTTCTATTTCAGGAGAAGAGGTTGAATTAAAAAGTTCTGAAGTTGACCTAGAAGATGAAGACGAACTTCTAAACATCCAGAGAAAAGTTAAACAAAAGAAAATGAACTTACATGGGAAATCGGAAGCTTGGTGCGAAACTCTGAAAAAATTCCCGGAAAAAGCATCGAACAATGGAGAAAAAACGAAGAAGTGAAGAAGAAAGAGAAAGCGAAAGAGGAAGAAGAAAGTTTTCTCCTTCCTGGAACAGTGCGTCCACTACACGTGTCATTCATCCATTGGCATTGAACAGTGTGCTCATTAATGTAGGTGTTTATGATGGCGCGCGGAAGCTCAAAAGCCCTAAAGGACTTTAAGGGCATTTTGGGGGGGCTTCTGATAACATCGAGATATTAACCTGAGGACTAAAAGGGATATTCACCTCAAGAACGCCGCGTAGTGATCCCCAAAAGGGAGCTGGCGGGCGGATATCCATGGATCTGCTCTAAGAGATCCGCTGGCGGACCTATGAGGCGAATCTCTTCATTCACCTGATTCGCCATTATAACGGCTGGCCGCCGACTCGGCCATAAAGATCATTAATGAGTTATCAATTAGCTAACTTCCAGGTTAGAGATAACTCGTAACCGCCATTAATGGAGCATTAATGGAGACTTTCTAGTTTCCTGAAGGTTACGACTTCTCAGCTATATATAGCCTGATTCCCTAGGCTATCAAGGTACACATTCTCACAACCTTTGTCAATTCAGTTTGTTTCCTTGAATCATCTTACTGACTTTGGCATCAGAGCTTTCCCCCGTTGAACCCAACGACGCCCCCACAGGGACGGAAGTTGATCAGAATTTCTCTACTTGTTATCAGATTACCTCCAACGGTTCCTGACCCTCCTATCTTACCCTTTTTGTTGTCTCCAAAACTTACGCTTCCTCCTCGTTTACGCTCAAATGTGATGAACTGTGTTTCATCACCAGTCATATGCCTCGAGCATGTGCTGTCAATATACCACATCTTTGACTTCTCAGCACACCTCAGGCTTACCTGCAATGTAACTAGTTACTCTTAGGTACCCAATTCTTTTTGGGTCCTTGCTTGTTAGGTTCAACAGGTAAAGTATCATATTTAATTTTATGGCGGCATACTTGGACAGTATGGCCATTCTTTCCATAAAAGTCACAGCTGACCTTCCGTTTAGGATTTCTCACTGACTGGTCAGCACCCCAGTGCTGAGCGTGCCAGCACACCTTTGTGGTGTGTCCTTTCTTCCCACAGAAGTTACACTGGACATTCCGCTGAGGATTCCATCTCTGCTGACCAGTACCTCGGTACTGAATATTCAGAGGAATATTTCTTTTGTTTGGAACCTTTAGTTGGTTCTGGATAGTTGTGACGTCCTTTCTCAGTTTCTTAGAATCTGATTGGACTTCAGAGACAGACTTATGTATGATTTCCATGTTATCATGCAAAGTTGAGTTGTCCTGAAGAAGGAATTTGAGGTCACTCAGCTTGACCTCTTCAACCTCGTCACAACGCCTGCTGAGTGCTCTAACTTTCTTATTACACTTTTTGACAAGTGTGTAGAGGTCACTCAGGGCATTTACCATTTCATTTCTGTGCTGGGGAAGTGATATTACCTCATTTGATTGCTCCTCATCGTCAGATGCAATGGAGGGGTCAGCATGCTCAGAGACTAACAGATCTTTGCTGACTCAGTGGCATCAGCTTCTGATGATGAAGACTCATCACTGTCGCTCCATGTTGTCTCCATTGCCTTTTTGCCGTTCTTCCTTTCTTTCCTCAGCGTGGGGCAGCTTGACTTGATATGGCCAGTTTGATGACATTCAAAGCATGTAATGGGCTTTGAGTTGTCCTTCTTGTATTTGCTGTCGCTGGACTCAGCTTTATACTTATCAAACTTTCTGTAGGGCTTCTTAGAATATTTGTCATTCTTTCTGAATAGCCTTTTCATCTTTCTTGTGAACATAGCCATCTCTTCATCATCTGTTGAGCTCCCATCAGTGGAGTCAGCTTTCATGACAAGAGATTTTTGCTTCTTATCTTCAGACTTTTCCTTCACCTCGAAGTTTTTCATTGATATCTCATGGGTCAGCAGCGAGCCGTTGAGCTCATCATATTTGTAGATGGTTAAGTCCTGAGCTTCCTCAACAACAGTCTTCTTTGCTTGCCAGTCTTTGGGAAGGCTCCTGAGAATCTTCTTGACTTGTTCTTCCTCAGTGAAGATCTTCCCAAGTCTCTTGAGCTCATTGATGATGTTTGTAAACCTTGCATTCATGTCAGATATTCCCTCATCATCGTTCATTTCGAACAGCTCGTACAGTCTCATCTGCTGGTTCACCTTGGACTCCTTTACTTTATTAGTTCCTTCGTAGGTGACCTCCAGCTTCTTCCAGATCTCTTGCGCCGACTCACAACCTGAAATTTTATTATATTCTGCAGCATCGAGCGCACAGTGAAGCATGTTTATAGCCGAAGCGTGATTTTGTAGCTTCTTGAGATCATTCTCTGTCCATTTGGCCTCAGCTTTAACAACTGTTTGGCCAGCCACAACTTCGACAGGTACAAATGGGCCTTGGACTATGGATAGCCAGGCACTCATATTTGTAGCCTGAATGAAATTTTTCATCCTATTCTTCCAGAAGGTATAGTTAGACCAAAAGAATAGGGGAGGCCGAGTAATGGACAGCCCCTCAGGTAAGATCTGAGTTGTTTGGTTTCCTGGGAGAAACCGAGTGCTGTTTTCGCCCATAGTGGGGATCAGCTCAAGGTGGTTAAACCTTTTACAGTGAGCTTTTAAGCTCTGATACCACTTGTTGGTCCTTTATAACGTTACAAGTATAGTTCCAAGGGGGGGGGTTAGGAACTATTTAAAATTTTTCTTTAGGGCAGACTTCTTTTTCTTTAGGAAAAAGGTTTTAACAGCGGCACTGAGTGAATAGCAAGACACTGGCTTAGTCAACTGGTGACTAGGTCAGTTTCTTTACTTGAGTCAGGAAATAGCACTTAGGGTCTATTCCTGAGCTCAGATATTCAATGCGCACAACTCAGCTTGACCTCTTTACTTGGTCAGTTTTGTTTAAGCAAGCAATATATATAATAAGGAGTTTAAGGTTAGAAAGATATTACTCAGCAGATTTATCCAGGTTCGGCCTCCAAGCCTACGTCCTGTCCCCGGAACACGTTCCGAGATTTCAAATTCTCTACTGAGCTCTTTAACGGTAAAGCATCAAACCTTTTACAACTTAGAAGCTGAGTATAACAAGAGTACCTTCCTCTATACCTCTACTCACTCCTAATCTCTCGCTGAGTACTATAACCGAGTACTCAGCCTCTCCTTTCTAATCTCTAGAAATGATAAGTGTTTGTCCTAAACAATAATTGCTAAGACACCTTAGATGATTGAATAATCACTCTAGACTTTTACACGAAAGATATGAAATTTGGTGTAAGATTGTTTTGCTTTTTCTTGCAGAACTTTGAGTAGAATTTTGGTCAGCGTAATGGCTTGTTCAAGTTCTGTGTCGAATGAAGCAACTGAAGGGCACTATTTATAGAGACGTCTGAGACATCGGTCATTTCGAATTTCGAAATAACCGTTGGAGGGAAACGGGTTCCTGTCGTTGTCACTCAGTTTTTCTTAGAGCTCTCGGCCAATCAGATTTGAGTATCTTCTGTCCTCGGTCAGTGTTGAGCAGCTTTTAGTCAACTCGGCAGATTGTCTCTCCATTTATGGTAAGGTCAACTAGACAGCGTTCTGTGTCTTCTGAACTTTACCCAAAGTGGAAACACTTTGTCTGGAAGTTGTTCTTGCTCAGCTGCTGTCTTGTACTCTTTGTCGATTCAACTCAGCAGCTTCGTCCCGAAGTTGTTCAACGAAGGTCTTCTAGATCCTTCTTCCGCTGAGCTGCGTTTTGTACATAACGACAGCGTTTTGACATACGCGGACCGAGTTGCCTTGATCTGTTTGACTTGGACTTTGACTTCCGTATTGGGCTTTGGGCCTTTTAATCTTTATGTCTTATAAACAATTTAACTCAACATTGAACAAACACATTAGTAGAATAAATCAAAGCATTTAAACTTAGTGTGTTTAGAATATTTTTAATTACACTTAAACAATTTTGTCAAATCAAAATTATGTGGAAAAGTGTTTCAACAATATAAACTTAATCAAACGATATATTTCATGCAGTTTGGAGTGAAAAGCTAAACGTTCATCCGAAAAGCTGAACAAACACTCCTTAAGATCAATTTTGACATTGTGTTATCGAAATTTTGAAAAAACTAGTTTGACTGTTACTTAACTGTCACATCGGACTTTCAAAATATAAATTACGGCTAAGATATTTAAATCTGAACAATAACAGTTCAGTATAATTTTTACCAAGCAATAATACCCGGTCCGGAATGGTGGCGCCAGGGTAGAAGGCTTGAGCAAGGAGCAGTCCTAAGGGATGATGATGGGACAGGAATGAACTGAATCCCACATCGGAAAGGGAGAGAGAGTCACTGGGGCTTATTAGTAAGATGTGAATCCAATACATGTAGACGCATTTTAAAGCCGTGAGGCCCAATGTGTTGGAATTGGGCCAGAGCGGACAATATCTACGTAGTATTGGACAAGGGTGTTACAATTAATTAAACAGCTAATGACAAACAGCTTACTGCAACTACAAACAGCTAACAGCAACCGCAACAACTATTAATTGAACCAAACAGACTCTTACTTGTAAACGTTAGGTTAAATTTAAACTATTTTATACGTTAAACCAAATCTATAATTCACCGAAATCATTAAGATCAAATTTAACCCTTATCCCAATAAATATTATTATTACTACATCTTTTATTTAATATTACTATTTATATTTAATTAAAAGAATTATATATAAATTTTTTATATTTATTTTATTTAATTTTTTATTTATTAATTCTCTCCTCCCTTAAAAGGGAGGAGAGTTGGGCAGTGGCTTTACAAAGCCACTGCCCAAATGTTGCAGGAATCCTGCAACATTAAATGAAGCGACTCTGTTGTGGTAGAGTCCCTTTCATTTTGTGGTACTTATTTTTTAACTAGGGTCGAAAACATCCTTTTTGGAAGATTTTTTTTTTTAACTAATACTTTTTAAATAACCCCAAAATGAGGTTTAGTCACATTTAACCTCAAATAAAGGTTTTAGCATGTCCTTATTTGTTATTTTACACAAACAACTATTAGCAATATCTAAGTTTTACCAAACAAATTTACATAATCAGCTAACCAAAAAATAATCAGCTAATAGTTATTTGTCAAACGAGATCATTATCTCATTTGACCCAAATCCAACATTTGGATTTCACGGTTTTATAACATGTCTACATGTATTGAATTATCATCTTACTAATAAGATTCAGTCATTTTCGATGTGAGATTTAATTTAGTTCTACCTATACGTCATCTCTTAGGACCACTCCTTGATCAAGTCTTCCACTCCGGAACCACTCACTCCGAATCGAATCGGATCGTTACATTTGAATTTTTTTTATAATTGTTTGGTCAAATGAACAGTGATTGTCTCCACAATTTGAGAATGTTGTTTGTTTGAATTTGATCACTTAAAAAAAAAAAAAAAAAGCTAGTATGGAGCAATTCAATAAAGTGTTACGACCAAACCCATTTGGAAGATGTGACGTGTGATTCTCCAAAATTCCAAGAGATCCCAGATCCCAAGAATCATGGAATGGAATCTTCTATTCTTTGCTTTCTAGAACATTCACTTTGCTCTTGTTCTTCCCAACATACTAATCTCTGTATGTTTTCTTCTTATACATTTTATCAAAATTTGTGTCCGACAAAGACTCTGGACTACCCAACATTTGAATTTCGCTTTGGGTTATTGGGTTTTAGATGTCGCAATTTGGGGTTTCTGGTTTCGGGTTTCGTATAGTTTTGTGTTATCTCATATACATGTCGTTTTAAAGATTTTGGTAACCCTGTGCGAAACATTCGAATTTTTTTTTATGTGTTCTTCACATTTATATTCATAATTTTTTTTAGAAGGTATAATTGAAAGGTCTAATGTCTCCTCACGTCCAATTCATTTAGTGAACTCAATAATTAAATACTTAAGTTTTTAAGTTTTTAATTTTTTATTTCGATACATTAAGCCTATAATTATTTATTTTTTATCCCATTGAAGCCATTGCTTACCAAATTAGTAAATTGTGAAAATCTAATTCTGTTAAAAAAACGTTAATTTCATCTGTTAACCGAGTTTTATGTTCAAAATTGTTTTTTTTTTTTTGTTATCAGAGGCTTAATGTGGCCAAAAATAAAATATAAGGGGCTTGATGTATCTAAATAAAAAATAAATGGCTTAATGAACCAAAAAATAAAAGATCGTGAATCTAAAATTTCATTAAAAAAACAAATTAGGGGCATGTGTAGTAGGGCACCTTGAACATGCTCAGCTACAGGTCTCCTCATATATATGTTTCATATGAGTATATACGATAAAAATAGTTTTTGTGTCAATCATGTCGTGTTAATCTGGTTGTCTTTGTAAATCGTGTTTTTCTATCAAAAATTAGGCTTAATACATAATTTGCCCCCTGAACTTGTCCAAAAAGCTTGATTGGCCCCTGAACTTTCAAAGTGTCCCGATAGTCCCCTGAACTTGCATAAAATGTTCAGTTAGCCCCTTGAACTTGCATAAAATATAATCAATTGATCACTCGGTTGCAAAAAAGTAAGTTAAATACGAAAAATGTATTGCACACGTCTTTTAAAATGTAAAACAATCAAGAACGAGGTATTACGGTTGTAATATTAGAGAATACAAGGTTTATAGTTGAGCAAGTAATAAATTCATTTTTACTCTATTCTTGAATTATGTAATAACATTCTAAGACACGTAGATTACATCTTCCGCATTTAACTTACTTTTTTCTCAACCGAGTGATCAATTGGTTACGTTTTACGCAAGTTCAGGGGGCTAACTGAACATTTTATGCAAGTTTAGGGGGCTATCGAGAAACTTTAAAAGTTTAGGAGGCCAATCAAGCTTTTTGGACAAGTTTAGGAGGCAAATGATGTATTAAGCCCAGAAATTACTACCCTATTTGGTATCTCATGATAAGATAACATGATATATATGGAAACAATTCAATTGATATATAATCATATAGAACATATATTACGAAACTCATCTAATTTATCAATGGTTCTGTTCCACTTTTACTAATATAATAGTTCCTTTTAACGAAGATTGTGAGCTCTAAACTTGAAAATAAAAAATTATGGTTTCTAGATTTTGCACTTTACTAATATAATAACATTTATAAAAAATAACCATTTTAATAGTAGATAACTCTTTATTGTAGCATCGATGGAAAATATATTTTAAAAAACTTTAATTAATTGTTGTTTAATTAAGAGATAAAATAGTTGTTGGGAGAGAAAAAATTCTGAAAACACTGATTCCATGCGAAATGTTGTTTAATTCTTGCACTTTTATATTTGGAAACCTTCGTCGGTAATTTTGACTTAGTCAATGATAAAATGACAAGTATGTTAATAAAGTGTAAAATTTAAGGACCATAATCCAGTTTTAAAATTCTCTATTAGAAAAATCTTAAAAAAACCTGGTCGAACAAAACGATATCACCTTAGATCTGCTCGGACTTACATATGTTCAATTATGTAAAATAAAACATAGTACTACCTTAGTCATTGAACATTTGACATTGACCCTGCTTGACAAATAACTGTTAGCGGTTAGTTGTTAGTTGTTTTCACTAGCTGATTATGTAAATTTGTTTCGTAAAACTTAGCTGATTGCTAATAGCTGCTTGTGCAAAATGAGAAATAAAAACATGGTAAAGCCTTTATTTGAGGTTAAGGGTAGTAATTAGAGGTAAAATTGCCGTTCAAAAGATAGAGAGCAATAAGCTTCATAAAACCAGCTTTTTAGACCCAATAAGTTTGACCAGTCAAAACCTCTAAAGTGACTCAAAGCTTTAATTTTACCCAAAAAGCTCTTTGACAAACAGAGTCATTGACTAGTTATAGATGAAAAACAGTCCTATTTTCTTAGAATTTTTTTAGATCAATCAACAAAAGGAAAAAAAAAATTATGGGGGGAGAGCCATAGAAAATCAATTAAGTCAAGTATAATTAAGCTAATTCTTTTTTGGCAGCAACATATAATTAAGCTAATTAATTAGTTATTCAATTCTATATTTTGGAAGAAAAAAAAAATACCAAACTTGTTGTAAGGTTTATTTCATGTAGAGTAGAGCCTGTAAAGGTTTTATTGCCTCTCTTTTCTTTTTCTCTTTTTCGAAACTCACATTTATATATATATATGAAAGTAATAATGATCATAATTAACATAATAGGACGGAAGTGAGATATACTCAATTCAGATTGGTTTGAATAGTAAGGATTTCAGATCGTTTAAAGTAAAGATTTTAAATTCGGGTCTAAACAACCTTGAACGAATTAATAGAACTTATTAAGGAAATAGTAAATATTTTTTCAAGACAATGCTTTTTTAAAAAAAAAAACAGCTCCTTAAGTAAAACCCGATTGACAACTTTTTCGGACCTAATACTCAAATATGAATTGTTGAAGTGAATAGAAAACCAGTTTTTAAAGAATTGATTTCGGAAACAAAGAATCCGATGATTGAATTACCAAATTTAGTATCATGTTTAACTGAAAAAGTTTCGTCATCTCAACTGATATTGTATCATGTTAGGTGCATCAAATGATATTTGATACTAGGGATTCTGTAGAGTAATACACGAATGATTAAAGAAATTTATCTGCTGTCTGAAATAAGATAAGAAAGATGGTTTGGGTGAGACTGTTAACAAGCGAACCCACGACCATGACTAAGTTAGCAATATATATGATGAATTATTAAGCAATTCAGAGTAATTACAGATAACATGTATATGTCTCTTGATTACATGATTTCTAGATGTATTTATAGGTATCAATGTCCTTGGATTCCACAGAAGACAGTTAGACATAATTTAGACAAATCATATCAGTTTTGGATTACTTTGATTAATGTAGTCTGAGTCGGACTTAGAAACTCCCTGATTAGTCCACGTATAAGAAAAAGAACGATATTCTGTTTAGTTAGATCTAATAACTCTCAGTATTCCAAACTCTCTTAATTGCTTAAAATGAAAACACATGTATTCATACTAATCCACATGTTATCAATATCTCACATTTGTCATTGGATACACTTTGGAAAGAGTATTGTGAAGAAAAGAATATGAGAAACATGTAAACAGTAGGACAGATGGAGGGTCAAGATTGAATCTTTAGACAAAATCCTAACTGTAAATCAAAGCCCCCAACGATCCTAGGAACAAAACAAAGTTAAGGTTGGACCAGTCAAACCCAATCATTGCTTTCTACAGAAGGAATTATGTCTCTTTCACTCTTGAATCTTGAACTCACATTTTTTTTTTTTTTTTTTTTTTTTTACTTTTATATATATTGATTAACGGTTTTATTGTTATCCTCTGAAAAAAGCAAAGAAAACCTTAACTTTACTGTTTTATTGTCCCCTCTGTTATATATATGAGCTTCACATTTCTTATCTTTAGCTTCTACAATCATTTGCCATTGTTTCTTAATCATTTCTATCATAATTGTCTGCAGTTTCCAAAGTTGTTTTCTTCATGGAGGTTAGTTTAATTATTTCATATATGTATATATATAGTCGGAAAGACATGAGAGTATAGGATCCGTTATATCCTCGGTTACCGGAATTCACTCTTAGGGGAATGATTCTAGACGGTCTTCCGCTAGGGGAAGAGTCTAGAGGTGTATTGCATGTACCTCTAGACTCTCTTTTTTTTTACTCTGGTTCCGTCAGTGTTTTTTAGTATCATAACCGGAATTCACTCTTAAGGGAATGATTCTAGACGGTCTTCCGCTAGGAGAAGAGTCTAGAGGTGTATTGCATGTACCTCTAGACTCTTTTTTTTTTTGACTCTGGTTCCGTCAGTGTTTTTAGTGTCATTCGATAATAATAATATATATACAGTTTGATATGAAATTGTTTAATACCAATTTCGCAGAGTGTTGAATTCAAGGTGGAAATGGTTGGCATACATGAGAAAAGATTGAGGAAATCTCTATCGAAAATAAGAGGTAAAATGTGGTTTAATTAGCTTATAATTTTATGTTTACTATTTTTATAGTCAGTATGTACTGTAAAATACTAAAAACTCTAGAATATGTGTAATGGTGGAGAGAGGGATTGCACCGAAGCCTGTTGCATCTCCGGTCACCATTTCGAGAAGGGCGGTTCAAAATGCCCCTCCACCTAGGAAGAGAGTCTGAAAATGTTGCCTGTAATGTACTAATGTGTAGTGGTGGAGAGAGGGAGTGCACCGGATTCCGGTCCATCCCCGTCACTAGTGCCCTTCCACCTAGGAAGAGAATCTGAGAATGCTACAATTGCATCTTCAGACTCTCTTTCTTGGCTCTGCCATTAAGTATATGCTCCCGGCCAATAGGAGTTGGATATCTATGTTTAGCTCTTATTGACAGGGAGCAGATACTCCGAGCATACACAAACATTACTCAGAATTCGAAATGCCCGGAATATGTGTAGTGGCAGAGAGAGGGAGCACACCCGAGTCCGTTTCATCCCCGTCAACAGAGAAGGGTGATTCAAAATGCCCTTCCACCTAGGAAGAGAATCTGAGAATGCTGCAATTGCACCTTCAGACTCTCTTTCTTGGCTCTGCCAGTATATGCTCCTGGTCAATAAGAGTTTGAGAGGAGAGAGCCCCGGTCACCATCCTGAGAAGGATGGTTCGAAATGCCCCTCCACCTAGGAAGAGAGACTAAGAATGCTACAATTAAACCTCCAGACTCTCTTTCTTGGCTTTGGCATGAAATACATGCTCCCGATCAATAAGAGTTCGAGAGGGAGCGCACCAGAGACCGTTGCATCCCCAGTCACCATCCTAAGAAGGGTGCTTCAAAATGCCCCTCCACCTAGAAATAGAATAGGAGAATGCTGCAATTGCACCTTCAAACTCTCTTTCTTAGCTCTGTCATTAACTATATGCTCCCGAAGTCCGGTGTATGCCGAGAGAACATACTCCGAACATACACCAGGCTTCGGATACAGCACTTGTCAGAAAATACCAGACGGACTAATAATTTGAAATAGAATTAAATGCTCCCAGTCAATCAGAGTTCAAGAGAAGAGCGGGAGTGCACCGGAAACCGAAGCATCCCCAGTCACCATCCTGAGAAGGGTGCTTCAAAATGCCCCTCCACCTAGAAATAGAATATGAGAATGCTGCAATTGCACCTTCAAACTCTCTTTCTTAGCTCTGTCATTAACTATATGCTCCCGAAGTCCGGTGTATGCTGGGAGCACATACTCCAAACATACACCAGGCTTCGGATACAGAACTTGTCAGAAAATACCAGACGGACTAATAATTTGAAATTGAATTGATTGATGTAACAGGAATAGAGAAAGTGGAAGTGGATGCAAATAGCCAGAAAGTAGTAGTGACAGGGTATGCACATAGAAATAAAGTACTGAAAGCTATAAGAAGAAGTGGATTAAAAGCTGATTTCTGGTCAGCACAAAATGAGCTCCTCAATGTTTATGCATCTACTGCTACTGCTACTTATGGAAGCTTCTTGAGATTCAACAACTTCAACTTCTTCTAATTCTTCCTTTTTTTCTCATAGGAATTACTTCATGTTCAATGATGATGATATACAATATAGTAAAATTGAAGAGTCCTGTCTTCAAAATTTTGCAAATTTCCTTCTCCATTTCTTTAATGATATACACGGCCTATTTGATTCAGTTGTTGTTAGTAATTACTATCAACAATTATTTCTCAATTCTAATCGAACACTCCGTATTGTTTAGAGCAAAACAAAAGCTACAAAAAGGAACTGTTTCTCAATTCTAACCAAACACTCTATATCTATTGTTTAAAGCAAAACAAAAGCTACGAAAAAGAAAACCAAATACATACGGTTTTGTTTTGATGAACGAAACATATATTACTCTTGATTAATAGAAAGCAAGCATTCTATGGCCCTTTACTTTTTTGATTTTTATTGATGAAACTCATAGTTTTTAATTTGGTATATTAACTCTTGATCAATTATAATCAAACACAATGTTAACCCCTTAATTAACTCTAAATATCAAATTCAAAAATACCAAACTCAGCTAACATGTCTTATTTATTTTATCTGCATTTAAAATTGTATTTTTAAATGCTCGAAAGCAACTTTTTATAAGTCTTATCACTATGAAATAACTGCAAGAGCTTATTTTGAACGATGAAACAAGTCGCATGATGTACATAGCGAATTGTTCTGTCAATCAAAAGCTCGGCGCAATGTGCCCAAGTATGATATTTTTTGCATTTAAATCATATATAATTATGTGGAACATATAGATAACATAACAGGATTTTGACACCATAAACCTTGCCACCCCTCCAAACATGATATCTAGCATATATGATGTTGTAAAATGTGTATAAAAAGAAAGAAAGAGCTATAGAAGTTCACTTCAAGTACGCAGATCGATTTGGAATTTGTTCTATTATTCTCATTAGAAATATCAGTTTTTGACACGATAACACGCTTTGTAATACAAAGAAAGCGAGAGAGAGATCTTACAATGCTACACGCAGTATGAAACTTTAAACTCATTTCTTTGCTCTCTTCAACAGAAACCGCAACGAAAAGATGCCAAGAGCAAAAGTCTGCCAGAACCAAGCTTTTGCATTAGCAGGATCCACCTTCCTTGCTAGAAACCAAGCATATATAGCCTCAGAAACATGTGCAGCTGAAGCTAGAAGAAACACTGTCCTTATAATCCACATTGACCGCATGAAGAAAAGACTAATGCCCCTGAAGAGTGGCACTGGTCCTATATCTGGCAAGTAAGCAGCACAGAATAATGTGAACATTCCTATTACTGCACATAGCCACACATATATAGTAGGCCCATCCACCTCTTTCTTCTTCTTCTGTTGAAAGTATGAGATTGTTGCAGCCATGCCTTCCTTAGGGGTCACCATTGGAACATAGCCGAGCTCCTGCTTAGCTTTCAGGTAGGAGAAATAGTGAGTCACACCAACCTGTTCAAGTGCACTACATCAGTTAATACGGCGCAGCAATTACAATGTTCGAAAATTGGCCTCGTACATATATAGCCCCTCCATGTTGGCCATAAAGCCAATTTCCCTCCGAACTTTGAAAACGACAGATTAATTCCTTAAAGTTGCTTAAATTGACCTATTGGCCTCCTGAACTTGCTTAAAGTGATGCATGCTTCAACTTGTCCAGATTTCCACTTGCTATGTCATGTAGGACTTAGAGGGTTCATCATGTCACTTCAAACAACTTCAAGAGGCTACTTGGTCGTTTTCAAAGTTGGAGGAGATATTAGACTTTTTTGGACAAGTTTGGGGGAGAGGGATTTATCAGGCCTTTACAAATTAGTCAGGAACCAACAAATCAACATCAGCAATTCCATGCGAAAATTTCGAAAAGTCTCAACCTGCATTTCTTACTGATACATGATAGCGAAGTTCTTTTGTGAAATGTATGGCCCATTTCTTTCATTTGGAGAAAGGAGATTTGTAAGCCAGTTTTGCAATTAAATGGATATTGGGCACCAACTAATATTTACCGGATTTTGAAACATACCTTGTACACTTCAGCGGGAAGTATAAGTGGCTGAGGAAGCCACCTCCGACTCAACCATGGATACAAGAGTGTGTAGATACCCGAAAAGAATTTTCCAAGAAGAAGAGCATGAGGAACAGATAAAGAGGTCTTGGGGAGATCATAATCCAGACTTCTGAGAAGAGGTTGGAGGAATTCAAAACTGTTGATTGGAGATCCTGAAAAAGAAGTCATTGCCTTTAGCTTTAAACATCATTCTAATTATCCAATATAACACTTTTGTACACTGTACAGTGGAATGCCGAAGCTTAAGTATATCCTTACCGTCTGATATAAAGTATGCCTGACCAGCAGCTACTGGATGTTCTGCATTCATGTCAATGTCATCTAAAAGTCCCATGCTTGCCATGATTAGAGCGAGTACGAGGTTATCCACATAGACCCAGTCTGTTTTCACATTTGCATCACCAATTCTGAAGGTGAGAAGGCCCAATTTGGCGAACGATATAATCCTTGGTAAGTGTCTCTCTTCACCTGGCCCATATATAGCAGCCGGACGAATAGCGCATGTATGAAGACGTTTTTTGTTATTGTTCCTATAAAAGATAGGATTTATCACATCACATGATTGCTTTGTGGCTACATAGCAGCTAACCATCTTTTAGGAATGTAATCATTTAGGAAGTGCCTCCACAAATTTCAGAATACAAAAGACATGAAATAAACATGGAAAAGGAAGAAGTAAATCACACATCAGTGGCGGAGGTCTCAGAGATTAATATAAGATCTATGATTGGGCCAACTTTTAGTTCAATCGGTTCCATGAAATGGTATCAGAGCCTCTTGGACCAAACTACCGAGGGTTCTAGTCAATTTGCGTGTGGGGGTGTCAGAGATTAATATAAGATATATGATTGGGCCTTAACTTTCTTGGACCAAACGGTCGAGGGTTCGAGTCTTAGCAACCTCATTAATTTGTGGAATTAAAAACATGGCTTGTGTTGTACACGTTGCAAGATCAGGGGGCATTTGCGTGTGGGGTGTGTTAGAGACTAATATAAGATCCATGATTGGGCCTTAACTATGAGCTTGAGCTTTTAGTTCAAGTGGTTCCATGACAGGAGGGATGGGTGCAAGGGGTCCATTGCACCCCCAGCTACCAGAATTCCACCCTGGAAAGGGTGGTTCCAGGCGGGCCTCCGTGCAATTGCACCCCGTGATTTGGGATCCTGGCTCTGCCACCAATCACAGATAAATGGCTCAAAGATTCTCACAAAGGAGTTACTTACTTGAGAGGACGACCGTTGTATTTCAGAACCAATTGTTCAGCGATTGATTTACTACGCCCATACGAATCCACATGGTCATCAATAGGGAAGTAAGGTAAGGTTTCATTGCCATTCAAGATCTCTTTTCCTCCAAAGACAACATTATATGTGCTCACATAAACCAGCCTTTTGATCCCAAACTCAATGCAACCTTCCAAAACATGGCAAGTTCCATTGATGTTCACCTCATCAACACGACCAAACTGGAGCATTTCTTTCCCCGACATGCCAAATGAAGCAAGGTGGAACACACAATCCACTCCCCGCAGAGCTTTTTCAACATCTTCTTTGCGAGTAAGATCCCCTGTATTTCATCACCAATCATGGCTTAGAGTTGCAAAACACAAACAAACATGAAGCAGCTATAACATTCACCTGCCTTGTACTATACCTACAAATCGACAGAGAAGTACACAGTTGAAATTATGTGAAAAATTGCAATTACAAGCAAGCATGCCAATTCAAATCCCCTCAATTCAAATTCTCATATATGAACAAATTCCAATAGATGTTGAATGATGCAGCCTCAGAATTCTGATTCTAACACCTCTAAAGAACACAGGCATACTATAAGCAAACAGCCGCAACTTCTGCCCAATTAGCCTATCGTTGCAAATTACTTGCTTCCTACTA
Source organism: Euphorbia lathyris (assembly GCF_963576675.1). Lineage (NCBI taxonomy): Eukaryota > Viridiplantae > Streptophyta > Magnoliopsida > Malpighiales > Euphorbiaceae > Euphorbia > Euphorbia lathyris. The sequence goes on from NC_088916.1 coordinate 80,025,774, forward strand.
TCGGTGAGAACTGAAATTTTTAACAGATTTGAACAATAAGGTTCTTCTAGCGCATCCTAAAATTATAACCGAGCTCAAAATAGCTGATATCTATGGAGAAAAGCCTCCATCTAAAGCAATAAGCAACACAGTCGCAACTTCTGCTCAATTAGCCTATCATTGCAAATTACTTGCTTCCAATTACCGATGAGAACTGAAATTCATAACAGATTTGAACAATAAGTTCTTCTACACATCCTAAAATTCAAAACCGAGCTCAAAATAGCTGATATCCATGGAGAAAAGCAATAAAAAAGAGTAGGAAAAAAAATCCAGCAATGGAGATGAAACCTTGAATGCAGTGAACTCCGCGGGAAGTGAGCAGGTGAGACCAAGGAGAAGTGGCTCGAAGGTCGAAGGAGTTGACTCGGCGAGCACCTCTCCGTAGCAGTTCTAGACAGAGAGCGGAGCCGACGAAGCCAAGTCCACCAGTAACCACGAAGACCTTGTCTTCGATCCCTTCGTTCTCACTCAAATGCATTTTTTTTTTTTGTTGAGAATTGAATGTTCTCCGGTCACCGTCACTGTCACCGCTTTCTTAATTATGAAATGGAAGAGACGGTGATCGAAATCTCGGAAGTGGCGACAGCTGTGCGCTGGAGTTTAGATGGAGACCACCGGAGTCAGTCACCGACTAGTACTATTTATCAGATTCGTTCATTTTGTTGTCATCTACACGGTCAATATAAAGTCAAACAAGTCAAATATATAATTAAATTTTATCTAAAACATCATTTTTATTATTTTTAAATATTACAGTGATATAAACTTTAATAATTTTATATTAAAAAATGAAATTCACAATCATAATATTAAACGATTTTAACAACGTTATTGTTCAAGCGTTATAAAGCATAATAGGGACAATTTATATAATTTTTTTTTTGAAACAGGACAATTTATATAATTAAACTTTATTTAAAACATCATTTGTGTTAATTTTAATGGGGATGACTTAAGGTGTAAAAAAAAAAAAAAAAAGGGACAATTACTAAAACTAGCTACTTTTAGGGGATTAGTTTATATTTCTAGCTCCTTTCAAAAAAAATTTACAAAACTAACCTATTTCATCACATACTTCCAACTTTGCCCTCGTCATAAATGAAAGAAATTCATTTCTCTAACTAGGGCTGGGCGTGGATCCTGGAGATACTGGACCGGACCGAATATCCGAGGAAAAAACTCCGGAATTGGACTGGACCGTTGACTTTTTTTGGAGAACCGAACTGGATTGGACCTTTGACTTTTTGTCAAAGAACTGGACCGAACTGGACCGAAATTTATCCAGGACTGGACCGATAACCGGATTGAATTGGATTGGATTGGACCGAACTGAAATAACCGAAAGTTTAGCAATAATAAATTTATATTTCATACATTAACTTTATATAAAGAGAAATATTATATAATATATAGTTATATATTTTGTAAGGTTTGGTAAACTAATTACAATAATATAAATTTATAATTTATTAATAAGATATAACATTATTATATAGTCTAAACTTTGATAAGTTTTCTAAACTCTGAACTTTTATATTTCAATTTCTAAACTCCTGTTGTGTACATGGTGTAGATTTGAAGTTTTATATGTTATGTGTTATATTTGAAGTTTTATATGTTAGGGTATTAGATATAGTTCTTAATTAATTCACAGAAACTTCCTCTCATGAAAAATCAATTAGGAAAATTTTTTTCACTTGGTTTTTCAGCCATGGAAAATTTTCTAGATAGTCACTCCCACCTTTCCCATCTCATCACCTCTTGTTCAATCGGGTATTATGGGGTCTTATAACTAAAAAAGCTTTGCTTAATCTGCCAAGGGAGGACAACATCAATCTATGACTGAGATACCGACATTGATGAATTGAACCTATAGAAATGCAGCTATCTTTGCCTACCCCATCCGCCCTTAGTCAGATAACCAAGAATCAAAGAAATTTGATCATCCAAATCTTCAGTGAATAATTAGAAAGTGGACAACTTTTCTATGAAAATCAGATTGTTGATCATTTGTTAAGAATTCATAATTGTCAATGACATTTTGTTCTTCAAGTGATTGTGAAATATCACTGAAGAAAAGAATAGAGATTACAATAAATATCATGAAAATCCTCATAAGAGATACCATTTTTTGTGTGTTTATATTATTTTGAAATAATGGGAATGGGGAAAAGGGATGCTAATGAGTTGGTGGCACAAGTCATAAAGATTATTATTGCATTGTTAGATGAGTATATAGTGCAAAATGTGCAAGAAAATGTGAACCTTGGAGCACATTCTTCTAGTTTGGATGAAGCGGATGATGACATTGATGATGAGATTGATGATTATTTTTTAAATATTAATAAAGATATGTCAATTGAGGGAGAATGGGAAATATATGTCAATGAGGCACCTGAAAAATATGTAATTGAGTTTGACCTTCTATTGTGGTGGAAGGTTAATGCTATGAGATATCATACTTTATCCAAAGTTGTAAAAGATGTTTTTACAATTCAATGCTCAACTGTGGCTTTTGAATCTACGTTTAGCACAAGTGGTAGAACTTTGGATCAATTTAGGAGTTCTTTAACTCCTGCTAGAGCTGCGGTTTTGATTTGTTGTCAAGATTGGTTGAAAACTTCAACTCAAGCTTTCAAGCATGAAGAAGAAGTTGAAGATCTTGATGCTATTGAAGAAGGTAATATTTACTTACCAATTATATTTCATAGTTTTATTTTAATTAAATATTTATGAATACTAACTATATAAATGTTATTTAATTTGTAGAAATTAGTTCTGATCCTGAAATTGCATCATCTCTTTTATTCATATTTCAATTGGATATCTAAGGTTTTTTTAACCGAATCAAATGCACTTTGGTAAGCATATTTTTTTTCCTTTTACTTTTTGTTAGTGTGTTGATTAATTTTATTGAAGTGAAAGCTAATTAATTTAACATTTGTTGATTCACTAATATGGTAAATTTTATATGTTTAGGTTGATGTTTGGCTTTTACTGCATTTGCTTTGGAAAACAAGGAATTTGTTGTGTTAAGAAGATTCAATTAGAAATTGGGATGATGATTAGAGAGATTTTGCTAATGAAGTGTTATCTTTTTTGAATTAAAGGTTGTTTGTTTTTATGGATTTGTTATTTTGTAACTTTGATTTTGTGGGTTTTTTTAGTCTTGTTGTCTACCGTAACTTTTAATACTTTGATTTTGTGGGGTTTTTTTTAGTTTTGTTGTCTATTGTAACTTTTAATGAATGTTGTTTACTTCCTAAAAAAATATCATTTATTTCAAGTTATGTAAGATAATAAAATTTTGTAAATTAAATTTTTAATATATTTTTTAGGACTTAAACTATTAGATATTTATCCGAATCACCGTAAAATTATATTGGATTGGACCGGAACCGAATCTCTGAATCCCCGAACTGGACTGGACCGAAATTTTGGGGCAATTCAATTCTGGAGATTTATTCTTTCAATCCAATCCTGGAGATTTCCTTTTATTAATCTCCGAATTTCAATCCAATACTGGAGATTCATGAATCCCCGACTTGGACCGAACTGTGCCCAGCCCTATCTCTAACACCTCGCTCTCTCTAATCTAACACCCCGTTTTCTCTCTAACTTACACATTCCGGTGATTCATTGCGCGAATCTCTCTAACTTCGAGTGGACATGGCGAGAACGCGAAACGCAGAGAATGAAGCGGCTGCAGAAGGAAGGACGAAAAATAAGGTAAATAACTTGATTTTACTTATGGGTTCTTATATCATTGTGTCCATGAGCCCCTCTTTTTTCCATTCTCCATCCCAAGAAAGCATACACAAACAAGTATTCGGGGTGGACATATTTCTGCATTTCATAAACAATGAACTATATATTATTTGTAACTTAGAGAAAGCTATCAACACATATCTACTTAATTATGTTGCCGATTTTCGACACATATCAATGGATATCGACATTTGAGACTATAACTTCGGTCGATATATGTCGATATCAAATACAATATCGATAAATATATACCGATATCGACATTGAAGACTATAACTTCGGTTGATATATGTCGATATCAAATACAATATCGATATATATCGACCAATATCGATACGATGCTATATCGTCATATCTGTCGATATTGATCATAAATCGACAGATATCGACATTGTCGGGGGAAAATTTGAAACTGATATTCCAATCAAAATGCATTTTCAGACAACAATGCCACTGTTTTTAGGGTTCGCACGACCAGGAAAAACATAAAAAATAAAGAGAAACAATATACATTGGATTGTAGAGAATCAACCGGCTAAATCTTAACGATGAATGAACTAAGTTTTAAATCTTTTCCATGAAACTAAAAACCAATGAAAAACTTCCATGATTGTAGAAATCTTGTTGTATGAACTATGTGTTGGATTGATTGTTGTAGTATTCGTAGTCGTTTTGTAGATTGTTCTGTTCTTTAGAGAGAGAGAGCGCAAAAGAAAGAGAGGGAAAGACACGAAGTTCTGTTTAGGAAGAAGACGATGGCAAAATTGGAAGTTGTATGTTGAAATAGGTTAGTTTTGTAAAACTTTTTGAAAACATATGGGGCTTTCCGAAGGCAAAGTTGGAAGCATGATTCACCACACCAAATAATTAGGTGTAAGACTATACAGTGACCGAGGTCGCTCCGCGTGGCTTTCCGAGGGTCCTTTGAGAGTGTCGGGTCTTCTGGGTTGCGTCCCTTTGTGGGGATCGGTCCCTGGGAACACTCCGATGATTAAGACAGTTAGTAGTTCTAATCGAGATGCACAGAGAATATAGTCGAGGTGTTAGTGTTGTAGTACGTACCATTGAGGAGAGTCTGTATGTGTTTTTATAGGCCTCTGCTTATGGGCCGTGTGGGCTTTGGTTTAGCCATTGGACCCTTCGAGGTTGGATTGGGCCTAATGGTTCAGATTTATATACCTTATCATAAATTAACTCCTAAAGTGGCTAGTTTGATAATTGTCCCTATATTTTTTTAGGCTTAATACATGCACCTTCAACTTATTAAAAAAACTTGATTAGTCCCCAAACTTTTAAAATGTTCCAATAGCCCCATCAACTTATTTAAAATATCCTAATAGTCCTTTCAATTTGCGTAAAATATAGTCAATTAATCATTTGGTTGCAAAAAAATAAATTACATACGGAAGGTGTGTTGCACTCGCCTAAGAAAAGTAAGATGACTAAAGCCAGTGTATGAAGTTCTAATATCAGAAAGGACAAATATTACAATCCAACAAGTAAAAACTTCTTTTTTTAATATATTTTTATCTCTTAAGTGAATTATGCAATAATGCGTTGCAACACATTTTCTGTAGTAGTTTATATATATATATATATATATTTGCAATCGAGTGGTTAATTTATTACATTTTAAGCAAGTTAGAACCTATAGGGATATTTTAAATAATTTAAGGAGGCTATCATAATATTTTGGAAATTCAAAAGGGCAATAAAGCTTTTTATACAAGTTGTGGAAGCAAATGAGCCTATTAAGTTTTTTTTTATATAATTTATTGATGATCATATTTGCAAAGTTTATTTTTATTTAAAAGAACAAATACTTGTAAACAAAATTTAAAATTGCATAAATAAAATATTGTTAATTTTTAATAAATAAAAGTAAAATAAATAAATAATTATATAATAATATCCAAATATTAGTCATCGGAAAGTGTAGCCGTTCTAATGTGAATGAACCAAAACCTTTATCTTCACATCAGAATGTGAATTACTATATCTAGCCACAAATTCCTATCTATAACCTTGGGAATAGACCGAACTATCATTTGTCCAAAAATTAAAAAAAGACAAAACCTCTCAAATACCCTATACACTCTTCGATCAAATCCGGACTAGTTTTTGAACCAAATCATGGATCGTGAAAGAGACCGTAAAGGAAAAGCTTAAATGGTAAGATTTACGGTTTTATTTTTTTGATTTACGGTTCGTTTTTTAATTTGTGGAAGAAATTTAAAAAACGCCGGAATCGCAGTCGGGTGTATGAACATCACGCCCGACCGGTGGTTCCGGCGTATGAACATCACGCTGACCAGTGGTACGGGCGTGATAGCTAAACGCCTGAACCATAGGTCGGGCGTGATGTTCATACGCCCGAGGGTTTTTTTTTTTTTGAAAAATTATAGTTGCATTTAAATTAATTTAGTGCAATTTATAATTTATATGTTACAATTTTAGATTAATTTAGTGTAATTTTTTGTAGACGGAGCGACCTACTATCGGGAGGAAATCCATCCTGTCATCTGCTTGTCGTCTAGATATGGACGACAAGGATGATACACCACGACATACGAGATTGCGTGGTATTGATATATCTGGTCGTAGACGGAGAGGGGATGCGACGGAGCAGGTGCGGAGGGGTCCGATTGTGGATCAGCCCGATATTCGTGGATCAGAGGGGGCGACGGGTTTTAATGACAGAGAACCTGATAGCGATTCTGTGGAGGACTACTTGGATGTGGTAGCCCAGGTATTGCGACAGTCTGCGGCTGGACGTGATGGCGAGGGTGAGGATGTCGATGAGCAGCCCACCACGGGCAGACAGCCGACCCAGCGCAGAGGAGGTCGTTGCGAGTACAGGTATTTTTAAGTATAATTTTAGTATAATTTTATAACTTTAGTATAGTTTAGTATAATTTTATAACTTTAGTATAATTTTATAAATTTAGTATAATTTTATAACTTTAGTATAGTTTAGTATAATTTTATAAATTTAGTATAAAATGATGATTTTAAGTTAAATTTTAATTTTAAAAAATAAAAAATTTAAAATAAAAAGGTTAAAATGTTACTCCCTCCGTCCTATTATATAAGTCGTTTTAAAAATTAATTTTTTTTTAAATACGGGCTTGGGCCGGGCCGGGCCTGACAGCATTTTCATGTGTCCAAGCTCGGCTAAATGGGCCTGGACTTGGACGGGCCGCGCGAGCTCGCCGGCCCATGCCCAGGTCTAGTTATACGTAGTAAAGTTTTTTCCAATTTGATTGTCACGTCAATATTTCAGTGATTTTTTATCTGAATTGGTTGGAAATAACATGTAAGGAATAAGCGGAAAAAAACACTTATATAAGATGCAAAAATAGGTCTAACGTTTATAATTAGTAGCAATTTTATCCATGACATCTAAAATGATGCACTTTAGAGTAATTACACCAGATGGGAGCAATTTGGAATTTTTCATCGAAAAATTAAATTGCAAATCATTTAACTACAAACTGTACAAACCACAAATCTCTATTGCAAGTTTTTAAACCACATGTTGTTTTTGCAAACCAATCGACATTATGGTTTTTTACTTTACCTTATTTTTAAGAGAAAAATTGTGAAATAAATTTTAAATGCCTCTATTGTGTTATTGAGAGACGATGATTGAAAAAGAAGGGAATGTATACTACTATTGTCAATTTTTTATTTCATTTTAACCGACTACATTTTATTTTCTATCTATGAAGCACAGACTCTTACCCAGGGTTGGCGTGGCGGTGTCGGATCGAACTCGCCAGACTTGGGGACTCGCTAGGGACACGACCAAACACGTGTCCGACACGGCAAAAACGTGTCCCCTACGTTTTTTTTCTGTGACTTGGGACACGGCGACAAGAAATAAATTGTAAAAGTTTAGGTCTTTATCTTATTTTTTTTTTTTAAATGAGGTGGTTTAATTATAAAATTTTAATAAAAAAAACCTAATATATAACTGTCGCTTTCTCTCAACATTCGCGACTTTTTCTTTTCCTGTGCGATATATTTATTGCTTGTCTTTGCGTTTTACTTGCTGTAGTCTTCCTCTTCTCCTGTGTGATATATTTGCTGCTTGTCTGTGCATTTTTCTCGCTGTTGAAATCCTCCTATTCTCTACGTTTTTCTTACCGTGAACTCATCTGCCTTCCATCTCCTCTTTATAAAATGGCTTGACTTATTTGTGATTTATCAAATTTTTTTACATATTTATATAATATATATATAATTTAATTAATTAATTAATTATATAAAAAAATTCAGGTTCCACCGCACACGTGTCCCATATTTTCTAAAACTGTTGTTTACCGCACCCGAATCTATGCTTCATAGTATTCTATACATGATTTATATTAAATTCAGTTATATGATACTAATTATTTATAAAGATTTTTGAATAATTATAATTTGAATAATTATGGGAAAATTACATAGAAATTTATCTTTTAAAAACTATTTACAACTATATCAAATTATAATTTTAGATTATGTCAAACTAGTAAAATCAGTATTTTTAATATACTTTAAGGATTGGAATTTATAAATTAAAAATCTAGAATATATTTTCTAAGGTTTATGATTTATGAATTGGAGTGTAGAATTTTTAAATTATAGTGTAAAACTATAATATATAAAAAATAATGACATTAAAAATTAAATTTATTGATATAATTTAATTGTAATTTTATACTTAATTATAATATTTATATATTTGACCCAATAATTATTACATTGCAAATGAACAGCCTATGCCGGCTCTAGGCCCTACAAACAATGAATGTCACAATATTTCAACAATTAATTTACCGCAACAACAAAAAAAAAAAAAAAAAAAAAAAAGAAAAAAACATCCAAAAATATACTTATCTTGCATTATTATCTCAACAACAATTAAAAAAACTTCTCAAATCAAATGTGCATATATATATATATATAAAAATGCATAATATGAGTAACACGGTTCAGTTTTTCAAATTTTCTTTTACGTTTTTTCCATACCGAACCAAATTACCGAAAACTAAGATCGATTCCAAACCAAAGAGCTAAAAACCGAACCAAAAAAATAAATTAAGTCAGTTCAGTTCGATATTTTATCGAATAATGAACACGCGTAGCTGAGGTTGCAACAAACCCGTGCATCCCCCTCGATCCAACATGGGAGGAAAGGAAATACCAACGCTTAAACGAAATGAAAAACCAACAAAGTGTCCGTTTGTTTTCAATTTTCGGAACTGTTTTTTGCCTTTTAGTCTAAACAGGAGACAATGCGTGTGCTAAAAATTCGAAACAGCTGCTTTTAAAAGAAAATCAACTAATATCTGCTACCTATCAGTAACAGTAAACCGCAAATAGCAAACAGGAGCAGATGAAACAAGCGGACCCGAAGATTGAAAGTTGCAAACGGGCAAAACTTATAACTGAAAAAGAAATAAATACATTGGCTACAACAACAACAATAATGAACAACAAATTAATGCCAGGATATGTCAAGCTGCTACTAATCTCAATCTAATCCCCCTAAAAAACATCACCTTAATCTTAACTTCATCAGGATGTTTAACTACTAATACTACCTATCTGGCATTTTCCAGCAAGCAAATATCAAGAAGCTCGAAACCGGAAACAGGTTCTATCGTCTTTATTTTAAAACACCGAGTCTAAACCTACTGAAACCTTAACTTTAGAGGCCTACAGATATCACAAAATTAGATCACAAGCCTGATATTAGTCATCAAGGTTTCATTTCCATGAAATGCCTTGAGGATGGCTGTTATATGCGCCTGAATTCTGATGAACCGGACTTCCAGGACCTCCTGAGGACTCGCTATGAGTGCCACGTGACGGTGGGCTTCTACCCCCAGCTGGATTGAGTCTCCCTGTTGCAGTTAAGGATTCCATATAGTGCAATGATTTCGGTTCCTTCTCACCTTCTGAAATGAAACTTGCCACAACTAACTGCGTACGAAACAAAAAAGTTAGTTTGGTATCATTAATTTTGAAAATAGCATCTTTAACCCCCCCCGATCGTTTTGATTTTTGTTAATTGCGCCTTCATCTTTCAATATGACACATTGAGTCCTCGAACAATTATAATTATACACATTAAGTCAATGCTTGCCAAATTAGTTAATTGCAAGCATCTAACTTAGTTAAAAGAGCATTGCTCGCTCCATTAGCATCTGAAATTATACTTTTTACAGTTCAAAATAAAGTCTTCACAATCTATGCAATTATAATTGATCAACGTGTCAAATAGTGAAGGGTTTAATAAAGGAAAATTGAAAAGATTAGGGGCCTCAAAATGCTTTCTTCCCATTAGTGTTTGCCATAAAATTACATAGCATAACCCATGGCTAAAAATTCGGGTAAATAATTTACTAGTCCTTACATTTTTACCTAACACACTGATTAGTCCTCCTATTTTAAGGACTAAATAGTGCATTGGGTAAAAATGTAGGGGGTAATAAATTATTTACCCTAAAAATTAAGAAAGCAGTGTTGAGATCTACATTTGCTAGTAAAGGTGTTAGCCAAATCAGACCATAGTCCTAACCATTGAACACATAACAAGATCAACCATGCCAGTGAAAAAAAAAAAAAAAACCTATAGCAGACAAAGTTGCGGTGCCATCACTACGTGTTTGAATGTCTATATTCGACATTTAATTATACCACGGTCTGATTTACAGACGAGAAAATACATCACCATACAGGCTGGAGCCACATCAAAGATGTAAAGTAATGAGGTCATGGAAATTAGGAATACAGTTCCATAATAGGGGTCATTTGGAACTTTTGAAAGTTCAGGGAGGCAGTTGAAGTTTTGGACCAAGTACAGGGGCAACAAATATATGTATTAAAAGAAACATAAATTCAAATGTTTAGTGTCCCTCAATGTTCCCAAAATGAGCTCAACAGAAAACATCCCTAGAAAATAGTGATAGCAACATTCCTTGGTTTCTATAAGGAAAACACTGTAAAACTGAAACATAACAGAATAACAAAATTTACCTGAATAGGAGTTGCAGCAATTAAAAGACCGGCCACACCACCACCAAGTACGCGTCCATCTGAGTCAGAGAGAGCCACACTTAGGCCCCCAGTTCGGCCCCAGTGACCACCACTTTCTGATGGCATAAATGAACCAGATAATGACAGGATTTCAAATCTCCCCTGCAGGGAACAGATTTGCATCATAAACCCGAATTTAACCCACTACAGGCCATTTTACAACAGATAGAAAACATGTTGGTAAATAGAGGGTTGTGCAGTACCACGCGTAATCAAAAGGAAAGTACATAACCTTTTACACGATAAACAAAACCAATGGGAATCAACCTTTTGCCCCTAATCTTAAACTTCTAATTGAAATCTCAGAGGTCAACTTAGAAATTAAGCTTATCAAACAGCATCACCCTGGGAGAAAAGAACAACCTCCATAATAGTACCATCGACCACGGTAAATATACAACTAGTTTTGAGCATTGCGGACTACTATGACT